>NC_051863.1:153413860-154122416 GCF_015732765.1 Culex quinquefasciatus | reverse complement strand
CTAAATATGCGCTGCGCTGCGATGCGTGCTAGATAAAGCAACTTTTATCTCAAAGATTTTTTTTTCCGCTGGCATTGCTGATTGTCTTTGCTTTGTTATTATTTTACTTTTTCTTGAAGCCACTTTGTCAAACTCGTTCAAATCGTGTGCTTAAGCGCTTTTTATAAGTTTGTTTTATTTTTTTTATTTCAACAGACTGGAAATGATTAGAAATCTGACCGTATTGCGTACTCTGTAATAATATTCCTCTGATTTGTCCTCCATTTACCTACGTTTTATTATTATTATTAATATTGATGATACCATATTAAGTGCTTAGCTGTATTGCAACTCTTGAACTGAGAAATAAAACATTTGTGTTAATAGATGCATATATTCCAAGCGTTTTATTCTTTATTTCGTATCACTATCAACTAAAAACAAAACAATAGAATAATACCACAAACCAACAACGCACCCTCCTCAAATCATGCTGTTACCCTCCCAACCAAAAGACCGCTCGATGGCCATCTTCCACTTGCTGTACCGCATGTCGCGCTCGTCTTCCGTAATTTGCGGCCTGAACGAAGTGCAGTTGCTCTCCACGCTGACGTTCTCAATGTCCCAGCAGCCTACGGCACGACCCGCGGCCATCGCCGCACCCAACGCCGTAGTTTCCACAACGACCGGCCGCTGCACCTCCAGCCCAATCAAATCCGACTGCCACTGCATCAGCAGCGAGTTGATCGTCATCCCGCCGTCGACCTTCAGCTTTACAAGCGGAAAGCCACAGTCCTTGTTCATCGCGTCCAGAATGTCCCGCACCTGAAAGCAAACAGCCTCCAAGCTGGCCCGCACAATGTGACCCCGCTGGGTGTCCTCCGTTATCCCACAGATCACCCTCGTGCCTCCTGGTTCCAGTACGGTGCGTACAGACCACTGAACGCCGGTACAAAGTACACATCGCCGTTGTTCTCCACCGAAAGGGCCAACTCTTCCGACTCCTTGGCACTCTCCAGCAAATTCATGTTGTCCCGTAACCAACCCAAAGCCGCACCCGCCACGGCAACCGATCCCTCCAACGCGTACACCGGTTCCGCCTCCGGTCCCATCTGATAGCCCACCGTCGTAATCAGTCCATGCGTCGACTCAATCGGCACATTGCCCGTATTGTAAAGCAAGAAACAGCCCGTCCCATACGTCGCCTTGGCCTTTCCACGGCTCAAACACTCCTGGCCAACCAGAGCGGCCTGTTGGTCGCCCAAACAGCCACTCAACGGAACGTCCCGCAATGCACTCAACCGAATCCGCCCGTAAAGCTCCGAGCTGACCGGATCTCCGGCAGCACGCTGAACGGAATGTCGAAGAACTTGCCCAGGGTCGGGTCGTACCGCAGGGTTTCGATGTTCATCAGCATGGTGCGGGACGCGTTGGAGACGTCCGTAACGTGGGCGCCACCGTCGGGCCCACCCGTCAGGTTCCAGATGAGCCAGGTGTCCACCGTGCCGAACAGGCAGTTGTCCGCCTTGATGGCGGCTTTGACCTGGGGAGAAAATAAAGTTTCTTTAGCAAACTTAGGTAATTACACACCAAAATTATAGTTTTTTTTTCTTCTACCTTCTGAGCATTTTTCTACGAAATCGGTCGTTTAATTTTATTTTATTTTTTGCATTTTTTAATCCGGCTGAAACTTTTTTGGTGTTTCCGGTATGCCCAAAGAAGCCATTTTGCATCGTTAGTTTGTCCATAAAATTTTCCTTACGATTTTGGCTGAAACTGATAAAGTGCACCGTTTTCAAGTTAATAGTCCCAGCTTTTCATTTTTTAATTAGTGCACATGTTTGCCCACCTTCGAAAAAAATATTGTTGAATAGCTGAGAAAATTCTCTATATTTTGCTTTTTTGAACTTTGTTGATACAACCCTTAGTTGCTGAGATATTGCCATGCAAAGATTGAAAAACAGGAAAATTAATGTTTTCTAAGTCTCGCCCAAACAACCCAACATTTTGTAATGTCGTTTTGTTTTTTTTTTATAGACTAACATTTCAAAAAGGGCGTAATATTGAATGTTAGGCCCTTTTAAAATGTTCATGAATGTTTCATATTTTAACATTGAAAATCGGACCATTAGTTGCTGAGATATCGACATTACAAAACGGTAGGTTGTTTGTTGTACCTAAAAATGGCTTTAACATGAAAACGGTGCACTTTATCAAAATTTCACCGCAGTACTTTTTGTTTGTAAATTTAATTTTACATCGAAACATGAAGTTGAAAAATTTTTGCGACCAATATTTCGATTTTTTGAAAAGATTGGTATTGATTAAAAAAATCATTACTCGGTCAAAGATGTTTTGTACAACCAGGAAAATTTCAGAAAAGTTGGCATTTTATGTTTTATAAAAAAAAATATTGTTTTTTTTTTGCAAATCCAGTTTTAGTGACAAAAAGATAAATAAAACATTTTTTTACCGTGTATAATTTTTTTCAGTGTAGTATGGAAAATTATATGGACAAACTAATAACGCAAAATGACTCCTTTTGTCATACCGAAGGCACCAAAAAAGTTTCAGTCGGTTGAAAAAATACAAAAAAAAACTTGAATGACCGAAATCTTAGAGAATTGCTAATCTTCAAAATTCTTAATTATTAAAAAGGGGGCAAGTTCTTCATCGAAAAAAAAAACTTTGAGACCGTTAGTAAACTGATAAGATTTTTTTCTGACATTTATGTTTCAATTTGAAAAAAATCCATCATATTTTTTTTTTAAATGCATTTGACTGAAAATATCAAAAAATATTTATTGTTTTTGAAAATAAACGAAACTTTGAATCTTTTTTATAATAGAATTACTTTTATGACACCAACAAAATTAAGGCTTTAAATTTGATTTTGGCTATTCCATTTGTTGATTTTTTTGTCCGTGATTTAAAAATAAAATCAGTTTTAACCATTATTTTTAACGTTTAATAAAGATCTCAAAAATGGCTAGTAAAAAACGATACGGTCAACATGGGTGACATTGGATCTGGAGGGTGAAAGTGGGTCATTCAAAAATGCAGAAAACTTAAAACTTAAACCACCTCAGTGATTGGTGCGTTCCTCGTACAATCACGCCTGATCACATGCAAACAAAATGCCGAAAAAGCGTACTTACCACGCAGAAAAATAAGGCATATTTGAATCAACAAAACGTTTTGTTGATTTGAAAATCAAATTTTTTGTTGAATCAACGCTAAACGTCAAAGCAGCTTTTTCAAAACAACAAAAGACTTTTGTGGAATCGATAAAATCAAGGTCTGTTTCAACGCAAAATCGGCGTTGATTATATTCAACAAAAGTTTTGTTGATTCAAACCTCGTACAGGCTGATTCTACAAAACTTTTTTCTGCGTGACGTTTCTGCCATAATAGCCACACGCAGGAAAAAGTTTTGTAGAATCAGCCTGTACGAGGTTTGAATCAACAAAATGTTTGTTGAATATAATCAACGCCGATTTTGCGTTGGGACCATCCACAAACCACGTGGACACTTTTTGGAAGTCTCAACACCCCCTCGTGGACAATTGTCCATATAAAAAAATTTGTATGGAGCGTGCACAATCGCCATACCCCCTAAAGTGTCCACGTGGTTTATGGATGGTCCCGTTGAAACAAACCTTGATTTTCTCGATTAAACAAAAATCTTTTGTTCTTTTGAAAAAGCTGCTTTGACGTTTAGCGTTGAATTAACAAAAATTATGATTTTGTTGATTCAAATATGCCTTATTTTTCTGCGTGCATATCATGAAGAAAGTTTGGACTAACAAGGCAAATTCCATAAAACTTGATGCTACCTCAGTCGATTCTTTTGCACTTTTCAACCTTTTTTTGTATTCGTCAAAAATATATTTTAGCACAAGTGCTCATAACTTGTGATAGGGTTGTCAGATCTTCAAATGTTTGGGCTCGTTGGAAAGGTCTTACTTATCCAACGATGCGTCGCATGATAGACCCGGACAACTTTTTCATCAACATATTTGAAATCCGGCCTCATAATGTGTATAAATAACACTTAAGATCTTCAACCTACATTTTGGAATGATCTATCAAATACCTATTTAAAAATATACATATATTGACTAAATATCATGCTTTATAGAAAGTGACTTATGGGACCTCAAGACGGATCGAAAGAGTCCAAAACGGACAAAATCAGGTACAGTACGAGTGCAATTAATTTGATCAACATCCAACCACACACATAATTTGGTTCTGAGTCGATAAGTTTTTTTTAAAAGGTCCAATAAACCAAATTTTAAGTTTTTGCTTTTTGGGTGTTTTTTAATACCCCTGAGTCAAGGCGGTTTCAAAAACACCCAAAAAGCAAAAACTGGAAATTTGGTTTATTGGACCTTTTCAAAAAAAAAACTCCAGATATGTACGCGTGAAGGTGGGTCTAGGAGGTCAAATAAAGAGGTTCATTTTTCGAGTGAATTTATAGCCTTTCCTCATTGAGGTGAGGAACGCAAAAACTCCAAAACACACAACTTCGGAAGGGTTAGCACGATTTATCGAGTTTCTTTAGTCACTTACACATAAGTGCTTATAACTTTTGATAATGTTGTCAGACCTTCAATATTTCTCAAGTGATTTTATAACCTTTCCTCAGTAAAGTGAGGAAGGCAAAAACTCTTTGGAAGCGGAAAATTAGATTTTTATACAAAAGTTGGCACAAACGGATATTTATACTCGAGAAGTTAAACTAGTTTATAGTACAATGAAAATGACACATAAATAATGCAAAGTACAGTACCCACCTTTGGCACATTATCCATCAGCCAGCGCAACTTTACGGCAGAAAAGTACGGTGACAGCGGAAGTCCACACAGCGGTTTCAAATAGTTCTTATTGCGCGTCTTGTTCGGCACCTGCTCGAGCAACTGGTCCACCGTGGACGCCGTCCTCATGTCCAGCCAAACGATGGCATTGTACAACGGTTCCCCGGTGCTTTTATCCCACACGATGGTCGTCTCGCGCTGGTTCGTCACCCCAACGGCCACAATGTCCTCGGCACGACCTCCGAGCTCGCACAGCTTCTCCACCGTCCGTTCGATACATTCCTCCACGACGGCTAGGATTTCCTTCGGGTCCTGTTCAACCCACCCTTCCTGAGGGTAAATTTGTCGCAGTTCCTTCTGATGAAAACACACGACCTCGCTGGTTTCCGCCCGAAACAGAATGAACCGGGCCGAGCTGGTACCCTCGTCGATGGAACCGACCAGGTCGCCAAACTTCTTACCGTGGGACATGACTATGAGAGACGACCTTTGGTACGACGGTGGCGATTACAAACGATAAGAGAGTTTCGATTAGCTGCGGCGATAACCGTCGATCGACTGCTGAAAGTAGAAAGAGCGCACAGGTTTAGCCAAACTCGGAGCAGAACAAGACTTGCCGCTAGATGCTTATCTAATCTTTAATACCCCTCTTACCTTACGGGCGGGGCGGCGTTGGGTTCAGGATGGGTCCTAGAAGTAACGGGGGGCAAATCCAACCTTCCCCTGATGATGACGAGCTGCAAAACTGTAATTTCCCGAGCCGCCGCCGTCGTCGTCGTGATCGTTATCGACCAGCCAGAGTGTTTATGACAAATATTTTGTTTTTGTCATGTCTTTATGGGCCGTTGAAACTGCGAGCAAACAGAGAGAGAGAGAGAGAGAGAGGAACCTGGTTGCTGATGTGAGTGTGAAAAGACTGAAGAAAACAAGAAAAATGCAACTTGGCGGAATCGCATTGCTCTAGATTGATCCAAAAGTCTTGATTCTCTTGAATGGAACCTACCTTTAGATCAAAAATTGAAAATTTTAAATGCTGCTCTGCCCAGTTTAATGCAACCGAAATATTAAATTATCGATGATTTTTTTTATTAGAGGTGCAAAACGAGGTGCAAAACCACTATTTTTTAGGAGCCGCTCATTTTCGTTCACTCAATAAAAAGAGCGGTTCTTTTCAACGGCTCTTTCGCTCTTTTTTTTAAATTATGACAAAATAGTAGTTTATGCAACAAGTTGCAAAAAGAGGATTTTTTCAGCACGAGTCGTACATTTATCGAACGAGGTTCACCGAGTTGGATAAATACGAAGAGTACTGAAAAAATCAAGTTTTGCAACGAGTTCCATACAACGTTTTTTGCAATTCCGAAAAAACACACACTGAGTGAAATTTTATGTCAAATTTTCATGTATTTTGTCAATAAATCGTTTAAATCAAAAAAATGTTGAAAAGTGTTACTTTTCAAAATAAATGCTGAAAAGTTCTACTATTCAGCACTGAAATGGATGCTGAAAAGTTGAACTTTTCAGCACTTGTTATATCCTATAGGAAAAGTTATACTTTTCAACATTTTTTTTTTGATTTAAACGATTCATTGAATCAATGCATGGACATTTGTCTTAAAATTCTGTTCAAAGGGTGTTTCTCGTTGTAAACCTTGTTGCATAATAGTAGTTTATGCAACAAGTTGCAAAAAGAGGATTTTTTCAGCACGAGTCGTACATTTATCCAACGAGGTTCACCGAGTTGGATAAATACGAAGAGTGCTGATAAAATCAAGTTTTGCAACGAGTTCCATACACATTTTTTTGCAATTCCAAAAAACACACACTAATTGAAATTTTATGTCAAATTTTCATGTATTTTGTCAATAAATCGTTTAAATCAAATTTTTTTTTGAAAAGTGTTACTTTTCGAAACAAGTGCTGAAAAGTTCAATTTTTCAGCAACCATTTGAGTGCTGAAAAGTAGAACTTTTCAGCATTTATTTTGAAAAGTGTTGCTATTCGATTATGTTATTTTTGGCATAGAAAAGTAGGCTATTTCGTCGTTCAAGAATGACAGGAAAAAGTAAGTAGTTTTACGACGGAATTGCAAAAACTACTATTTTGCAATTCAGCAATTCTTTACCAAAACCGGAAATGGATTTTATTTGTATTTTTTGATTTGGCTCAAACTTTGTGGGGGCCTTCCCTATGATCAAATATGCTATTTTGTGTCATTGGTTTACCCATACAAGTCTCCATACAATTTTGGCAGCTGTCCATACAAAAATGGTATGTAAGTATTCAAACAGCTGTAACTTTTGAGTGAATTTTCTGATCAATTTGGTGTCTTAGGCAAAGTTGTAGGTATTGTTGAGGACTTTTGAGAAAAAAATAGGTACACGGAAAAAAAATTGCCGATTTTTTTATCAACTATTTTATCACTAAAACTCAATTTCCCAAAATACGTATTTTTTGATTTTCGAGATTTTTTGATATGTTTTAGGGGACAAAAATCCAGAACTTTTGAGCCATAGAGAAACATGGTCAAAAAATCTGCCGCCGAGTTATCAATTTTTGAAAAAATAGTGATTTTTGGAAAAAAATCGAAGTTTCATGCAAAAACAGGTTTGACATTACTTTTTAATGCAAAATTGAATTGGCAATCGAAAAGTACTTTACAGATTTTTTGGGCTCCGTTTTCAAGATAAAGCCACCGAAAGTTTGATTTTAGCGAAATATTTGCAGTTTTTCAATTTTTAAAAATAGTGACCATGAGTAACCATTTCTAAACATATTTTTTTTGAAAAGTTCAGAAAATTTGCTATAAAATTGTCTAAGAGACATTGAAGATTGAACCTCTGGTTGCTGAGATACAGCGGCTTAAAGAAAAAGAAACACGAAAATTTAAGTTTTTTAAGTCTCACCCAATAAGCCCACCATTTTCTAATGACGATATCTCAGCAATTAAAGGTCTGATTTTCAATGTTAATACATGAAACATGCGTGAAATTTTCCGATTTTTTCGAAAAAAATATTTCAAAAATTTTTAAATCAAGACTAACATTTTAAAAGGGCCAAATATTGAATATTACGCCCATTTAAAATGCTAGTCCTGATTTAAAAATTTTCAAAATATTTTTTTTCGAAAAAATCGGAAAATTTCACGAATGTTTCATGTATTGACATTGAAAATCGGACCATTAGTTGCTGAGATATCGTCATTAGAAAATGGTGTGTTTTTTTGGTGATATTAAGAAAACTTCAATTTTCGTGTTTCTTTTTCTTTAAGCAGCTCTATCTCAGCAACCCGATGTCCAATCTTCAATGTCTCTTAGACAATTTTATAGCAAATTTTCTGAACCTTTCAAAAAAAATATTTTTAGAAATGGTCACTCATGATCACTATTTTTAAAAATTGAAAAACTGCAAATATTTCGCTAAAATCAAACTTTCGGTGGCTATATCTTGAAAACGGAGCCTTTATCAAAAATCTGTAAAGTTTTGATTGCAAATTCAATTTTGCATTAAAAATGTCAAACTTGTTTTTGCAAACTTCAATTTTTACAAAATCACTATTTTTCAAAATTCATAGCTCGGCGGCAGATTTTGACCATGTTCCTCTATGGCTCAAAAGTTGATTTTGTCCCTAAAATATATCAAAAATCTCGAAAATCAAAAATACGTATTTTGGGAAATTAGTTTTAGTAAAAATGTTGATAAAAAATCTGCAAATTTTTCGGTGTACCTATTTTCTCAAAAGTCCTCAACAATACCTACAACTTTGCCGAAGACACCAAATTGATCAGAAAATTCACTCAAAAGTTACAGCTGTTTGAATATTTACATACCATTTTGTATGGACAGCAGCCACAATTGTATGGAGACTTGTATGGTGAACCAATGACGCAAAATAGCTTATTTGGTCAGGAAGGCCCCACAAAGTTTGAGTCAAATCAAATACAAAAAATAAAAATGGTCGAAATCGGCCGATTTCGTAGAGAGTTGCTCAATTTCGTCGTGAAACTTTTTACTTCTCTTGTCATTCTCGAACGACGAAAGGGCTTGCTTTTCATAAAAAAAACTAGGGATCGAGACCCCAAGGCAATGCTGTAGAGCGAACAATTTGAGTTTTGATTGTTTATGGTTAGTTCCATTCAAGACAATCAAGCCTCCACAAACCTCATTTCTAGATTAAATTTTTGAGAGGTCCTATCTGCATAGGAAACCCATGACGGATAGGTTGTTTTAAAAACAATGTTTTTAAAATTTAATCTAGACAAGCAAAATTTGTTATTCCAATAATTTCAAATTCAGTGGATTGGTTTTCATCTGTTTTCATTTGCGATCAAGGTAAATATGTGATATTATAAATTAATTTAAAGTTTTATTCAAATTAAACTTTTAAACTTTATCAAATTTATTGCTTATGATTTTGGAGGCACTTCAATTCCTTTTCTGTAAATTCAAAGAGACTTTTATTCAAACCCGAATTATCAATAAGGCACTTATCCCACTTCCGTCAAATACCTTTGCGACCCCCTCCTGTCCTACCTACGCGGCAAATCCCGTCTCCAGCCGGTGCAGATAATCCTTCCTGGCCTCCATATCGTCCGCTGGCCGATTATAAGGCAGCCAAACCGGCTCTCCCACGAAGTACCGCTTGGCCTTAATATAATTCTTGCTGTCCAGCGTGAACCGATGGTAGATCCCGGACGGAATCACAATCATATCTCCCGCCACGACCTCGATCCGCACCCAGCGGTCGTCCTTACCGTGGCGCACGTCAAAGTATCCGGATCCGTCCACCACGAGCCGAATCTCCTCGTCCGTGTGCAGATGCTCGGCGAAGAAGCTCTTCAGCTTGTTCTCGTAGTCCGGCAGACAGTCCTTGGAGCAGGTGATTTCGTCCTCGTAGCTGTAACCGCGCTTCTTGCGGATTCCCTCCAGGACACCATCGCTGTCGAAGGTCGAAACGTTGATCTGTGTTGTTTGGGAGAGGGCAAGGGAAAACCGGTTATTTCTGGAAAGATCGAGGTTTGTCTTTTCATTACCTTGAAGTATTCGACACCGGTGCTGGTGAACAACTGGTCCAGGGTGAGGAATTCCGGCGGATTCAGGTGGTGCTCCAGCCGCTGGTCGGTGTCCTCGTTGTCCATAAACCAAGCACGCACCATGTTTGCTCCTAATCGCACAAATTCGGATTGGGATTAGCGGCACAGAATGTCTGGCTGAATGCTAGTTGAAACTGTTGAATGGAATTATCTGGCTCCAAATTGTTCTGTTGTTATCTGTTCCGTCAAGTGCTCACCACTAGAAATTTAAATGCCTTTGACACGACTACCACTGAGCTTTATGTACAAACGAGTGTGTAAATATACTACGAAAACAGTTATGTACTATGAATGAATATTTGAATGAATTCTTCGTAATGTGTGTGTGTGTGTGTGTACGATCCGATTTGGAACGAAAAAGAGGTAAACGGGGTAAACGTAAATTACACGATCGTTCGATTTAGGTCATATCCAGGTAAAATGAAATCTATCAGAGTGTGTACACTGGTAAACAGTATTACACTTTTTTCAGTTCACTTTTACACACTTGTATGGGATTTTTCAGTTCAAGTATGATTACACACTTTCGTGTAATCATACTTGAACTGAAAAATCCCATACAAGTGTGTAAAAGCGAACTGAACAGTGTGTAATGTTGATTACCAGTGTATCGAGAAATTAAAAGTGAGAGTGTGTGCGTGCAACATGGAGTTAACCTTTTCAAAGTGCCATGGTAATCTTCACAGCAACTTCACAGAAATTTTAACTCCATGTTGCACACACTCTCACTTTTAATTTCTCGATACACGAAATAGATTGAGGTTAAATTTTGTACCCGCCAGCAAAACAAATGGGGTGCCCTTCTCTCTGGTGCTAGTGTGCGTGAGCTCGCGCTCAGAGGCAACGTCCCTGACTGAAAAGTTCGTCGGACGTCCGTCGTTTGTCGTCCGTGCAATCGTACGACGTCGCACGACAATGTCGTGTGACTTTCGCGCGAATGTCATACGTTTTTGCACCAAAATGTCGTATTTGTCGTGCGATCGATGATCGAAATTGTACGACATTGTCGTACGACATTCGACCGACGTCGCACGGTTTTGTTATTTAGGATGTCGTGCCTTTGTCGTGTGATGTCATTTCGGGTTTTTAGGTTATGTTGCAGTAAAAAAATAGATATTTCTTTTATTTTTATTTTTTTTAGATGTATTTTTATTGTAAATTTCACCTTTTCACTCGATTTAAAATACATTCATTAATTTTACTTGTGTGTCGCGATCTCCACGTAGTTTTTGGCGTTGTCTTCCAGTTGGTCTTTCAGCTCATCGCTCGGCATCTTGGCCGGAAGTTTTTGGCGTTGTCTTCCGGGTCCGGAATTTGCCAGCCATCTTTTCGAGCCTACGCCAGCGTGCGAGGAAGCATCTTGATCAAGATTGACTATTGCTCTCCGACTAGCCGCAGATACGGCGGGGTGCGGCGCCACCGTTATGTCCCATGGATTGATGGCCACCGGAGTACGGGACAACGTCGGTTTACGCACTTCCGGGCAGATGTTTTTGCGGTCGTTACAGCTTCCGTTCAACAAACTGCGTGGGACAACACAAAGACGCTGGTTGTTAGCAGGATCAGATTGGAAAATTTTTGGTTACCTGAAAAAAAGATAACGTCATTCGGCTGAATCATCATATCCAAATCATATCTAGAGTTTTGTTGTTGAAACAAAGGGAATCTCATGACAGATATTATACTCAAAAAATCTGTGAAAATTCATAAAATAATTAATTGTGGAATATTCAAAAATTTAAAATTCAATGTAAAATTTTGGAAAAAAACACTAAAAAAACAGTTAATAAAAACTTATAATTTTTTAAGAAAATAAAGATAAAAGAAAGTTTAAGACAACAAAAATTCTAACATTTTAGATTTCAAATTAAAAATCAACATCAACGCGTGGTTTTTCTCCAAAGTTTTATGGAGAAAACCCATCTGGACCTGTTTAAATATTTTTGATTTTTTAAAATTTAAAGTGCATGTGTTTCTGAAGACCTCAAAGTCCATGCTTTGAGGATGCTAAGAACTTAAAAGACTTTTTAAAATGTTCGAATGTTTAAATTAATTGTAAAAATTTAAAATATCTGAATAATTTAAAAATGAAATTTAATCTTTGACATTTTAGAAATTTACAAATATCAAGAATTATAAGAATACACTCAAAACCCGATGGTTTGACACCAACTGTTGTCAAACGAAAGGGGTCACTTTTTAGTTTGACACCCATTTTACAAACGAAAAAGTGACCAACCACCGGGGGCTGAGTGTAATACAATATAAAAATTTAAGAGATTAAAAATTGTAGAACCTAAGTATTTCAAAATTTTAAAATTTTTAGAATTTAGAGTTTAAGAACTTTGAAATTATGAAATACTAAAATGCTTAAATTCTATAAATCATTAATTCTAAAATTTTAAAATCCTAAAATTCTAAAATTAAAAAAAAAATATTTTTATATCCTAAAATTATAAAAAATGCTAAAATTTAAAATTTTGTAATTTTAGAATTTTAGAACTTAAGAATTTTAGAATTTTGGAATATTAGAATTTTGGATTTTTGGAATTTTGGAATTTTGGAATATTGGATTTTTGGAATTTTGAAATTTTGGAATTTTGGTATTTTGGAATTTTGGAATTTTGTTGGAATTTTAAAATTTTAGAATTTTAGAATTTTAGAATTTTAGAATTTTAGAATTTTAGAATTTTATAATTTTATAATTTTAGAATTTTATAATTTTATAATTTTATAATTTTATAATTTTATAATTTTAGAATTTTAGAATTTTAGAATTTTAGAATTTTAGAATTTTAGAATTTTAGAATTTTAGAATTTAAGAATTTAAGATTTTTAGAATTTTAGAATTTTAGAATTTTAGAATTTTAGAATTTTAGAATTTTAGAATTTTAGAATTTTAGAATTTTAGAATTTTAGAATTTTAGAATTTTAGAATTTTAGAATTTTAGAATTTTAGAATTTTAGAATTTTAGAATTTTAGAATTTTAGAATTTTAGAATTTTAGAATTTTAGAATTTTAGAATTTTTGGAATTTTAGAGTTTTAGAATTTAAGAATTCTAGAATTGTAGAGTTTTAGAATTTAAGAATTTCAGAATTTTAAAATTTTTAAAATTTTAGAATCTAATTGTTTTTCAGCGTTTCAGAATCAAGAATTCTTTTTAGAATTCAAGAATTTTAGAATTTTAAAAGTTTTGAATTTTAGAAACTTGAAATTTTAGAAATTTAGAATTTTAGAAGTTTAAAATTTATTTTTTTAGAATTTTAGAATTTTTGAATTATTTTTTCTAAGTGTTTGAAATAAAAAAAATATTGCTTCTACCTTTTTGTAATCTGCATTTTTTCATATTTTTATAATTTTAATTTAAATATTTTTTTATTTAAAAAAATATTTATGCAAACCTTTTAAAAAAATACCTAATTTTTTTGTAATCTGGTTTGTTTTCAACATTTTTTTTATTTATTTTATTTTTTTCAGTAAAAAAAATATAAAAAATATAAACAAAATCCGTAAAATATTATTCAGGATGCTGGTAGTTTTTAAATTTTGAAACTCATCATCGAGATAATCCTGGCGGAGCATTTATGTTAGAGTTTTTTTTATTATACAATTCTGAAGTCCAATAATCATAACACCCAATATTAGCCCTCATACTTTCCGTCTTCCAAGCTCACTCCCGATACTTTGAAATGCGCCTCTTCCATCATTTCAATGACTTGAAGCAACAGTTCTATTGATAAAAACTTCCGGTGGATCAGAAACACCGCCAAGAGATGATTATTCTGTACCCCTTTTTTCTCTTACCTTGGGTAGAACTTTTGACACTCGGTGTTTCATCCTCCTCCTCCTTTGGAATGAACCATATCCTCCATAAGTTCGGTTCCTTCCGGTCCCGTCTTCCGCCACGAAGACCTGGCCCACCGGATTCATGCGTCTCGTCCTCCTCCTCCACCGCCACGAAGACCGAATTCTGAATATCTGGAACATAAGAAACTATAATTTGGCCACTTGACCACTCCGGCCGAACAACTTAACTATCAACCGGTCAAAATCCTTCCGAAGCCCAACATCAACAATAACTGGTTCGATTCGGTTGCAATCAAGTCCAAACAAGACCAGCTGAAGAGAACTGTCAAACTGTTTGCGTCGACGAAAATCGTGACGTCGAATTGAAGGAAAATCGATGGAAAAAACAATGTCGGGCATGTCGAGTGTTTGTCGTACGTTTGTCGTCCTTTCGACCAATCGATATCGAAACGGTAAAATCAAAACCGCGCGACAGCTTGTACGACGTGCGACTTTTTTCAAACAGGGGTTCTTTGGGCGAGGTGGACGGTTTTCGATTGAGCGGCCTGTAAATAACACTCACACGCAGAAGTTCACCAAAAACTACGATAACTATCTCTATTCTGGTAATAGAGTTATCTACGTGCGCATGTATTGCGTATACGTACACGAAAAAGATTGAGGTTAAATTTTGTACCGACCAGCAAAACAAATGGTGTGCAAGTGTGCGTGAGCGCGGGCTTAGATAACTCTATAGGCTAGTATGGAGATCGGAAGGAAAGGGGTCAAGAAACAGCTTTACGAACAGCAGAACAAAGGAGAGGGAGCGATTTCTTGGGGCTTTTCTTCACCCTCTCTGACTTGCTTGCGCTGCCGCTGCTGCCCATTTGATTTTTTTCTTGACCGGTTCCTTCCGAAGTGCGTATACCGCTAATATCTACAAGAGTCGAAGCTTCCTCTTCGCGATCTTCCTTGGCAGTGTGTTGTTTTCTAAATCATAAAACAGACCTACAGGCGAGCGATTTTTAAAGAGTTCAAATTTAGTGTAGATTTATTTCATAGATAACAATTAAATTGCTTAAACTTATCAAATTCAGGACGAGTAAATTATAGAGGAGCAGCACATGCAGCATGCAATCTAGCACGAGCCAAAGCTTCATTCTCAGCAAAAACAGCATCATTCAGAAGACTGTCGTAAACGCGCAAGATATCTCCCAGATTCTTCTGTGGATGCAGATGGGCGTACCGTTTAATCAGCTGCTGAAGAGCGTTTAGCTTTGCTGCATTGTTGGTCTCCTCGCTGTCCAAAACGTACCTCATCCGTTGGACGTTCTTCAGTTCCTTCAGGGGAAACGGCCGCATCATCAGCGAGTGCCACTTTCGGCCTGCCGGGCCGCGATCGCACACGACACAGCGGCACTTGTAGTCAAGGGGGCGATCCTCACCGGGCTCCCACCAGCTTGTTCCGTAGGTTGTGAATATTTGCTCCCCTTTGCGGATAGGTCGTAGAACTACCATCTTGACTCGGCCGGAATGGATGACCGTGTTCACCGCAGGGTCACACGAATGATTGCAGATGCTGCCGATGAGCGAAACCGTACCTGCCGTATAACCCTGGGGGTAAACTTTGAAGAAAACCGTTGACGCTAGCAGGCTGCCGAGCAGACGAGAATACGCCAAAAGTGATCGCAGGAAGAACCGTTCGTGGCTTTCTGTGCAGATTACCGATCGTACGAGAGGATTCATCAGAAATACTACGTAATAGAAGACGACAATCACTTTTAAGTAACTGTCGAACTTGCGATTGAAGTGCGGCTTGGCGTTGTGTATAAACTTGAACACTTCCAGCTGGTTAAGAGTTCTTTCCAACGGATTGGGTGCAGTGGCGTGTTCTTGTTCGCAGTAGTCCATCATCGCTTGCAGATCATCGCCAAATTGCGTTAACCCGTAGAAGAAGAATCTCGGAATGATCATTCCCCAGGTGAATGAAATGCAGCAAAGCTTCGACGCCACGCCACACTCAAAACGGTGGTACAGCTTCCAGTTCATTTCCTGGCACTCCTTACTGCAGAACATGGCTAGCGGACACCCGGGACATGGGATCAAACTGTATCCGAACTCGCCGCTGCATTGGCTGCAGCTTTGATAGATTAGATCACACTCCAATCCACACAGTTCGACCTTCTCGTCCAAAAGTATGTCGCCCGGGTTGAAGTCCTTTTGCGCGATCAATCCTCTGCCAAACTTGGCCTCATAGTTCATGCCGATTCCACTGGCCAAGAAGGGAATCTCCGGGTTGATGTCCACGTTGATGTTCATCCGTGGGTGCGGCACCGTTGGCTTGGAGCGGCCTGCTGCAATTTGCTGCTGACAATTGAGTTCCCGGGCCAACAGTTTCGGCATCAGTTGTTCAGGGTAGTTGTTCCTCTTGGCCAAATCGATGTTGTACAGGGCAAACTCGTACTCGCCTTGCTCGAAATAAACGGCCGATCTGTAAAATTTCAAAGTTCCAGATGTTACCTTCACCATGACCGAACAACCATTAAATTTAAATTTTATCCAGTACCGATTCGCGTAGCCCATGGCCAGCTGGTCCGAGCCCGCCTCCGCATGGCAGATGCTCTCGTTGTACAGCACCAAGGCCTGGTTAAGTTTCCTCTCCCGGTACAGACGGTTTCCGGCGCTGCGATGCTCGGCTGCTGGGGCGTTGCTCTTGACCAGTTCCGGGGTCTTGTCTAGCTGTCCGTGAGTTTCAACGAACTTTATCAGCTCTAGGGCGTCAGCGTCGAGATCCAACTCGCCGCCACTTTTCATGTTCCGGCTAAAAGTGCTCTGGAGATGGGCTACCGTTTCCGGGCCGGGTCCACTCTTCACTGCGGCACTATTCATTGTTAGGCGGGTCTGGAAGTTTCAGCTTGTTTTATGAAACTAGTAAATGAAACTGAATACAAACTTTGTTATTCAACTTTTACATCCATTAGATTTAGGGCATCTCCACTGCTGGGGGCAAATACGAACACTGAAAAAAACCAACATAGTAAAATTAAATGCTTTTTCACGTGAGCCACTCCAAAAACCAACACAATAGATTCACATGCTTTTCCTTTGACCCTCACTTGCTTTGCACATCAAATGAATGTGGAAATTATTTAGAATCAGCTGATCGTCGACCAAAATTCCTTCACTCTTTTTTCGCACGCAGTTCACGCGAAGGTCAAATTAATTTCACTTTGATTTGCCCCAATCGACTTGTCCTTCGATTCTGAAGTGAAAGTCACGTTAGAATCACATGTTTTGATTATGAAAGTTGCGTGTCGAAAAATGACGATGAGTCAACAAAATAAGATGGCGAATTTCAGAAGCTCGCTGTTTGAACTCTTCCTTTTAAAATAAGTTTATTGTAATAATCTCGGTAATAATATTGAAAATTTATAAAACATTTGTGAAAAAAAACTTATTGTACAATAACGGTAGGTACTACAAACTATTTAGTATAATGATGGAATTATTTAAACAAATTTTTCCAACACTTTTCAGATAATCAAGATCAAGCTCTGAAAAAAGCTTTCTGGGAGCTGGTCAGTTTTCGTCGATGCTGAAGTTCCTACCCGTGATGTTCTCTGACAATCCGTAACTGACAATGTCGTAACGCTAAAAATACTTGGCAGTGTGTAAAAAATAAAATGATGCGTGTGCGAGGGGGACGTCACTCTGCGATAACACACTAAAACGCACAAAAACGAGCTCGAAAAGCATCAACGCTACTCATCGTGCCGAGTTTTCACATAACGCCACCTAAAAGCAAGTTATCGCAAGTTAACGCGCGTTAAAGCGAGTTAAAGCGGTCAGCGTCTGCTCGACTTTTGAACAAAGCGAAAACGATCTTGCATCCCTGCTGTCATAGCTCGAGCAGTTTTTCGATCAAGTTTGGCAACTCGGTATTTGTTTTGATAAGTTTTCAAGCAGTTTCCGCAGAAAGAAAACAAAAACAAAGCAGGTCACGATTTTTTTTGGTCAAAGGTCGGAAAACTAAACTCCGATGGGATGACCGGCGCCGGTTTTGCTTCAACGAGACAAGCAGTGTGATGCGAGAACGCAAGAAAAGGTAAGCCAAAAAGCAAGTTATCGCGGTTAACGCGCGTTAAAGCAAGTTAAAGCGGAAAGGAGAAAGTGAACGCTGCAAAGGTTTGAAAAGGAAGCTTTATCGCTCGGTTAGCGCGGAAGTGACGTCCCCCTCGTGCGTGTGGTGAAAGTGAAAAATAAATAATGTAAAAATTTGGCAAAAAACAAAATAAAATATTAAATAAAAATTCTTAAATATATTTTTTTATTGAACCCGATATAAAATCACTCGAAAATCAATGGAATTTCATATTATATTCACTAGAATATCATTGCAAATTCAAGTGAGTCGTCACGTTAAGTTCACGTGTTTTGCACTTGAATTTAACCTGTCAAGCGAAGATTTTTTTCCAAGTGATTCACACATGACAATCACATGCTAAGTTGTATGGGGTGGATTCATGTGCAAAACATGTGACATTACTATGCGCCTTTCTTTCAGTGAAGGCATACCCAGCCGACGGCAAGCCCATTGCGGTATCAGTGAGAAATTTGCATATCTGGAGTTTTATTTTGAAAAGGTCCAATAAACCATTTTTTTGAGTGTTTTTGAAAACGTCTTGAGTTAGAGGTATTAAAAAACACCCAAAAAAACAAAAACAGAAAATTAAATTAAAAAAAAAACATTGGCTGATGCACGAAGTGATTTGTTTACCTTTTTTTTGGTACCCTCCGCAAACGTCAAACCATACAAAAGTGCTGCCGGATCTTTTGCGGGAGAGATCCGGAAAAATATCCGGCAGCAATTTGTATTGATTTGACGTTTGCTGAGGGTGCGAAAAAATTTGGTTATGTTCTGCTTGCAAAAGACATTCAAAATGACTTGGCTCCGACAGCTTCGAGAGAGTAGACGTGTGTGGCGTGCGCGCTAAAGGCATCGTTGCGTGCCTCGAGTTGTTTGACGGATGGAGGTGGAAGAGACTTCCGAGACGGATGATTTCCGACTCATCCCCGGAAATCGGAAGCGGAAGAAGACCCCTGAGATCACCGGAGCTGTCGTCGGAGAAGGAAAAGTGGAGCAGAATGTGCTCAATAACAACAAGTTCAACCCGCTATCGGAAAACGAAAACAACAACAATGCCAGCCCAGCAGGAGGAGGAGACGCCCCGGTGGTTTCACCACCCGGCCAGTCGGCAGGTAAACAAAAGCAACCACCTTTGGTGGTGAAGAGCACCACGGATTTTTACAAGCTCGTGGCAATAGTGGAAAGTTGTAAATTTGGTTTCAACCCGATTTACAAACTAACCCGATTTGGAACCAAGGTGACCTGCTTCTCTGTCAAAGATTTTGACAAGTTGCAAGAGCTCCTCAAGAAGAAGAAAGTGGAATTCTACACCCACGAACGGTGGAGCGAACGAAATCATCGGGTAGTTCTTCGTGGTTTACCTACCCTAGTAACATTTTAGGTTTTAAGTAGGCCATAAAAGCTTATTTAGGTCGTTTGAGGGTTTCCAGAACCCTGATAAAACCTGTAAGTTTTAAAGTGTTACTAGGGTGATGAACTGAAACCGGACGAGGTCAAGTACCTGCTGAAGAGGGATCTCAAGCTGGACGCGCTGGAGGTGCATGTCATCAAGCAGAAGGAAAAGTTCACCGTGGACGAAACTCCGTCCATTGTGGGCTTCCCCAAGGGATACACCAATCTGAAAAAGCTCTCTGCAGTGAAAGTTGTGGCAAGCACTATCATTTGGTGGGAGGCCTACCGAAACAAGCGGCCGAACGTGACCCAGTGCAGGAACTGCTTGCAGCTGGGCCATGGGACCAGAAACTGCCACCTCAAGGGGAGGTGCAACAACTGTGGGGGTCCCCACAAGACGGACGAGTGCAAAGTCCAAGAAGCCGAGCCGAAGCGGTGTGCCAGCTGCTCTGGAGCCCACGAAGCCACGGACCGCAGCTGCCCCAAGCGTGCGGACTTCTTCTGGAGGCGCCAGCAGGCGTCGAAACCAAAACCGCCGGCAAAGAAGGCGGAGAAGCAGAGTCCAGCTGTTCCGGCGTTTACGCCGGAGGAGTTCCCTCCGCTGCCGGGCGCAGTTCAAGATGGAGAATCGAAGGATCGCCCTCGACCCGCAGGAAGCAGCCCAGGTGGCTCCCGAGACGGTGGAGCCACGGAGAAAAGAGCCGGGGAAGTGCTCTACAGTTCGGCTGAGCTGTGGGGCATTTTCTCCGAATACATCGGCAGGTTCAAGACCTGCAAGACCCGCTTGGACCAAGTAACCCTCGTCAGTTACATGATCTCCAAGTATGGAATTTAAAGAGTTGTTTTGGTTTTTTATTATATATTCTTTTTACTGATCCTCGGTCCCAACCTGGTCACAGTACCTAAAAGGACCTAATAAAAATAAGTTATGAAAAAAAAAGACATTCAAAATGACAAATCTGGAGTCTTTTTTAAAAAGGTCCAATAAACCAAATTTTAAGTTTCTACTTTTGGGAGCGTTCTTTAATTACGTAACGCAGTAGGGGAGGGGGGGTCGGAGGCCGTGTTACGCTTAATACAAAATTTTTAAAATTTGTATGGAAATTTTGTTACGAGGGGGGGGGGGAGAGGGTCTAAGAGTCCGATTTTTCGCGTTACGTAATAAAAGAACGCTCCATTTTGTGTTTTTTTAATACCCCTGACCCAGAGCGGTTTCAAAAACACCCAAAATGCAAAAACTGGAAATTTGGTTTATTGGACCTTTTCGAAAAAAAAACTCCAGAAATAATAGAGTTATCTACGTGCGCATGTATTGCGTGTACGTACACGAAAAAGATTGAGGTTAAATTTTGTACCCTCCAGCAAAGCAAATGGGGTGCTGGTGTGCGTGAGATCGGGCTTAGATAACTCTATAATGATATAATTAACCCATATTTGAAGTTATCTTCTGTGAACGTGTATAGCTGTCAATTATTCACTTCACACATTTCTACTCTAATTTTGGGTAGCCCTTACCCAAAACAACACCGCCCGGTCAAGTGTCAACAAACGCTTATCGATCATCGCGCGCGGTGTCATCATCACTCCGGAATTTGGTGTGCGTGGTGGTGGCGATGATGTTTTGACTGCCGCGTCCAATTTGTTGCATTTTTCCGGTGCAAAAGTTGAGATAAAGTGCGTAAAAATACTGAAAAGCTGCGCGCGATCACGTTGCGCAGCGATTGAACCAGGCAACGTGCCAAAGTCCAACGGAATTGGTCCGCAAAAGTTGAGTTGAAAATTTCGGTATTTTTTTTTTTGGCTGCCCCGCGAAAATCAATCATCGATTCCACCCCTGAAAGAGAACCGTCATCATCGTCGTCGCGCGTCGCCATCTACTTTTCACGAAATGTCTGTGCAAACGTCGTCGCCGTCGCGAAAGAAAGGAAAACAGTGAACCCGAAAAGTGAGCGACGGGTTTTCGCGGATTTTCACGGTGGTCATTCGGTCGCCGGAAGTGGAAACCGGTGGCAAAGTGTGCGTCCCGCTACCGGGCACCGTTTGCGACTGTTTGTCGGGTCGGATCGTGGGGGGAAAGTGGTGAAAAACAGATTTTTAAAAACTGATAAAAGTTAGTTTTTGGTGATTGAGGAAAACCGAAAAGATACACACGCAAATTCTGTCATTATCCAAGAGGAATTGCCAGAACCAGCAGCAGGAGGAGGAGGAGAAGCAGATTTGGAAGCAGGAGGAACAAGTTGAAGGTAAAACCGAGGAAGGGAACTTCTAAAAATGGGAACGATGGACACTTTTTTTTTTCTTTTCCCGAAATTTGCCTGCCATAGTTTCGCTGGTGGGGAAAGGGAACGAAACCGGGGAAGTGTGGGCAATTGCGGGGGTGAAAAGTGTGTGTGTGTGAACCACCTCATTCTCCAACCCTCCACGCACCATGTCCCGCGCACCACCCCACACTCCGGATTGACCTCACACGGAAGCTCGCGGAGTTGGGTTTGGTGTGACTTAACAGAAAGGCAGCATAAATAACGACGAGCCTTGCGACGAGAGGTGGAGAAGGGGGTTTTAAATGGGAAGGTGGAAGGGCAGGGGAGAGGAGGATGTAGGAAGAAGAGGCAGGTGGGCAAGAGAGCATAAAACGCATTATTTGCCACCCAACGGCGCGGGGAGTGTTTGTGTGTGTGTGGCGATGACGACGACCACGACGACGAGTTCGATGCAATTTTCGAATTCGGTGATTAACAATGGCGCATAGAGAGAATGTGGGCCTGGGGAATTTAATTTTGGATGAATCTTCAAGGGATGCAAGTGATAGGAAGAAAAGAATCGTTGATTTTATTATAAAACACTTAAAAATCAATCATTAAGTGTTTTTGTGTGCATTCTACTTGTATTTTAGGAGATTTCAAATTTTCACTCATATGAAGAATAAAATATCTTAAAAAACGGCTTATCAAAGGTACATTTTATCCAACGCAGCGAAACAGTGCAAAAAAATTTCCTGTCCCATAATTGTTGGATGTTATTGTGCCACTCACAATTCGAGCCAAACATTTCATTAGGGCACAAAACCAAAACGTAAACATTCGGGATTATTCCACTATTCCATTCATTAGTACATTCCCTACATGCCCTCCAAGAATCAGATTGATAGCAAACAATTTAGCATTGAAAAAATCAAAAACACAAAAGGGCACATGAGCAATTCTCTGAGATTTCGGTCATTCGATTTTTTTTTGTAATTTTTAATCCGGCTGAAACTTTTTTGGTGCCTTCGGTATGCCCAAAGAAGCCATTTTGCATCATTAGTTTGTCCATATAATTTTCCATACAAATTTGGCAGCTGTCCATACAAAAATGATATGTGAAAATTCAAAAATCTGTATCTTTTGAAGGAATTTTTTGATCGATTTGGTGTCTTCGGCAAAGTTGTAGGTATGGATATGGACTACACGGAAAAAAAGATACACGGTAAAAAAATTTGGTGATTTTTAATTTAACTTTTTGTCACTAAAACTTGATTTGCAAATAAACACTATTTTTATTTTTTTTATTTTTTGATATTTTTTAGAGGACATAAAATGCCAACTTTTCAGAAATTTCCAGAATGGGCAAAAAATCTATGACCGAGTTATGACTTTTTGAATCAAAACAGATTTTTTCAAAAAACCGAAATATTGGTCGCAAAAATTTTTCTACTGCATTTTTCGATGTAAAATCGAATTTGCAATTAAAAAGTACTTTTTTTGATAAAGTGCACCGTTTCCAAGTTATAACCATTTTTAGGTAACTTTTTTGAAAAAAGTCGCAGTTTTTAGAGATAATAAAATAAATATAGAGAATTTTCTCAGCTTTTCATAAATATTTTTTTCATGGGCACTATTTTAAAAAAATGAAAAACTGCGACTATTTTCAAAAAAGTTACCTAAAAATGGTTATAACCTGGGTGCAGAATAGTTGTCCGCAAAGCGGCCTCAATTTAGAACTGTCAAAGCGGAACCAATTTACTGTTCGCATAATTATACCAAGAAGTGGCAAGTATTGTGATCGATCTATAATTTATTTAGTCAGGAATAAAAAAATCGATGGCTATTGAGGTATTCGAAGTCAAACAAGAGGGTTGAAATCGAGATTGGCATAATTCGTCCCTAAAATTTTATAATCGCTTTGTCTCACGCAAAACCTTTTTTATGACGCTCTTTTAAATGTTAGCGACGAATTATCAATAACTATGAATAGTACTTTCCAAATAATATTGGATAATCTTACTCCGATATTATCACTACACATCAAAGATACATAATCTCGGAACTTCCATTCGGTTGCTCTTCTGATTCACGAAATTCCACCCACTTTTGACACAAAGGCCTCTTTTGGCCGCCCATCGTTTAGTCTACGAAGAAAAAAGTGCGAAGCACTTAATTTTTCATCGAAAACATCAACATCAACAGATCCAAAATGTTTTATAATAATTCACTTCAGCAGCAAAAAATATGTCACGCTTGAGCTTGAACATGGCCTTCTACTTTGTTTATGTTTACAACTGTAGTGCAGTTGTATTAGAGGGGAGCAGTGGGGAGCTTTCGAAAATCACGTTACGCATTCTGTCTTTTCAGCACCCAGGTTATAACTTGGAAACGGTGCACTTTATCAAAAATTTACTTAAGTACTTTTTGATTGCAAATTCGATTTTACATCGAAAAATGCAGTTGAAAAATTTTTGCGACCAATATTTCAATTTTTTGAAAAAATCTGTATTGATTCAAAAAGTCATAACTCGGTCAAAGATGTTTTCCCATTCTGGAAATTTCTGAAAAGTTGGCATTTGATGTCCTTTAAAACATATATATAAAAAAGTGTTTTTTTGCAAATCAAGTTTTAGTGACAAAAAGTTAAATTAAAAATCACCAATTTTTTTTTACCGTGTATCATTTTTTTTCAGTGTAGTCCATATCCATACCTACAACTTTGCCAAAGACACCAAATCGATCAAAAAATTCCTTCAAAAGATACAGATTTTTGAATTTTCACATATCATTTTTGTATGGACAGCTGCCAAATTAAAATTAAAGAAAAAAGACCGATTCCGTAGAGAACTGCTCACATAACAATTTTCACTCCAAACCAAAAAAAAAAGTTAACACGCAGAAAAATCTGATTGTGAACATGGCAAAATGTTGGGCACAGCTGCTAAACACGATAGTCATCTCGAGGCCGGCAAACTTGTTTGCCAAATTCAACTTAACATGTTTGTGGGTTCAACAAACATGTTTGTAATTGCCACGGCCTGACATGTTTGTAGATATAATAAACATTTGGGATGATTTAATAAACATGATTGTTGATTCAAAGATCAGTTTATGAAAATCAAAAAAACTGGGTAGGCTTTTCTTCTTCTTCTTTGTTTTCTTAACATGTATGAATCGATGCAAGGTTTTTTGATAATATTTATTTCACCTTTTTTACTTAAAAATAACAATATATTATTAAGAGTTCCGGCCACGTTTATTTTACAATCGTTTTCACTGGACGCCGACAAGAAAAATCAGCTGCTGGAGACATGGTGCAAGCTACCTGAAAAAGAAATTTTTGAAACATCGAACTCATCGGGAAAACAAAATTACTCAGTTTTTACCTCATTATACCCGGATATAGTTTCCACCAGCCATGTTGTATGACAGGAACTAGAACTGGAACAAAAAAATAATGGGTTTATTTGTAAATTAAATACCTAATAAAACACATATTTACCTATTTCATGAACATCTCCAGAATTCCACATTCTCACTTCGGCCATATTGTTGTTGAAGTTGGATTGAAAACATACACTGTTTATTTTCCTAACACGTTAAATTGAGTTGAGGTTCAAACAACAAACGTGTTTGTCAAAATGGCAAAATGTTAGTCGAACCGAAAAACGGTGATTATTGAAATGATAAATTGTTGTAGTGACGCCTACAAAACGTGATAGTTGATTTTAATAAACTGTTTTGCTAATTCAAACTGACACAATTTTTGTGCGTGAATATGTGCCCTTTTGTTTTTCGTTAGTTTTTAGTAGTTGTGGAACTTTTTGTGTTATAAAATGAACTTTTCATACATTCTTAACACTAATTCACTTCATAACAAAGTTTGGTTTACTTTTCACCAAGCATTTCTGCAGAAAAAAACTTCGTTGAAATGCAATATTTAATACGGTCCCGCGGCTACTGTTCAGTACTCTTTTGAAGAATTTTTATGTTTTACATACCTTATCTACACCATTCAATCACAAAACTTCACCAATGATCAAAATTTCCACTGAATCTCTCATTATTTCTAACTATACAAAAGGGCCCATAAACATCATTCAAAACATCAATCCGACGACAGCGCTTTAGTGCCCTTTTAATTCTCTTCGAAATTGCATTTAGAAAGGGCCCATTATGAACAGCAGTTGGAAGGCTAAAAGGGCCTAATAACGAGATTTTTTAAAATTATGATTTTTATTGCGAAAATCAACAAAAATTAAGAAGCATTAAAGCAGAGTTCAGGATAATGATGTAATTTATCGAATCGTCAGTTAAAATGTCATCAGTCAAGCTTCTTTTTTAAATAGGAATTGAAACAAGTTGTCCACTTTTTGCAAAAGATTTTCTCGAATGGCGGTTTTTGGTTTTGTGCCCTAATGAAATGTTTGGCTCGAATTGTGAAACATCTGAATTTCACTGATATTTTCACACAAGAAAAGTTGCCAGACCATCTCTGGAGTTTTTTTTAAAAGGTCCAATAAACCAATTTTTTGTTGGGTGTTAAAAACAACCAAAAAGCAAGAACGGAAAATTTTTCTGGTACTTTTGTACCCGATTTCAATGAAACTTTGTAGACATGTTATCCTAGGCCTATATAAGCCATTTTTGCGTATATGGAGCCATTAGTACTCGAAAATAACATTTGAGAAGGGCGTAAGGTATTTACATATTTTTGTATTTTTAATTTGAAAATTACTGTATCTCGAAGCCGTTGCATCGTATCAAAAAGTGGTCAGTGACAAACTTGTAGGAAATAGGACGGGCTTTCTGAAAAAAATACATGCCACATCTATGAGATTTTTTGATTTTTAAGTCTAAAACTTAAATTTGACGGTTATGTCACGATTTTTTTTCGCTCAACATTTTTGAGGACATAACCTAAAATATAATCAAAAGACTGACGAAAAATCATGATGGTATGTCTCTCCTAAAAAAATACAAAAAGCATTTACTACAACTGTTTTTTTGAAAAGTGGTCTAAACGTCAAAATTTTTGAAACCCGGTAGTGGGAATCGATTCTCATTTACGACACTCATTTTACATAAAAGTCTCCATATTGACCGTTGTCCTATGTCCAATCCTTGGGAAGATACAGCGGTTTTAAAAATAAAAATGTTGAAAAAACGGGTTTTTTGTGGTTTTTGGCGATTTCTATATGACAGACTTGGTTTTTCAGTCTCGAAAATATTTTTGCCGGAAAGCTCGTCCAATTTTCCATAAGTTTGCCTTTGACAGCTTTTTGATTTATGTCGTATTTATATTTACGTAATCAAATTTACTATCCTGGTTTCAACCACACTGAAAAAAAAATCTATTTTCAGTTATAAGCAATGTAATTAAGCTTATAGCTTTAAGCCCTTACATCCAATTGAAATGCTGTCAAAGGTAAACTTATGGAAAATTGGACGAGCTTTCCGGCAAAAATATTTTCGAGACTGAAAAACCAAGTCTGTCATATAAAAATTGCCAAAAACCACAAAAAACCCGTTTTTTCAACATTTTCATTTTTAAAACCGCTGTATCTTCCTAAGGATTGGACATAGGACAATGGTCAAAATGGAGACTTTTATGTAAAATTGTCTGGAGAATTGATTCCCACTACCGGCTTTCAAAAATTTTGACGTTTAGACCACTTTTCAAAAAAAAAAAAAAACAGTTTTAGTAAATGATTTTTGTATTTTTTTAGGAGAGACATACCATCCTGCATTTTTCGTCAGTCTTTGGTTATATTTTAGGCTATTTTCTCAAAAATGTTGAACGAAAAAAAAAATCGTGATATCACCATCAAATTTAAGTTTTAGACTTAAAAATCAAAAAATCTCATAGATGTGGCGTGTATTTTTGTTTCAGTGTATTTTTTTCAGAAAGCCCGTCCAATTTCCTACAAGTTTGTCTTTGACCACTTTTTGATACGACGCAACGGCTTCGAGATACAGTAATTTTTAAATTACAAATTACAACAATATTTAAATACCTTACGCCCTTCTCAAATGTTATTTTCGAGTACTAATGGTTCCATATACACAAAAATGGCTTATATAGGCCTAGGATAACATGTCTACTAAGTTTCATTGAAATCGGAGAGGGTCGGGTACAAAAGTACCAGAAAAAATCCTGATTTGAGCTGGAATTGCTCTATAATAATTACATTTCTTTTACATGCTAAGTGGTATGGCTTAATGCTCTTCAGGGTTGTTACGGACGGGGGTTACGGAAGGCGTGGATCGCGCGGATGGCGCGTATTGCGCGGATCTGGCGCGGATTTGCTGGCATATTTTGCTCAGGCGCGGATTTCACGCGGATAGCAATTTTGATAAACAAAATAATTGAGAACTATAGAATTTCTTTCAAATTACAAAGGAAAATATTATTAGGAATTAAATAAATTCAATCTTTTTCGTTGAGTGCGAATACAACAATTTCTAAGAAGTTTTTAATGAAGAAAATTTTCTTCTAAAAATTATTGATTGTTTTTTTTCATACGAAACTTTGAAATAATCTTCAAGGAGCGATTTTTTTTAATGTATTGAGATTTGTTATATTAATTCAACATAACATTACAACTCATTATTTTTAAAACATCTACTTAACAATTCAATTAAATACCAATTTTATTAAAATCAAATTAACAAAATTAAAAAAATTACAGAATTTAAAAAAAATTAAGCTATGAAACTTTTTAGATTTTTCAAGTTTTTTCAATATAAAAATTTAAATTTTCGGTTTATTGAAAAAATTAAAAATTCTGTTGCCACTCTAATTCAGGTAGAATTGATTCTACTCCCAATTATCACAACATGACGAAATCCACTTAGAAATCTGCTAAAATCTCCGTCTAAAAGCGAAATGTAATTTAAAAATCTGGAGTTTTTTTTTTAAATGGTCCAATAAACCAAATTTTCAGTTTTTGCTTTTTGAGTGTTTCAAAAACACCCAAAAAGCAAAAACTAGAATGGTTTATTGAACTTTTCAAAAAGTTCCAGAAATTAAAAATAAGAAATCTGGACTTCAACAATTTGAAATAAAAAAGAAACATAAATCATAGTTTGAAATTGTCAAAACTTACAGACTCAAAAAACGTGAAAAAGTACGAATTATTAAATTGAAAAATTACGAAAGTATTGCAATTGATTTTTTTGTTAATTTTTTTTTTAAGAAAGTTCTTAAGTTATCAAATCATTAAATTAATTAATTATTCAATTATTAAATTTTTAAATAATTAAATATTTAAATTCAGCAATTCCATTTGAAAAGAGCCTAAACCAAAAAAAAAGTTCTCCGATCGGGCTCAAAATTTTTCTGGGGGTTCCTTGGCCAAAATAATTAGACCCGTATTTTTTTGTTTGGCCATTAGGGTGGCCTACATCGTGCTAGGGTGGTTCAAAAAATGGCAATTTTCGTCATTTTCGCAAAAACCACTTTTTCTAAAAATCATATTCCGCGCCATTTCATCCGATTTTAGCTGTCTTAGACGCAAAGAAAGGTGATGAGTTTGGCTATTTGGGAAAAATAGTAAAAGTTCAAAAATCTAGCTTAACTATTGAAAAGTCGTATGAAAACTTAAAATGGCGTTTTGACCGTGTCTGGACCAAGAGCCTATGTCTGAAAATATTTTTATCGGATTCCTCGGAAAATTTCACATATCATATAAAAATTGGCGATGTCGAACCGTACGTTTCGAGATATGATTTTGAAAAAAAAACTTCGACGCGCCACGCGCAAAAACGGGAAAATGACGAAATCGGCAAAAAATCAACTTTTTCCACTAAAACTGCGATAACTTTAAAATTTCAGCGATGACCTATAGATGTTATGGTACCAAAAGTTGCGTCTCTCAATTACGACATGTATAGGTCATCGCTAAAATTTTAAAGTTATCGCAGTTTTAGTGAAAAAAGTTGATTTTTTGCCGATTTCGTCATTTTCCCGTTTTTGCGCGTGGCGCGTCGAAAAACGCAGTTTTTATTTTCAAAAAATCGTATCTCCAAAACGTACGGTTCGACATCGCCAATTTTTGATATGTTATGTGAAATTTTCCGAGGAATCCGATAAAAATATTTTCAGACATAGGCTCTTTGGTCCAGACACGGTCAAAACGCCATTTAAGTTTTCATACGACTTTTCAATAGTTAAGCTAGATTTTGGAACTTTTACTATTTTTCCCAAATAGCCAAACTCATCACCTTTCTTTTGCGTCTAAGACAGCTAAAATCGGATGAAATGGCGCGGAGATATGATTTTTAGAAAAAGTGGTTTTTGCGAAAAATGACGAAAATTGCCATTTTTGAACCACCTAGCACGATGTAGGCCCTAATGGCCAAACAAAAAAATACGGGTCTAATTATTTTGGCCAAGGAACCCCCAGAAAAATTTTGAGCCCGATCGGAGAACTTTTTTTTTGGTTTAGGCTCTTTTCAAATGGAATTGCTGAATTATGAAATTATTAAATTATTATTTTTTTTGCTGTTTTTTAAGTTCGGATCATTTTCGGAGTCATATTTTTGTTTAGAGAAATTTAGAGAAGAAAATAATAGAAATTTCGTGTTTCGATTTTCCAGAGTAAAGTTTTGGCGAGAAAGTAGTAAATCCCTAGATTTTATAAATTGGTGATTTATTTTATGGTTTTATTTTTTTTTTAATTTTCGAATTTAATTTTTTTCCTGAATTTGTTTTTAAAGCAACGATATTTAAAGTGTTGCAAAAAATGCTAATATTGTTTCAGAAATGGCAAAAAAGGTTCCATTTGGTACAGGTGGGATATGAATCCACAACTGATCAACGGTACTGATCCAAATGCCTTCTGTATTATTCTTTTTTCGTTTAAAATTTCATTCATTATGTTACTCTCTTCTTTGTTTGTCGCGATTTTTTTATATGGCGCGGATTTCGCGCGGATTGGGTTTTGGGGTCGGCGCGGATCTGGCGCGGATTTTTTCTCGACTTTTCCGTAACAACCCTGCACCTTGCTCCGTAAAAAGAAAACGAAAAGATAGGTCGCAAAATGATCCGGACATCGTTTCCATCGAAATATCTGAGATCCGTCTCCAAAAGAGTGTATACACAACATGCTCATAACTTTTGATAGGGTTGTCAGATCTTCGATGTTTTAGGCTCATTGGAAAGGAAAGAACTCTTGTTAAAATCGTTTGTTTTTACCTTAACTTTTCAAATACTTTACAAAACTTCTTGGGGTCTTGTGGGACCCAAAGACTGATCGAATGAGACCAGAAGGTCTAAATCGGTGCACGGACATGCACAGGCATTTTCTTAGAATTTGATTCATAGTCGATAGGTATACGTGAAGGTGGGTCACGAGGTCGAATTAAGAAGTTCATTTTTCGAGTGATTTTATAGCCTTTCCTCAGTAAGGTGAGGAAGGCAAAAAGTTGATTGCTGTGAAGAAGAAAACAACCTGAATGAAAAAAGTAAAAATTTACCATTATTACCAAATTAAACGCCCTTTGTGGTCCGTAAAATTTTGGCCGGGTCATTTTAATTGATTCGCCGCCCCTCTCCAACTCGTACGTTGAATCGCGAGACAAGCGCAGAGAAGCGTGCTGCTGCAACCTGCACACTTGTACGTACAAGTAATAAGTCTCGACCTGGAGAGCGAACCACCATGCATCAATAAATAATTCGTTAATCTGCGCCTGCTTGGTTTCGCGTGCTGCTCTCTGCCGAGATGGGATGGGATGGAGTGCGTTTTGCATAAATTTGTATCGACAATTATGCTCTCTCTCTCTCTTTCTCTCGCCGCTTGGTCTAGCTATAGATTCTAGAACGTGTTGTTTGACTTGCTCCAGGGTTAAGTCGTGGGAATTAGTGTTTAATTGGTGTCTGACAAATTTTATGTTTTCTCGTAATTATAGACACCTTTCTGCAATTATGGAACGAATGGAGGTGGATGATTCGGTGGTCGACTTGAGTGTCGGATCCGGTCGCGATTCACTGTCCATTACACCGGCCACGGCGCGCGATCTTCGTGCGCTCACACAAAACTCGGGTTTGACGATAACGCCAGCACTGCCTCCGTCAACGGCAGCCGCTCCATCGCCGTCTTCCGCTCAGGCAGCCCAGTCAGCCACGTCCGGAAGTACTTCCCCCGTGCCGGGAAGACGCGTCCTGCGACCTCGTACGGAGCCAAAGTCGTACGCTGAAACGCCGGACATTGTGCTGCTTCCGGCAAAGGTAAACGGAAGGTCGTACAACGGAGCCGCAGCTGCGGCCTTGTCCGAGTCCGAAGACGATGAGATGCCCGCGGCGCCGGTCTTCCCGATCAAGGAGCTGACCGCGGCCGAAATCTGGGAACGCGAGCGCGGCCTGCGCAAACTCCGCGAGGAACTCCGCAGCGAAGAAACCAAACTGGTGCTACTGAAGAAGCTCAAGCAGTCCCAACAGGTCATGATGAAGGAGAACCTGATTGTGACGCCCAGCAATGCCAACGCCATGACCAACAACCCGCTGGCCGGCATTCCGGCCGCTCTGACGAAGGGTTCGCTCAGCGTAACGCCGACGAACGCGATGCCGCTGCCGGCGCACTCGAAATCTTCCAAGGCCGTCACGGCCTCCCCGGTCAAGTATGAGCTACGGTGGCTTGTTTTGTACAATCTAATAAGCTAACTTAATTTCTCAAATTTACAGCCGAGGATCCCGATCAACATCACGCCGGTGACGAAACCTCCGCAGCGGCAGCCGTCCCTTCCGGGGGGCGCAACGCTCACGCCAAGCACGCCCGGCCAACGTCTTCCGATGGGGTTGTCCCGTGCCGGCTCGAACCTTACCATCACGCCGTCGGTAACGATTACTCCCACCAACGCCCCGTCCAGCAGCAAGCAGCGCAATGTGAGTCCCAGGAACTGTAAAGTTTCGCCAACAAACGCTCTCTCTCTTTCTCTGGGGTTAACCTAGCTCTAGCTAACGCTCGTACTAACGCTTCTTTGGTGATTGTTCTCTCTTTCTCTCTCTCGCTCAATGACCTTTCACCCTGAAACACTAACAGCTGCCCGGTGGCTCGTCACTGATGATGGGAGTCAGCAATTTAATGGATGCTACTGCTTTGAAGGTGCAGTCCGGCCAGATTAGCAACTCTGTTTCGATCACCCCGGCGCCGTCGATTCCGGCCCAGATTAGCTGCACCACGGTGGAACCGATCTCGTTGAAGGTAGTAGAAATAATTGCTTGCTCAGTGAGTGCAAACTTGACATAATTTCTTTACAGCGCGATCGTGACTCGATGCGGGAAGATCCCCAGTCGCAGGCTCAGCGCCAGGCGGCCGCCAAACTCGCCCTCCGGAAACAGCTGGAGAAGACGTTGCTTCAGGTAAGACGACTTTCATCTCAATGCTCTCTCGTGTATCTAACACACACGATCTTCCCCGTAGATCCCACCGCCCAAGCCGCCACCGCCGGAGATGCACTTCATCCCGAACCCGAGCAACACCGAGTTCGTGTACCTGCTCGGGCTCGAGTACGTCGTCGACTATCTGACCAAGGACAAAAAGTCGAGCCCGCCGCAGCAGCCGTACCGCTGCGCCCAGTGCAAGATCGACTTCACCCCGGTCTGGAAATGGGAGAAACAGGGTAAACGAGGAAATCCCACTTTTCAGAATACCCCAGGTTTTGTGTTGTTTCAGTTTCATTTTCATTATCTTAACTGATTGTGAAAGCAAGTCAACCGCCCTCACTTTACTAATCCAACCTCCCTTCACACAAGCAGTTGGCAAGGATCCCAAGGTCATCTGCGAGCAGTGCGTAACGAGCAACGTGAAGAAGGCGCTCAAGGCCGAGCACACGAACCGCTTGAAGACGGCCTTCGTGAAGGCCCTCCAGCAGGAGCAGGAAATCGAGGCTCGGTTGGCCACCCAGAGCAGTCCATCGCCGGTGGACATCCGTCCGACGCCCTCGTCCACGCCGACCATGCGCGAACGCGAGCTGCTCGAGCAACAGCAGCAACATCAGGCGGCGTTGCAAGCCCAACAGGAACGTCAGGCTGCCCAGGAGCGCCAGCGGGAGCAGGAACGTCAGGCTCAACAGGAGCGACAGGCTCAAGCGCAGGCCAAGGTAAGAACCGCTTGTCAATATCTAATACCCAGACTAATCAAAACTTCCCACACAGCGCCAAAAGGAGCAAGAACTGCGCCACCAGCAGCTCCAACAACTCCAGCAGCAGCAGCTCCAACAGCAGCTCCAGCAACAACAGCTGCAACAGCTCCAGCAGCAACACCAGGAGCAACAGCAGCAACGTCACCACGCCCAGCTACAGCACGCCCACCTGTCCTCCCAGCCGTCAAAGTCCAAGACGCCTACGCCGACGCCGCGTCCCACGCCGACCCCGCCCAGCCAGCAGACCCCACCGCCGTCGTCCAGTTCGCGCTCGAGCCGCCACAGTGCCACGGCGAATGCCGCGGCCGAAGCGGCAGCCGCCCAGCTTACGGCGCTGGCCGGTCTCGGCGGGCTGGGTCAGCTGGGCGCGCTCGGTGGTCTCAACCCGACGGCGGCCGCTGCCGCGATGCAGGCCTTCCAGCAGCAGCTGTTCAGAGGTTAATTTGCAATCTCAGCATTTTTCAAACAAGTTGGTTTTAAACTGTTTTTTTTTTGCCCGCAGGTCTTCAGCAGAATCTTTCCTCCGGGAATCTCAACAATCTGCAAGCTCACATGATGCAGTTTTCGCCGCTGCTGTACTCGTATCAACTGGCCATGGCCCAAGCTGCCGGTAAGTTGCGTTTCGAAATGATTGGTTTGATTTCTTTTCAGCACAATGATCCCGATATCTTAACCACTAGACAATATGGGAAAACGGTTACAGTCATCCTGTGGTGGAAGATTATCTCAAAGATACATGTCAAAATGTCTGGAGGACACGATTCAAGATCCCGACATCCTAACCACTAGACAATATGGGAAAACGGTTACAGTCATCCTGAGGAAAATTATCTCAAAGATACATGTCAAAATGTCTGGAGGACACGATTCAAGATCCAGACACCCTAACCACTAGACAATATGGGAAAACGGTTACAGTCATCCTGTGGAAGATTATCTCAAAGATACATGTCAAAATGTCTGGAGGACACGATTCAAGATCCAGACATCCTAACCACTAGACAATATGGGAAAACGGTTACAGTCATCCTGAGGAAGATTATCTCAAAGATACATGTCAAAATGTCTGGAGGACACGATTCAAGATCCCGACATCCTAACCACTAGACAATATGGGAAAACGGTTACAGTCATCCTGTGGAAGATTATCTCAAAGATACATGTCAAAATGTCTGGAGGACACGATTCAAGATCCAGACATCCTAACCACTAGACAATATGGGAAAACGGTTACAGTCATCCTGAGGAAGATTATCTCAAAGATACATGTCAAAATGTCTGGAGGACACGATTCAAGATCCAGACACCCTAACCACTAGACAATATGGGAAAACGGTTACAGTCATCCTGTGGAAGATTATCTCAAAGATACATGTCAAAATGTCTGGAGGACACGATTCAAGATCCAGACATCCTAACCACTAGACAATATGGGAAAACGGTTACAGTCATCCTGAGGAAGATTATCTCAAAGATACATGTCAAAATGTCTGGAGGACACGATTCAAGATCCAGACACCCTAACCACTAGACAATATGGGAAAACGGTTACAGTCATCCTGTGGAAGATTATCTCAAAGATACATGTCAAAATGTCTGAAGGACACGATTCAAGATACCGACATCCTAACCACTAGACAATATGGGCAAATGGTTACGCAATCATAAAAAAAATCTCAAAGATGAAAACCACAATTCTAAATGTTGACCTTCTCCTTCCAACAGCCTCAATTTCGGCAGCCGGAAAGGGTGGCGGGGGTAACAACAGCGGCGGAGGCGGTGGTGGCGGAGGAGGAGGAGGAGGTGGAAACAGCAACTCGAGTGCCGCTGCCGCCGCGGCCTCGCTGGCCGAGATGCAACGGGCGATGGAGCTGCAGCGCCAGTATCTGGAGATGATGCCCCAGAGCGGACAGGGCCCGAGCAACAGCCGCCAGTCGAACTGGAAGTCTTAAGAAGAAGGGGGAGAAAGTGAGAGGACTCTTTTTTTGTACTTTTAATCATCATTTGGTTCTGATGTTGTTTTGAACACACACACAGATTTGTGAGGTGCGGAGGCGACCGTTATTTTGTAGAAGTTTTACTCGGTTTAGCGTATCGATTGACTATTTTATAAGTACGCCCAATGTTGTTTTGCTGGCAGGATCGAAAGTGACGGTAGACGTTTAAAGTTTTACTTTTTAAACAATGAGTGAGATACAATTAGTAGCGTTTTCAGCACACAATCGATTTTGTTTTTTCCTGTGTCAATCAGGTTTTGATTATATTATTTATAGAACTAAAGTTAAACGAGTGGGCGAGAATCTAAGAAAAACGTACACCCTCCGGATATTTTAAGAAATTGTGAATTCATAAAAAAATATGTTCAGACAAGACACTTCTTTGTTAGTGAAATCATGCTAAATTTGAAATATCTATAAATATCAACAATCTTTGAATTTTCAATCGCTTTTATAAAAACAAATAAAATGTTTGATACGAACTTCAAAATTCTTCGTAAGAAACTGCAATTTATCAAAAAAGAATGTCAAGCAAATTTAATTAAGCAGTTTCAAAAACTTCATGGTGAGACCAAAACTTTAACAAATTTTTATTTAAATTATGTTCACCTGTTTAAATAATCATTGCTCAACTAAAATTTAAAACAGTGGTATTATTGCTCATAATAAAACATCTAAATGCAACTTTATCTGCAACAAAAGCTCCCTCGCCTCACAAGACTACAAAACTGAAATAAAATCAAAAGACTCCCACGGTTGGCAGGTTGGCTTTTGTTACAGATGACAAGCAGCGAAGATATTTTAGAAAAGTTCCTTGCGACAGAGGCACCGACGACGGATTAATGAGATCGGAAATAAATGACAAAACAAAAATCTGGCAATTTTGCCAAGGCAAGCAAAATACGTATTCAAATTTTAAGCAAATTGCTATCTACGCCAAAACGAAGGTACCGCTCGGACACAAAACGTTGTCACAGACAAATTTCAACGTTTTGTGTCCTTGCGGGCCCACGGCAAAACAAATAAAGCAAATCTTTTAATGGAATTTAGTGATTTGTATCTGGTTTGGTTTGCATATTTTGCGTGTAAAAGCAACAAGAAAGAGAGACGTAAAAAAACTATTTTGGAACTGTAAAATTTGTAATTGAGGTTGAACGTTTTTGGACAACAAGAAAAAAAAACTTAAAAGATTATAGAAATTCAGAGTTTAGGCGTAAAGTAAAAAATTCTAACGTAATGATAAGGCAGCGAAACAAACAAACAAAAAAACACTAAATTTAAGGCGAACGAAGAAACCAGCGATAGCGAAAATTTTAGAAGATCTAGGGAAACGAAAGTTGTGAAACACACTCTTGTAGGTATTTTCAGTTTTCAAGTTGAGTGGTGCGAATCTCAGTTGCAAATGTAAAAAAAGAAAACAATTTCGGCAGCGAAAAAAAAAAAGATTTTTAAGAAAAATAATTGCAAATTGGTTCCGGTTCTCGTTTAATTTGGGCCCCAGCAAGTGGCTGACAAAAGATTTTCGGACAATGAAAGCAATTTTTAAGTGCTCGTATCATTTTTTTTTTATTCTAAAGTAACTTAAACAAATAAAAGAATAACTGTTCTTATCTTATGGTAAGTGTATTGAAACTATTCGTAGAAGGTAATTGGCCTTTCTGAAGGATCAATAAAAACCATTGCAATCCTAGATCAAACAAGTTGTATTTTTTTTCTATCTCTCAACTCCCTCAAAAACTAAAAGCTAATGTCGAACTTATGAGCTTTCAACGGGAATCAAATCCAGACATTTTCATTAAACTGAAACCCCGATGGTTTGACACAATTTTTCGTCAATCGACCGGGGTCACTTTTAATTTTAACACCCCCTTTACACTTCTCGTGGCGCAGGGGTAGCGGCTTCGGCTGCCGATCCCGATGATGCTATGAGACGCGGGTTCGATTCCCGCCTTATCCACTGAGCTTCTATCGGATGGTGAAGTAAAACGTCGGTCCCGGTTTCTCCTGTCTCGTCAGAGGCGCTGGAGCAGAAATCCCACGTTAGAGGAAGGCCATGCCCCGGGGGGCGTAGTGCCAATAGTTTCGTTTTACCCCCTTTACACAGAGCTCTCACTTACTACCAAAAGTTTGGTTTGTAATTTAGACCGTTACAAATATTTTTCAAAGTTAATTTCAGAGTTTCCCATAAGTTATAGGACCTAATAAAAAAAGTCTAAATTTCGTCCCTCTTAAAAATTGGTAAAAAAAATCAGGGGGGAAAAGCGTAGTGCACAAAAAGGACAGATAACTCGCAAAAGTATTTAAGAAGTCATGGTAATGGAAAAACTCACAAAAACATAAAATTATTCAAGATTGTTTTTTGTTAAGATCGGGAAATAACATATTACAACCATCAGGAAATTATGAGAAAAAAAAAACCTTCCAGAAAAGTTTTTATTAAATGATAGGAAAAATTTACAACATATTTCAAAAGTCAAACTTTTTTTAACCCTCTACAACCCAACCCCGCCTCTAGACGGGCTTCGATTTGAAAAGTCGCCAAAAAACTAATTTTCAACTAATTTTTGATCTTCAAAAGCATTGGAAAGAAGAACTTTTGAAATTTTCGAAAATTTTAGTGTTGGAAGTTTGATTTGTTTTATTTGATTTTGTTTTTAAAAATTTCATTTTTTTAGGGATCAACTTTTCCTGTGTTTTTACTAACATTTCCTATAATTTAAGTAAAAAGAAGTGTGAAGTCATTATTGTGATGTCCCATACTGTTCCTCTACGTATTTTTTTAACGTAGACTACGTTTTTCTCGAAGGTACTGGGGTGCCCTTTCAAAAAACCCAGGCTGAATGCGCCATCCGTCAAACGCTTATATCTTCCTTCCCTCAAATCGATTTTTGTTCCATTCGATTCGAAAATTATTTAGCAATTTAGGGGAAATATACCCATTTTAAGCCTAATAAGCGGTCTTGTTTGAATGATGCTGGATAATCTGGAGTGTTCCTTGAAATTCAGTAAAACCAAGTACACCAACGAGTAGAGCAACTTTTTGTGAACATTTCTGTTTATTTTCGCTTTTATTAAAAGTTATGCTATTCCTTTTACAAGCATTTTAAAAAAAATATTTCAAAACGCATTCTAATCAGTCGTGTGCATTGGGCCACGCCCATTTTTGTATTTTCAGCTTAGTTCTTTTTTTCTTCCAACGCTCGTTTGGGTCTGCTTCGTGCTGCCAAAATTGATGAAATTTTGAGCGAACACTCACGAAAAGTAGCATTTATTGAGAAAGTTTCCTGGCAACACCACAAGCGCTGCTGGTGGTGTTGGTGCCACCCTTTGTTCTTTATTTGCCTTCGCTTCTCGCTCGGTTTTCTTCAGCCTTCGATTAGAATGGATGGTCAAAATTGAAACGTCAAAAGACTTAGCGCGTTTGTTTTTTTTATGGCGCTTGCTAATTATTTACATGTTTCGGGATTTTTTCTCAAGTGGGTGACTAAGTAACGGTCAAAAGAACATGTTGCCGGTAGTTGGAAGCAATTTTATATCTTAAGCGCTTTGAAATCGTTAGCGCAAGTGAAATGATATTGATGGCGACTTTCGTTAAGCAGTTAACCTCTGATCTTGCGTGTGGATGTGTGTGCCACCAAAATGATGAGAAATGGTCTCGCAAAATAGAAATTATGATCAAAAGTGCATTAAATTTGATCTTTTTGGCCAGTAAGTGGCATACATTTGCGTGCTTACTCCAGGCGGTGCTGTTGCTAGTATGTTTACAGCCTAAATAGTATTTTTGGAGCTTTAATCGAGCATCAAGCTCTCCATATGACGAAGATAGGTGTTTGATTAGAAAGGGTATATTTCCCCTACTATTTATTTTTCAATTTTGGCAAAATAGTTTTACTACTGAAACATAGCATAGCATAGCATTACGGGTCTGCACCACGCTGTAGGGGGTGCAACAATGGTCAATTCAATATCCTTAGACAATTTGATTGCTGCCCGGTACTTCCAAAAATATCTAAGAACGTAAATTTCCACACTGTGCTCCAAGGCTACGCCCATACAGTCCCGTGGGGATTTGGGAGGGGATGTTTTTGTTGTTCACTGGTGGCAAAAGTGCAGGGAACCCATGTGACTTTTAAAAGTGAACGGAATATTTTTGGGAGGTTTGGAATGGGGGTTCGAAAAATTTCATCGGGCCGATGTAGTGCGTCCATCCCGGGACAAAATCCCGGGATTTTTCCAAAACCGGGAATTCCCGAATTCCGGGATTTTTTATAATTTGTCCCGGGAGTTCTCGAAACTGAAAAAAATAATAAAAATTGAATTCGGCATATATCACCATTAATTTGGCATATTCGGGAAAATTGTTGAAAATGCGAAAAAAAAAAAAAAATCTTTTTACTAAAAATTTATTTAATCCCCTTGAAAGATGATCACTCCTGAAAGTTTCATGAAGATATTTCATTATAAAACTGTGAAAGAGACGATTTAAGCACAACATTTTGCCAACCGCAAAGCAAACTGTCAAACATTGTGAACATTGCGACCAAATTGGCTGAAATTTGGGGAGAAGGCTCACAAGACCTCCTGTGTGCATGACGATGCCCGATTTTTTAGTTTTGCATATTTGAAAAATGCAATAATCAAAAGCTCTCTAAAAATAATCTTAAAAATAAACTTTTTTGAAAATCGGCCTTCGTCAGGCACATAGAACCAGTTTAACGAGTGTTCACCAAAATTATGAGCCGATTTGGTCAAAGAAGTGTTGAGATATCGTGGCACCCGTTTTTTGAAAGTGCCAACTTCAAATATATTCCAAATATATTATATTTCGGTAATGGAACAACCAAAAGTTTTCAAATTTGTTTTGTTGATAGATGAAAATATATATTTAAATGTCTTGAAAATAGATTTAAAAAAGTTTAAATGTGTTCTCATACCAACCTCTAACCCGTGGCACCCGTTTTTGAAAATGCTAACTTCATATAGCTATATCTGGGCAATGATACAACCAAATGTCTTCAAATTTATTTTGTTAATAGTTGAAAACGTATATTTTATTGTCCTGAAAATAGATTTTAAAATAGTTTGCGTTTGTGCTCAAACCTGAAACTCTGACATTTTTACCGATTTACATGTATGTAACCCCTTAAGTTTTTTAAAAGCTGTCGTCTATGTTTAGATTGAAGTGTAGATTATCAACAATTAATATAATTGAGCTGATTTTATGACTTCAAGCTTGAAAACATGATTGAAATGCAGATTTTATGGCTGTTTAAAAAAAATCCCGGGATCCCGGGAATTCCCTTGTGTTACAAAAATATTTTTTCCCGCTTCCCGGGAAATTCAAAACCCGGGAAAATTGGACGCCCCAGGCCGATGAAAATGGTTGAATGTCAAAAATAAATGGTCGAAATCGGCCGATTTCGTAGAGAATTGCTCTATGGATAAAGTTTGATTTTCAGTAATCGGGAAACTACAATATTTAATAAAATCCAATCGAATTCGATGAATCAACAATGGCTCTATTTACGATTACGTTTACATCAACGATCAACGTCAGCAATGATAAAAACGCGGTAGGTTTCAACGATTAACAGCATTTAACCGTATATTGTATGCTATTTTTAAGATAAAAGATCAATCAGCATAATGATTTCTTCAAAAATAGGAAAACTTGCAGCAGGAACCGCATTGTTTATAGAAATCTACATCATCGCTGACTACGCTCCCCTACGTGACGAACTCCACACCAAACTCTTCACAAGAATAGCGCGCGCACTGTTTTGATAGCTTCTTATCAATGGCTTTGGAAAATCACGCCGATCATTCAAACCGAAGCGCTCGATCGTACAGAGTTGAGTCAATCGCGAGACGGAGTGTTTTATTTGTTTCGAACAAAATGGCCAAACCGTTCTTTTTGGGCTTGATTTTGATTGTTTTGTTTCAACAGTGCTTGTGCAGTCCAGCTTTGCGAGAGGTATTTTTCCAATGAGCACACTTATTTGCTGCTAATCTGTTCGTTTTCCAGCATGACACACGGGTAAAGCGCCAGTTTTCGCTCAACTTTGGCGCAACCCATCAGCAAGACGAGGGCACGGACGTGACGGGTGAGGCCATCGCACGGCTGTGGCGTAGCCAGAGCGGAAACACCGAGGTGCAAGGTTCGGCCAGCTACAACCAGCACTTTGGAGGATTCGCAGGCGATGGTAAAGCGCGGATTGGCGGGATGCTTACGCTGACGCATAATTATTAGCAAAATTTAAAAGTTTGTGTTGAATTAGATTTTTGGTAACATTTAAGGAGACTCGTTTCTTTCCTTTAGGACCCGACTATCGTCTCAAACTGAAGGTGGTATTCAGTTAGCAAGGCTTTCTCTAGTGATGAATCAACGCAATTGTTCAGCCAGTAATCGAGCACGAACCCAGCTCACCTCTATTTACAACCAATTTCTAGTGTTGAACGATTTTATAGAATAATAAAGATATTAGTTACTCAACCAATCATCAGCTGCTTACTTGAGTTCGTGAATCTGAGCCGGTGGCCAGGCCCACTGGGTGGCTGGAGCTTGCTTGACCAGCGGTTCCCAGGGCTTCCAGCCAAGCATCTTTCGGGCCAGAACCAGTTCGTTCTCGGCCTGGATAATGAGCTCCTCGACCTGGCCGCAGTTGACCTTCTGCTCGATTTCCTTCACCGACGAGGTCTGAAAAACAAAAACGAATTATCAATAACCCATTTTTAAAACATGCACAACATCAACTTCTCACCGAGGCCACAATCTTAGCCCGCTCGCCGACGATCTGCTCCGTGTACCGGCGATAGGCCGCCTCCTGGGGCATCTTGGCAACGGCACGCAGGATCTTGTTGTACAGCGCCGTCAGCGTGTGGTGCGGGTTCTTGGCGACGGCCATTCCGGTCAATCCGGTTGCCTGCAGAACGGAAGGGATGGGTGGATCAAAACAAATCCATTTGCGTGAGAAGGACTTATGACATAATCAGGCCGGAAGTATTGGGAGTTGGAAAATCGGATTAATAAAAGCGAGGTGGACTATTCTTACCTTTTTAATTGCTCCCGACATGCTGGCACAACAGATTTCAACTGTTATCCTAAAAAATATAATAATTCAGTAACTTTAAAAGCGATTTTAAAGGAAAATCAACTTATACCTCTGCAACAAAACGCTAAAGACAACAATCGTCGATGAAAGATGACAGTTCTCCCTTGTACCGAACGATGTCAGGGCTGGAATTAAACCGACTAATGATGTTAACTGTCAGGGTGGGATCATGATCGCTGATGGTTTACACGCTCAAATATATTTTTTTTCTAATTGGGTACTAAAGCCCTATGTCAATTTTTATGTACACTGGTAAAAAACACGATTAAAAACCATTTCTGATTTCTTTTTTTCATTTTAACGCAAATTTTTTTTTGACAAGACAACATTTTTTCGATGGATTAACTATGGTCCCCTTGGAACGAGCTGTCAAGTAGGAGCTTTTATGTCAAGAAGGACCGCGAGGTTAATTTTTCAAAATTGATTTAAAAATCAATTTTAAACTTTTTGTGGTCGTACAAAGGGTCATTGTACTCAGAAAAATAAGCTTTATCGCTATAATCAATAATATCACCAATCAAAGCTTCATTTTAGGACCCAATTTATAGGTTTTCAATTTTTTTTCAAATCTAGACTCGAATCTAGAGTTTCATTTGGAATGGTCCTATAAACATATGAAACGCAATAGCTTATAGGACTCTGAAAAAACTCTAAAGAGATAAAGAAGTTTGAATTTCACTCATTTCATGTAGTTTTTACACTCGACCCCCGGTGGTTGTTTACTTTTTCGTTTGACACTTTTTTAGTGTGTACCCTGTTGATCGTTAAAATAGTCAAACTAAAAGCGACGAACTAGACGGCAACATATAAAAAAGCGTCATGTGGGGGCGACATCTATATCTCACTACAGGTAGCTCGCCCGTAGCCAACACAAGCTGTCATTTTCGGCACCAGAACAAAAGGGAAATGTCAACTTCGGCTCCAGCACAAAAGAACAGCTGTTCGTTACGGAATCAAAACAAAGCAACTAAAAACAAAACAACTGCGCACTGTAAAAACTACAAAACCTCAGGCATAAAATGGAAATAAAGTAATTATTATTGTTTTTATGTAAAATTTTACCGCAATGCTCGTTTAAAAGTTAGTGTATGTTTGTAAGGTGATTTTTATCAATTTATTTGCAAAATAAACTACTAAATTAGGGATTATTAAGCACACATCGAGACGATTACCTCATTTAAAGTTGTACTTTTATCACATGAAACGTTTAACATAACTACTGTGTAAACTGTGATATTTACTACAGTAATTCTTATAACAAAAATTGAATTATTAATAAAAGAAATATTTTTGTTTTCACTGTGCGCAGTTTGAGCGCGTTATCAATCCCAATCACCCAAATGGCGGCTTTTAGCATGCCCCTGGTCACATATGTGGAACTTTAGGTTCAAAAACGGGGACAGTACAGGTGCTGCCTCTCGCGGTGGAGAGCTGCAACTTTTCTACCAGTTTTTATGGCAGTTTTGCACCGATGGGTCGTTCATAGTGCGTGTAGTAAGAATACTTTGAATTTTATAAAATTATTTAAAGTAGAAAATTATTTATTGTTAGTTTTGGATAACAGCATGTATTTCCATCCAGCACATAATGTTGACCTAACGGCACTTCGGCGTTAACTTCATCATTTTTGACTGAACTCTTGTAATAAAACTTGGAAACTTTTGAAGGGACAAAATGAATCACGCTTAAATTGGGTACTAAAGCCCTATGTCAATTTTTATGTACAACGGTAAAAAACACGATTAAAAACCATTTTTGATCACTTTTTTTTCATTTTAATGCAACAAAAATATTGACAAGACAACATTTTTTCGATGGATCAACTATGGTCCCCTTGGAACGAGCTGTCAAGTAGGAGCTTTTCTGTCAAGAAGGACCGCGAGGATAATTTTTCAAAATTGACTTAAAATCCATTTTAAACTCTTTGTGGTCGTACAAAGGGTCATTGTACTCAGAAAAATAAGCTTTATCGCTGTAAACAATAATATCAGCAATCTAAGCTTCATTTTAGGACCCAATTGGTCAAAAATAACCCCCCTCCCTCCTATGTCACACTTTGTTACGCTGGCTCCAACGTAGTTAGATTTTGTTAATTTTTTGAACAATTTTTGCATGATATATAAAAAGGATTATGTTCAAATTCGGAGTTCATTCGCTATTTTTAAATTGTTACAGGTTGTATATGGATTTTTATTTTGTTGAATGATTTTAGAAATCTGATGAGATATTAAACTATTTATTTCTTATGAAATTTAGAGAATTAAATTTTCTAGATATATTCTTAGACTGAATTTTTAGTATTCAAGAAATAGTCTAGCGTGCCGTCACGGTCTTACAGACCCTCCCCATTTGTCATACTTTGTCACGCTTGTGACAACCCTCCCTACTATAGCGTGACGTTTTTATGGATGACGTCTTGCCGTGATTGCAAACAAGATTTCCAGGCAGCAACATAATTTCAGAGCAACGTTCCGCCAAACCTGGTTATGTTTTTCTTGTACTGATAGCCGATTATAATGGTTTATTTTAATGTGCCTTTTGTGCCTTGGACAATCTGTTACAAGGTATCATTGTCAAGTAGATTCTAATAATTGCCAGTAGATGTAACTAATTAGTACACCTTATTTTAATTTGAACCGTTCTCACTTGATGATCATAATTTTGCTTTAATTATAATTTTTTTCTGTAATTAAATCTCATAATAAAACTCTTATAGTGCAAAACATATTTTTTTCTAACTTGAGATATTTTTGATAATGATACTGTAACAATATGTAACCTATGTGCTTTTCTTTTACTACTTATGCTTACTTAAAACCAAATTTTAATTTTCTAGTAAGTTTCCCTATATTCAACATTTTCAAAAGTTACTCAGATAACAACTTATTTTTCGTTCACTTTTTAAATTAATTTTTTTTACAAAATTTTGGTTGATTTGTATAAAGTCATTTAATCGTAAACAGATATCGGCTACATGAAATATGCATTGACCCCTCGTCCGATCAAAACTGGTATACTGAGAAGATGCCTCAAGTAAACAAAATCGCAGCATGCCATGATTTGAATTTTCATTTTTCTTCTCGCGCGCCTCTCGTGTCAGCCGGTTGTTTTTGAAATTTATCTACTTTTCATGCTCCAAAATGCCGGAAAAATATGTGCAGTTAAAAATTGCATGTTCAATAATCATTCTATTCCTTTGAGAACAGGTATTTAGCTAGTGCTGGTAAAATGGCTTGAATTCTGTGACATCGAACAAAAATAAGGGAGGTCGTCTTCCTCCAATCCCCATACGCAACATCAAAATCTACTCCTTTCCTTTTTAAAACCACGATTTTATCAACCCATCAGTGAAATAACGAGGGTGAGCAAGCTTTAACTGCTGAAGAAGAGCATACAAAATGAAGTGTTGGCAAAGAAATCGCGCCACTAAAGCATCATAATCTCCACAAGTCGATCATGTTTGGAAACATTACTTGAATTACGCAGAATTGGTAGATAAAACAAAAACAAGGCCTGTCTGTCAATCTGCGAGTGGTATAAGAGCTTCAAATTTTTTGCTGAGTAGGCTGTGACTAGCTTGGATAAATTTACACTATACCAGCGACAGAGCTTAACAATCGTCCCACTTTTTGGGCTAACAGGATGTATGGAGTTCCAACCATGTGCCCTGGTTATTACATATTCTGAAAGTACTCCTCCACCAAAAACGAGCAAAAGTTTTTTCAGTAAAGCCTGTTTAATAATGATTTTAAGTAAAACAGCATAAACATAATCTCTGGCATCAGCAGTGTCTGTTTATATAGCCAAGTTAACCTGTCTGATAAAAGACTACATGAACCTCGTGACGAAAAAAAGCATCATGAAAAAGACGCCATGTACATTTGCCGACGAAAAACGAATCATAACAAAACTTCCTTCCACTTGCAAAAATAAGAAAAACGAATCAAAACAAAGCTCCCCCTCCAATGACAGCAGGATGCTTATAAGGACGTTTGTGATTCCAAAAGAAGTTATGTTTGTTTTTCTTAAATATAATGACGGAAACTAGGACGGAAATAATGTTTTATTGAATATGGATGATCAAGTATCAATAAAAGCATCGTTTTTCATCGTTTGTTATCATTAGAACCAAGATTAGAAAATCTTCTTTAGCTTTTATATTAAAAAGGGAATTGAAAAATGATGCTCAACATTCAAATGCGTTTTTCTCAAAACGCACCGTTTGTACATGATGCTTTTTTAAATGTTGGCGTCGAACTGTCACTTTTTACACGGCGCTCACGCACACTATCAACACAATCGTTTGGTAGTGTGTGTGATCTCCGTGTAAAAGGGGTGTCAAACTAAAAAGTGACAAGCAGTTACATAGAGTTATCTACGTGCGCATGTATTGCGTGTACGTACACGAAAAAGATTGAGGTTAAATTTTGTACCCACCAGCAAAACAAATGGCGTGCTAGTGTGCGTGAGTTCGGGCTTAGATAACTCTATAACCAAACTCTTCGACTCTTCCTAAAGTTTTACGATTGCTGGAGGAGTCGAAAAAAAAACGAATCGCTTTGTGCTGTAAACAATAACCCAAAAATAATTATCTTGTGTTAGCGTGTTACCCTCGTATTCATTGTCGGTACAATTTGGTCCAACTTTCCAGCCCGTTCCTTCCAGCTATTTTTTGTTTTATTTTCCCACATCAAAAGTTTGACTCATCAAATCGTCGTCAGTTTGCGTGTTTCTTTCCAATCGTGCGTAAATTTGGCCACTTTTTGAAAGAATTTCCCCAAAAATCTGTTGCCTGGAGCAGCTGTGGAAAACCCTTTTTCTCGATTCCTTGAAAAGAGTCCGTCTGGCGGTGGATTAAGCTTATTTTCGAACAATCTAATTTGAGCAAGTACCGGATAACACCCCCGAGGGTCATTTCCAGTTGTCCAAAATGGCAAAATGGCGTTCCAACATCAGGCGGGCACGGCGATGGAATGTTTAAGCGTAAGTCATGGATTGACTTAGTCATGTGCGACCATAAGTCACTGGAAACAGTTTTGGTTGCAAACATGGATATTTTTACGCCTGAGAAATCAAGTTGGATGTTCATGAAGAGTATTTTCCTTAAGGCTGTTTGACGCATAATTGTCCCATGTATATAGAAAGCACGAAGTGACGTGGGACCATTTTTTTTCTAACTGCTACTAAGATCAGTTCATATGGTCATCATTCTCGTTATAAATATATGATTATATCCCCTTCCAGATTCCCATCACGTTGCACAAAGAAAAAGACGTCGACGAGGAGGGACGTGAAGTGTTGAAATGTGGCTTCAAAATAGGCGGTGGAATCGATCAGGATTTTAAGAAGAGTCCTCAGGGATATACCGACTATGTCAGTAGTTGATTCTAAAATCTCCCATCCCGCAACTAATCCCTTTCCATTTTTAGGGCATCTACGTGACGGAGGTGCACGAGGGCAGTCCGGCGGCCAAGTCCGGGCTACGAATGCACGACAAGATCCTCCAGTGCAACGGGTACGACTTTACGATGGTCACGCACAAAAAGGCCGTCAGCTACATTCGGAAAAATCCCGTCCTCAATCTGCTGGTCGCCCGGAAGGGCGTCACGTCGACTTAAATTCCAACCATCAACCATCACGGAAAAGAGAGAGAATTTGTTATCGCGTAGGTAATTTTAACATTACATTGAATTTTGTATTTTTTACACATTACACGCATACACACACACACATACACATGCGGCCGGAATGTTTTTCACCGCGCGTAAACGTTTTTATGTTAAGGTTAATTTTACACTCAAATATGATAATACGTGTATAAGCTTAGTGCTAAAGTAGGACGCAGGTACAAGATAGCATCAGTGATAGCGGGCAGTGCCGTTTCCATATACTCAATCACATACACACGAATGCTGCCAAATTCCATCCATCATTTTCGTACTTGTTTTATGAAAAAGAAAAAGAAAATCAAATTAACGAACCTTTACGTCTTAGCCACATTTATCTTGAATCTTTTTTGGAAGTAAATTTCGGTTGTTTAATTCTTATTAATCGACAACGTCCACATGTAGGACACCCAATTATTCCTCCACAAATACAGGTAGATCTTCGCATTAGATGAGCAACACTTGTTTATTAGTTTTACATTTATAGATTTATCGGAAATGAATGCATGCCAAAGTAACGTGCTGTCTTGTCAATATAGAAAAATACTGAGAAAGCCTATTCTTTTCACGATGACAAACAAAATAAATGATTTAAGCTTTTTCTACCATTTTCAGATACGACTTCGACTATGAATCGCGCAGACTACAAAAATTATGCGTTTCTTCCAAATTCCTGGTGCATGTGAGGCGTGAAGATTCAAGTTTTCCTAAACCCTCACTTTCGAAAATGCAACTTTCGAAAATGCAAACCAACCACTACAAAATACTTTAGCTTTCATTGGCTAAAATATTAAGGTAAGGCGTGTTTCCAGTGCTGCACGACACGTCGATGTTTGAAAAGGAAGTGAAATCGTTTCGTATCCTTGAAAGTCGTCAAAGTTAATGAGTGTATTACGTATCTACTGAACCGGTACCATATAGACATGGAGACATTAGAGGGTGCAATTTATGTGAAATGTGAAGTTTGAGAAAAAACTACTTAAAGATGTTCCCGGAAACTATTGGGCAAAAAAGAGTGCCGAAGTTTACAAAACAACATCGACCGAGTGCCTTTCCTGAAAAGTACCCGAAGTTCCAGATTCTGTTGAAGTGTAGATATTCTGAGGGGACTCGAGAAGTGCCTTTGGCCGCTCGTCCGCAATAATCACCAGATCGAGATCCCGAAATCGATACTCTGGACGCCACTCCACCCACGGCCACAAGCCTGCGATATCACAGTCGTTCCTCTAATACTTAATTGGTTGATTTTGCAACATCTTATCGTTTTTAAGTTAATGAACTCAACCTCAACTTTTTTGAAAACGTACATGATTCTGAAGTCCGCATTTGAGAAGCTGAATTTCAATCAGTTCAGACAAAGACGGGATTTTCTCAACTTGTGTAATTAAATAGTTCCTTCTTAATTTTTTGTTCATTTTTATTTTTAAAATAATGAGTAAATTTGAAATTTTCGGGCGTCTTTATTAGCTTTTCTTCGTGCAGCCCAAGCGCGCTCGCACGCGGTGGGCTTGCTGTTATAGCCTGAATCGTCCGGCGGTTGGAATTTTCACCGATCGACCCCGACGCGCACGATGCCGCTCGACTTTCGGAGGGGGTCAACAAAATGGCTCAATCCCTGCAGTCCCGCGGAAACCGCCAGGATCCGAAAACCACCTTTGCAACCCCCACACACACACATCGTTATCGCCACGTGACACGCTCGGGTCGAGTACGGCTAAGAGATCTCTCCGATGTTGGTTGGTTCAATAGGTTCTGACTACAAAAAATACTGTTGACACTCAACGTTTTCGGTCATGCTACAATTGTTGTTGTTGTGTGTGTGTTTTGTGTAATTTTCAATGCCAATATTATGCAGAATTCTTTGTCCTTTTTGCGGGGTTAGTGACTACTATTACCGAAATTAATGCACAGCTTACAACGTAACTCACAGCAGTTCAAAGAATAAATTACAAGATTCTTATGTTAGGAAACACGGGAGAATGCTAACACAGAGAGGACGACAAAATATAGAGACGAAAACGCAACTAGTTTCTTTATGTGTGGTTTTGTTTATGTATGTTAAATAATAATGCGCCGGCTTCAAAGTAAGAGTGTGCGGTCATCGATCAGTTTGTGAGGCAAACAGGTCGAGACCCACCCATGCGAATCGCTCTTCTCAGCTCGTTCTGGTGACTGGCTGGAGCAGCTCAGCTGCAAATCCAGATCGCAGATCAGCCAGATCGGATGGATGGGGGTAAAAGGTGTTGGAAAGTTTAGAAGAGGATCGCTCTCTGTACAACGTGTAAACGAGTGCCTAGTATTGTAGATGTATTTCAAAAATAATCATAATTTTAACTTTTTAGATTTTATTACTTTTTTTGTTTGGCTTTTATTTAACGGTTTTATCAATTGTTTTTTTTCTTGCTTGTGTGTGTTGTTAGTGAAAGATAAGAGTTAGGTTGGGTTGGGTTTAGTGGTTGTTTTTTTGATTTACAGCGACTTCTCAATCTTGATGAGTTCAGAAATGCCATCGTACATCTCCTTGACGGCCTCGTACTCAGTCAGGCCCATGCGACGCTTGTTGGAGATGTCGTAGATGCCACCCTCAGCCTCGGAGTGCTCACCGCGGGTACCACGGACCTGCAGGTTGTACTTTCCGGCGACCTTCTCGAGATTCGCGTAGTCCTTGGCCATCTTGGGGACCTTGATGTGGACCGAAGCACGGATGGTGGTTCCCAGGTTGGTCGGGCAGAAGGTCAGGAAGCCGAGACGGTCATTGTGGGAGAATGGCACGCGCTTCTCGATCTCGTTGACGGCGCTCGTCAGACGACGGTAGACCTGGCCAAGATCGCCACCCATCTGCATCGAGATGATGCGAAGGTGATCCTCTTCGTTGCACCAGACCAGGAAGGTCTTGTTGTCGTTGTGGTAGATACCACGTCCCGACGGCCAGTAACGGCAAGCGTTGGCGGCCTGCAGGAAACGATCGCCCTCCTTGAACAGGAAGTGGTCATCGATCAGCTGCTGCTGGACGGCCTTCTCCATGCCGGTCAGCGGGTAGAACTTGCCCTTCAGCTCACCCTCCAGGCCGGACAGGGTCGCGGAAACCTTGGCTTCCATCTCCTTGTACTGGGCCTCGGTCAGGCAGGGGTTGAAGGGGTATCCCTCCATCGAGCGACCGCAACGGACGCGGGTGGACACGACGAACTCACCGGTCGGGTCGACGTTGCCGAAGGTGGACACATCACCAAAGTCCGACGCTGGGTGCTTGTCGGTCTTCTTGAAGCCCATATGGTAGTCCTCAATGATCGGGTCGAACAAATCAGCAAACACGGTGTACGCCTCAGCGTCCGGAGCGTAGATGCCAACGCCGGAGTCTGGGTTCTCGAAACCTGTTGAGTTGAAAGAAATAATTTAGTGAATTAGTTTTTCTTATTAGGAAGTTTAAATTTAAAGCTAGGAGAATCTTTCCTTTATAATAATACGTTTTCAACTTTGTATTACATTAAATTGACACTTTTAAACACGTTTTAACACTGAGTATTACAACTGAAGCAAACGGGAGGATCTAAAAAGGAGAGAGTTGCTCTTTTGCTCTATGTGTTGCCCGAATTCTGATCATTGTTTAGGTAAAAAAAAGTACAATTTTGATGCAGGTTTTTGTTGTTGTCCAAGTTTAAACACATCAAAACATTTGCTTATTTTGACGAACTTGTGAATCGAACTCGCAAAAGCTTGTTGCAAAAAATACTCACCAGACTGGACGCAGTCCAGCAGGGTCGAGCCGAAGGAGGTCTTCTTGTTCTTCAGAGCGTCGAACACCTCCTTGGTCAGATACTTCTTCAGCAGGGACTTGGAGTCCGAAGCGGCCAGCTTGGCGAAGCCAGCTTCCATCTTCTCCAGAACGGCAGCGTCAACCATGGTGTCTGATTTGTTTCTGCAAGTAGAGAGGGGTTCGAAGGGTTTTGGTTTAAAATGGGGACCATTTTTTTTCTGAGGAGGAAATGTTTTCATTTGATACTGTTGAGTAGATTCTGTTGATTATTGATAATCGTGGAAGCATTTTTTTCGGATTCACGGCCAAAAGGTAACCACTGTGCGGCATAATCAAATCAAAGCAAGGACCTTGCTCTTGAACATTTTCGAGGTGAGAGAGAGAGAGAGCGAGGTGGGGGTTGTCTGGCCACACACTCACGCGGACCAAAAAAGGACATCCGCTCCAAAAGTCGCGTGTGCGCTCCTTCTCGCGATTGCGCGCGCTCTCTCTGTTTCTCCCTCTCTCAATTTTCGCTAATTAAATTCAGGAAGGCGTCTCCTTCTTTGTGTGTGCAAGGGTGTGTGTGTTTTTGAAATCAACACACAGGCAAAGAAAAGGACCTTCTCCTGCAATCGAACAATTTCGAATTTGGCTTTTCGCAATGAAAAAGTTTGCTGCACATTATGCCGCACTTACCTCGACAAAAATACCATCGAGTTTGATACACACCCTTCACCACCTCCGTTCGCGGTGTCCCCGCCATCGGCCCCGGCTTCGCCACTTCCGGCAGCTGTTTCGTTCTCTACCACTTTATCCTTCTTGTCCTTGGACGCACAACCACCCATTTTTGTTTGATTTGTTCTTTTCGCTGCCGCCGATGCTAGAGGGTTCTCTGCTATTACTCTGTTAGTTGGTATTTGTGCGTGTTGGTTTGGTTTGTTTGTGTTTGTGGCTGTGTCCCTACTGGGAATGCACACCCTTTTTTCCCGGCGGTTCCGTTTTTCGTTGGTTTTGGCCTTTTTTAAACTATCCCCTTAAATACCCTCTACAAATCTCGTTGGTACTAAACACTGTGCGCAAAATTCGTGTGTCAATCTTGCCTTCCCGGCCTTAAAACAATGCTTATCTTTTGTATAAAAAGTATACAACACTATATAGATTACGCCTAAATGTAGATATCGCACGGTTTGTTGGCAGCGAGTTACTTGTGCACCGAATTCCAAACTTGCTCAACTCTCCGACAGTGGCGCTGCAGTCGAGTTTCGTCCTCAACAGTTGGCAACTCCGGGATTCAATTCCTTCTGGATTTTCTTTTCTATGGGTGGTATCAACTATCACACTTCTGGCCACCCTCAATGTAGCAGGTTCCCGGACACGACTTCCAAATTATCACAAATCGCGCCCAAGTTCCCTCAAAAACTCGACCTCCTTCAACTCGGTTGCGGACTTTCAGGCGTATTGCTCGTACAATATCCAGATCCACACCCTTTTTCGCGGTTATTTGCGGGCCTTCTTTCCGCGGCTCAATAAAACGGAACACTCAACTACCGCCGGTTCGCCGGTTGTTCCGGGTTACCACTGCCGGACACCCCACACACACACACACTCGCTATTCTACGGACGCGCCCGCACCACACGCTCGGATTCGGCTTTTCTGTGTGCCCTCGAGGAGGTTCGCAACCGGTTTCCTGGAGTTTTGGTGCGTACGGAAAACCAGGGGGTTGAATTCGACCCTCTCCGTATTCTCGCGCTCTCAGGAATTTCTCGTTCTCTCGCTCTCCCTTTCCTCACATTTTTTTTTTGTTGTTTAAGGGTGCGTTTGAGGTTATAAATTGGCAACCCCTCCCGAAACAGGAGTTGATTTCAATGAAATACATATCCTTATAAAGAGAGGGAGCGCGAAGGGTGCCGCCGCCGAGTTGGGGTTGTTGCGCCTGCTAAAGTTGTGAGTGTATTTATGGTTGGTGAGGCGCACCCTAAAGTTTAGGGACCGAACGGGCGTGCGTTGCCAACTGTGACGAGTTAGTCGGAATAGAACCGGTGTGCAAGGGTGGTTCTCGTGGTGCTGACAGATTCAAAAGACATGACTAGTGAAATGGTCTTGCGTAGAACCATATACTTATATGCAAAAATATGGACCACATAAGCAAAAACTTCCATCAAATCTACTTTAGAGACCCAAAATAGGGAGACTGGCCAGACTTTGCTAAATCTGTTTGGCAACGTCTAACCTACTTGAGTCTCGATATCTCATGACAGGGTTGCCAAAATTTAAGACATTCTAAATCTCATCGGAAATGTTCATCGAAAGTTGCATTTGTCTTAACCTTCAATATCTTTTGGCAGAGTTGCCAAGTCTTCGATATATTTGATTCAATTGGAAAACAAAATTTTAAAATTTTAAAAGGGCCAAACACGCCCATTCAGAATGCTAGTCCTGATCCAAAAAAAAATCGAAAAGATCGGAAAAATTATGTTTCATGTTTTAACAATGAAAATCGGACCATTAGTTGCTGAGATATCGACATTAGAAAATGGTGGGCTGACTTCGAAAACTTCAAATTTCCTTAGAGCAACACATGTCTCATGGTGAGAAACATTGGAAAGTGATAAATATTGAATACCGTGAGAACGCATCACCGATCTGCCAACGCTGCCAAATTTCCTGTTTCTATTTCTTTAAGCCGCTGTATCTCAGCAACCAGAGGTACAATCTTCAATGACTCTTAGACAATTGGGTCCTAAAATGAAGCTTAGATTGCTGATATTATTGTTTACACCGATAAAGCTTATTTTTCTTAGTACAATGACCCTTTGTACGACCACAAAGAGTTTAAAATGGATTTTTAAATTAATATAGAAAAATTAACCTCGCGGTCCTTCTTGACAGAAAAGCTCCTACTTGACAGCTCGTTCCAAGGGGACCATAGTTGATCCATCGAAAAAATGATGTCTTATCATTTTGTTTTTGCATTAAAATGAAAAAACTGATTATAAATGGTTTTTAATCATGTTTTTTACCGCTGTACATAAAAATTGAACTAGGGCTTTAGTACCCAATTTTATAGCAAATTTTCAGAAATTTAAAAAAAAAACTGCAAGTATTTCGCTAAAACCAAACTTTCGGTGGCTATATCATGAAAACGGAGCCCTTTATCAAAAAATCTGTAAAGTACTTTTCGATTGGAAATTCAATTTTACATTAAAAAATTTCGTCAATTTTTTTGCATGAAATTTCGATTTTTTCCAAAAATTACTATTTTTTTCAAAAATTCATAAATCGGCGGCAGATTGTTTGACCATGTTTCTCTATGGCTCAAAAGTTGCGGATTTTTGTCTCCTAAAACATATCAAAAAATCTCGAAAATAAAAAAAATACGTATTTTGGGAAATTGAGTTTTTGTGAAAAAAAAGTTGATTAAAAAATCTGCAAATTTGTTTTCCGTGTACCTATTTTTTCTCAATAGTCCTCAACAATACCTACAACTTTGCCGAAGAAATCAAATTGACCCGAAAATTCACTCAAAGGTTACAGCTGTTTGAATATTTACATACCATTTTTGTATGGACAGCAGCCAAAATTGTATGGAGACTTGTATGGGTGAATCAATGACACAAAATAGCTTCTTTGGTCATAGGTAAGGCTATCAACTATTGCTGAGCAAAAACCCGTATACTTTACCGAGATGACACCATGGTATAACAAAAATGTCAAGAAATTATTTAGATAAATTTGGAATTTTAGAAATAGAAATATTTTTGCTAAACGTTTAAAAGTTTACGAAATATCAAGTTTGCTTTTAAGAATAATATCGTTGTCAGTGTTTTCACGAAAACATTTCTAGAGCTTTTATTGGAAAGGTCCTTTAAATACAAGTACAACACAAGGTTTCACAAGCTTTAGAAAGCCTTTTGATCTTTTATTTGATAAATATGTTTTGTAAGGAATTTGAAAAGAACAATTATTGACAATCAAGTTTGAACTGAGGAAAATCCGGAAAATTCTCTTTAAAATCAAACTGACAGTTAAATAAAAATGTCTAATTAGCAAAAGCTTTGATCCAATCAAAAAAGGAATGATTTTTTTTTTAAGTTGCTAAAATTCCGTACAAATCCGTATTATGCGAAAAATTCCGTACAAAAAATCCGGCCTGTTTAAAATCCGCGGAGAGGGTCGAAAATCCGTACGGTAAGGAAAAAATCCGTACAGTTGGTAGAGGGAAGGTCCCCACAAAGTTTGAGCCAAATCCAAAAATACAAAAAAATAAAAATGGCCGTAATCGGCCGATTTCGAAGAGAGTTGCTCCTATGTTTTCAGCGTATTTTTTTTAGCAGAAATTTTACTGTTCACTGATTTCTCAGCAATGTTTTGTTTCATTACCGAGTTTCAGCGAAAGTGATGATCCAAAATTTGCTGTGTAAAGTGTCATATCAACTAATTCAAACAATCAAATCTTTAATTTTCTAAAAGTATAGAAGTTTTTTTTCAGAGCTTTTTGAAGGTCCAAGTTGGTTGGAAAAGATTCATTTAAGAATATATCTGGAGTTTTTTTTAAAGGTTCAATAAACCAAATTTCCAGTTTTTGCTTTTTGAGTGTTTTTGAGACCGCCTTTTAAAAACACCCAAAAGTAAAAACTGAAAATTTGGTTTATTGGACCTTTTTTTAAAAAAAAAACTGCAGATATTATATCGTTGACCACTTATTATTGAGCCATTGGCGATTCCTCTTACGTCATCGCAAGAACCGGCACAAATTGACGTCAATTTGCAATACGATACACAATGATGGATGTTGATTCAGTGGGCCAAACTTGTGAGAACTTGCTTAATTGATTCGCATCCCTCCTTCAACCGTACCAACATCACAGTAAAATAGACATTCAAAAGTTGCATCTTCAAATAAATTATTTAATAAATAATTTTATTGAGTGCTGCTAAATTGAATCTTTTAACATAAAATTTTGTGATTTGTAAATTACCTACATTTTTTCTGTGCTCAAAAATCAAACAAAATCAGAGAACATAAAAAGACCACGCGCTCCCAGCCAACTGTGACCCTTCTAGTAAAAAAAAAGTCCTTGCAACGCGTTGCACATGCGCTGTTGCACTTCCCGCGCGATAACAGCGTGACACCTAGCGGTGGATAGTGAAAGCTTGCACTATTCACCACAACGTGACGCTGCTGCAGCTGCACCCAATCAAAAGGTGCACCCTCATAAATCAAGATGCAAGATAGACGATATCTTATCCTTGCGCCACGATAATTGAATTTGCTGACGGCTTTCTGCACTGTGTACTTTCGCAAAACTTTGATAAGTGATATCAGTTTTATACTTATGTGCACTTGGCAGGGTCAATTGCGGGTGCAAACTCTTGAAGGTAGAGGATCTTCTGCGTATGCGTTCCAACTGGATCACACGCACACCACCTCCGCAACACCTGTGGAGGCGCGCGCGCACGATCTTCGCTTGCGTACCGCCACACTCACAACCGACACGTCCGATCTTTACCCGACTTCCTCGACGGCAAAGTACCCGTTCAGGTAGAGCACCACCAGCAGCACAAAGTACGCCCCGAACGAGCAGTAGAACGTCACCAGGAACTTCCGGTACGGTGTCATGGTTGCGATCACCGGCACGCAAAGTTCCAAACTGTTCGCAGCGCAGCTTGATCACTTTCTACACCTGAGTTTGGGTTGGTATTGGTGGTGGTGGTTCACCGTCATGGTCTGCGTGCGTGGAGGTTCCGCTGGAATATCGCTGCGCGATGTTGCTGTGTTTATAAATACACAATTATTGGCCGTATGTTGTGCACACGCATTTAATTCACTTTCTCCGGTAGATAGCTCGAGAGCAGCGCGTTGACGTTGGAGTTACGACACAGCTGGAGTGCTTTGGATTCGCGCAAATCCCGTAATCTGGGATAAGCTTCACTTGAAGCGGGGTAAGCTCGAGTACTTTATGGATCCCTACGGGTTGCTTCTACCCAAAGGACGAGGTCGGTCCAGAACCAACACAACCCCACAAACCAAACCAACACGGAAACTCTGGAGCTGCTGCTGGACACCGCGCGCACTTCTGCTTCGCTGGTTGCGGAACGTGGACTGATATTGACCAGCACCAACGGTCGTGAATCAGTACTGTCGGTGCCTCCTCTCCGCGCGCGCTTAATGAGAGTGCGTCCGTTGATGTGGCCCGAGGAGGTACTTCACCTTACACTTTCTTCGACTTCGGGCTCGAGAGCTTATCTCCGTGGGGCAAGTCAAGTGTGTCCCGACGAAACCGACGATTGTCACGACCCGAGCAGGCCAAAAACGAAATGGAGCCATTCGTCATTATCAGCTCAGGCTGATATTTTTCGACGTTCGGGCCAAGCTATCAAAAGCCTCCCGAGTCTATAAGCTCTAATGTAAAGCCCATGTCGGACGATTCAGATCACTTCATTTTAACGCGTCAAGACAACATCGATGGATTAACTATGGTCCCTTGAGCTGTCAAGTAGGAGCTGTCAAGAAGGACCGCCTGATTCAAAATTAACTCTTTGTGGTCGTGCAATGGGTCATTGTACTCAGAAAAATAAGCTTTATTGCTGTAAACAATAATATCAGCAATCTAAGCTTCATTTTAGGACCCAATTTAGGGCCTTGAATTGGGTAGATCCCATCGCGTGTCACGCGCGGAGACAGTTATTGATTGCTCCTTCCCGCGTAATGGCGCAAAGCGAGGGATGTGAGCAGATCATCGTGAAACGACCCTCAAGACCAAAGATAAGATTACGACGACAGCTTCGGATGGCAACCGACCGAATTGGGCTCGAGTGCATTCTGATGTCAAACGGTTTTTTTTTCTGCGCCTGATTTGTTATCTTTTGGCGGCGAAAATAGCAAATTATACAATTGTCACGGCGCACTTATCAAGATGGGACGCAAGTGCGCGCACACAAACTTTTAAACCGTTGCGTGTCTTATCAGTGCAATTGTGTGTTGCGGCTAGTCGCCGCTAGGCGCGCAAGCGTGCTTTGGTTGGGGAGCTTTCGGAAGCTTTTCGGTCGTGGTGGTTAGCACCGGTTCTTTCAAGGCCAATGTCGAGGGCGGAGAGGAGCACGAAAAAAATGTTTTTTTTTAAGTTTGCGTGTTTGGAGAACGTTATTCAATTGATGAAATTAGTTTTGCCGGTTTAATAGTCTTACAAAACATTTATCATGACAAAGGAGTATAAATAAGTTTTGTTGTTTGCATTGCTTTACTGTCTTGGCAGTTTAAAATCAAACTTTAGAGCTTGCTTTTGGTTTGAGATCAGCAAACGAAAGCAATTCTCATAAGACAAACTTGAATAAATATGTCGATTTTATCATCAAATTAACTCAAATTGTGTTTTGTAAAGTTTGACCGTGTAACAACAACCCAAAAGAGAGTGTTCTTCCATTAGTGTGTATAGCGAGTGACAGCTAGTGAAGGAGATGGGTGTTTATGTTTACGTTGTAGATTTTGGTTTGATAGAACCTCAATTTACAGCATAGCTGTCACTGGTTGAAGCTGTTTCTGCGCATAGATGTGGTCTGTCATTTTAAAGTGTTGTTATGTTTTGTTGAAAGATTGTTTGTTCGTCAATAAATGTGATCGTTTGTTTCAGTTCGAGTAAGAACTGAGTTTTAATTTTTTCCTGTCCGTGAACGTCGGGTCGGGTTCGGGTAAATCGGGATCGGCTTCAAGAGCTTCCAACATGGCGACAGCTTTAATGCTAAGATCAAATCTTTCCAGTTTGAAGATTCCATAATGCAAAACGCTCTAATGAGCGCATAAATAACCGCTAAGATTTATATCCCCAATCCAACAATTGTGAGGGGAGCCCCCATTTATCCTCATCAGATATTAGCATTTTCAATTGAACAATTGCCCGGTGCAGTACAATCCCACACGATGAGAATTGAGGCAAAATACGACATCCTCCCCGGCGTGCGGCCAATTTTAAGACAAAAAAAAACCCTAGCTCCGATTTCCAAGATTTTTTTTCATTCGCGTAATTTAGCCGTGTTTTTGGCAGTGTTGCCAGCGGGTTTTGTGTTATTACGGTGTCACTCAAGCAGGCAGTCAATCTCGCACATGAAGGAATTCTAGCGCGCGGTTAGACGTGTTAATTAGTGGGGTGGAACCTGTAGACTAGAGGGGCGGGGTCTCATGCAACGTGTCGCGTTGTGCCGCGGGGTTTATAACTGGTGCCGCGCCACGTAGCGGCGATCGCGCACCAGAGATCGATCCCCGGGCCCCTCGGTTTTCTCTGGGAGTTGTGCGATTCTTCGAAGCCAGAGTTTTGCGGGTTGAAGATCTTGTTTGAACTCCCCAGTTAGGTTGATCACGCACACACTCGGGGTTAGCACACACTTGGGAAGTGGGGGAGGAACTGTCACCGCGGACAAGGTGCACAACCTGGGTGATCTTGGTTGTCCACCCCGGCAATCCTTCCGGTGCTGGTTTGCTTTTGGAGATTTCAGTACTGAGGCTTCGATTGAGTTCGGAGCGCCAGACGCTTTGATCTCCGGTTGAGGTTAGGTTAGGTTATTAAATGGCAATCTTGCATGCAAGCTGAGCACTTGGGCATCTTCTAGAAACGCCCACTATCCCGGTTTGGTCGTTGACGTGGCCAATAAAGTTTAATTGAGCGCTCAATTAACTGAACTGTTGGTTGGCGGCGGGACCGGGACCAGCGTTTAAAAATAAAACTTCTATATGAAAAAATGAGCTGCTCAAGTCGAGTCGGAGACGTAGTCGTCATAAATTAAATGTGCATCGTCCTCTAGAGCAGAATTTTTGCTCGGTCTGCTGATTGATCTGGTCTGAGGCCACTTGAATGGGACTTGGGCTCCGTCCAAGCTGCACTCTCTGATTTAAACAGACGTGTATTCGCCGCCGGAATGCATTTCGCCGAAGGTCTGGAAGATTCGCGCATTCAAGGGCAAACCTCGCAGCTATCGCTGCCACTTTGTCCAAAGTCAATTACTGTCCGCGCTGTGTTCAAATGCTAATCCCAGGCCGGGTATTGACGTTGGCATTTACTGGTTTTGTCTTTTCTAGTGAGGAAAAGTGATGTAGTTGAACTCCACACCTATTTATTGAAATGATTGAAACTTTTAGACAGTTGTTTACCTTCAAAATTGTTTGCATTGAATTTCTAAAGGTAACTCAATAACAATGTCTAATTTTGACAGCTTCAAGTGTTGCCAGCCTTGCGGCAGACTTACATCGCAGAAAGTCTTCCAAGTATCGTTAGGTGAATTCAATCGCGCCTTTCAGCGAATATTGGAAAAAAGAATGAAGAAGAATCAACGGAAAAGGGCGTGGGAGGCGGCGAAGTTGGCCGGTCGACGCGGCCAGCGAGCGCTGTCCGTTAGTCAGGTCAGCACCGGAAATATTCATTACTGGGTAGCTTAGCCGGCGATCATCGCTGCTGCCGGGATGGGATTTTGATTGCATTCATGCCAGACTGCCTCGCAAATGGAACTTTATGATGATGGCAATAACAAAACTGGAATGAAGAATTGCGTCGGCTTCTGGAATCTGCGTCGTTATGTAATCCAGCTTCGCTGGAAAAATATTCGCGCTAAAATGATCTTCAGAAGCCGAACCCCATGTTCTGCTCGATGTTCGTGAGAACCGGTCCGCACCACATGTGCCAGCCCTCAGCGCAGTTCGATGACCTGGCGCGCCAAAATGCATTGCCCGGGGCCACGCCCACTTTTGGTGATCGTGCCACTTCCAGAAGCTCGAGTTGCGCGAATGATGGCACTTTTTTCCGCTGACGATGGTATCTCATTTCCCCTGGGGTGGTGTACAGTCGCGCGAAACAAACAGATACCGCAAGCGGATTGTGTTGTTTTGGTGCAGTGAGTCACACTGACATTGCGACTTTAAGGGGAAGTTGACAGTTGCTGACCGTGTCAGGTTGTAGACGTTTGATCGTAGAACTTGGTTTGATGAGGTATCAAACCTAGAGCTGGCAACTCTGTCGTCAAGGATAAACGTCAAATAAGCATTTGTTCGTCCATGTGTCAGAATGTGTCCAACGACGTCGTTCAAAAACTGGCCACATGCCCTACACGTCTCGTCCCCACAGTATCATCAGTCAACCCGGCTCAGCTCGGCACGCAAATTCCATTTCACGGACGGGTTAGTCTCACACGCAGCGCAGCAAATCATGCTAATTCTGCGTGACACATGCAGCGCAAGGGGACCAACATAACCTAACTCTTTTTGTTAGCACACATGGTGGTACTTGGTCTGTACTTTGCGCAAGCAATTAGCGCAGCTTTTCTCGTTGGAGCACTGCGCTAATGTGTGATTCGGCAAAGTGCAGGTTTTGCTTACTCTCGGAGCAAATTTATAAAGAAATTCAGCATTATTTCTGAACGTCCCCTATCCGACTGCTCCGGTACACGGATAAGCGTTAGCACTTACGACGTTAGTAATCATTCCTCGCGAGGCAATTAGTATTTGCAAAGGTGTTATCTATTCGCAAGTGTTGGTGGGTTGCACAATTTTTTAGGTTCTCGTTATCTGTACATGAGGGGGGGTTGGCATGTACATCATTTTTGTACTTTATTTTAGTATATTAGCGACATACTGATTAGGCGTTCGCTAACGCTAAGCGTAACAAAGCTGAACGCTTTGGTTTGTTATTGGAGAGATTTTAAAGAACCGTCGGTTGCGTTTCCGAAAGTCGGCTCTCTATCTGTTTCTCCGCATTGACTTGTGTGGTGCAGGGAGGTGGGGCACAAGCGAAGTTAGTCCACTCATCAATGCGAATAACAGAAGCTTAGGTTAGTCAAAACACGCGTAAAATATTTGCTTACTCAAAAAAAAAAAAAAACTCCCTGGTTAACATTAAGACGTCGTCGCGAATAAACAACATTCCTGTTCGCTAATTCTAGGCTGGTAGATCACGGCGGCGGCGGCCACCACTATCAACCAACGACGGCCTGGATGTGTCTAAAATTAAACCCCAACGCCGAATGAGCCGGTTCGTTCACACACGACGATAATATTATAAATAAATTGTCGAAATAATACACAGCGAGTCCCCCGGCTCGTTCCCGGCTAGTTCTGTTGAAAAATGGTCTTTTAAATATAGAGGAAAACGGAGGAATGAAAAAAAAATGCTGGCCTGGGAATCGATTGGTTACGTAACACGTGACTCCCCCGCAGGGAGAAAGGTGCTACGTAAATTATGAACACACCATCGGTGGTGGTGGTTTCACATTTCAGGACGCCTGCAACCAATTGATAGGTCAATAAATGAACAGGAACAAACAACAGTGCTACCATCACCCGGTGAACCCACTAAACGGAAGGGTGTTGGCCTTGTTCTAGCTTATGCCGAGTGCGCTTATCGTGTGCAGCAAAAATCGTTAAATTAGAAGACAGGTGGCGTGCTAGAGCTAATAGGATCGAGCGCGTTATGCAACCGGGCTCTGTCAGAGTTGTAGGGGGGGACTTTCATCACCCCCTCAAAGTGCCCAGGGAAGCAATTAAATGAGCATTTCAAATTGCTTGAAGAGTGTCACTCCCCACGACCTTGACGATCGATAAAAGTCGTCATCGGAGCGAGGGAATGAACTTCAACAAATCTGTTTTAAATCCAACAATGCTCACAGCACAGTCACTCAACATCACTTTAAAAGAGACGAGCTCTGATGGTGGCGCTATCTGGCGACAAACAGGACACCCGACCCAAACTGCGCCTGTGCGTATGTTACGCAAAGCGCCAATTGTAACCGATTATGGCAATGCGCCATAAAGTTGACAATACATTCACTGAGGCGGGCCTCCTATTGTGCATTGAAGTGAAATGATGTGATTGTCATGATTAGAAGATTGAGTGAGGTTGTGATAAACGTCGACGGAGGAAAAAATATTTTTTTCAGTCGAAGTTTATTTGGTGTTAAGTATTTTCAAAAGAATACATACACTCAAAGTAAAAAGTATCCTTTTTTCAAGTTCACCCGTCGTCACCCTTTAAAAGGGTATCGAAAATGTACTGAATTTGACATACCCTTTTAAAAGGGTGACGCCGGGTGAACTTTAAAAAAGGATAGAAAGTATCCTTTTTGAGGATTGAAAGTACCCTTTTGAGGGATACTTCTGACTTTGAGTGTATGCTTCCTTCCTGTTCCTCAAACAATTGGATTAGTATTATTCAAAAAAAAAAAAAAAACGTTTAGCATTTTATGTCTTACTAAATACTTCCTGTTTTTTACATAACCTCAAAATGTTTAGTGGCTCATTTTGTAAACAACCTAGTAAACAACTAGCTTTAACAACGCTTTTTCATATGCGTTTTGTATGAATTCTGTTGCAATCCAATTTACAATGTGGAAGTTTTTCCGGTCTAAATCAACATTTTAAATGTTGTATTTTTTCCTCAATTAATGCTGCTAAAAGATTTGAAATTTGTACATTTGTTACAGGTTATTTGTCTTTTTCTGACAAACGTTTTTTAAAGTTTTTTTTACCAGAATTTAAATTTATATTGTTGATTCCCGTTGGTTCGACAAAGCCAAAATAAACAGTGCTCAAGCTAGCTATCGTGACAATGTGATGATAGTGTGTGTGAGTGCCGTGTAAAACGAGTGAATCCTCGTCAGCGTGTGGCCACAATCACAGCGTGATAAAAACAACCCAGTCAAATCAATCCGAATTCTGAAACGGAATCTCATAAGAATCGTATACAAATTCCGTTTCAAACGCAACAACCGGTTCGAACACGGAATGGGTTGTTGCGTTTGAAACGGAATTTGTATACGATTCTAATTAGATTCCGTTTCAGAATTCGGATTGATTTGACTGGGAAAGAGCTGTCTTAGTCCCTGGGAAATATGTTGGCTTGACATCGGGCGGTCAGCAAAAAAAAAAAAAAAACAGTTTTAAGTCAAATGATAATCATCTTTTTCAGAGAAAGCGGAATCCGGATGTAAATAAACTGTTTTGGTTGAAAATCTGTGGTTTGAGTGTTTTGATTAATTTTCAAACTAGTTTTTTTATATGTTTATTTGTAACCAACGTAAATTAGACGATTTGATTGCCAGAAAATGTAATAAAGAAATTTAATTTAAAAAAAAAAAAACAAGAAAAATCCGTAAATTTTGGGTAGTCAAAATATTTATGAAATAAAAAGTAGTTTAGAAGTTATTTTTCCATACATTAAAAAAATCTTTCTGTTCGACCCATTTGAACTGCAACTGTAATTGCAATTACAACAAATACAATACAAGTTTATTAGCATGTTTTCCATTATCACCTGGGTGATGTGGGTTTTTTTGTGCAGATATAACCTTCTAAAAAGCACCTACGATATTTCAGGCTCGAAGTTTTATTTTTATTTTTTTGCCTTAATTCCGTTGCAAATATTTTTTGAAGTTTATGTCCCTCGGGTCTGACCAAAGTCGTAGGCAAGGGGGAGGGGGGGGGGGAATGGTTTGGTGTTTTTTTCAATTATTAGTTTTGAAAATGTTGAGGTATTAACGGAATTTTTTTTCGCAAAAAGGAAAACTTTTCGTGGGACTGTTCATTGCTATTTCATGAAAATTTAAAATGTTTTCAAAGGAGTTCAAACATGCTGAATATGATTTTAAACGCGGAAAAATGCATTTTAACTGGTTGTCAGTTGATTAAACTTTAAATTTCAATAAAATTTTGAAGTTTTTCGAAAAAATATTTTGTTGGCCCCCTGATTATTCAGGCCAACTTTGCAACGGCCTAAATGGGAAATTAAGCCTAGTAATCAGATAATCTTGCTTATTCAAAATAATCAAGATTTCATCTCAACCGAACAAATTTGGAATAAACTTTGAAGTAAATGCTAAATTTGAGTAAAGGTCCCATTTAATTGTTTTCAAAATTGAGTCAACTTTATCGAAATCTGACATTATAGATTCTAAACTTATTTCTGAGTCAGTTTGGGAGATTTTTTATGCAGCCAGCAGTTTTTGCCAAAAAAGAACCTACTTAGAGATGAGTAAATGGGCCAGCTGTCAGATTTGAGTGAAGTTCACTCAGATCTAAATGGAAATTGAGGGAAAATCACCCAAATCTGTCAGTTGTTCCATTTACTCATATCTGGGTAGGTTCGGTTTAGACGAAAACTAAGTGATTTGAAATGAGGGCGTAGGAAATAAAAACTATTAAATTTCCTTTAAAAACGAAATTGTTTGAAAGCATTTTCCCAACACATCCACCAGATTTTCCCACAGATTGCAACCCATTCAGTCCGGCTCTTCCGACCGTGACTTCCCATTAAGAGCCCAGATTCACACCGTGCTTGAGATCTTTTCATTGCACTCGAAGCCTCTTGTATAATGCATCCTACAAAACGCCCCGGGGCCTCGTAACGAGATGCTTGCGTGGAGAAGAAATAAAACTGGGGCGACACGTGATGCAATCTTGCCACCCCCACCACCCCCAACCCAGCTCCGGTAGTTTTTCTGCCCCGAGAAAAACAGATTCGTCCTTGAACTCGCTCTTTCCCTCTCACTCTACTCTCTCGCTGAACTACTTCCTCATCCTAGATCTGTACTTAGTGGTGGGTGCGCTTGTGCGATATCCCGAACAAAAATGCATTCTCGTTGCACAACATCTCTCACCCCTCACGCGTTCAAAGTAGGACGTCACGAGGTTTGAAAATTGGTATTGATGGAAGACGGGGCAAGTTACCTAATCACTGAAAAGCTGGAACTTGGACGGATCTGCCTGGCAACTGCCACTGGTGCGAAACTGTTCCAGACGATCCAGCTCGTTGCAGCTCTATTGTATGCAAAGTAGCTGCTTCCGACGGTTCTCAGAAAGATGGGCTTCACTAGGGAACCTGCCATTGCGAGGTTCCTCCACGATGACTTGACGCAATAACTAGCCCAATTTATCGACCGTAATGCGAAATTTATCGCAACTTCTTTTTTTTCGCTTCAAGTGTTCGCAGTTAACCGTACACGTCAAGGTATTGTGTGTTGCTTTTCGGGGGAGGGTAAGAAGGGACCAAGAAGAACCCAAAATTACAAACTTCCGCACACACACACACTTTCGAACTGGGGGGAGTTCACCAATTCACATTTACTTGAACAACGGTAAAGTATTAATCCCACATTGCTGCTTCACTTCATTCGCGAAATTCAACGCGACAACGGCTTCGCTGAACAAGAACTGGTTTGTGACTCAACCGACTTGCCGGCCGGCTTCATCCGGCCAATCCGGTTATACAATGTCTTCTGCAAAAACTACAGCATTTTTTCACACATTGTGTCATTTACTGTACAATTTTTGTGCTTCTCTTCCACGATTGCAAACTCAATAATCAAAAAAACAGAATCTACTTACGGTACCGCTGACAACGAATCACACAAAGATCCACGTTAAGAAAATATTCGCACTAAATCAGCACTAATTAAGCAATATATCACTAGCACTAATCCTAAGGCTTGATCAACACCTCAGTTGGATAGCCCAAGGGGTCAGTTTCGGAGGAGACCTTTACCTTCTAGCAACCTCGAGAGTCAACTGTAGAATGAAGCTAGCTGTGCCAGAAGTCTACCAAGTCTCGTCGAAGCCGTCGCTGCCGGATCGGCTCCACGCCACACACATGGGGAAAGCGCGAGAAGCAAATCGCACGAAGCGATTTTTCACGAGCACACAAACACAACGAAAGGTGGAAGGGGGTTGGGACCGATGTTTGACTGTGAAGTGTGTGACTTTTTAATAATTTATTTTTTTATTTGTACAGGGTTTTTTTTAAATCAAATACAAAGTTAGAACACAAACCAAAAAAATAAATAAATAGCTTAAAATCTAAAAAAAACTTCTGCCTAAATTTCTGAAAAAAAGTTGACAAAACAAGGACAAAAAAATAAGGGTTCGCCTAGGGGTTCGCATATCTTCAGATTTAAATTCAGCGGTTCAAAATTTGGTTTGGTCCTTCTCTAAAATAAAGCGAGAATTTTACGAAGTGCTTTTTGGCTGTATGTATCTGCGCTCTCAACACAGATAAACCGATCGTACTGGCTATCCGAGTTGACGCACGATCGCGAAATATTGTATGCAAAACGCGGTTAGCATTTTCCACTAGTGCAATATTGGTGTTTATAACATGGGACGAGCCCACCGTTTATTGGTATCATCCGGGTATGAAGGTGTATCTACGGTGGTGTCGTCGTGCATCGTTTATCATAATACACGATGTATCAGAACGCGATTGTAGCCGTGTTCGTTGCCCGACAGCCGCACATCACGGGTTTATCTTTGGAAAGTTCAATACGAAAAATTTAGATTTTTTGTATTTTTTTAAGGAATATGTGATTCTTTGGGTTTCCTGCAAAACTGTTACAATTTCAAAAATTCTGTGAAATTTATATTGGGATGAAAAGTCAACGTATTCGTGGGGTAGTTCTAGATTTGTAAGTGATTTCAATGGTCCAATTCAGATTTCATTTTATTTAAAAAAATCAATTTGTCCAAACATGCTTAATATTGTTGGGCTGTTGCAAATATATTTAAAACTCTCTGTCCCCCTTTTAAAAACGGCCCGTAAACTCAAAGGATCAATATTTATTCAAAAAACCTCAAAATTTCAATAAAATTTTAAGTGCAATCAGCTGGAAACAATTTCAAATGCGATGCCTGCGATTATTTTTAACATGTTTGGGTCAGCTATTTTTTTTAAATTTTAGTGAATCTGCAATGTACAGGATCGCAAAAAGAAATTTTGTCGTTCCCCTCGGCTGTTGCAAAAAAATTTTCAAGCTTTTTGTTATAAAATTTATTTGCAAAAAAATTGCTACGATTACAATTATTTTTAACATGTTTGAGCCAGCTACTTACATTACCTTTTAGTGAATCTGCAATGTACAGAACGCAAAAAGAAATTTTGTCGTTCCCCTCGACTGTTGCAAATATTTTTCAAATTTTTTGGTAAATATTTATTTGCGTTTAAGGGCCACTTAACTCAAGAGTCATTCGGGTCCGAAATAAGCAATATAAAAATGCCCAAAAACTTTTAGAATAGTTATTTTTCAAAAAACCTCGAAATTTCAATGACATTTAAGTGCAATCAGCTGAAAACAATAGAACTCTACGTGCGCATGTATTGCGTGTTTGTACACGAAGGGTTTTTAGGTGAAAATTTGTACCCGCCAGCAAAAACAAATGGTAAGCTAGTGTGCGTGAGATCGGGCTTAGATAACTCTCTTGCGATTATAATCATTCAAGCAAAACAATGTAAATGGGCCAAAGCCGAAGTGTAAACAGCCAGTCTGTCCTGCCCAACGCCCAAGTCAGTGGATGTTTACATTAGGAACGAGCAGGGCAGACTCCTTGTTTACACTTTGGCTTTGGCTGATTTACATTGTTTTGCTAGATTTTTAACATGTTTGAGCCAGTTAAAAATATTTTCAGGTTTAGTGAAACTTCAATGTACAGAACCATCATCTTGGGCGAATTGAGACACATGGGGTGAATTGGGACACCAGTCGTTTTATTGCACAATGTTTGGATTTTTGCCTTCCTCACCTCAATCAGGAAAGGCTATAAAATCACTCGAAAAATAAACTTCTTTATTCAACCTCTTAGACCCACCTTCACGTAAACCTATCGACTCAGAATCACATTCTGAACAAATGTCTGTGCGTGTGTCTAGATGTGAGTCCGTGCACCGAAAAATATGCACACGATTATCTCCGGACTGGCTGAACCGATTTGGACCGTTTTAGTCTCGTTCGATCCGTCTTAGGGTCCCACAAGACCTTAGTTAATATTATGAAGTTTAAAAAAGTACTTCGAAAGTTATGCTAAAAAAACGATTTCACTAAGGTTTGAAATATTGTAAAAAAGGATAGTTTTGTAAGAAAACCTATCATGCTATATATTGTTAGAAAGGTTTTTGAAAGACCTTTCCAACGCGTTCAAAAAGTTATGAGCACTTAAGTGTTAATTATACACTTTTTTAGGCCGGATCTCAAATATTTTGATGAAAAAGTTGTCCGGATCTATCATGCGACCCATCGTTGAATAGATAATCAAAAAACCTTTCCAACAAGCCCAAAAGATTGAAGATCTGACAACCCTATCAAAAGTTATAAATTCTTTAGTGTTTTTAATTCACTTTTTTTGAGGCCGGATCTCAGATTTTTGATAAAATAATTGTTATTTATAATCTTTTTTGAGGCTGTGTGGTGTATGAATGCGAGGAATGCACCAATCACTTAAAGGTGGATTAAGTAACGTTTTATTTTATTGGTTTCCGACAGAACAGACACAGAACAACACAAATCGTGCAACGTTTTAGAAATTAAAAGCTTTAAAAACTGCTGTCCCTATTCAGGCCGCAAAAAGTATTTTCAACGCAAAAAATAGAGGTCGTAGAATTCGAATTTAACGTACCGTAAACTGGGGTCAATCGGGACACACGGGGCGTATTGGGACAGCAGGTTTAACCATGTTGGAGCACAATATTTTGATTTTTCTGGTTGGTTTCGGTTAGAACAGACGCAGACCAACGAAATGTGTACATCCATTTCCAAATTTAAAGGCTTTAAGTGCTCTAAACACTGCTGTTCCTATTCAGACTGTAGTTCCGATTCACCCCAGATTACGGTATCAAAATATTAAAAAGTTGTACTAGACAAATTTGGTTATACACTCAACCCCCGGTGGTTGGTCACTTTTTCGTTTGACACTTTTTTAGTTTGTACCCCGTTGGTTGGTCAAATCAAAGTCAAACTAAAAAATGACGAACTGTCACTGTTTACACGGCGCTCACGCACACTATCAAAACAAACGTTTGGATGTGTGTGTGAACTCCGTGTAAAAGGGGTGTCAAACTATAAAGTGACCCCGATCGTTTGACAACAGTTGGTGTCAAACCATCGGGGTTTGAGTGTAGTGGTTATAGCCGTTATAGCTATAATATATATATTTTTTTAAAGTCGCTAAAACAGATGGAATGTTGTACAAGTTTGGTCTGTTCTTCGATTTTTTTCAAAAAAAAAAAAAAATTACACAAAAATTAAAAAAAATAACAACAAATCTAAAGCAACACGAGAAAATGGCAGATAAGTATTTCGACTGTTTAACTATTTTGCTAATTCTCAAAACAAAACAAAAACTTGCCATGGTTAAAGTTGTTTAACAAGAATAAGTTAAAAAAATAGCTTTGACAAATATTTTGGTGGAGATGTACATCGACATTTCACCAAATCTAAATGTAATTGCTTGAATCATGGAGGAACTTTTTTTCAATTGCTTGCAATTAATTTTTTTTTCAATGAAATTTTAAAGTTTTTTTTTCAAAAAAAAAAAGAAAAAAAACATGTTTTTGCACCCTGATTTTTCGAATAAACATTGAAGGGCGACAAAAACTTTGAAAAATATTTGCGAAGACCTTATAGAAAGCCTGAAACATCCTGTAACGTCAACATTAAAAAAAGATTAAAGTTTAAAACAAATCGAAGGTTCGCTTCCGCGTGTGACAAAATGTTGCTAGAGTTACGACACGTTGAAAATACAATCTCTTGCATTGTTTTCGTCTTTCATTTCATCTTGACTCATTATTTATTGTTTGTAAAAGTGTGTTTCTAACAATAAAAAAAAACCTCAAAGTCAAGAGTCCGGACTCGATTATCCGACGACTTTGGAAAAAATTCACTTAGATTGTCGTGACTCCTAAATTACTCCAATTTTATTTAGAATTTTCAGATCCAAGATGGTGACTAAAATGGCGGTGATGGAATATTGAGAAAAATGCATTTTGGTAACTTGAAAGGCAATCGGCCATTCAAATTTGACTAAAATGGAGTCGCAAAACTGAAATGTTACAATAATAGTAAGAAAAAAAAAGTTTTTGGTAATGATTCAATTATCCGAAGTCCCATACAAACTTCCGATAATCAAGGCTTCAGATAATCGTGTCTGGACTGTGACTTATATTTTTTGAAATCATATAAAATCTCCTAATCCACGACTATCTTTCTCTTTACAGGCGATTAGAACATTTTAAACAAATTCCACCACGCCACCTTCCCAAACCTGTGCGAGACCATTCAATTAGAAGAAAGTCCATTTGTTGCGGCGCGTCCGTCGTTTGACATTAGAACACCGGGAAGACGCAAAAGTTAACGTTGCTGCGCGTGTGCTATTTTTGTCCCGAAAACCTCGTCACGCCAGGCCTTAGCATCATCACTGGGCGTCACATGCTTGGAACAAAAGTTACTTGCGTCGTCGATTCCGAGGCGTGTGCGTGGAGTTGCATGAGACTTCGTGTGGGGAACGAGTTTTTGGTGCGGAGTACAGATTAAAAAAATATGGGTTTCGTTTGGCTTTCATGTCATTCTCATATAGCCTGAGTTCAAAAATAAGCTTATACCAATTTATTAAAAGTGACTTTAATTCTTCATAAATTTGTTTCAAACTTCTGCAATCATAATTTGTTCCAAAAATATCAATTAAATTAATTTAAAAACCTAGTTAAAACTTAATTTGAAGTGCCTCATTCAAGCAGCGCCCTCTAGATGTTACCACGTGGTGCGTTCCCTCTGCATCGCCGGTGATATCGTGAAGTTCTTCTTGGCAGTGATCTGCAGTTTTGGATGATTTTTTTGTTGTTGCTTGTTTCTTATTTTCCGCTCACCGCAGATCTTCCCGACGACGACGGTTCTTTTTGCTTGGCTGCAAATTTGCACCAGCAGAAGCCAGCAGTCAGTCCGGGACCGACTCGGGAGTGAATTTTTGGGTGAACGGCCGTCAACGCAAATTTGCGCAAAATGCGGTTGACTTGCGCGTGATGCGGCTTTTAGGGTGCTAATTTTTGTATCATGTTGCGAAGTAATTATGTCAGATTATTCCCCGAGGGAATTGATTTACTGCCGGTTTGGCTGTAAGAGGATTTTGATTTGGGGAGATCAGAAACATGAACAATTGATCATGTTTTTGAGGGGAGTTTAATGATGGAAAATTCATTTTATTTGTATTTTTTTCATAAAACATATTGTATTTATAAATCGAAGCGCGCAAACTTTTCAGGTTAACAGATAAGCTCAAATTTGTTTGTCCATTCAAAACACAGATTTTTGATAAGATTACAAAGTATATTTTCTCTAATCATTCTTATAGAGTCCTCGTTTCTCGAACTTTCAAAAATGTAAGTATAAAGAATAGTCTAAAGTCTACACGAAGAAAAAAGAGTTCCCAAAATCGTGAATAAGCGTTCATGAAAATGAGAACCTCGAACAAAGTGTTCAAATCCCATGGTACGATTTTGAAAAACCCATTTTCATGAACGCTTGTTCACGATTTTGGGAACCCTTTTTTCTCCGTGTAGTAGTAAGTTTTCGGATTGCTAAAAGTTGCGAAATGCTTACGAACTATTTATTTTGCGTTGCGTTTTCTCATCGGTTGCCAATATTTACTTAGTTCACATAAAATCACTTAATTGAGTATGATTTTAAAAGCTTGTCGATTTTTTTTTTTTTTTTTAATTTATATTTATTCAAATTTCTTTTCCATGTACATTCATTCAGTTAAAATATTATTGAGTGTCCAATCACAAACGATGACTTTTCACCTCAATTTTAAATACTAGCAACTTTCATTTATTCATGAAATATTGTAGCTTTCGCTATTCAGTGATTTCAAATGTAGGAGGTCCTACATGTACAAAAGGGAAAAGGGATACCTTAAAACTAACTTATAAACTATATAAAGAGCGGATCAATGCAGCTGAAGACTGCAATGATTTTTGTCGAAATGCATCAATTATCTTATTGGACATAACATCCAAAGTGTCAACTTCGGCTAATTGATGAAGTTCACTGGTGCTGAACCAGGGAGGAAGTTTCAGAATCATTTTCAGAATTTTGTTCTGAATCCTCTGCAGTTTTTTCTTCCTGGTTAAGCAACAGCTTGTCCAGATCGGCACAGCATAAAGCATGGCAGGTCTGAAAATTTGTTTATAAATTAACAGTTTATTCTTGAGACAAAGTCTAGAATTCCTGTTTATAAGTGGATACAAACATTTAATATATTTGTTACATTTAACCTGGATACTTTCAATGTGATCCTTGTAAGTAAGGTTTTGTCAAAAGCAAGTCCAAGATATTTCACTTGATCCTCCCACTTTAAATTTACCTCATTCATCTTTATAATGTGATGACTTTTGGTTTAAGAAAATCAGCCCTTGGTTTGTGAGGGAAAATAATAAGTTGAGTTTTGCAGCATTTGGAGTAATTTTCCATTCTTTCAAATAAGAATTGAAAATATCCAAGCTTTTGTAATCTTCTTGTGATGACACGAAGGCTTCTGCCTTTGGCGGAGATGCTTGTGTCATCAGCAAAAAGTGATTTCTGACATCCTGGGGGCAAATCAGGCAAGTCAGAAGTAAAAATATTGTATAAAATTGGACCCAAAATGCTTCCTTGAGGGACGCCAGCACGTACAGGTAGTTGATCAGATTTGCTATTCTGATAACATACCTGCAGAGTACGATCCGTCAAATAATTTTGAATAATTTTCACGATATAAATCGGAAAATTAAACCTTTTCAATTTCGCAATCAAACCTTTATGCCAAACACTGTCAAATGCCTTTTCTATGTCTAGAAGAGCAGCGCCAGTAGAATAGCCCTCAGATTTGTTGCTTCGAATTAAATTTGAAACTCTCAACAACTGATGAGTAGTTGAATGCCCAAGGCGAAATCCAAACTGCTCATCAGCGAAAATTGAATTTTCATTAATGTGCGTCATCATTCTATTAAGAATTATTCTTTCGAATAATTTACTAATAGATGAAAGCAAACTAATGGGCCGATAGCTTGAGGCTTCAGCAGGATTTTATCCGGTTTCAAAATCGGAATTACTTTGGCATTTTTCCAACTACTGGGAAAATATGCCAAATCAAAACATTTGTTGAAAATTTTGACCAAGCAACTTAAAGTTGCTTCTGGTAATTTTTAATTAAAATGTAAAAATGCCATCCTCACCAGGGGCTTTCATATTTTAAATTTTTGATAATAGATTTTATTTCATTCAGATCCGTATTAAAAACTTCATCTGATGAAAATTCTTGTTCAACAATATTCTGAAATTCTATTGAAATTTGATTTTCAATAGGACTCAAAACATTCAAGTTGAAATTATGAGCACTCTCAAACTGCTGAGCAAGTTTTGAGCTTTTTCCCCATTAGTTAATAGAATATTATCACCATCTTTTAAAGAAGGGATGGGTTTTGAGGTTTCTTAAGAACCTTTGAAAGTTTCAAAAGGTTTGGAATAAGGTTTAATTTGTTCGACATCTCTTGCGAACTTTTCATTTCGCAGGAGAGTGAATCTGTGGTCAATAACCTTTTGCAAATCTTTTTGAATTCGCTTCAGTGCAGGATCACGAGAACGTTGATACTGTCTTCGGCGAACATTTTTCAGACGAATTAGAAGCTGAAGATCGTCATCAATAATGGGAGAATCAAATTTGACTTGGACTTTAGGAATAGCAATATTCCTAGCATCCAAAATTGCATTAGTTAAAGATTCCAAGGCTGAATCAATATCAGCTTTGGTTTCTAAAACAAAATCATGATTATTGTCGATTTGAAGATGCCTTCGGCTCGAATTGGGCACTATCGTGAATGCGCTTGTAACGAGATAATATGGATTTTAAATAAGAGAAGGGAAATGAAATGTTGGGTACAAACAGTGCAGAGCCGTAGCGAGGGAGTTTTCGGGGGGTACAGTTGGTAAAGAAGTACCCGCAGTCTAGCAGTTTTTGAAAGTTCGCTCCATAAGAAATACATAGTAGAAAAAAGCAAAAACTGCTCGAATGGAAGTGCTCCATTGCTTTTTGACTTGTAGGAATGTTTCCTTTCGTTGCTAGTATCATGTTGAATAAAAGCTTAGGTTTTAAACATAATTGAGACAGACAGACAGGAACAGTTTACAGATCGGCCTATGTTTGAAAAAAATCATAGAAAATCGTTAGTTGATAGTAATGATTTGCATGTGAAAGCTTTTCTTGTGATCTTTCGATTGATGTATCGACCGACTGTATTTTTTACGTTTTATATCAAGTTTTCAAAGACAAATATTGACCCTTGAAATACACAAATTCGGAACACTTTTTTCATACTAATCTAATCTAATCTAACTAATCTAATCTAACCCTAGCGCAGCCAATCTTTCGAGGGCATCCTGGAAAATGCCTTAGGTTGATTAACGCCTAGCATCCTCTTGTCATTATTAACAATTGCAGTGCCTCAATGCAATAAATTGCTTTGAAACATAACAAACGTTAAAGCGGCCAGGCCAACTGCGTAAAGTTAACCGCAAAGATGATTCGTTGAAGTGGATTGAGTTTGTGCACGAGTGTTCAAACCACAATACATTTCTGAATCTACAGGGGAAGAAACGTGGGGATCCCCCGCTCACGTTCCTATTTATAAAAGCAATGAATCGTTGGGAGCACCATGCCAGGCCCGTAGCCAGGGGGGGGGGGGGCTTCCGGGCTGCAGCCCCCCCCGAAATTTTTTCCAATTTTTTTAAAATTGAACTACCTTAAAAAAATCTTAAATCAATGATTGTGTGTTCTCTTCCCAGAAATAATTTGTAAGATAGAGAATCAAGAATTGATTGATCAAACTAAGTAATTTGCCTGTCCATTGCCGGGCTCAGTTTTTGTAGATTATGGATCCAAAATTTGGATATTTAAAAATTGAGCTGCAGATTTGAACATTGTTCCATTCAGTAACATCTTATTTATCTTGTAGTTTTAGCATTACATTGGTTAGGATGGTCCAAATCTGGGCTTACTTGGGGCTATCCCCTGAAATCAAAGATTTACGCATCACTAGCCTAAGTTCCAAAATTTGAGCTTTTTCTGACCACTGACCACCAAGTTTGGGCAAAATCGTCAAATTGTATGGAGAAAAGCAACTGTTTCAGTTTTTGACCAATGGAAGGCGCAATAACTATCCAGTTCTTATCAATTTTCAGAACTAATATCTTCTTTAAATTTGGAAAAACTTTCCCGAAGACACCTTATTTTTTTGGTTTTTGCTAAAAGTTATTAACCTTCGAAAATAGCAATTTCCGAGCGGACTGCTCTAAGGGGCTACATAGAAATAATTACCGTCATCTGGGGCGAATCGGGACTACAGTCTGAATAGGGACAGCAAAAATCCTTAGATCTTGTTGTCTTATTTTTGATTGTAGAACTTAAGTATGACCCCTGAAGAACCATAAAATAATTTAGAATTTTTGGATTCAATGTGGCGGTCAAAATGGAGGTCAAGAAATATTTCTGGTGTTTTTTTAAAGGTCTAATAAACCAAATTTCCAGTTTTTGCTTTTTGGGTGCTTTTGAAAGCGTCAGGGGTATTAAAAACACCCAAAAGCAAAAACTTTGTATTGGACCATTAAAAAAACAGATGCCGAATTTGATGTTAAAAACAAGCAAATAAAACATGCCGATTTCATTTGTTCCTGATTCGGTTATCCGAAGTCCTTCGAACTTCGGATAATCGAAACTTTGGATAATCGAGGCTTCGGCTAGTCGAATTTGGATTGTAAAATTAATAGCCCTCCTTTATTTGCATTAAAACCTTTAAACTGTTAATACATGTTTTTTCTCTACATTTTTAAAAAATTAATCATAATTTCTCAAAAATATTTAGATTTTGTTTTCAAAAACGAAAGCATTTAATATGAAAAACATTTGAGTGAATTTTGACTATTATCAGAAATACAATTCTAATTTTATCGTTTTGGTTTTAAGAATATGGTTAGTTACATATCTAAGACCTTAGAGAAAAATGCTTGAGAAATATCTGTGTGTATTTTTTTATTACTTTTTCGTAAACCTTTTTTTCCGAAACCACTCGTCCAAAATGCTTTCTTTTGGTCACATTTTTAGTTTCCACCGTGGCCAATCTCAATTTTTATTTAATATATCAAAAATCGGAAGATCAACTAAGTGAATACTTATTATCAACTAATTTTCACTTTGTGCATGAGCTTGCGATTTTTAAAGGAAGAAATAAAATGATAAAAATATTCAAAACGTTAAAAAGATTTAAGCTTGGATTCAAAAACTCTGAAATTAAATTAATTAAACATCACTTTCAAATTATATAATTTCTGATCAATAATTCATTTTTAAACTATTCAATTTCTATTTTTTGGATTTTACAGATTAGAATTTGCATTTTGAAAATTTTAAAATTTCTTTATTATTTTTTTTATAATTTCTTATTTTTGAATATCAATTGTAAATATTTTCCAAAGTTTATGTTGCCACCTTTTCAAAATGGACCAAAAAACAGAGAGCAAATACAATATTAAAAAAAAATAGCTTCACAATTTTATTGGAAATAACTTATTTCGATTAAGTCTTTTTAGGACCAGCGACTAGGTCGGTCCGGAAAACAAATTTGAAATGTTTTTCCTGCTTTGATAATCATATACGCCATGTTTGGGCTCGTTTAAAAATATTTAGAATTTTTGTAACATGTCGCGGAACCGCGGAAAGTTTTTTCTCACGAAAAAAGGATTTCGCCATCAGCTAGATATTTTGAAAACTAATGATGCAAAACAACTGTACTGATTAAAAGTGTGTTTTGAACACTTTTAAAATAATAAAACCAAAGCTTGTAGTTTTGATTTGTAACCCTCTCAACTTTGGTCAGAGTTTAGTGACATAAACTTCAGAATAATATTCGCAACGGCTAATTGAAGATTTAAAAATTTTACACTTTCAAATTTCTAAATTTTCATAATTTTTGATTTAAATTTTTTTGGTATAAGACAAAGAAATGCCAGAAATCAAAAATAAAAATAATAAAAACAAAAAAAAATTAAGATAACAATTCAACAGAATAATATCAAAAAATCTGAAATTCCAAAAATTAAAAAATCTAAAACTGAAAAATTATTAAAATAATTGATACTTAAGAAATCCTAAACTAAAAAAAATATCATTTTAAAATTAAGTTATTCAAAATCCAATAAATTATGTTTTTTCAATCTTAATTTTTGGATGCTTTAAATATTTTTATGTTTGAATTCTAGTATTCCTAGATTAATTTATATTTACCAGAAAATTAAGTGATTTTTGTAATGGCTTTTCCCTTATTTCAGCATTTTACGATTCAGCGTTTTGATAGTCAGCTTCATGAGGCAATTCTTCAATATTATTTAAGCGAATACATTATTTTCAAACGTTATTTTCAGTCGCATCCAAATAAACAAATCAAAATCTTATCAACACATATTGCTCCCGAAGAAATATCAAACGACGCTTTTTGTTTCTGTTCCTTTTCAGCTGCGTACCGCTTAAGAGAAGTCTTTTCGTAAACCTTTTCTTGACCGTTCCTTGAGATTTTTTTTTGTGTGGAGTTTTAAGAGTCTCCGTACTACAGGACATTTTTTAAAATTTTCGTTTGAAAGTAAAATATAGTTCTTGTAGCAAAATTCAGACTAAGATTTGATTTACAGGAAAAATGTAATTGATTTAAGAATTCTTACATAAAGTATTCTTTACTTTTAAAACAAAAATTTAAGATAATAATTACACATGATAATTTCAAAAAAATCAGAAATTCCAAAAATGAAAAAAATCAAATACATAAAAAAATATAAAATAATTACAACTAAAAAAATCCTTAAATTATTTTTAAATCATTTTTAAATAAAGATATTCAAAAAATAATTTTCAATCATTTCAATAAATTATGTTTTAATAATCTTATTTTTTTTATGCTTCGAATATTGGTATGTTTGAATTCAAGTGCAGACTAAGATTAGATTTACAGGATAAAACTAATCAATTTATGAATTCTTACATAAAGTTTTCTTTATTTTTAATTTAGCAAGGTTTCGTAAATATAAAATTTCTAAACCATAAAATGTGCAGGATTTTGTTCTAGAGTCAAGATATTGCTTGAACAAACATCGATTTTAATAAATGGTTACAATCCTAAATTATTAAACATGTATATAGATTAAAATTTTATTAAAAAATTATCTTTAGAATTGAGATCTGATTAAATTTTTTTGTCATGTTTTAAAATTTTATTTTTGCTCGAATTCTGGACCAATTTTCAGAATACAATGAGTAATGAATTTGAAAATAGCGCTTAGTCGGAATATTAAAGTTAAACATGATTCGTTTTAATGTTTGATGCAATCGAGGAAAATTTTAACGGTTACATATGCATTTAAAAATGGTTACATATGCATTATTAACAACTCTTCCAGTGAATATTTTGACATGATTCGTTTTAATGTTTGATGCAATCGAGGAAAATTTTAACGGTTACATATGCATTTAAAATGGTTACATATGCATTATTAACAACTCTTCCAGTGAATATTTTGGCGTTAAAAATTAATTTAATACATTTAATCTAAATTTTTTAACACATTAAAATTAAACACAGGCACTGATTTTTTTTTCTTCAAATATATATTTATTATAGGCCTACACAGAAAAAAAATGTGAATTTACTCGACACGGAAAAAATGAACCACATGTAAACTCAGTTGATGTAAACTTGAGATTCGACGTAATTTTTTGTTGTTGCCATGGAGACACTTCAGAAGCTGAAATTTCAACGATTATATTTTTTTGTATTTCATTAAAATTATTTATTTTTGAGAGCACCAGGAGCTTCGCAAAATATGAAATGGCTTCAATAGCTTAGAACAATTAAAATAAAACATTGTTTAAGTTTGTTTATAAAATTTTAAGAAAAACAAATATTCCAGTTATGAGTTTTATGTTGTGCTAGAAAAAATGAAAAATGTTAGATAAACCATCACAATTATCACACAGCTGAAAATGTAAATCCAGACGGATTAAAATTTCTCTCAGTATAAAATACAGAAAACATAATACTTATGGTTAGATAAATCGATATTTCTTTTTAAAAAAATTATGCTTTCAAAAATTTGATTCAAGTTAAGTATATTTTAAATTTAGCGACGTTTATCACGAAATTGGATTACAATTAAACAATTCAAGAAAATGTTAAAAAAACACATTCTCTACTCCTTTAATACAAACTAGCTGTTAAAATAAAGAAAAAAAATGACGAACGAGTTTCTTCAATAAATACATTGATAACTTAATATGAAAATATTCGAAAACTTTTTTGCATACATTACATTAAAATTTTACAATTCATCTCAATAATTATACCACAAACCAAGTGATGGTATAAATGATTTGCTGATTTTTATACTCCTTGAATTTTTGCACCCAAGCCCCCCCCGAACAAAAATCCTGGCTACGGCCCTGCACCATGCTAAGAAGTTTTGGTGCCCCGGGACCCTCGGGGATGGGACATTGTATTTCCACAAATGCCCTGGACAATATTTGCCGTGGTTATAGCGCCACAACTCGCTCATCGGAACACTTTTTTCAAACGGATTTAAACAAACTTTGGTTCTCTCTTGGAGTACATATTTTTATCAAAATATCAGTTAAATGCACGTATTCACAATTGTGGGAGGCACAATAACATCCCACAATTATGGAACAGGAAATTTGGAGGCAGTGTTTTGCTGCTCTGGATAAAATGGTCTTGAAAGGCAGTTTTTTGTTTAAAAAGTAGGTACTACTTTTACTAATGAAATAACAAAAGAATTTCATAAAAATAGTTGGGTCGACAGAAAAGATGCATTTGGCGTGCTATTGACAAATTATCACGAAAGTGTTCCGAATTTGTGCGTGTTCTAAATATGTGGGATGACTGTATATTAGGGTGTTTCAACCAAAACAAAAAGTTCTCAGATAACGTCAAACTGAGGTTCCCATTGTAGAGGATACCCATAGGGACTCTCATGCCAAATATTAGCCCATTCAGCTGTTTGAAGTTTACATAGAAATTACTAGGGGATTTTTGTGCTTTTCGTTCAATCGTTCCTACAGGTCTGGGGACAACATGGAATTACTCGGAATCAAGACAGGTGTGCAGGGGATGGTCCAATGAACACATTCCAGAAGGAATGAGGGTTGTCCTTTATGACTCCAAGGTGCGCATTGGATCGACATCCGGTGTCTTCAGAATCAACGATTCATCCTTCAAAAGCATCGCATTTCCTTAGTATGCTATGACGGATTTGTGTAAATCACGACACCACATGTCAGACGGTGGAGGCAGGCCAATTCTCAACCGAATGGGCTAATATTTGGCACGAGAGTCCCTATGGGTATCCTCTACAAGGGAAACATCGGTTAGCTGTAATCTGAGAACTTTTTTGTTTGGTATAAACAGCCTACTGTATAGTCATCAAAATTATTGAGATCTGGCTTCTGTGAACTGGTGAAAAACAAACCTGCCCACCATACGAGAATTCTTGCTATGCTAAATTAATCCACAGTGGAAAACTGAACCGATTGAAGGAGGTATTAGACTATGACAAACAAACAAACTCGCACTTCGCCGTTTGCCTGGTTTGTTTGCCTGCATATTGTTGGAGAAACGTCAGCTTGCATACATTTTGCTTTGTTTGCGAGTTTGGCATACGTCAAACACGAAAAATTGCGAGTTTGTTTGTCATAGACTTGTTTCTCCTAAACTAAACTTTTGCTTGTTTCAGTGACTGTAAAAAAGCAGGGACTCTCCCCAAAGGCACTTTCCGAAATAAATGCATATAAAAATAGTGGAATGTCAATATTTAAATAAATTTCGTGAAGGGTTTTGTAGTTTATAAGTTTTTTAAACAATGTATGCTTTAAAAATATATCTGAATATTTTTTTACTGTTTTTATACATATTGATGCAAGAAAAAAAGTTCTCTTTAAGGTTTTTTTATGCATCACTTCCATGAATATAGATGTAATTCAATCTGAATACTCAAAAAAGCTTTCATTTGTTAGTTAGTTTGAGTCAATTTCGCACAATTTTCGAGTTATAGTCTAGGTCTCGAGTTTTCCCAAGTCTCCTTTACAGGTTAATATCGTTTAATATCGGTTTCTCATCACTGCTCTGACCAATTCGGCTCATATTTAGAATGATGACTCGTCGAGAAGATCCCGCGTGCATGACGAACGCATATTTTCAAAATGCTCATTTCCAGAGGTTGTTTTGAAAAAGGTCCTATAAGCTATTGTGTTTCATATGTTTATAGGACCTATTCGAAAAACCCGATTTAATATCACCAGAGGTGAAATAGAGCCTTTCTTACAAAATGATGAAACTCCGACAAATATATTGATGCAATTATTTTTTCAGAAACATAATGATACCACCCAGTGAGAATTTGACCTAAAGCTTCGAATCTGTTTAGACTAAACCTCGAATGCATTTTGTTTTTAATTTCAGAAGTACATTATGAGGTGCAAGATAATTATATTTAATTTATTTATTTAATTAAGAAAAACGTTACTAAATCCACCCTTAGGTGGTTGGCGCCTTCCTCACATGTAAAGAGTGCTATCCAAAATGCAAAAAGTGCTTTAATAACACTTAAGTGCTTATAACTTTTGATAGATTTGTCAGATCTTCAATGTCTTGGACGCGTTGGAAAGGTCTTTTAAATACCTTTCTGAAAATGTATAGCATGACGGGTTTTTTTTTTACAAAAACCACCCTTTTTACAATCTTTCGGACTTTTGTTAAAATCGTTTTTTAAGCATAACTTTTGAAGTACTTAACTAAACTGCATGATTTTTAATAGCGACTTATGGGACCCCAAGACGGATCGAATGACGCCAAAACGGACAAAATCCGTTCAGTCAATGTTGAGATAATCGAGTGACAATTTTTGATCAACATCCCACACACACACAGACATTTGCTCAGAATTTGATTCTGAGTCGATAGGTATACATGAAGGTGGGTCTAGGACGTCAAATTAAGAAGTTTAATTTCCAAGTGATTTTATAGCCTTTCCTCAGTAAGGTGAGGGAGGCAAAACTTATTGGATTGACATTATTAGAAAAAAATAAAATAAAGGTATGTATCGATATTGCACTTTGTCGATCTATTATCAGAAGCCAGAAAGAACACTTTTAAGCGCAGCGTAAAACGGGCAAGCGTAAATGTGCTGGTGTTTATGCTTCGACTTGACGACTTATCGATCTTTCGAGCGAGAACAAGCCGGGCTTCGAATTTGATGTTCAGTATATGATTCTGTATGAAACCAAAAATTTAATGGGAAAAAGGGTAAAAATAACACGTAAAACACTAATATGGCTAGTTGCTGTTTTTGTAACAAACCAGATAAAAAATAAAACATTTGAGTCATTTTGATGGCCTAATATAAGTTTCTATTAAACGTTGGATTTGATCAGATTTGGTGACTCCCCTCAAACGGCACTGCGTACACGTGTCGCTGTCCTGAATTAAACAATGTGAAAGGTATTCTCACTTACCGCTTTTTTTCTGCCCTGTTCCCAGACCAAAATTCGGAGCCCATTTGTGTTTGATAAAGAACGTCGTACGAGTCACCGGTCCGTCCGGGGCCCCTTCACATGGGGATCCTGCACCGCGCTTAATTGAAGGTCCAAAAGTCCCGCCGCAAAGACCGAGCAGAGAGAACAAAACTGCTTCACAGGTGATTCCACATCCGAATTCTCAGCCCATCGCACAAACCAGTTTTGGTGGCCGTTGACCAAAACGTAAATTTCAAGTTCATGGACTTCCTCAACATTAAATGCATCAACGCCAGGAGAACTCCTTGCGGTGAAAGTAAGTGAATGTAAAATTGCTTTCACAAACTGTTGTTGATCTGGAAATTGGCTCCGCAGACGATTTTTATTCTGTTCCGAACTGTCGCACGTGAAAGAGCTTATATGTTTTGAGGTCCCACTCGAGGACATATTGCAAAGGATAACGGTGTTTTTAAATGCAGTTGTGAAATAGTTTGATTTCAACTGTGGAGAAAATGTATCGAATTTTGCTTGTGTTGATTGTGATAACAGTGCATTGTTGGGCTAATAAGACCCAACAAAATGACCCTAACCAATATGATGAAAGTGTTCTTTTAAGCCAAAACAGTTTAAGTCATATAAACAACAAAAAAGCTCGCCAGTTTGCACCAGGAGTGTATTATGTTATTGGACATTATGCGGTAACAGCGCCACATGGTAGTGTATTTCTGCTTAATATGCCATCCTTATGTTTTCAAGTAATGTTTTTTCAAACCTAACCGTGTTCTGTTCTAGTGACTGTGACACCTGTGACAACGCTTATACCAAGTAAGTTCTAACTATCTTCATGCAGTTTCAATGAGTCGTAATTCCACTTTGATGTTTATTAAAATGAGCGTAAAGCCTTGGTTTCATTCGAAAATAATTACCGATGCATTATACATTACTTACAATATTCATTTCCGCTTGCGAACTTTCTTCACCCGCGAGAGAGAGAGAGGTGGCGAAACACGCAAAGAAAATCGCTCCCGGACTTCTCGAAGAAAATCAATCCATTGAAGATTTTTTTTTGTAAATTTCCTTGTGAGCATCATTACGTATTTCGCTTTGTTTACACATTACTTATTTCGTTTTGTTTACACTCGTTGCACATCTACAAAAAGTGACAGGTCACTTTCAGACGTGGAACGTAACACCTAAAAGTGTTGTATTGGAATAGATATTCCGCCGAATAATCTAAACAATTCCTTTTACGGATCTTTCGTACGCGAGACAAGAAAGCCATGTTCTTTTCCAATTTTTTCTCTTCATATGCGTCAAAAGATTTTCTTTTGATAATGATTCTTCCATCGCTGAAAATATTCAATATAATAACAAAAATTTTCTTGACATTTTCAACAATTTTCACACATCCAACAGCACAAACAACACCCACTATACCCACAAATCCAGCTAGTCCATCATCACCGACAATGCCTACAAGTCCAGCTACTCCATCTACTCCGACAATGCCTACAAGTCCATCTACTCCGACAATGCCTACGAGTCCATCTACACCGACAATGCCTACAAGTCCAGTTACTCCGTCATCACCGACTATGCCCACGCAGCCGGAAACGCCATCAACACCGACAATGTCTACAAGTCCATCTACACCGACAATGCCTACGAGTCCATCTACACCGACAATGCCTACAAGTCCATCAACACCGACAATGCCTACAAGTCCAGTTACTCCGTCATCACCGACTATGCCCACGCAGCCGGAAACGCCATCAACACCGACAATGTCTACGAGTCCATCTACACCGACAATGCCTACGAGTCCATCTACACCGACAATGCCTACAAGTCCATCTACTCCGACAATGCCTACGAGTCCATCTACACCGACAATGCCTACAAGTCCATCTACATCGACAATGCCTACGAGTCCATCTACACCGACAATGCCTACAAGTCCATCTACACCGACAATGCCTACGAGTCCATCTACACCGACAATGCCTACAAGTCCATCTACTCCGACAATGCCTACGAGTCCATCTACACCGACAATGCCTACAAGTCCATCAACACCGACAATGCCTACAAGTCCAGTTACTCCGTCATCACCGACTATGCCCACGCAGCCGGAAACGCCATCAACACTGACAATGTCTACGAGTCCATCTACACCGACAATGCCTACGAGTCCATCTACACCGACAATGCCTACAAGTCCATCTACACCGACAATGCCTACGAGTCCATCTACACCGACAATGCCTACAAGTCCATCTACTCCGATAATGCCTACGAGTCCATCTACACCGACAATGCCTACAAGTCCATCAACACCGACAATGCCTACAAGTCCAGTTACTCCGTCATCACCGACTATGCCCACGCAGCCGGAAACGCCATCAACACCGACAATGTCTACGAGTCCATCTACACCGACAATGCCTACGAGTCCATCTACACCGACAATGCCTACAAGTCCATCTACTCCGACAATGCCTACGAGTCCATCTACACCGACAATGCCTACAAGTCCATCTACACCGACAATGCCTACGAGTCCATCTACACCGACAATGCCTACAAGTCCATCTACACCGACAATGCCTATGAGTCCATCTACACCGACAATGCCTACAAGTCCATCTACTCCGACAATGCCTACGAGTCCATCTACACCGACAATGCCTACAAGTCCATCTACACCGACAATGCCTACGAGTCCATCTACTCCGATGCCCACGCAGCCGGAAACGCCATCAACACTGACAATGTCTACGAGTCCATCTACACCGACAATGCCTACGAGTCCATCTACACCGACAATGCCTACAAGTCCATCTACACCGACAATGCCTACGAGTCCATCTACACCGACAATGCCTACAAGTCCATCTACTCCGACAATGCCTACGAGTCCATCTACACCGACAATGCCTACAAGTCCATCAACACCAACAATGCCTACAAGTCCAGTTACTCCGTCATCACCAACTATGCCCACGATCCGGAAACTCCATCAACACTGACAATGTCTACGAGTCCATCTACACCGACAATGCCTACGAGTCCATCTACACCGACAATGCCTACAAGTCCATCTACTGCGACAATGCCTACGAGTCCATCTACACCGACAATGCCTACAAGTCCATCTACACCGACAATGCCTACGAGTCCATCTACACCGACAATGCCTACAAGTCCATCTACACCGACAATGCCTACGAGTCCATCTACACCGACAATGCCTACAAGTCCATCTACTCCGACAATGCCTACGAGTCCATCTACACCGACAATGCCTACGAGTCCATCTACACCGACAATGCCTACGAGTCCATCTACTCCGATGCCCACGCAGCCGGAAACGCCATCAACACCAACGAATCCAGCAACTCCATCAACACCAACAATGTCCTCAAATTCGGAAACTCCGTCGACACCAACGATGTCTACAGATCCAGTAACTCCACCAACACCAACAATGTCAACACCATCAACACCAACAATGTCCTCAAACTCGGAAACTCCGTCGACGCCAACGATGTCTACAGATCCAGCAACTCCATCAACACCAACAATGTCAACACCATCAACACCAACCATGTCCTCAAATTCGGAAACTCCGTCGACACCAACGATGTCTACAGATCCAACAACTCCATCAACACCAACAATGTCAACACCATCAACACCAACAATGTCCACAAATCCGGAAACTCCGTCCACGCCTACTGTGTCTACAGATCCAGCAACTCCATCAACACCAACAATGTCAACACCATCAACACCAACAATGTCCTCAAATTCGGAAACTCCGTTGACACCAACGATGTCTACAGATCCATCAACTCCATCAACACCAACAATGTCTACAGATCCAGCAACTCCATCAACACCAACAATGTCAACACCATCAACACCAACAATGTCCTCAAATTCGGAAACTCCGTCGACACCAACGATGTCTACAGATCCAGTAACTCCATCAACACCAACAATGTCTACACCATCAACACCAACAATGTCCTCAAATTCGGAAACTCCGTCGACACCAACGATGTCTACAGATCCAGCAACTCCATCAACACCAACAATGTCAACACCATCAACACCAACAATGTCCTCAAATTCGGAAACTCCGTCGACACCAACGATGTCTACAGATCCAGCAACTCCATCAACACCAACAATGTCTACAGATCCAGCAACTCCATCAACACCAACAATGTCAACACCATCAACACCAACAATGTCCTCAAATTCGGAAACTCCGTCGACACCAACGATGTCTACAGATCCAGCAACTCCATCAACACCAACAATGTCTACAGATCCAGCAACTCCATCAACACCAACAATGTCAACACCATCAACACCAACAATGTCCTCAAATTCGGAAACTCCGTCGACACCAACGATGTCTACAGATCCAGCAACTCCATCAACACCAACAATGTCAACACCATCAACACCAACAATGTCCTCAAATTCGGAAACTCCGTCGACACCAACGATGTCTACAGATCCAGCAACTCCATCAACACCAACAATGTCTACAGATCCAGCAACTCCATCAACACCAACAATGTCAACACCATCAACACCAACAATGTCCTCAAATTCGGAAACTCCGTCGACACCAACGATGTCAACACCATCAACACCAACAATGTCAACACCATCAACACCAACAATGTCCTCAAATTCGGAAACTCCGTCGACACCAATGATGTCTACAGATCCAGCAACTCCATCAACACCAACAATGTCAACACCATCAACACCAACAATGTCCTCAAATTCGGAAACTCCGTCGACACCAACGATGTCAACACCATCAACACCAACAATGTCAACACCATCAAAACCAACAATGTCCACAAATCCGGAAACTCCGTCCACGCCTACTGTGTCTACAGATCCAGTAACTCCATCATCACCAACAATGTCAACACCATCAACACCAACTATGTCCTCAAATTCGGAAACTCCGTCGACACCAACGATGTCTACAGATCTTGCAACTCCATCAACACCAACAATGTCTACACCATCAACACCAACAATGTCCTCAAATTCGGAAACTCCGTCGACACCAATGATGTCTACAGATCCAGCAACTCCATCAACACCAACAATGTCAACACCATCAACACCAACAATGTCCTCAAATTCGGAAACTCCGTCGACACCAACGATGTCTACAGATCCAGCAACTCCATCAACACCAACAATGTCAACACCATCAACACCAACAATGTCAACACCATCAACACCAACAATGTCCTCAAATTCGGAAACTCCGTCGACACCAATGATGTCTACAGATCCAGCAACTCCATCAACACCAACAATGTCAACACCATCAACACCAACAATGTCCTCAAATTCGGAAACTCCGTCGACACCAACGATGTCAACACCATCAACACCAACAATGTCAACACCATCAAAACCAACAATGTCCACAAATCCGGAAACTCCGTCCACGCCTACTGTGTCTACAGATCCAGTAACTCCATCATCACCAACAATGTCAACACCATCAACACCAACTATGTCCTCAAATTCGGAAACTCCGTCGACACCAACGATGTCTACAGATCTTGCAACTCCATCAACACCAACAATGTCTACACCATCAACACCAACAATGTCCTCAAATTCGGAAACTCCGTCGACACCAATGATGTCTACAGATCCAACAACTCCATCAACACCAACAATGTCAACACCATCAACACCAACAATGTCCTCAAATTCGGAAACTCCGTCGACACCAATGATGTCTACAGATCTTGCAACTCCATCAACACCAACAATGTCTACACCATCAACACCAACAATGTCCTCAAATTCGGAAACTCCGTCGACACCAACGATGTCTACAGATCCAGCAACTCCATCAACACCAACAATGTCAACACCATCAACACCAACAATGTCCTCAAATTCGGAAACTCCGTCGACACCAATGATGTCTACAGATCCAGCAACTCCATCAACACCAACAATGTCAACACCATCAACACCAACAATGTCCTCAAATTCGGAAACTCCGTCGACACCAACGATGTCTACAGATCCAGCAACTCCATCAACACCAACAATGTCAACACCATCAACACCAACAATGTCAACACCATCAACACCAACAATGTCCTCAAATTCGGAAACTCCGTCGACACCAATGATGTCTACAGATCCAGCAACTCCATCAACACCAACAATGTCAACACCATCAACACCAACAATGTCCTCAAATTCGGAAACTCCGTCGACACCAACGATGTCAACACCATCAACACCAACAATGTCAACACCATCAAAACCAACAATGTCCACAAATCCGGAAACTCCGTCCACGCCTACTGTGTCTACAGATCCAGTAACTCCATCATCACCAACAATGTCAACACCATCAACACCAACAATGTTCTCAAATTCGGAAACTCCGTCGACACCAACGATGTCTACAGATTCAGCAACTCCATCAACACCAACAATATCAACACCATCAACACCAACAATGTCCTCAAATTCGGAAACTCCGTCAACACCAACGATGTCTACAGATCCAGCAACTCCATCAACACCAACAATGTCAACACCATCAACACCAACAATGTCCACAAATCCGGAAACTCCGTCCACGCCTACTGTGTCTACAGATCCAGCAACTCCATCAACACCAACTATGTCAACACCATCAACACCAACAATGTCAACACCATCAACACCAACCATGTCCTCAAATTCGGAAACTCCGTTGACACCAACGATGTCTACAGATCCAGCAACTCCATCAACACCAACAATGTCAACACCATCAACACCAACAATGTCAACACCATCAACACCAACAATGTCCTCAAATTCGGAAACTCCGTCGACACCAACGATGTCTACACCAACAGTTTCTACAAATCCAGCTACTCCATCAACATGTAAGTCACCTGAATTAGAAGAAGTTATTGAAAAAATAGTGCCGATGGTCTATTGCAAAATTATTCCATAATTCAAATAAGATTCATTCTTTCCCAATCGTGATATAAATGTTTGAAATTAAAAATAACTTACAGTCATCCCACATATTCGGAACACCCACAAATTCGGAACAATTTTATGATAATTTGTCAATAGCATGCCAAAAGTAGCTTTTCTGTCGACCTTACTATTTTTAGAACCTTCATTTGGACATTATCTTGCTATTTCACTAGTAAAAGTAGTACTTTTTGAACAAAAAACTTCATTCCAAGAATATTTTGTCCAGAGTAGCAAAACACTGCCTCAAAATGGCCTGTTTCATAATTGTGGGATGTTATTGTGCCTCCCACAATTGTGGAACACCTGAATTTAACTGATATTTTCACAAAAAAAGTTATCAACCCATGTATAAAACATCACTAAGCTTGAGTTTCATTGGTTTCAGTGTGTGAAGTCATTATTTGGTAATAAATATGTACTCCTGGAGAGATCCAAAGTTTGTTTACATTCGTAAGAAAAAAGTGTTCCGAATTTGTGGATTTCAAGGGTCAAATTAATTCTTCAAAAACTTCATATAAAAGTTAAAATTGTGCAGATGTTCGATACAGCATTCGAAAGATCGCAAGAAAAGCTTTCAAATGAAGGTAAAAGCGAATCATTAAGTTAAATTATCGATTTGCTATGATTTTTTGAACATTGGCCGATCTGGAAACCGATCCGAATATGTGGGATGACTGTATTCAGATCATGTTCAAATTTAAAGCACGTTTGTTCAACGATTAATTTTCTTCTAAAATCCTTTCTGTTTTTTTTAAATATGTTTTTCAGCGCCCTCAAATCCCGACGGATTATTTAGCATATCAACTTCTTCTTCTACTACACCATCAACGCCAACTAATACAGCAACATCATCAATGTCAACTAGTCCAGTCACTAGTGAGTATAAAGGATTAATAGGCGAAAGAAATTAACAAACAATAAACCCTGTTTGCTACACTTTCAGGACCCTCCACTCCATCAACTACCGGACTTTTCAGTCTTTCAACAACCCCTTCTACAACGCCATCAAAACCTACAACTCCAACAACAAGTCCAGCAACTCCCACAACAAGTCCAACAGCGACGTCAACTTCGACAGGATCTCCAACGTCATCAACAAGTCAAGCAACTCCATCAACAACATCAAGTCCAGCCACTCCATCAACATCAACAATCCCAACGATGCCAACAATGCCAACAATGCCAACAATGTCAACGATTTCAACAACTCAGTCAACATCTTCAACCAGTAAGTAGAAAAGAAATTTATGTTTGGAAAATCATTCGAATTGTTCAAATTGTTGAAAAAATCATGAAATGCAATATATTTTTCAGGACCTTCTACTCCATCTACTACCGGATTGTTCAGCATTTCGACGACTCCTTCTACAACGCCGACTGCATCTACAGATTCTGCAACTCCATCAACATCAACAATTTCAGGAACGGCATCAACATCAACTAATCCATCAACATCTGCCACAAGTAAGATTTTTAAAATTTTAAATTGTTTTAAACCGTGTTATAAAAAATAGCAGCATTTAAGTTTAAAATGGCAAAGTAATGAAAATAACTATTATCAATAATTTCAGCACCGTCCACCCTATCAACGACTGGATTATTCAGCATTTCAACGACCCCATCTACAACGCCTACAAATCCTACAACTCCATCAACATCTACAAATCCTGGAACTCCATCAACTTCAACAGGATCTCCAACTTCATCAACAACAAGTACAGTAACTCCATCAACAGCATCAACAATTTCTAGTCCAGCAACTCCATCAACATCAACAATGTCAACGACGTCAACTATGTCAACAATGCCAACAATGACAACAATGCCAACAATTTCAACAACTCAATCAACACCTTCAACCAGTAAGTGAATAAAAGAAATGAAAACGAAATTATTTTTGTATTTCCATATGTATTTAATGTTGATTACTCTGTTTATAAATCGATCAGTAGTGAAAATTTCGGAGAAATTATGAAATGCATTTTTCTCAGGACCTTCCACTCAGTCTACTACGGGATTGTTCAGCATATCGACAACTCCTTCTGCATCGCCATCAACACCTACAACATCAACATCAACAACTTCAGCAACGGTATCAACATCAACAACTTCAGCAACGGCATCTTCATCAACAAATCCATCAACATCTGTTACAAGTAGGTTCAAATGATAATTGTGTTTTTCTCTAAAGTGCTTTCCAAGATGCTTTATTATTTTATGCTACTTTCCAAAGGTTCCGTCTACATTATAAACAAAATTATTGAAACAATAATTTTTACAGCTGCTTCATCATCGTCTACAACCGGATTGTTCAGCATATCCACGACTTCTTCAACGACGCCATCAATACCTACAACTACATCAACATCTACAAATCCGGCAACTTCATCAACATCAACCAATCCGGCAACTCCATCTACATCAACAAGCCCTGCAACCTCATCAACACCAACCACTACAGTAACTCCATTAACAAGTCCATCAACTCCATCAACACCAACAATGCAGACCATGCCAACAAGTCCAGTCACACAATCAACACCAACAACGCCCACATCTCCAACAACTACACCAATACCTGCAACAAGTATGTTCAGTTGTTGCTTATTTTGATTGATTTCTATAAGAAGTCTAAAGTACATGTTATTACGTTATTATAAATTTCTAATTCGTTCTCTTGATTGCAGCTACTCCAATTCCACCCTCATCAACCACAGGGTTGTTCAGCATATCGTCCACCACACGTAAGTTTGATTAAAGTATTGATATATTTTATCTAGTCAGAATGACGTTTTTGTTACCCATTCCGACGACCTGATCACGTTCCACTAACTGATCGTCCATTTCATATTTTCACCTTCAGCTTCTACCGTGGCACCAACGTCCCCTGCCACCACTACAACCAAATCAACGGGAAAACCAACCGCTCTTCCGTCAACGCCCGGACAGAGTACGACCCCACCTACGGCGACCATATCGATGATATTCTCTCTTCCGCAGGGTGCCCTCAACCCTACAACCCCGTCTGCCTTCTGGTCCGGGTCAACAAACTCACCAGCTGCGGGTCAGCTGTTGGGTGCACTGCTGCCCGCCCAATCGAACCAGGGCCCGGTCGGGGGAATTCTGGGCGGTCATCATTCAGCAGGACTGCTGGGAAGCTATTCCCAGGGGGCGTCTTGGTTGACGGGAGGAGTTGGTAATACTCAACGACCGTCGGCTCAAGTTGGCGGTAACTACGGACATGGGGCTAATGTTGGTGAAGGATCAGCTTCCGTGTCTCAAGGAAGTAACTTAGGTTCCGGATCATGGACGCAGAATGGTAACGTTGGATCTCAAGGTACCAGTTCGCAAGGATCAGGACCAATAACTCCGATTGGTAACGTCGGAACGATCACTAGCGGGTTACCTCTAGCAATGGGTAGCGGATCTTCCTGGTTGACAGGCGGAGTTCCTTCGATTTCTTCAATCCCTCAAGTAAATAATCTAGGATCCGTTCAGCAGAATACAACAGGAGGATTCGGTAGCAATCTTGGATCGGGAATGCTAGGTGCTTTCCTGCCCCAAGGAAGTCATTCACAGTCATTGGGAGCGCTGATTCAAACGGGGAATGCTGGATCAATTACAAGTGGAGTTCACCAATCTTTGGGTTCTGCAGCTGGATCATCCTGGTTAGCGGGTGTTCCTGCTGTATCTTGGTCAGGTGGACATCATAACGTATTCTTCCCTAGCAGTACCAATGCGCCACCAGCTGCAACAACGGTACCTCCGCTCAGTTCTTCTTTAGATAATCCATCGAATTCAATTAACTCGGGAGGTAGCATCTTCTCAAGACCAAACTTTGGTCTTCTTCCGAATCGACCGTCACTATTTGCCGGCTTTAATCGCCCCAACAGTGTAATTTGGAAACCAGCTCCTAGTGGATCATCTGTTGCTTCAACGACTAGTCAGGAGACTTCCACAACTAAACCAACGACGACCGCGACGTTCGTACGACCACCACATCCGATCAACCCAGTGTATAGTCCTTCTGGAAGCAACGCACTGCCCTCATCGCATGGTACTAACGTTTTCTTGTCTCCGATTGGAGCTCCAGCCAACCTTCCAGCGATACATCATGGTAACGTCCCTTCACCGTTCTTTTCGAATCTCGGGTCATACCAGCTTTCCGGATCGAACAAACCTTCGCCTGTGCAGTCTTCTGGTGGAACTTACCTGATAAATCCAGCCAATTCCCCGAATGGTCTCAACGTACTCTCATCCGACCATGGTGGAAGCATCTTCTCACTTCCAAATGGAGGACTTCAGCTGAACCCAGCTGATTACAGCTTAACTGATGTCGCTAATCTTGGTCCCGTCAAACCCCAGCACCTCCTGACCAACTTCAACAATGCCAAACCTCCCGCGAAATCTCCCGCCAAGATCCCGTCAAACTACGGCCAAAAGCCGGCAAGCTCACTCCACAACACGTTCACCCTGCTGCAAAGTGTCAACCAACAGCTCGCGGCTGACATCAGCTCGGCACTCAACCTGCCCGAGTACTCGCTCGACCGATACCGACCTGCTTACGATCACCTGCAGCGACCCTTGGCCAGTTCGGCCAACAACCTTCTGAGACGGTGCGTCTGGTGCCCTCCTCCTGCGGCAAAGGATCAGCACGTGAGGAGTCGTTATTAGATAATTGGGCTCGTGCAATACGACAAAAGAAGTGGATAAACTGGACCGGACCGGTCAGCCAGATTGGCGCCGACCCAGATTTCCGCTTCATGGACTACCCTAACGTAATGACCCCCGAGTGTGTGTGTGTACAATAAACCGTGATCGTGAGAATAAAAGAAGCAAAGCAAAGCACGAAAACCACTTTCATTTTTTGAGAATTATAGTACGATCGCCCGGTAATGACTTTCCAATGTTTTCGATGAAAGGAGAAATTGCGTGCAAGATGATCTTTTTATTCTCTGTTTACACAGGTGTATTTCGGAATCGAGTGACCCTTGATGCCGACTTTTACGTTTGGTCGGCTCTGATTCGAGACGGGGGGACATGATGTTATCTTTCCCAAAGTGAATGGAAGGAATAATCCAGAATTAAAAGATGCTTTCTGCAGTCGGCGAGCAATAAAGTAGCATGCTCATCAGACTTATTGTGAAATACTTCAGCAATTAATCAAGTAAAATATTTTCTGCAAGCGAAGAAAAATAGAACGAACATTTGCTGATTCTACGTTCTTGAAAAGTAATACTTATTGCATATACTTCGACTATGCATAAACTCGTGCTGAAAAAAACTTCTTTTAAATGTAAACTGCTGAAAAATCTTCTTTGCAACTTGTTGCATAAACTACTATTTCTGGTAGAATCAATAAACACTGAAACGCTTTTTCTAAAAAAAATCATAACATTGTCACCTTCAATATGAGAGCTAAAAGGGTCACAATAAGGTACCTAATTTACATTCTATACTCTTTTTTCAAAGACAAACCAAGCTCAGTAAAGATTAATAATAAAGCAAATTTTGTGAAAAAAATCATATAATTTGGACCATTTTATAAATAACGATTGATTTTTGAATTATTTTACTTTTATTCTGGTATATTTAAAAATTTCATAATTTTTTTTCCAAAAAAATGTTATCCAACAATTAAAAAATTTGGAAACTTTAAAGTTTTTTTTTATGATGCAAAATTCAGTAAAATGGGACAAATCTCGATATGATTTTCTCTTTTAATTTTTAAATTTGTAAATGTTCAAGGAGACTTAAAAGGGCATCTTCTGTAAAATTAAATTTACAATCAAAAATGACTCAACAAATTTTATTTATAAAGTGAACTGTTTCAAAATATATACATTTGCTGGTCAAAAGTTTTTAAAAGGTTAATTTAAAAAAAAACATGAAAAAGCATCCCTTGATTAAACTTTATATTTTCAGACCTTTTAAGACTTTGGCACCTTAATTTTTCAACTGTTATTTTGACAACTGTTGGTTAGATTTTCAATGTCGAAAAGTCTGAGATATATGATGGATGTATTTTGCTGTTTTTAAATACAATATTTGTGTAGCTTGAACATCATCTTTGCCATTTGCTTGTATTCGCAATAGGGGAAAGTGGGGCAAGTGTAACAAGCTAAGGAAATGCTCGTTAGACCCATTAAAAACGTTAAAAAATCTGTCGGATTTTTTATAAACATCTTATTCCAGGTCTTGACTGAAACTTTGATAGACCAAATTTAAAAAATCCTGTTTTTTAATGTAAAAATGATTTTAATTTTTTTGATTTTACGTACGTTCTACTCAAATAGTGGGGCAAGACGAACAAGCCGTTGGGGCAAGAGGAACAATGCATGAAAAAAACATGTTAATTTGCTAACAACTGAACTGTTATCACTGAGATACATCAGATTAGGATGTATTTGAAACGTTTCTTTCATTTTTAGATTAAAAAATAATATTTTACTAAAAATTTGATCGTTTTTACGAAAAAAAATTATTACTCAGAAGATAAATAGTAAATTTTAATAATATAACTATATTTTGTTTGGACAATTTTTTAACAGTTGTTTATCAGTTTTAAGTACTTTTATGAATTTATTTCACAATAAAATATGTTGTTGCAGCAATTCGTAATTTTTTCCATACTAAAAATCCATATGGTACACTTGCCCCACCTGAACAAGATTTTTTAAAAGCTCTCAACAAAAATAACCAAAAGTTAAATCATACTTTATAATAAGTGCAAATCATTGGTAGAGACACTACTGGTCTAGGAAAAATAGCATTTTGATAAAATGAGCCTTAAAACGAACCCTAAGCCTTATTTTGTACTTTTCAAATATTATAAGAAAACGAAGGTTTTGGAAAAAACTTCATTCAATCTTATGCCCAGTTGCGTTTACGTCGTTTTGGCGGTTATGTGGTAGTAGAATCAGCTAATTGCATTGCTATCAACAATTCCTCATACTGTAAATAATCAAAATTGTAAAAATTACTGCCGTACAAGCGATTGTTCCCATATGGTCGTCTTGCCCCACCTTCCCCTAAGTGTGTTCAGTAGGGTGTCCAGAATATGGTACTTTTTCTCAAAATCTCGCTCCACAAGCTGATAATTGTTCCTTGAGATATTTTAGGACTCTGGGCCAAATATGAGCAAAATCGGTCAACATCTACCCATTAATACTCGAGGGGAAGTTTGTATGGGAAAAATCGAAAAAAAAATATGGAAAACTCAATTTTCTTACGGTGTGGTCTGCACGGTGCGCTTCTTCCATCCAAATTAAAAAAATGAGATTCTGATTGAAAATGTAATGCTCTACAACTTTGTAGAACATACCAAAACTATAAAACTTGTTCCTGAAAAGTTATAAGCGATATAAAAAAGTCATTTTTGCATGAAAAACATTTTTTTAACCAACTTTAGGCTCGAGCATCAATGGGTTAATCTCAACCAATTTCGCTCAAAATTTGCACAGATGCTCAAGTCAACCCAATAAACCATTTTTTTCTGGGCACCCTAGTGTTCAGCCCTTTTTAATGTTCGGCCGATTTAGATTTTGCATGTAAAAGCGTATTATAATAAATTGTGTGACATAATTTACTGCAAAAAACACCACGTTTCCAAAAATAATAACTCTAGTATCAGGTTTTAGACCATCCTACACTCTGGCAAGAAATGCCTTTTAGTCTGATAAAACATATCAAAATCGTCTTTTCAAAAATACGTTTATCAGTAATTTGACATTTTAAGATAAAAGTAAATTTAATATAAAATCGGGAATTTATTTTCCACGAACTATTTTTTCTAATAAATTCCAATTTTGTCGAAGACAGCAAATCGATCACTAATTCTCTTCGCATGAATCACATCCCATTTTGTATGACAAGCTCGCAAAATTATTTGGAGACTTGTATGAAAATAGTAAAGAAGCAAAAGGACAAACAGATATTAGATAACCGGCTCCGTGGCTTAATGGTTGTCCGCCTCGAAAGCAGAAGGTTCAGGGATCAAATCCCGGTCGGTTCCCTTCAAGTTTCAAATCAGGAATTGAACTTTGAATATGAACAAAAAACCTTTAAGAATCAGGTGGGATTCGAACTCACACCTTTGGATTGATGGTCTGCGAAGCTAACCAGTCGGCCATCATAGAGTTAATGCTCTAGAACTGAATTGATCCGTAGTGGCGACATAATGTCACAAGGTATAATATATCAAACCATTATATAACTACTAACACCGTCTCAAAACAGCCCAGGGCCATCTCATATACTCATGAACTGGACGAGGGAGTCGTGGATTGTCTGGCCCGAGTCATCTGCATTGTCTATCGATCTATGTCTGTACAATTTTAGAAGAAATCGTTAGCGATAGAGAGGTATTTCGCTTCAAAGGTTCTGGAGATATATGGTGGTTACTAACCGAACCGTCTTAGTTGAAATATACTGTGGTCATGGCCAAGTCCTGCCAAGACGGGGGTTCAAATACATACATACATACAAAAGGACAAACAGATATTTGAATTTCAATTCAAATTTTATTTTATTTTTCAACCAATAGTAATTATTACAAGATGTTTTACAACAGTAACAGTTGTTCAACTGTCCACATTTTTCGAAGTACCAATAAATTCATGAAAATATATTTTTTCCAGTCTTTTTCGGTGAGGGATATTAGTTGTCAAGATTTTTCGAAATATCAAAAAATTCATGGAAATACAGTCGACTCTCTGGCTGTCGATCTTCTCGATATCAATATTGCTCCATCTTTCGATGAATTCTTCAGTCCCTTCAAACTGCATACTTCAATTGGCTTTATTCCTTGATATTTTCTCTTGCTTGAAGGATCTATTCCTCGACAGTCCCTTGGATTCTGTTTGCTTTAAAAATCTCTTCCGGTTGTCAATATTGTCACTATCTCATGGCTTGCATAGACATTTTTCTTTGCGAAACGAAGCTTTGAAGGGTGTTTGACATTAGTTTGTTTTTGTTTGCTGGACGTTGCCATGATTCTCTCCCATAGCTGGGTACCAAAAAAACATATTTTCAATCGAGTCTTCATTTTGCATCGTTCTGTAAACTGATGATTCTCTTCCTCGACGGTCCCTTGGATATTGACAACCAGAGATTCGACTGTATTATTTTTTTCCCTAATATCTGGTCTTAGATTAAAGTAGGCTTAAAGCCTACCAATTTGAGGAAAAATACAAAAATTACCTTTTTTTAAATGTACACAGAAAAAAATCAATTCTCGAAACCGTGAAGTCAGTTCACGATTATGAGAACCACGAAGGAATATATTCACGCAAATGCACCATACTCATGAATAAATTCCTTCGTGGATCTCACATTCGTGAACTTAATTCACGATTACGGGAATTGATTTTTTCTGTGTAACCTTAATAGTTTACAATTGAAAAGTTTTTGAATGAAAATATTATTTTGTTGCAATTTTTGGGGTATTTTTGAAGGGGCAGACAAAAAATTCAAATAATATTAGCATTTTTTAAAATACAAGTTTGGAAAATTAGGAGTTATTTTGGTGACACTCAAATATCATAATTGTTCCTTTTTGTTTTTTTTTTCATATGCTTTGTTTCACCAAATATTGTTTTTTTATTAAGTTATGGGCAATTTTTAAATCATTATGAACAAATTCAGCTCAGATCAAACTCGTTACTTAAAAAAACATGAAAAATTAATATGACTCAACAGTTTCGATTTTACTTGAAAAATACTGTTTTTCGTCAACATACATTTCGTCCAGTGGGTCGTGGCTTGTCGGTTCGATCCCAGACGGTCCCGGTGGCATTTTTCGAGACGAGATTTGTCTGACCACGCCTTCCGTCGGATGGGGAAGTAAACGTTGGTCCCAGTCCAACCTAAATGGTTAGGTCGATAGCTCAGTCCAGGTGTAGGAGTCGTTCCCGTGGGTCCTGTCTTGGTGGAGTCGCTGGTAGGCAGTTGGACTAACAATCCGAAGGTCGTCAGTTCGAATCCCGGGGTGGATGGAAGCTAAGGTGTAAAAAGAGGTTTGAAATTGCCTCAACAATCAAGCCTTCGGACACTTAGTTTCGAGAAGAAATCTCGCAATCGAGAACGCCAAGGCAATGCTGTAGAGCGCATAATTTTATTTTGACATTTCGTCGTTGTTGAATTTGTTTTGCGCAGTACGAAGACATTTTTTCTATGAAATTCTTGTATAGAGATGGACTTTGAGCCTAATTGAATCATAAATAAGTTGTATTGATTGACTCAAAGCAATGTTAAGATATTTGTAATGTTTGACTCAACCCAAGAACAAACATGGTATTTGGATTATTCTTCAAAAGACATGAATTGCTTTAATAAAATGTTGTCAAATGAAAAGTATTTTGCAATTGCAGAAATCGAAAACTGCATTCAGTTGAACAAAAACGATCGTATATTTCCCTCGAAATTTGTTGAAAGCCGCGATAATTTTTCCGCGCCATAAATCTGCTGCAGCTAACAAACGAGAAAGATTACAACCGAACTGCAAGCGCTGGCCGGCAAGCAAACAGCCAAAATTCACATCAACTGTGCGGTGCGAGCGCTTCCCTCGGGCACCTCACCGAGCGGGACAAAAATAACTTTAATTATAGCAAAAACAACACACCAAAAGAAACACATCTGTCAACGGGATGCGGACTGATATACGTTCAGAGAGCGTCTTGAAGAATTAGAAACGGTTGTTGGCGTCCAAGATGATGTGAGCGCGCGCACTTCGGTTTTGGCTCTGTTACTTGGGAAGGGTTTTTTTTCGTGTCTGCTGCAGTTCCTATTTTGGGCCAAATTGGGAAACCGTCACAAGTCTGGTCGTGCTTTCTTGTTTGATGACAAAGCAATTCAGTAGTAGATAAAACTACAGTATAAAATAGCATTTGATTTATTTTTACTTTTCTAGGAGAAATCGTTTGAACAAATGAAGTATAAAAATTTAAATAACAAGCCATAGTCTAAAAATTTTCATGCAAAAAGTGTTTTAAATGCATTTTACACTAGTTCAGTTGTTTTGCAATTGCCAGTTTTCAAAAACTGTAAGATTTGACGATAACACAAATTTTAGCGAAAAAAAAAAAAAATAACGATACGATACTAAACATCGCAAATTTTCCAAAAAATCAAAAGATTTTTAAATCAACTCAAATACGCTAAAATGATCCTAAGCGCATGAGAATATTTTAAATTGATTTCAGCTGATTGCACTTAAACTTGCATTGAAATATTTTAGATTTTTTTTTTCATTCTAGTGTTTAAACCATGGTTTGAGGTTTTTATTTTTAGACGTTTTTTTTTGTTTTGCTCCCCCCCCCCTCCTGAAATAAATATTTGCAACGGCCTAAATCAGTGACAAAATTTTTATTCATTTTTTTCTATGTGCCTCAAAAGTTGCGGGATTTTTCCATCTTCAAAATATCAAAAATTTAAAAAAATAAGAGTTTTGAGGAATATTTACACTTGAATACAGGGTTACCAGGCCTGAAAAAAATCTGGCCAAAACCTGGCACGCCGCTTTTCTCAAAGCAATGAGAAACATTTTGTTCAAAAATGGTGTATTTTCAATTGTTACACAATATAGGGATCAGCCATATAAACCTCGTGGACATTTTGGGGGGCGATTTGGTATGGCAATTGTCCACGCTCCATACAAAAAAGATTTTTTTTTGTAATCAACATATATCAATTTAAACATTTCATTAGGGCACAAAACCAAAACGTAAACATTTGGGATTATATCACTATTCCATTCATTGGTACACTCCCTACATACCTTCCAAGAATCAGATTGATAGCAAACAATTTTCTATTGAAAAAATCAAAAACACAAAAGGGCACATAACAATGTTCACTCCAAACCAGAAAAAAGTTCAATTGTGCCCTTTTCTTTTTCGTGAGTTTTTCGTGGTTAAGGATCCTTTTATGTTATAAATTGAACTTTTCATACATTCTTAACACTAATTCACTTAAAAAAAAACTTTGTCCAAATACAACATTTCGTGCTTGCCATTTCATTACGATACATAACTTTTTTAACCAAGAGTGTGTCCCTTTCACACCATTTGAGTGAAAGGGATACACTATTGTTTACAAAAGTTATGTGCCTTTTTGAAATCTTAGGCTCCATTTAATACGGCCTCGCGGCTGTTGTTCAGTACACTTATGAAGAATTTTTATGTTCCACATACCTTATCTACACCATTCGATCACAAAACTTCACCAATTGGGTACTAAAGCCCTATGTCAATTCTTATGTACAACGGTAAAAACACGATTAAAAACCATTTCTGATCACTTTTTTCATTTTGATGCAATTTTTTTTTTGACAAGACAACATTTTTTCGATGGATCGACTATGGTCCCCTTGGAACGAGCTGTCAAGTAGGAGTTTTTCTGTCAAGAAGGACCGCGAGGATAATTTTTCAAAATTGATTTAAAAATCCATTTTAAACTCTTTGTGGTCGTACAAAGGGTCATTGTACTCAGAAAAATAAGCTTTATCACTGTAAACAATAATATTAGCAATCTAAGCTTCATTTTAGGACCCAATTATCAGAATTTCTGCTGAATTCCCCATTATTTCTAACTAAACAAAAAGGCCCATAAACATCATCAAAAACAACAATCAGGTGACAGCCAATAACAATTTTTTAATGATAAAATAAAATGTTATTAAACCCTTATATGCAAAAATGGATTTTTCAAGAAGATTCTATAACACTTTCTGTTATTTTAACAGTATTTGTTATTGAATTAGCATGAATTTTGTTATTACCGTCTGCCCAGGATGGCTGTTGCTATTGTTCTCTAACTTTTGACCTATCCAGGTTTTTAAACGAAGATGGCGTTTGAATGGTGAACGTCCGAAATGTCAAAATCACGCAGTGGTATCAATATTCCGAAAAAAGTGTGCCATGGCATGACAGCCACATTTGTTTTCTAATGTTGGTGCTACTGCGCGATTTTGACATTTCGGATGTATGGGTGTAGGAGGCTGTTGTTAAAAGGTATTAAAGTTTTTATTTTAAAATATCAATTTTTATCAGTAATTTTCAAAAGCTATGAGTCAGCCAATGTTTATGACACATTTTAAAGTGCTTCAAAATACCTAAGAGAGTTGGATTTGATGAAATTTTACGAAAATGCGAGCAATTTTATGTTTTTTAAAATGTTTTTTGGACTTGAACCTTCAAAGCCCGTTTAATCCCACTTTCCTCTGTCGTACAGGGCTCATATTTGGCATGAATTTATATTATGAATAGACAAACAAACGCTGAAAGTTTCATCCAAATGGAAGCACCTTGATACGACCTGTTTCACATTGTCGAAAAACTCCATCTTAAATCAATTTACTGTGGGAAATTTAAACTTTTTACCTCTTCTTAGAGACAGTTTTTAAAATCGCAATTCGCAGTTCAAATTTTCCTAAGGTATGTATTTATAAGTTTTGAACCGGAGAACTACTTTGTAGCACATCGCAAAGCGCTAGGAATCGATCCCGAAAATATACAGGATGTTTTTTGGAGTTTGTTTTTTTTCTGGTGAAATTTAAAAACATGCTCAATAAATTTCCTGTACCTCTTCGGGATCGATTCCTAGCGCTTTACGATGTTCTACAAAATGGTTTTCCGGATCAAAACCTATAAGTAATCATTAGGACGAGAAACATGCATCGGATTAGGAAAAATTTCTCGAAAAAGAGTTAAATTGATTAAAATTCCATTCAAAATTCAGGTCACGGGTGGAACCACAGCAAAGTAGGGAAACGGCCACTGACAGTGATTACACGAACTTTGTCAGATCGTTTTTCTATCATTAAAATCGCCTATCATGCCCTCTATTACGGAGCGACCGTCAGTAAACGCACATGAAGTTGAAATGAAAAAAATATTTTAAAAACCTACCAAACAAAAACGAGAATAGTTTGTAATTTTATCTGGTTTCGCTTGTTTTTCTTTTTAGGTAGATCGTTCTCATTGCTTGGTAACGCGTTGTATTTTTTGTTTGTCAACAAATAAAAAATATGGTCTGTATTTTATCAGGAGCATAAATTCTGTTAATGAAAACGACAATCGGCTGTTATTCTCACGGCTATACATATAAATAATTGAAATGAAACAAACAAACCATAAAGAAGCGGCAACTCAAGGAAAGAAAGACTGTTTGTGATTGTGATTAATAAAACAATGTTTTGTTATTTTGGTCTACCAGCGTTAACTTATTAATGCCAAACTTAACACAACAATATCAATCTGCTCAAAGCAAAATCTGTTACTAAGGAAGGAAAAGGCCAATTGAATTCATACAATGATTAAGTAATTTGAACAATATCAAATAGAAGCTATCCCTTTTCCACTACACTCTCTAGAGTCTACACTATTCTGGCTCGGACCGGTTACGGAATGTCGCGGCCAGCCGGCCGGCCTGCGGCACCGTTGGTAAACAGTTGAGTAATTTTGGCCGCTGGCCATCACCGAGCGAACAGCTGTCGGAGGGTATAAATAATCCCCCCCCACCCACTGTCCTCTTCATCTCTTCGCCGGGTGCCCTACCTTGTTGCGGGAGGTGCCACCTGAGCCGGTGCCGGTGCGCTGCGTCCACCTTCGGCGCGCAAAAAGTCCACGGTCGAGTTGCGGACGCTGGCCGGGGTGGGAGCGGCCACCGCGGGACCTTTCGGTTTTTGCTGCTCGACTATAATAAAACTGTCCTCGTTGCTGGCCGGCAACTCAACGGCGGCGGCGGCTGACTTGGCAGCGGAAGCCGCCAACGGGCCATCTTCGGCCGAGGTTGGCTTCAAAGGTCGCGCGGCTTCGGTGGTCGGTGCCGCCGGTTTGGCTGATGGTTCCGGCACAGCTGGCTTCGTCTGGTGACCGTTTGTGGCTGGTTCCGGGATTTTGGGTGCCGGCGCGACAGGTTTCGATTGTTCTTTCGGGATCACTGGCTCGGGTTTGGCGACCGGAGTTGGGGCCGGAGCAGGCACTTCAACTTTAGGCTTGGCGGGTTCAACGATTGGTTTAGGCACTTCAACTGGTTTAGTTTCCGGAACCGGAGCGGGTTTGGGGGGTGCTGGCTTAACTGGGGCCTCTACTTTGGGCTGAGCAGGCGCTTGGACTGGTTTTGGAGGCTGTTCGACGGGTTCGGGAAGATCTTCGACGCCGGAAGGCTTCGTTGCGGGGCCGTCATCAACGGGCTTGTCCGTTGGTTTGGGATCTACCTGGGCTGTTTTGTCAGACCCGGGTTCACAGGGATCTTCGGCCGGGGTATCGGTAAGGGCCGGATTGTTGCTCGAGATATCATTGCCGGTGAAAAATATAAAAATACGATTGATAAAACCAAAGCGTTTTCTGAAAACGAAAGAGAACGAAAGAAAATTATACAGAAATCATTCGAAAACAATAACAAAAACGATGAACTAATGAAGAAGTTACTCGAAATAGATCTACAAAATAATAATTAAATTCTTAAATCTTAATAAATGAAAAGCAATGTAAGCTCTTGCATGGCATAAAGCGATAAATTCCTTTGCTGAAGATCCCAAACTTTTGATGTTGATGTTATTTAGGCTTTTACATTCCTGATCTAAATCTTCAAAAATCATTTTTTAGTAAATTTAAGTTCTCAGAGAACTTTACACAACAGATTTCGTAACCTGCCAATATTTATCCATTTGGTCGAATTAGTGATCAGTATGCAGGAGAATAGATCAATTTTGAAAAAAAAGCATGGTTTCAGGTGCAGTTTATTAAAGACTTGCCACGATTTGTTGCAACAATGCCATTTTTAAACTGTGACTAACACTTTAAATAAACCAGTGATAGTAATATACTTATCAGCAAACACTTAAAGTTAAAATGCCGATCCAAAAATTATATAAAACAAATCTGTCGAAAAAAACCACCGGAAAAAAAGAGAAATGTATCATAGAATAAAACTTGAAAAAAAGGCAAAACAAAAAAAAATCGCACAAAATTGTCATAAAAATAGGCCATCGATGAGCATCTGTCTGTAAGACTAATTTATCATCTTCCCTCAAACAAACCAGGGGACAATCATATGATTTGCTTTCTCTCTCTCTCTCCCTCCTAGTGCGCACACTAATTGTTTTTGTGGGACAAAAAATAGCATTTTTTCTGCTGACCGCGCTCAAGGTCTTTACGTTTGTCCTGCTATCTTTTTGTCTTTGTTTTTTTTTTCTTGTTGGTTTCGTTTTCTTGTCACTTATTTTTTTGGTGGTTCTTCGACGTCAGTTGGTTACTTTTCCACTTAGCCTGTGTTGCACGACATCCGACAGCAAACGAACAAAAATAACCCCTCTCTGCGAACAGATGTGTCCACCGCACGTCAATTTCATTGAGATTTGCGAATTTTTACTTGGCGACAAAATTTTCCGTTCTTCAGCGGTGGGTTTTCTGGTTTGAGAAAGCGTTTTTAATAAATTATTTCAGAATACTGTAGAAAATACTACGAAAAATGAATTCTTGATAACAATGCGTCAAAATCTTTTGATAATTGTCCATGTTCATTAGATTCAATGTAACAATATGCCAAAAAATACTTGGAATTTGTGATTTCTGATTCACTATTCTATGTGCAGATTGTCTATGACCAATTTTCAAAGTTCTTGAACAAATTCATAGGAAATTTTCCGAACTTTTAAAAAGAAATCATAATAGGTCAAGATGGTCATGACATGTTTTGTTTCTATTTTTTTTTATTCAATATTGTATGCTTTGACAATGTCAATGAATTTATATCTTCTGGTGTTATAGCTCAAAATGTGGTATTTTTGTTTATCATCTAAAACATATCGATTTTCGCGAGTTTTTTAAAGTATTTACTTTTTTTTATGAATTTTCATAAATTAATTGATTCATAAAAGAAGTACCGATTTTTGGATATATTTACAGTTATTTTAATGACCAATTTATGAGATTTTCATTTTTCATGTCTCCATCCTATTTTGGAAGCTGTTAATTCAAAAATGGCGTGTTAATTTTTGAACATCTGTTTTTCGGGAAAAGATTTTAAAAATGATATGGTGTTTTCAACAAAGTTGTAGATGAAGCAATTTAGAGGAAAATCTGGAAAAAAAATCGATAAAAAAATTTACGCTCTTCTTTTATAAAACAGTTTTTTAACCCTCAAAAATTTTAATTTTTATTTTATGTTTTCGATGTTTAAGGAAACGAAAAAAGGTTCCTTTTCAGCCATAGAGTAACATGAACAACTTTTTTTTTAATCAAAAATTGAAATCTGCAGTTAAACTTTTTGTTTTGTTTTTTGGATGTTTTTGAAACCATTTTTTGTCAGGGGTATTCAAAAACATCCAAAAAGTAAAAACATGTTTTTTGAAAATTCCTTTAAAAATAAAACAAAAAGTTAAAAGCAATATTTTTTTGAGAGTAAAAGCACATATGTTTTAATAAATGAATGGTTACTGATCAAACATTCAATATTACACCCTTTTGAAATGTTAGTCTTGATTTGAAAATTTTGAAAATATCGTTTTCGAAAATTTTTCACAAATATTTCATACTTTAACATTGTAAATCGGACCTATAGTTGCTGAGATATACGTTAGAAAATGGTGGGTTGTTTGGGTGAGACTTAGAAAACATCAATTTTCCTGTTTTTAAACCTTTGCATGGCAATATCTCAGCAACTTAAGGTCGTATCAACAAAGTTCAATAAGCAAAATATAGAGAATTTTCTCAGCTTTTGAAGAATATTTTTTTTCAAAAGTGGACAAACATGTGCACTAATTTAAAAAAATGAAAAACTGACTTTTTTAAAAAAGTTACCTAAATATGAATTTAACTTGAAAACGGTGCACTTTATCAAAATTTCACTGAAGTACTTTTTGATTTCAAATTTGATTTAACATCGAAAAATGAATTTTAAAAATGTTTGCGAGCAATATTTCGATTTTACAAAAAAAATCTGCATAAATTCAAAAGTTTAGAACTCGGTCAAAGATTTTTTGCACAACCTGGAAATTTATGAAAAGTTGGGATTTGATGTCTCCTAAAGCAAATCAAGTTAAGTGACAAAAAGTTAAATTAAAAATCACCAATTCTTTTCACCCTGTATCATTTTTTTTCAGTGTAGTCCTTATCCATACCTACAACTTTGCCGAAGACACCAAATCAATCAAAAAAATCCTTCAAAAGATACAGATTTTTGAATTTTCATACATCATTTTTGTATGGACAGCTGCCAAATTTGTATAGAAAATTATATAGCTTCTTTGGGCATACCGAAGGCACCAAAATAGTTTCAGCGTTTCAGCCTGATTAAAAAAAATAATGAAATTAACCCTCAATTGAAAACGTTGTTTTACTTTAAATTAAAAAAAAATTACTTAATCGACCTTTAGGTGGTTAGTGCCTTCCTCACATTAAAAAAGTCAATACATTCAGTAAAATAACAACATTCCCCCTTAAAATGTTTAACAAATCAACTTTAATACTCATTTCCTTGGATAGGAATCGCAGACCTTCAATAACTCCTGCTCATCGGCAAGGTCTGTTAAAAAACTTATCCAACGATAGTTCGCATGGAAGATTCAGACAACATTTCTATCACAATATTTGAAATCCGGCCTTCAAAAGTGTATAAATAACACTTAAGTGCAAATAACTTTTGATAGGGTTGTCAGATCATCGATGTTTTAGGCTCATTGGAAAGGTTTTTCAATTATCTAACTAACGTCGGGTTGCATAAGGGACCCGGACATCATTTTCATCGAAATATGTGAGATCCGGCCTCCAAAAGGTGTATAAATATCACTCAAGTGCTAATAACTTTTGATAGGGTTGTCAGATCCTCGATGTTCTAGGCTCATTGGAAAGGTCTTTGCTATACCTTTCTGAAAATGTATAACATGATTGGTTTTCTTGCAAAACCAGCATTTTTACAATCTTCCGGACATACGCCAAAAGCGTTTTTTTGCATATCTTTTGAAGTACTTAATTAAACTTGCTTATTTTAAATAGAGACCTATGGGACCCCAAGACGGATCGAATGAGAGTGATACGGTCAAAATCCTTTTAATCCAGTCCGGAGATAATCGAGTGGCAATTTTTTGTCCACCCACCTACACACATCCACACAGACATTTGCTCAGAACATGATTCTGAGTCGATATGTATACGTGAAAGTGGGGCTACGAGGTCTAATTAACTTGTTAATTTTTCAAGTGATTTTATAGCCTTTCCTCAGTAAGGTGAGGAAGGCAAAAACTTTGTGCATTTTCAATAATTCTGAAAAATACGATTTTTTGAAAACATATTTCTTGGTAAATAAAATTATGCATTTTGATGTAAATTTTTTTTTTCTAGATTCATCACCACTTTAAGAATTTTTGAAGACACTATATCGATTAGAAAATATCGTTCCAAAAACATTATTTCGAATATCATTTTGGTATGAACAGCTGCCATTTTTTTATGTCGATGCAAAATGCCTTCTTTGGTCATAAGGAAGCTCCCGAAAAAATATTACCCAAATTATTAAATATAAATGAATACCATTTAAGGTATTTGTGTCTGACGACAATAAATAGATGCAAAATGACTTCTATTATCTTTGAGAATACTCACAAAAGTGCTGAGATGTTGGACATTTTAGCACTCCAATGAATGCTTAAAACTATTTTTTTGCAATTCCGTCGTGAAACTACTTACTTTTCCTGTCATTCTTGAACGACGAAATAGCCTACTTTTCTTACCAAAAATAACAGAATCGAATAGCAACACTTTTCATAATAAATGCTGAAAAGTTCTACTTTTCAGCACTCAAATGAGTTGAAAATTGAACTTTTCAGCAATTTCAAAAAGTAACACTTTTCAATTTTTTGATTTAAACGATTTATTGACAAAATACATGAAAATTTGACATAAAATTTCACTCACTGTGTGTTTTTGGAATTGCAAAATGTTGTGGAACTCGTTGCAAAACTTAATTTTTCAGCACTCTTCGTATTTATCAAAAGTGAACTCGTTGGATGAATTTTGAAAAGTGCTGAAAATTCCTTTTGCAACTTGGTACATAAACTACTATTTCAGTCGTTCAAGTGATTGTAAGTTAGTAATTTCGTTACTACAGATTGACAAAAAGTATTTTTTTTAGAAAAATCCATCGTTGACAAGAAAAAGTAAAAAAAATCTTTTATTTAGTTCTAATATCCAAACACACCGTACCGTGCCACGGTTCACCAGCATAGAGCCATCATCCTGCCAAAAAAGTGCTGCCACAATTGAACGCTTTTAGGGGTGATATTTTTAAGCTAGGTATACAGCCGCGCACTCACTTAAGTCATCTTCACTTAAGTCACCGGGCGCGCTCCCACTAGATTTTGGCAGTTCCCCGGTGCTGCTGCAAATTCACAAACGTTATGCAAACAAAACAGCTGTAACTGAACGGATTCGTAAATCAAACGAATGCCAATTTTCGGCTCAATTTACTGCGAAAGTAATTCTGCGAAAAAAATATTCTGTTTTCAGTGAACTTTTTTTTTCACTCTCATTTTAACAACATTGTTTATCGCGCATTAACGGATGATGGGGGTGAGGATTAGGAAATCTATTTTGTATACATGTTTACACGATAAAATTCGCCCAAAATTTTCCCCTCGGTGGTGGTGGGGCAAATCCGGCCGGTTGGTCCCCTCGAGAGGCGCGAATAATTCCACACACACACGATTTTGCGTGAAAAATGGGAAATTGTGTGTGCTATAATTATCAACTTTGCCTCCGCGGAATCTGGGCGGCTCGCTGATCGTTAGAAAATTCTGGGCCCAGATGTGTCGGATGGGCGTTTGTTACATTTGGGTTTGCCTCCCCCTGAAGTCCAATGTCAAGTTCAGTGACAAGTTTGGGTTGGCGTTGCAACCATTTTTCTACCGTCAGAAGTCAATTATACTTGACAGGTTGGCCTTTTGTGACGCTTTTCTAGAAACAATGTTATGTAACGAGATAAAAGTGATTATTTAAAATTTCTGCAAAAAATGAATAAATCAAAAATTGCCTTATGATCATAATAATACCTTAAAATTTAAAATTTCCTAAATCGAATATAAATTCATCATCTCTATAAAACCCAATTCCTGTTGGCAACAGAATCCCCCAAACCTTGCCAAATTGCATTCTACCATGCAATACGCCGGCCGGCATCTTGAACAATCCATTCCTCCGAAAAGATAATGAGTCAAGCAAATAAATATCGTTCCAAAACTCACGTAACCCACCACCACCATTCTGGAATAAACAACGCAAGGCACGTGACGTCGCAGCGATGAGATCAGAAAAATGCACTTGACGCGCGGTGTGTCGCGAGGTGATAAAGGTTCTTTCACGTCAGGTGAACGAATTGTCAGCAAACAAGCGGCAAATAAGCTAAGCGCGCAGTGGCGTTTGACGAAAAGTGATAACGAATTATGACAATGTCGCCGTCGGACCACTGCGCTGACTGGCTATCGAGAGATTGGTGTTAATGCGAAGAAAATCGTATGAGTTTGATGGTTTAAGTAGCTTGATTATATTTGTCTATAAATATTGGCGATTAAACTGCACATTTTTGTAAAAAAAAACTGCAAGCCATTTTTTCGAATTAGACTTTTCTTGAATTGAAACTTTTAGCTGTTAAAAAGTTAAAGATGCGAACAGATGTTTAAACACTTTTACTTTTTTGAAAAATAGAAAAAGTGCGTTTACCATAAGTGATTCCTAGACATTTTTTTTTTAACTGACTTTTTTTCGAGTTATTTTGCATGTTGGTTCAAATGTTGAACGATAATCTGTCTCAAATTTTATCATAACGCAAGGTACAGTTCAATTATAATATCCAAGACCATCTTGAACCGATCTGGCCACTTTGGGACCGGTTCTAGGATCTTTCGTGAAACGTGGAATATGCCCAATCACCTGGAATCCATGAATTTAATTGCATTGGCCAGAGCTGAAAATGTCAGGGGTCCTATCTAATCTAATCTAATCTAACCCTAGCGCAGCCAGTCTTTCGAGGGCATCCTGGAAAATGCCTTAGGTTGATTAACGCCTAGCATCCTCTTGTCATTATTAGCAATTGCAGTGCCCCAATGCAATAAACATCACAAAAGTTAAAGCGGCCAGGCCAACTGCGTAAAGTTAACCGCAAAGATGATTAGTTGAATTGGATAGAGTTTGAGCACGAATGTTCAAACAACAACACATTTCTGAATCTACAGGGGAGGAAGAAACGTGGGGATCCCCCGCTCACGTTCCTGTTTGTTATAGCAATAAATCGTTGGGAGCACCATGCTAAGAAGTTTTGGTGCTCCGGGACCCTCTGGGATGGGTCATCGTATTTCCACAAATGCCCTGGACACTACTTGCCGTGGTTATAGTGCCACAACTCGCTCACTTTTAATCAAACCGTTCAACGCACGAACACACGCGCATCAACGGGAACGGACTCACCTGAAAAACACTCGGCGGATACGGAAAATGTCAGGGGTCCTAACGCGAAAAATCGGCGACGCATACACGAATTTTTCAGATCCATTCACTGAACCGCAAAACCGTGACATAAACAAACCCGACTCAGTCGTGAGTGCCCTAGCTCACTGAGCAGCTGCAATGCGAGGCAGTAGTCGACCAACGCTCATTCGACGTTGCACGCACACACATAAAGAAACAAGTTTTTACACAAAAAGTTGGTATTTATGCGTGGAAATGTAATTTTGAATATAAGTTATGGTTGTTTTAAGTGTTTTGCACAGTCTAGAACCATTCAATTGTTTAAAAATAGTCAAAAAAGTGTTTAGAGAGGATTTTACGAGTCAGTCATACGACACGAATTGAGTGAGTGTAGTTCGTTTTTTCACGTCTCTCATTCTCCAGCAGCCGACCGGCACGAGTCAGGCGGCAGTGGTTGAACGGACACAGTAGGCTTACAGTCACATTCTAGCAGTGAACTGACATTTGGGTTTGCTTCATGTGTACGCTGGGTTGGAAACATTTTGCAGGCCTGGCATTGGCAATATGGGAATCAAAATACAGCATCTTCAAAATAAAGCTCATTGATGACGCACAAAATTGTGTTGGACTTCTGGAGCATTTTCTAGAGTTTTGTTAGACCAGTCAATATGTGTATCAAAATTTAGCATTTTCAAAATCATGTTCATTGATGACACTCAAAACCATTTTGGAAATATCTGACCTTTTTGGGACCGGTTCTTGGTTCTCTGGGAATGGGCGGGGCAATGAGACCAATATGGTCAAAATCGGTTCTGCCAGTGTCGAGATAATGGAATATATTATTATGATCAACATCCTCACTCACATACATTTGCTCAGCATTTTGTTCTGGTTTAATTTGTACACGCGAAGGTGTGGGTCTAGAAAGTCTATTTAAATAGTTAGTTTCTTAAGCGATTTAGTAATGTTACATCAGGGAATGTTGACAGATTTTGAGTCAATAAAATATGTATTACCTCGAAATAGTGCAGGGTTGTTAAATTAATCGAAAACCTTAGAAATAGACACACATTTATTCATTCAGTGTAGTACGCTTTGGATTGTTCCTTTAATTAAAATCTCATAAATGTTTTTGGTTTTTGTAATAAAAAGAGTGGCTCACTCATGATTTCCGATTTTTTTTTTTGAAAAAGTGCTATAAGCGATTGTGTCCTTTAAAACAAACTCTAGATTTTAAGGTTCTGTTGTTGTTTGCTTACCTTGATAATAGTTCCTTGTAACATTCTGAGAATTGAACAATTTTGTTAAAAAGTCTAACTTTTCAGAAAGCTTTTTAAAGAACTTCGAGAGCGGGAGTTATGAAATTATAGAACGAAAAATCAAAGCAATCTATTTGAAGGGAATGAAAATTTTATTGACAGCTGGAGCAATATTGATATCGAGAATATCGACAGCCAGAGAGTCCACTGTGGACAAAATTTGTGTGGCTATGCAAAGAAATTCGCATTTTTTCAGATAATTCAAAAAATACAACATTATAAAAAATACTTCAGAATAGTTATGAATATTCTCCAGCCATAACAAGTTTTAGTAATTTGCTTTGCTTTTGAAACTATAAGATTTTTTTTTTGAAAATTTAACGATAATGAAAAGTACTGATAACACAGTTCAACAAAAAACCATTTGCTTCCTGTCTCTGAGACGAGTATATGTGTTCCTAGTAGAATTTTTTCTGCTGAATCAGAATCCGGGTCCAGAATTGCTCCAAACGGTCCCAATTTTGAGATACACCCGCTTGAAATGTTAGTTTAGTTCTACTAAGAACACATATACTCGTCTCAGAGACAAAATCCTGTTTGGACTGTGTAATCGATTTGAGTTTTGAATTTACATGCCCTTTTTGGACTTTATACGGAAGTAATTTGAAGATACTCTGAGCCACTGTAATTCTAGTCATCCTTGTGGCTCATCGAATCATATCATCTTATTTGGATTCTGATAAAAAATCCCAGTGATTTTGTGATCCCAGTTATTATGCGGTTTTTTAATTCTTAATTTTTTAATTAAAATCGGTTTTACAGTCGGCTCTCAGGCTGTCGATCTTCTCAATATCAATATTACTCCATGTACCGATGAATTATTCAGTCCCTTCAAACGGCATACTTCGATTGCCTTTATTCCTCGATATTTTCTCTTGCTTGAAGGATCTCTTCCTCGACGGTCCCTTGGATTCTATTTGCTTTAAACATCTATTCCGGTTGTCAATAATTTCACTTTCTCATGGCTTGCATAGACATTTTTCTTTGAGAAATGAAGCTTTGAAGGGTGTTTGACATTTCTTTGTTTTTGTTTGCTGGACGTTGCCAGGATTCGCTCCCATAGCTGGTTAGCAAGAAAACAAATTTCAATTGAGTCTTCATTTTGAATCGTTTGTAAACTGAAGCTTCATTATTCGAAGAGTTTATCTGATGATATTGACAACCAGAGAGTTGAATGTAATTTCAATTCATCAATATTGTTGTGAGAAATTGACAGAGTTATGTATACAAAAAATCAAATACAGTATTTTAAGAACACTTCAGTATTTTCCACTAAAACTCTTATGTAGTGTAAATTTTTGCCAAATTTTGAAACGTCAAAAAACCAAAACAAACCGAAATTACCGAGGGGTTAATAGATGCAAAAGTCATGCTTAAGGGGTTGCATACATGTAAATTTGGTATGGGCACACACTAAATATTTTTTTAAATTTGTTTTCAGGGCTTTAAAATATACATTTTGATCTATTAACAAAGTAAATATGAAAACATTTCGATGTAGTACCATTGCCGAGATATAGCTATTTAAAGTAAGCAGTTTCAAAAAACGGGTGCCACGAAAAATTCGGCTCAAAATTTTTGTGAAGACTCACTAAATGGTTCCCGTGTGCATGACGAAGGCCGATTCTCAAAAAGTTTATTTAAAAAAATTATTTTTTTTTCTGTTTTTTATATAAAAAATCAACAGTTTTTGATTCTTATAATTAAAAAAAACCTAAATTTCAAAATCGGGCTTCGTCATGCACACGGGATATGTCTTGAGAGTCCTCTCTCCAAGTTTCAGCCAATTTGGTTCATCCCATCTCGAGATAGCGTGGCACCCGCAAATCAACTCGGTGTTTTGAGAAAAAATGCTCACAAAGTTTGACAGTTCGCTTTGCGCATAGCAAAACTTTAAACTTACCACCATTTACATTGTGTTGCATGAACTGTATTAATGTGTAAAGGATTTTTTGCTTACACATTTTGAAAATCATCCTTGAAATTTGGTGAAAATGTTGACGAGGCAAACAGTTGTCAACTATTTTTGCCCAGGATCAAATTTTATCACAATCAGATAAATTTTTGATTTTCAACTTGCTTTCTGTATATAAAATTGGTTTTAGTAAACAACCCCACCTGCCTCAACTGCTAATAAATTACCATGCGTCTCCATAAGTTACAAACTGCACACTCCTTCTGCCTTAAAGAGGAGAAGCACGATGGTTTATTTTTTCTTTCTCCGTAGCAAAACAACAACAACCCCACAGACCGGTTAAAGCGCGTACCTTGCCATTTTCTAGACGTTTTCGAGTCAATATTTAATTTGGCAAATCCGGCAGCTGTTTACTGTTCTTTCCTTCCTGCATTTTTTGGCTTGGTTTGTTCTCCAAGCCAAAAGCATTCTTTCAGTATCTCAGCTACATTCAACTGTGGCTAAAAACGCTGCGCATAAGCTTGAAAGCGGCACGGTTAAGCTTACTTTGAGGCATTGCTAGCTGGGCGGTTGCATACATCGCGGGGTTTTATCTCAGACAAGTAGACAAAAATGATTTCAAACATTCTCAAAATATTTCTTTTTTAATTAAATTTGATGTCTGATGTTCTATGACCTTTCAAGAATTCCAACTTGCTCTAGTTCTTCAACTTTCAAAGGTAATCTAGCATAATTAATGCCGATTCTTTCTAGTTACTTATCGGAACTACGCGTAATTACCCCAATGAGCAAGTTGCACATTTTTCGGAAAAAGAACCAAAATGAATTTTCTAGATGCTGTGTTTGCTTTGCACGTGACTTGGCACTCGCCAAGGATGACGCCATGCCTTCACAAATGGTTAAGGCCTGTTAAAGCCGGCTGCTGGCGCAAGTCGTGATTCACCCGGTTTACAGCGTCGATATTATCGGATTCCAAAGTGTTCAATGGTGATGATTATTTTTCTAGCGGTAGCGGAACTGCGTTTTTTTTTGCGAAGCATTTTATGAGCGGCGCAGCAGCTTCGACACTGATGACAAATTAACTGTGGAATGTTTGTAAACTTAGCACTTACCTAATTTCTTCCAACGCGAGCGAAAAGTACCAAAGTCCGAACATGGCGAGCAGTGGGATTAGTATATATTTGAGTATAAATTCTCTGGAAAAGAAAAGAAAGTGACGTTTTAAGATAAAAAGAAAGGCTTAGAAAATTAATCGAATTAAAACAACCATATTTGAAAACATACATTTTAGGAATGTTGTTTTTCCTAAGTTTATTAAGATCATTTAATATGTGCCTTAACCCTTTCAGGCCTGAATTTTAAAAAATATATTTTTTTAGGTTATGATGGGAAAATGATTCTTACGACCATGCGAAATTATAGGCTAGTTTTGGAAATTTTCGTGCAGGCCATATTGTTGAGTTCAGAAAAAAACTTAAACCCCATGGTTTTACAACACTTCAAGTTACATATCCAAGATGTGAAAATTATCACTAATTAGATACCACTCGTTTTAAGCAGTTCTAGACCAATTCTAATAAAAACGGGTTTCTTGAACGGAAGAGTTGAAATTAATTTTTTATGTAACGCAATAGTATTGTTAAATGGTCTTATTTTTTATGCTTATAAAATTTCGGCTCGATCAATAAAAAAAAAAACACCTAATCATAATCTTCCATCCTGTTCCCCATTTCCAGTATATTTGATGACATTCCCAAATCATAGAATGGCACGTGACAACATCGTATCAATAACCCATTTAATGTCTCCGTGGCATTTCCATGTCTATCTGATAGACTAGTGGAGACACAAAATACAATTTTTTCATTGTAGTATTTATTTCGTTCTATAGCCAACACGGTTCCGGTATCGTGTCACTCCAGTTATCCTTCAATTTTATCGATTTCCAGGAAACAAGTCTCGTTTGTTTGTTCCCGGTTGGGACTGGACAAAATGTTACAGTCGTTACAGTGTTTTGTTTTGGCGTTTGCTTGGCTGTAAATTTACAAATTCATGTAAAAAATGGTTTTATATCATTGGTTAACTAATCAACTAACTTTAATTTTCATCTTGAATAGTTTACTCTTCACAAAACAATCTGCAGTTTTTTTTTTCAGTGCACCGTAATGATAGTCCTGGCAAAGGTTGCACTCTTCGCTGGCGGTCGATGGCGTCAACAAGTCTACGGGGACGCCTCCCCCTGTTTACAAGAAAGGAGCCTATCAAGTTTTCAGCTGAAGTGTGAGTAAAGCATATACATTGGATCGATGGTAAGCTAACCCAGGGGTGTTGGTTGAGTAACATGATAACGATACTAGGTGTAGCTTGATATAATGTTTTGGAGTGCTTATAAGTGATACTTGAGTGAATCGTGGGAATAGAAGGATAACTGATGTGATATTTTGGTGTTATTTTATTTTATTTTCAGATAAGTATTTTGTGAGTACAACAAAAAAGAGGTTTTTCGGTTATTACCTAAATAGCACCCAACTTTCAAATTACAAACCTCAGCAATCCATGATAAGTTTGTGAAACTTGCTGATTTTCCTAATCAAAATTTTATCAGATTTTTAATTTTAAACCCCTTTAAAATGTTAATCAAGATTTAAAAAAATTGATAACATTTGTTGCAAAAAGTTTAGAAAATTTCATAAAATTCTTTTTTGTTTTCTTTTTGTTGCTGCATCTCAGCCAATCAGAATGACAGATTTCACAAGAATCTAACTTTAGGTGGACTTATCTCGAAAACGTTGCAGGTTATAAAAAAAATCTAGAAAGTTTATTTTGATTCCAATCCCATTTTAAAATTTTGGTTCGGATGTTTCTGAAACTGAAATCACTGTTGAAAAATCTTGCAGTTTTTAACAATCAAACATGATGCATATTATTGTGAAAACCCGTTTAAAAACTCTTCCAAATAAAATATTTGAAAATATTTAAAAATGTCTGAATATATTTTTTACAAAACTAATTTTGAAAAATGTATAAATTGAGAACCCTGAATTGGCGCTTGAAAATAAAATCTCATAAAATTGATATTTATGGACTCCTAATTAAAAAAATCAAACTTTTTAAAGAACAGCTGAATTTATGGTAATTTAAATGGCTAATGCAAATTTTATCTTATTTTTTTCTTCCCAAAAATATAACTTTCGCATACATTTTTTTGTTGAAATAAACTTGAAAAATTATGCTTTTTGTGCTTTTTGTTGAAAATTAGGCTCTAAATTCGAAAATTCACTTTAGATTAAATTTGAGCTTACCAAAATTACAAAAAAGTGAATCCAGGATAAACCTTTTTTAGGATATTTAAATTTCTTTTAATTAATAATCTTATGAAACTTGTTAAAAACAATTAAATACACAGTTTATAATAATAGGCTAACCAGTGACCAGAAAAACAAAAAAAAAAGCGAATAAAAATGCTCAAAAACTGTTTGTATTCAAAAATACATAGGGGAGCAGCATCTAATTCCAGCGTGCCTCCAATGTTGCCATATCAGCCCTTTGACATTCAATTACAGCTTATTAAAAGCGTTATAAATTGAAATCGAATGATAAATAGCTCAATAAGAAGTGAGCAAGCAAGTTTCTATCAAAAGTTTTGCTAAATGAGTTGTTTAAATCAGAAATTGGATGGAATTAGGAGCGAGTGCTTAACTTGCCAAACATACGAAAATTTCCCCTTGTTATTATTGAAACACGAATATTTTTTTTTAATATTGGAAAATCCCTGAATTATTAAATGTTAAGTTCATTGTGCTATTTTAAGAACTGTTCATGAATACCAGAAAGAAACATGTTTAAATTATGTCAGAATCAAGAACAAATACCTTTGAAAGAATACCTAAATGCATTGCACAGTGGGCGAAATGGAACCCAAAATCGGACTTAATTGAACGCGGCTGGTTCCCTGGTATGAAAAATAGTGTTTCTTATGTAAAAAAATCCAAGGAATCGATTGATGATGGTTTCATCCACCGCACAAAACGGCAAAGGGTCCATTTTGCCCCAATTCCCTATTTTTTAACATTTTTTCTTGAAAATTGTCAAACTATCAAATGCACATCGTCATTCTTATGTAAAATTGTCTGATCTTTACGATAAAAATATTTTAAGATTTTTAAAATCTGACCTAACATTTGAAAATGGCCAAAAATGCTTTTATAGCGGAATTGGGGTTAAATGGACCCTAGATGATTTTTGCGGTGCAAGTGGTTATTTTTACTAGATTCCTGGGACATTTTCACATAAGTTAAGTGCATTTTGATGGCCGCATAAAGCCTCCGCTCTAAATACAGACCAATTTTCAAGAAAAAATGTTATAAAATGGGAATTGGGGCAAAATGGACCCTTTGCCGTTTCGTGCGGTGGATGAAACCATCACCATTCGATTCCCCGGATTTTTTTACATGAGAAACACTATTTTTCATACCAGGGAACCAGCCGCGTTCAATTAAGTCCGATTTTGGGTTCCATTTCGCCCACTGTGCATTGGATTCAAAAATGTTCAAGCTGCTTAAGAAATATTCATTATTGCAAAAAAGGAAATCGTCACAGACTATATGTCTGAGACAATATTAAACTTTCTCATGTTTGTACATATAATTTCTCATGCACTTTTAAACAACTTCTCATGATTGAAATAATTGAAATATTCTCCAAAAATTTATTGAATTTAGCATAAAATATTTTGAAAGAATATTGGAATCTGAATTTACAATTAAATTCCTCAAACTTAAAAAAAACTGCTCTGGTTACAATAGAATTAGAAATTTTGAAGAATATTCAAATATCTTCATCCAAAGTTAAAGAACGAGGGGATAGTCCTCACGAAAAGAAACGTGAGGAAAGTGCTATTTTGCGAGAGTATAGTCCTCTCACGTGTTCATTCGTTCATTGGAACAGTTCATCCTATTGAGAGGCCAAATGACCGCCACTTAGTCACCGAACCATGGTGGCCCATACGGCAAAGGCACGGTTCGATATACCGAAGGTCTTGGGTTTGAGTCTCGGTACCGGTACTTTTTTTGATAGATGAACTTTTTTTTGAAGATGAACCCATGAGTAAAGTACTCTCGGTAATTTCGGGATTTATCCTCTCAGTCTTCACACAGTACCATTTTACTACCGAATCGTGCTCCTTATCCTCTCGTATGCCGATGTCCAGTTTGGGTGTTTGTGTTTAAAGAAACTTTTGAAAACTTTTTCAAGAACTGATCATGTTTACAAGAGTGGAAATAATCTAAAATTTATTAAAATATTTTGTTTGGGAAAATGTAAATATCTCAAAATTTTATATTTTAGCCACTTTCTCTCTCCATTAGATCTTTTGTCCATTTTCGACCATTTGTCGCACATCCAAAAAAGTTTGTTTTCACAAAATGATTATTTGTGATAGAATATAAAATAAAACCGTAGGTAGTCTTTTTTAAGAGTGTAAATATTACTACAGATCTAGCATAATAATCGCTATCAAAATGATGCTCATGCGAACTATTCAAATATTGCTCCAGAATAGGCTCTGCTCCTGCTTGTTTCTACTGTAAACATCAACAGGTAGATGGGACAGGGCTAAAAGAGTCTCGGTATCGACACTTTTTTGAAGGGTGAAGTTTTTGGAAAATGAACCTACGAGTAAAATACTTTCGATAATTTCGGGATTTATCCTCTCCGCCCGTTCCAGTTCCATTTTACTACCGAATCATGCTCTTTATCCTCTCGTATGCCGATGCCCAGTTCTGGTGTAAATCATGTCTTTGTAAAAACTCAGGAAGTCAGTAAGAACCTCGGTAAGAACAGTCCTTTCCGTTACAAGATATTAAAAAAAAGACTTTATTGATAGGGACCATAGGTAATCAGAACTGAACTTCACGAAAATCGAAGATTGATCTGGACAACTTTTTCTATATCGTACAAATTAATATGTTAAGTATTTTTGAGTGACAAAAAGTTCTAACCTACAATGATCTCAAATTTTTTATCAAAACCACTCATTTTCCCCGCACCGCATCCACCGCAAGGTCACCACAACTCGAGGACAAAGTCACGCAGCAGTTTGAACGAGCGTCGTCGTCGACCAGAAGAAGAACAAACGTAACAAAAGAGCCTCCATACACAGTTAGAGCCGTGCCACTACTCAGCTGCTGCTGCTGCTGGCAAAGATGTCTCATGCGTCCGCTTCGTCATGGTTGGGATATTTCGCTCTTTGGATTCTCAGGTTCCAAGCTGCTAAATGATTCAAAGTGTTGAATTAATTTCTGACTGATTTTATGAAATGTGTATGAGAAACATGACTCTTCTTGAACGAACGAACGAACGTCACTCGGCGTCGATGACCCAGGGTTTGCGGTTTTTACGGGTTGCAAAGAGGAAAAATGGAGCAGATAAAAGGTTTTGCTTAAATGTTGGTTTAGGAAGTAACTCGAAACTGACCCCGAAAAAAATATTTTTGAACATTTTAAAAAAATGAAGCAAAAAATGACACAAATGAGTCACACCGAACCGGTGCATGCAATCAGTGTCTATTTTCGCCGTACTCCCGACAACCGTCAAAGCCGAACTTTACGCTATGATGTAATCGAACGCTGCCGGAGAAGAAACTCTGAAAAGTGGGTGAATCCTTGTCTCAAATGTGTCACAAGGTTGACTGTACGTCATCACTTGGGTTAAGAAACGCTTCCTACAACTAACCCCCTTCAACCCGCTATACTCACAGATTTTTCGTGAAAATTTTGCTAAGAACTTCCCAGAACCGGATTGCACTGAACACACACTGGATATAGTTAACTTGCGAAACCGCGACGATCCCGAACACAACTGAACTTTTGCTCTTTTTTCAGTGACTCTTCTTGTCTGGAGAAAAAGACTCGCAAAAGACAATCCCCGGTGTATTTATCTTGGCCGAAATTTTTGGCACCGAATAAAAAACACACTCAAAATGCGATTTTCGTTTTCCTCTTCAACCCAAAAAATTACACCACAACCGTGTTTTTTCGCAATAAATATTCTACTATAGTATTTATGCACCACAGCCAAAAAATCGCTCAAAAAACGCGAAAATTCCCAAGTTTCTCCCGCTCTCTCTCTGAGTCATCCAGAAGCCTACAAACACCACCTTAAAATTTCCTCTCAATTTAGCTTGGGTCTACTTACATCTACACGAGCAAACTGTTATTGCTGAAAACTTTCTGATCGATGTGCTCCCACGGTGGAGCTGCAACGGCACTGGGCACTTGGTTGGGGAGCAACTCGCACAGAGTATTTATTTATCCAGAGGGCCCCCAAACAATGCATAGAAAGATGTGTGCGTGCTCGTGATGGAGAATAGCACGTGCACTTTGACGCGGGAGAAAAGAGAGACGTGTTGTGTGCTCTCTCGTGGTAACTTTGGTGAAGTTTTTGAAAGTTGAAAGCTTTCAGCGTGGTGAAAAAGCTCAAGAAGGTGAAGGATACGAAAGGGTGTGTTAATGATTTGATGGAGACGCGTGGTGAAGTTTGAACTACCTGGTGGCTCCACCATGCTTTAAGCATTTTCCAAAAGTTTTCCGATCATTGGAATTGGAAAATTGGCATTGTTATTAACACCGTCGTCTAACAAAATGTTCAATGTTTTGTCAACTGTATAAACATTTAGATCATTGAAATGAATCAATCACACACATTTGTTTTTTTATTGTTAATTTTCTTAGAAATGGTTTAGAAATGAATGAAATAATGGTTTAGAAATGGTTTTATGAAATAACAAATAAATATTTAAATTGTACGACTTATTAGCCAAAATGGATCATTTTTGCCGCTGGCGAATGAGTTCCATACATTCCCTCTCGGCGTTAACCAAACCAAAGGGCATTGCTCGCCAGGAATCTGATCCAACAAGCCAACTGGTTGAACTCCTGCCAGATCATCGCTTTTACTGCATCGGAAAGTACAATGCCAGTTCACTTAGAATTGTGGCGTTCCAGATCCCAACCTGCCTCCTGAACGTGGTCAACCGGATCTAGGCAGACCTGTGGTATCTACGTCCTACATCATTCACATCGACATTAACATTAACCCTGGAAAATTAGCTGACACGTCCTTCTGTGGATGATCGGAAATGAATTCGCGGAGCTTCGGCAAATCGCCGTGTCTGTTTTCGAGTGCAAACTGGCCTCCTACCCTGCCTTCCCAACATGTACAGCACCGATTTTATGGATTTCGTCTTGGAAGAGCGCCTGCACCTGAAAATCAACGAAGAAGCTGTCGAAAACGATCCAGCGGAATGTGAGGTTGGCCTAGGACCAAGTGCCAATCGTGGCGAATCATGTAACGATGTAAAATTACGTACGTGTTCCAGAGAAGAGGTTTGGACGGAATATGCCTGCGAGAGCAGAGTTTTCGGTAAAATTATTTGGGTAATAAAAAGCAAACACAAAAAAAAACAACAACCAAATCTTATTTTTATTAGTCATAACAAAGGTGCATTTCACCACGCAACGTAATATCGACACAACACTCAAGAATATTATTCCGCTTTATTTTGATTTTGTCTAACAAACCAAGGTTTAGAATGCAGGTGTGGCGCTGTCAGATGTCAAATGACGAGAGGTATTTAATTCCTTAATATATTAACTGCAAAAATTAATACATTAAGGCCAATGTCACGCCCCTCGGTTAACGCAAATACACATTCGTAATCAAAACAAAACAAAATTTGACCTAACACAACAACAAACATCCCGTGCAATATCAAGCTTCCAAACCAATGTGGTGTAAAAAGAGGTGGCGTTGTTTTGGTCGTAAACAAAAGTTAATTTTGCCTTAATTTGTTAATTTCGACAGTTAATTAATTAAATTATTTAATTTCTTACTATTGTCCCGCCCCTCGCATTCCCTATATTGGAAGGAGCAATTTTGCATCATTAGATTTTCCATACAGGTTTCCATACAATTTCACGAAGTGTTCATAAAAAGAGCATGTAAATATTTGTAAATCTGTACTTTGAGAATGGATTGATGGCTTTCTGATGGAAAGATATGAGTAGAACTTTCAGAAATAAAAGTGATATTTTCAAAAAAAAACATCGCACAACTTTTTGTGTGCACGTGTGTGTTAGAGATGGGATGGGTTATGAGAATTAAAAAAAATGGGATTTTAGAAATCTGGGAACATGGGAATTTGGGAATTTAGGAAGAAGCGATTTTCGGAATCTGGGAAACTGGGAATCAGGGAATTCTGTATATTTAGAGTTTATTTTGAATAGGTTCTATAAACATATGGATATATAAACATATGGATTATAGGACCTTTAAAAAAAATTCTAGGAATTTGGGAATATGGCACTTAGAGATTTTGGAAATCTGAGAATTTGTAAAAATGGGATTTAAAGAATTTGAGAATTTAAAAATATTAGAGAATTTTGGAGTCTTTGAATCTAAGGATTTAGAAATATAGTACTTTTAGAATCTGTGAATTCAAAATTTTGGGCATTGAGTTCTTTATTTTGAAATTTGAGAATTTGGGAGTCTGTGATTTTGGTAACCTGGGAATTTGGGTATAAAAAAAAGAGTCAATGAATACGTGATTTTGAAAATCTGGAAATCTTTGAATTAAAGAATCTAAGAATATGGAAATTTTTAAAATTTTAGAACATGGGAATTTTTGATTTAGAAATTTCAGGAATTTTATACTCTGGATATCTGAGAATAAAATTCCAAGATTCTCAGTGGGAGTTGGAAAATCTTGTAATTTGGGAATCTGCTATCCGGGAATTTTGGATTTTGGGAATTTTAGAATTAAGGAATTTAAAAATTTGGATACCTGAGGATTTGAAATTTTTGAATATGTGTAATTTTGGGAATCTGGGAATTTGGGTATTACAGAATCTGGGCATCAGGCAACTTGGGAATTCAGGATTTTTGAAATTTGAATATCTGGAAACCTGGGAATTCGAATTTTGATAATTTGGGTATTTTGGGTTTTAGGAATTTGGAAATTTGGATATTTGCAAAGTTATGACAATTTGAGAATTTAGAAATGTCTATGGGATTTTGAGGATTTGAGAATTTTAAAACTAGATAATTAGATATTTTTTCAATCTAAGGATTTCAAATTAAAGTTATTTGGGAATATGGGAATCTGAAAATTCGACATTTTGGGAGTTTAAAAATTTGAAAATTTGTGAGAAAAAAATTTAAAAGTTAGTGATTTTGGTAATCCGGGAATTTGAGAATCAGGAAATTCGGGAATTAAGGAATTTTGGAATTGGTAATTTTCTGATTTTGGGAATCTGAGAACTTGAAAATCTGAGAATCTGAGAATCTGAGAATTAATCATTAGGAAGTTCGTCAATAAAAAAAACGTTGCTTAATCCACCTTAGGTGGGTGGTGCCTTCCTTACATTCATAAAGTTAACACACTACAGAGCCTCAAAAAAGAGTATAAATAAGACTTATTTTTATCAAAATATCAGAAATCCGGTCTAAAAACGTGTATAAAAACACTTAAGTGGTTATAACTTATTTTTCGGTGCACGGACTCACATCCAGACACACGCACAGACATTTGTTCAGAATTTGATTCTGAGTCGATAGGTATACGTGAAGGTGGGTCTACGAGGTCTAATAAAGAAGTTCGTTTTTCGAGTGATTTTATAGCCTTTCCTCATTGAGGTGAGGACGGCAAAAATTAAGGGATTTGGGATTTTGGAATCTGGGAATTTGTGAATTGGAGATTTGTGAATTTGGGATTCGGATGTTTGGCACTTTGAGATTTCTGGAATCAGGGCACTATCAACTATCAAGTTTGAGAGAATACTTTAGTTTAATCATACAACAATGCAATGCATTAACATATTTTAATACACGCAAAAACAAAATAAGTTCGCGTGAACGTGAACTAAGTTCATGGCATATGAAGCCAGAAAGAAACTGTTATTTTTTTTATTTTCACCTTGTAAGTTGAACAGATTCCTTACTGGTTTCTGATGGCATAAACTTTTCGATGTTTACGTGAAGAAATGTGAAATTTGTAATGAAAATCTCATAAGACTCAAACAAGATTGCAATGCAGTCACAATTCTAAACTGAAATAACACTGATAAAAATACTTTTATCTTAAAATGCCGAATCCTTCAAACATATCGAAAAGAATCTTTTAAATTGAGCAATGAATGGTCTTGTATGTTATTGATACAAACTCTGTTTATCTTATGACTTTGTTGAAAACAAATCATGATTGATGTGAAAAAATAACTCAGCCTTTAATTGAGCTAGCAATACATCTTCAAGTCTCGTATCAAATGCTGTTTCACTTGAACCTGCAGCAACCAAAAGGCATGCACTTCTGCTCTGCCTTCAACGAACTTTAATCAAACTGCTACACCAGCAAATAAATATGCCTAGAGATGTAAAGTCAGTCAGTATGCTGAACCAAGCAGCACCCAAGCCGACCACGCGCCGAGAAAACGTCACCATGAAATTGTATCAGCCGCCGTTTCATCAATTAAACCTAATTGAATTCCTGTGAAGTTGATGAAGAAGCTCTGGCACGAAGACGATGTAGTCGTCGGTTGGGACCAATTTTTCAGTTGACTTTCGAACGAAGCGACAACGACCGATCTCTGTAATCAACGGCGGGCCAAACAATTAATCCCAATCATAAGCTCTTGCAAGTACATATTCAAGACGATGAGCTGTGTTTTTGAGGCGAAAGGGTCCAGAATAGTGTGACGTCACCGGAGGGGATCTCCCCATTTATGATGAGCGAGCATAATCCGCGGCGGTGGACCACCACTATCGGTGAAATTAGAGAGAGAACCGCGGCTAGTAGTACTGGGAAAAGAAAGATGAACAAATCCAATGTAGAGTCCGACTAGTGTAGGATTTCCCCTACGTAGGGGCAGAGACACTTATTGATAAGAGCTCATCTCAGTGGATGATGCTACTGAGAGGGAGAGAAAAGAACTGTAGAAAAAAAATTCATTCCACCTCAAATCACAGACCTACCCTTTCCGTATTATACTCATAATAATGAGCATGAGCATGAGAGATCACCCATGGTTGCCCCTCCGTTGCTGAACAGAACCGTAATATCCTTTCAGCACTACTGATTATAGGCTTCGACGATCGAGTGGTGTTTCCCTTATCAACAGCATGTATGAATGCGCTGAAAAGATAAAACACCATAATTGCTAAAGCTAGATCAGTTGCGAATAGGTAACAGTCATTGGCCACCAACGGCGCCCGCCATGTCAGTTTGTAGACCTCGATTTTAAGGGACGGGAATGTTAGTTAGCGCAGGTTGCTACTAGGGCAGCTGATTTACTCTGTGCTTACACCCCACGAGCGCCAGGAACCTGAAAACTTGTTAGTAGGATAGGGTGTTTGGTCAGGATTCATCATAGAAGATGATGATGCGACCCAAAATCATAGTGTTTGGTGAAAGGTATTATATATTATTCTCAAGGCAAACAATCGGATGCTGCGGATGAGACATTTCCGTTTATCGGTTGTTAAATTTTAAATGAAATGGTCTAGTCTTAGACAGCCGGCTGTGGAAAGATAGAACAAAAATCATTTGTAATTAAAGAATGAAGGATTAAACAATGTAACTTTTAACTTGAGATGATTTTACGAGTTTTAAATGATTGATGTTTAGTGAGGTACTGATTAACGGTGCGAACGACGAGTTTCGATGTGTATCGAGCTGAAATGGTATGATAGGGTGTTGATAGGGTCAAATCAAACTGGCTAGCTGTCATCCGGACAGCCAAAGCCAGCCGCACCTTCACACGCACGCGAAAAAAACGAAAAACACACCGACGGCGGACGCGAAAATTCTTACGACCCTACGGAAAGGAATCGCAAATCTGACTGGCTCAACTGTCATCGAGACAGCCAAAGCCAGCCGCACCTTCACACGCACACACGCACGCCAAAGAAACGAAAAACACACCGACGGCGGACGCGAAAATTCTACGACCCTACGGAAAGGAATCGCAAATCTGACTGGCTCAACTGTCATCGAGACAGCCAAAGCCAGCCGCACCTTCACACGCACACACGCACGCCAAAGAAACGAAAAACACACCGACGGCGGACGCGAAAATTCTACGACCCTACGGAAAGGAATCGCAAATCTGACTGGCTCAACTGTCATCGAGACAGCCAAAGCCAGCCGCACCTTCACACGCACACACGCACGCCAAAGAAACGAAAAACACACCGACGGCGGACGCGAAAATTCTACGACCCTACGGAAAGGAATCGCAAATCTGACTGGCTCAACTGTCATCGAGACAGCCAAAGCCAGCCGCACCTTCACACGCACACACGCACGCCAAAGAAACGAAAAACACACCGACGGCGGACGCGAAAATTCTACGACCCTACGGAAAGGAATCGCAAATCTGACTCCTTTCCGTATTATACTCATAATAATTTTCACAAAGCATCTCAAAAATACTTGTATCAAATTTTAGACTTGGAAAGGAGAAGTCAATTTTAAGAACAAGTGATCTCAAACTAAATATAAATTTGCTAGAAAACTAACTTTAACCTGACAAGCTCAATACAATTTTCTGAGTTAAGTGATTGTAGATTAGCCATAACCCCTAAACTACTGTAAAATGAAATTAAATGGATTAGAAACGAATAATAGAAAAAAATATTATATCTCTTTTGTCTTTTATAAAACATATAAAAACCTACAACCTCCAAGAATTCCATCGCCATTTCGCGTGGAACACTTTCATCAGAGAGAGACACATCCAGAAGGAGGATGATGATGACGATCGGCCTGGAGTCCGAGCACCATCGCCGAGAGAAACCATCCTTATCACTGTGCTTTGCGAATTCAATCCGAACGGACGTGTTTTCGGGCATCTTCTGGATTCTGGTAGTGATACAACATCAAGCGCAGATAGTGTGTGAACCTTGGAACTTTCAGTACTGCGTTCAGTACAAACACGTGCGTTTTTCCACGTGCCCAAACGGATAACATGCAGATCCACGTGCGTGGCCTGCGTTGGCTGTTGGTGGCGTTGGCCCTGATCGTCCACGAATCGTGTGGTGTAAGTTGGAGATCGATTGAAGTGTAGAAGAACTTGCAAGTGATGGAAGTCGTTATCAGTTTGAAGAACTGACTGGAAAGTAAACAAAGGACGAGAGAAGGACTGACCCGGAGGAATGCTACTCGAATGAGTGAACCAAATGTTGTTTGTTTTTGCTTTAAACTCGTGATTCAGACTTTTTTTTTCACTGGTGTTTACTGTAATGGGACTTGTAAAACAGAAGAAAAACAGTTCAGATGGGTTGTGATATGCGTGATGTGATTTCAGCGGAATTTCCTAGGAAGTGTTCCACATGTAACTTATTATCTCTCCGTTGCTCTGCCCTACTCTTAATGTTTGCAAATACTGTGGTGATGATTAGTGCCAAAACATCCTATCAAGAGTGATGTGCGTTTTATAAACTTAGTTCAGTTTCATGGCGCCTTTTGAATAATACAGAGTGAAGTGTATTCGTTATCACGCTTTTCTGGATGATCGTTTCGATGATGATGCTGGAAGGCATCTGGGTCAGGGGAGTTCGAGTAAAGCCCCTCACCTTTGATCGATGAGCAATTTAACAACATATTTTTTTAAAATTTTGGATGTGGGCAAATGACATTGTTTTTTTTTGAAAAAGTAATTGTTAACATATTTGTATGGTTATTTTCATATATTTTTTACATTTAGCTAAAAGTTTTACGCAATCTTTAGTTTCGGTTGCTGTTTTTTTCTTCTTATTGCCTTTTGAAGTAAAGTTATATGTCTGTAATGATCTTTTTTGATCGTTATCGCAATATATACCTGAGGTTATTAATGCCAATGTTGTATTTTCTCAAGAGCCTAAAATTCTTTGCAAAATCTTGTAATTGTTAAATGATTTTCCTTGTTTTTTTTTCTAAAACAAGCTCTAAAACATTGGCGAAAAATAGATAGCTTAGAAATTATAACTTATATATTATAACTACTTGAGCCAATGTTATACATTCCTTGTTTGCACAACACACGAATATTGCTCATAGAAAATTACCCTTCATTGCAAAATAACGAATGATTGTTTTTGAAAGTCAAAACATCAAAAGTTTAGAATAACGGATGATTTTTTGACTGGAATGTTCTGCTTTGATTGCTCGGCTTTCTCAGTTCAAATAATCAAGCGATGTTTATATTAAAACCAGTCTTCCCGAAACGCGCGCACGCCGTACACGCCGTACAAGTTTTCAGTGCAGATGAACCTCAAACACACCAGGCTGCCATGTTCGAGTTCTCCCCGCACGGCGCACTCAAGTTTACACGCGGTGTAAACACGGGGTACACACCTCGGGTACAACGCCGTGCGAGGGAAGAGCGTGTAAAGAGACGAAAAAATGACTGCTTCTCACTCTCTCTGTGGCAAACACTGTAGTGTGACTGCAGCGGAGAATGAAACACCGCTTTACAGCAGAGGGAGCGTGAGGGAACTATTTTTCTCTCTTTTCTGCGTCGTCGGCTTGCACGGGGTTTGTACCCGGGGTGCAAGGTTCGGTTTTAAACTCGAGGTTCGTGTGCGCGTACAGACTGTACACGGCAGAGTTCAGGTTTGCTTGTACGCGTGCACACGCGGTGCTGGTGTTTGATCGAGTACAGAAAACAGAGAACGCGGTGCACGGGGATCACTGAACATGTCTAAAAAATTTCATTGAAATTGGAGAAGGTCGGGTACAAAAGTACCAGAAAAAAATCCCGATTTGAGATGGAATTGCTCAATTTGGTTTATGTTATTCTAAACTTTTTGATTGTTCGGCTTTCTCAGTCGGTTAGAATAATCAAGCGATTGGGCAGTTTTAAATTAAAACTTTTAAATTAAAACTGCCCAATCGCTTGATTATTCTAACCGACTGAGAAAGCCGAACAATCAAAAAAGTTTAGAATAACATAAACCAAATTGAGCAATTCCATCTCAAATCGGGATTTTTTTCTGGTACTTTTGTACCCGACCTTCTCCAATTTCAATGAAATTTTTTAGACATGTTATCATAGGCCTATATAAGCTATTTTTGTGTATATGGAGCCAATAGTACACGAAAATAACATTTGAGAAGGGCGTAAGTTATTTAAATATTTTTGTATTTTGTAATTTAAAAATAACTGTATCTCGACCCCGTTGCATCGTATCAAAAACTGGTCAAAGAGAAACTTGTAGGAAATTCGATGGGCTTTCTGAAAAAAAAAACACTGAATCAAAAATACATGCCAATTTTATGAGAATTTTCAATTTTTAAGTTTAAAAGTTAAATTTTAAGGTAATGTCACGATTTTTTTTCGTTCAAAATTTTTGTGAAAATAGCCTAAAATGTGACAAAAAGACTCACTAAAAATGCATGGTATGTAGTAACAAGGACATAAAAGCCTATTTATGCAGAACCATGATAAAACCATGTTACTACGTCTCTCCTAAAAAATTACAAAAACCATTAACTAAAACTGTTTTTTTGAAAAGTGTTCTAAACGTCAAAATGATCAAAAATCGGTAGTGAGAATCGATTCTCCAGACAATTTTACATAAAAGTCTCCATATTGACCATTTTCCTATGTCCAATCCTTGATAAGATATTTGTTGCAGTGTATTTTTTTCAGAAAGCCCATCAAATTTCCTACAAGTTCGTATTTAACCACTTTTTGATACGATGCTAGGGCTTCGAGATACAGTAATTTTTAAATTACAAAACACAAAAATATTTGAAACTCTTACACCTTTCTCAAATGTTATTTTTTGGTCGCAGTGGATAGTGGCATCAAACAAAAAAAAAATGTTATTTTCGAACACTATAGGCTCCATATACATAAAAATGGCTTATATAGGCCTAGGATAACATGTCTAAAAAGTTTCATTGAAATCGGAGAGGGTCGGATACAAAAGTACCAGAAAAATTCCCGATTTGAGCTGGAATTGCTCAATTAATAAAATTTTCCTTTCATTGGAAAATTTTAGTGACTGGAACGACTTTTTATTGAAAACTGAATTTGATTATTTATTCAAGTAATTATAAAGTCGAATGATTGATGATTTAACCATAAAGAAAAAAAAAACAATTGGATTTAGACATCTCGTTTGGATTTGTTTTATTTTGAAAAATATATATTCGTTTTATTCACAATGCTTTAACTGAGTCTTGGTAAAGGTTATGATTGCTATTTTTATTAACGGTGCACATCAAACAGAGCTTTTGCACCCAGACTTTTGTTATAGACATTTAAGTATCTTCAAAATTACGGGTACAACCGTCATCAGGGGTGACATTGGGTCTGGAGGGGGGGGGGAGATTGGGTCATTCAAAAGTGCTGAATGTTTTTTTATTCATCCCCTAAAATACTGTGCACAAAGTAATTTACAACAAAGATTGACTAATTTTACAGTCCCGTTGTTGCAGGATTGGATCCGTAAGTTTGACAATTTTGGAATATTTATATTTCTTAGAAACATATATAAACAAAATGTTATAAATTGAATTTTTGCAATTCCGTCGTGAAACTACTTACTTTTCTTGTCATTCTTGAACGGTGAAAAGGCCTACTTTTCTGTACAAAAAATAACAGAATCGAATAGCAACACTTTTCAATATAAATCCTGAAAAGTTCTACTTTTCAGCACTGAAATGAATGCTAAAAGTTGAACTTTTCGGCACTTGTTTCGAAAAGTAATGCTTTTCATTTTGTTTTATTTTGACGGTTAATTGACAAAATCAATTTCACTCAAAGGGTGTTTTTCGGAATTGCAAAAAATGTTGTATGGAACTCGTTGCAAAACTTGATTGAACCTACATTGGATAAATGTACGACTCGTACTGAAAAAAATCCTCTTTTTGAAACTTGTTTCATAAACTACTATTTAAGATTAATTTGGAAATAGGATTATTTTCGATTTCTGCAAATTCCTAGAATTTTTTTTTGACAGCTCGATTAGTAGCATTTGATTTAATTAGCATTTTTCTCATAAAGGATGGTGTGTACATAATGCTTTTTGAAATGTTGGCATCGATATGGTAATGATAAGGCTGGTACAAATATTTTATAAAGTTTTTGTTACCCCCCTATCAAAATCGGCCCAATGAATCGAAGGGCAAAACAAATATTTTTTTAGAAAACTTCAAAATTTCAAGGGTAATTCAAGTGCAATCGGCTTAAATCAATTTAATATAAAAATAAAAGTTTTTTCCGATGATTCAAACCTTCAATTTTTTGAAAATAATGATTGTAAAACACTTGAACTAGTGTGAAATGCATTTTAAAACACTTATTATCTTTTATTCAAATGTGGCCTTTATTTTTTTTTGCTCCAGCATTATTATTGCATTAAAATTGAAAAAAATACTACTTCCAAAGCTTTGTATTTAAATTATTTTTTTGTACTTTTACTTTTTTAAATCGAATTATGAAACTATTCTAGAAACAAATAAGCATTTTTCGTCATCGAAAATGATTTCAAATGACACAATTTTGTCAAGTAAAAAATTTTAAATTTCAGCAAATCTTATTGGAAATCATCTTTTCAGATCTACGACCCCCGCACTAATGGCGGTCCCAGTTTCAACATGATGCCCCAGGTCCACGGGGACTACAGCAAGGTGCACACTCACAAGGCACGCTCGTACGAGCCCAACTACGCCCGCAGTGACCACGGCTACCAGCAGCAGCAGCAGCAGCAGCAACCTTTCCGATATGTACCACCAACCGTCCCCACTACAACCGCCAGGGTTGAAGTACCACCCCAGAAGGCCGCCTATCGAGACCTTCAGGCAGCACCTTCGTACGACGGCTATGGCAACGAGAACGCCATTCTGAGTGCGACCAACTCAAAGCTGAGACCTACTGCCGGTGAGGTTCCGACGAACTTTACGGGATTGGAGTGTCCTCCTTCGGCTTCAGGTCACTTTGTCTACATCATGGACTGTAGACAGTTCCTGAACTGCTGGAAAGGTCGTGGGTATATTCAGAGCTGTGCACCGGGAACGTTATTCAACTCGGAAACCAACGAGTGCGATCATCCGACGAAGGTGCACTGCTTGACGTCGAACACGATGGAGGGTTATCAGCGGTTGGCACGGTTGAGGAAGCCCAAGGATCCGGTCAAGTCGGCTCCGCTTACGCAGGGTGGCCAGGATGATTTCTATGGTGGGACGGAGTTGGTGGTGAGGTGTCCGCCGGATGTGATTGGCTTGCGGGAGCATCCAACGGATTGCAGGAAGTTTTTGAACTGTAACAACGGTGCGACTGTGGTTCAGGACTGTGGACCTGGAACGGCGTTCAACAGGATGATGTCTGTGTGTGATCACATCCACAATGTGGACTGTAATAGGTACGGAAACTTTATTCAGCATGGACCGTCTTCTCCGTCGAATCCGGATGCGGAGGAGATTGACGTCGAGAATGTTTCGTATGACCTGGACATTCGATTCAATGGCAACGATGACGATGGGTATGTGACAACTACGGCGAGACCACGCATTCCGTTGCAGGTTCCGAAGCCAATTTATCAACGTCCGGCTTCCAGTGAGGTACGACCGGTGTACGCGGCACCTCCTAATACTACCCCGAGAATGAACCAAGCTAATACGAGGTACAATCCGCAATACTACCAGCCAAACGTGACCCCAAATGCTCGAGACTTGCACAGCGGAACCACAGCACTCCCACTCAGTGAAGCACTCAAACTGTTGCTCAAGCCGTACATAGCGCCAAACAGTAACGTTACACTCAACATGACCAAGGTTAACTCCATGATGAACCAACCTGGTCTGGAAGTGATCGGACTGAATCCGAACAAGACGTCTCCCTACATCGCTTCTCCCTCGGACATCAACCGTCAACTGAGCGGACAACAGCCCATCTATTATGGTGCGCCAACGTATCGACCTCCGGCACCCCAGGGTTTCCAACCGTCAACATTCAACCGACAACATGCTTCTCCTCCATACACCCAGCAACAACAACAACCGCAGTACTTCCCAGTCTACAGACCAACCACGACCACGCGTCCAGCGATTGCTGTACGACCTCGCTTCGACGAGGGATCACCCCAGTGGCGTCCAATGGCGACGCCACCTCGAACAACCACTCCAAAGGCGGATCCCTGCAAGGACATGTTCGTGTGCGGCAACGGCAAGTGTATCGACCCGGTCAAGGTTTGCGACGGTAGAGATGACTGCGGAGCTCGCCAGGACGAACGGAACTGTGACCAGGTCGGGTACGAGGTGCGTCTCTCCGGCAAGCATCAAGGTCGCGTTGAGGTCAAGGCGTACGACAAGTGGGGTTATGTGTGTGACGACAGCTTCAGCTTGGGTGCTGCGCACGTTCTGTGTCGGGAGTTGGGTTTCGCTGGAGGAGCGTTGGAGCTCAAGCCGAACTCGTTCTTCCCGCCGAATGCAGCGTTGATGAACAATGGGAATCCGGTGTTTATCATGGATGAGGTGCGGTGTACGGGGAATGAGAGTTCCCTGCAGGAGTGCGCCTTCTCTGGGTGGGGCGTGCACGATTGTAACGCTGAAGAAGTTGTTGGAGTGGTGTGTAAGACGCCGGCGATGACCTGCCCGAACGACTACTGGCTGTGCGATACCTCGTCGGAGTGTGTCCCGGTAGGGTTCCTGTGTGACAATGTGATGGACTGTGCGGACGGGTCGGATGAGAGTGCCGAACACTGTAACGCACCGCTGGAGATGCGACTGGCGGATGGACCAAGCCGAACGGAGGGCCGAGTTGAAGTTAAGTACCGCGGCGTTTGGGGTACGATCTGTGACGATGAGTTTGGTCTGCGGGAAGCTCGCGTCATCTGCCGGCAGTTGGGACTTGGTAATGGAACGGCGCAGGTGCGAAAGAACAAGTACAAGGTGGGAACGGGACAGATTTGGTTGGACCAGGTGGTTTGCGGTGGAAACGAGACTTCGATTGACGACTGTATGCACTGGAGATGGGGAGAACACAACTGTAGCCATCAGGAGGATGTGGGTGTAAGCTGTGGAACGCCTCCGCAGACTTCAGCTCAGCTGAGACTTGCAACCGGCAAGTCGTTTAAATTTGACGGCGAGAGATCGACCAAGATCTATCCGGATAGCTGCGGCCAACTGCAGGTTGATCCGAAAGCGGTCAAGCCGACATACGGTGCCCGGGTGATTCACGGTGGTGAAACTGTCTACGGACACCATCCGTGGCAAGCGGCTTTGCGAGCGAAGCGAACTGGAAAGTCCGTCCACTGGTGCGGAGCGGTACTGATCTCCAAGTATCACATCCTCACCGCTGCTCACTGCCTGATTGGGTTCCCCAGGGAGCGTACATGATCCGGCTGGGAGATTACAATACGGATGCGCTGGAACAGGCGGAAATTGACATCTTCATCGAGGATTGGTACATCCACGAGGAGTTCAGGGTTGGGCACCACATGAACAACGACATTGCTGTTGTGCTGCTCAAGACACCGATCCGCTTCAACAATTACGTTCAACCGGTGTGTCTGCCAGCGAAAAACCAACCGTACCACGAAGGAGCAAACTGCATGATCTCCGGATGGGGCTCAACGCAGTCTGGATCTTCGAGTAAGCAATTACAAGACCTGCTTTTGATCCATTGACAAATGACGATTGTTTTCCCCACAGTTCACTCCCTGGAGCTGCGAGCGGCCAAGGTTCCGCTGCTGTCGGACGTGACCTGTACCCAGCCAGAGGTGTACGGTAAAAACATTACCGCCGGTATGTTCTGCGCCGGCAGTTTAGACGGTGGAGTCGACGCTTGCGAGGGTGACTCAGGTGGCCCACTGGTTTGCAAAAATGACCGTAAGTTTGACAGATGCTTACCTTTATCGTGAACCACCTTGATCAATGTAAACAATTTTGAAGGTGAAGTAACCGTGATATTCTCAAGCTTGTAATTAAAACACATTTGTGCGGTTTCCAATGCACCGCTTTATTCCAACACCTTCGTACACTGACTGACTGACAGCTCCCACGCTTATTGTCGTTTACCTCAACTCAACTCTACTTCAGCTATAACACGACTAATCTCAAATGCCACGACACATACATAGCTTTACACGCTTATAGCTGACTGCCTAATTTAGGATAATGTTCAGGATGCCACAGTAACCATTTTTTCTTTCCACAGGTGGCCACACCCTTTACGGTATCATTTCCTGGGGCTCCCAGTGCGGATACGCCAACAAACCCGGCGTATACGTCAAAGTGGAACATTACCTGGACTGGATCGAGGAGAAGCTGCTCCAATCTTTGCACACGTACGGCGTGTGACCCAACACTGTACCTTAAGGAGCTGTAAACAGCAGTGAAACCAACAGAATATTTGTAACATTTTTTATTGTATAATAAAGCTAGTTTTCCATATTGTTAAATGTCCTGCTACTTTGAACTTAGTCCGATCTTGCTCAACAGTGCGCTTCCTCTCTGGGCAAACTTCTCCCGGACATGTTGGTACGGGTTGGCCAGCTCGGAAGGTACTTGAGGAACACCAACTAGGCGTTTCACGCGCGGGGACATCAGCATCAGGTTCTGGCACAGTCCGTAAGTGCTAGAGGTGACCCAGTACAGGGAGAGGCACTGAAGTGAAGAATGTTTGTCAATTTCTAAGTTATTTTAAAACCTAGAACAACTCACCGATGGTACAGTAGCGGCGATCGGAACCATTAGAACGCTGAGGCCTCGGAACACGTTGGTGAATATTCGTTGTAGTTTGGAGGACTCTCGAGTTCGAGCAGCATTTTGAATCTTAAAAATATTAAAATAAGCATATTTCGGATTCAAAACCTATGGTCATCTACCTCAATGATAGCCAAATTGATCAGCCCCATCGCGACCGGCAGAATCAGCGAATGGTCCACCTCCGTTAAGTTCGGTATCCAGCCAAACCCGCCCAGCGTCAGCTCGGTGAACGTAATCTGAGCCTCGATCGAGCCCGGATCGGGCAGCATGTGGACCATGTTCCGGAACGAAACGGACATCATCACCCACAGCGGAATCTGTCCCCACAGCACGATCATCGTTTTGGCCGGGTGGCAGTTCTCGCGGATCACCAGCTTGTCCCACTGCTTCTTGAGCTGTACGAAAAAGTTTTTTTTTGTAATGCTGGATTTAACAGTTGAAGGAGCCACTCACCGATCGATTGTACGTTATACGCGCCTCTTGTTCCGTCCAGTTGTACTTCTTTATCGCGTAGGCGGTTTCCAGCTTGAGACCCTTCACGATTTCGGGCATCTCCAGGGAGATCTTCTCCAGCCGGGCAACGATTTTGTTCTGATAGATGGCCAGAGGAAGTGTGACGAGCGAACGCATCAGTACGGTCGACAGGATGACAGATGCCCACCAGGGGAGCCCGGTGAAGTCATGGATGTTGACTAGCCCTTGCTGGACGTATGCTACCGGCGTGCTCTGGGACATGGTCGTCCACAGGGACGTTACGGTGCTGTCCACGGAGAAGTTGCGGGTGGTAGGATGGGTTACAGGTTCTGGTGGGTTATGCCACGCGCTTCCAGCGCAGATGACCCTCGCACTGCGGGCAGGTTGCACCATGACTCGTAGGTAGCTCATCGTATAAAATTACAAAATTTGCTTACAAAATAGTCTTAAATTCTAAAGTTCTAAGCCTAAACAGCAACTCCTTTCGGTGGAGGTTCTTCTTTGGTCGCAACTCCGGCTCAGTACTGCTCGGCCCGCAGTCGACGAGCGTAGCGTCCCAGGCAGGCCAACACGCCGACGGTACCTATGACGAGGCCAAGAATTAGTGCGACGGTATCGGCAAAGTCCATGCCGGATGCGTCCGCTCGGTCTACGCTGAGCACCAGCAGGCACAGCGAAATCAGCAGGACAAACTGAATCATCGTGTCGGAAGCGCTACAAAAGTTTCACACACGGCTACACGTTAGACTATCGGGGGTTCCGGAACGGGGACGGAATCAGTGTGTTGTTTGAAAATTGAAGCAAAAATGACTTACTGATAAGAAGGACCCGAATGATTCAGCTGAGTTCCTGCAATCTTTGTTATTATTTTGACAGTTGTTTGTTTTGATTTGATTGTTCACTTTCAGCCGTTCCGTATTCAAGTTAGCTGACGTTTGTAATCCAGAGCTGCTGTTAACCCTTTTTGACAAGGTTCTGAATCCCTCAAAACACAGATTTTCTTGAGGTTATCCACACTGGACAAGATCTGGATGAACAAGAACGAATCACAATATAAATGACAAAAACAACAGATTGAAAACAAAAGGCATTTTTTCCAATTTGCTAAGGTAGAGGATCACCGCAAAGAACAAGATCTGGACGAACAAGAACGAATCACAATATGAATGACAATAACAAATTGGCAATTTGTCGCCATGAGAGAGCCAACTGCAAATTCACCTGGTAGTTCAGAAAGACCTCTTACCAAATTAGGGGAAGCTGGCACTCTGCGAACCTTCAAAACAATCAAAGCCACCTTCAGTCGGCCCACGGGGAATGCAACGAAACTGGAACTGTCAGTTGCGTGCAGCGCAGAAAGAAAAAGAAACGAAACAAACTTTTCACAACAATGACAGGCAAGGAGTAACAAAAACAAAAAGGAAATTTTCACAGATCATCGACAGAAACGCAAATTAATCTAAAATTAACGCTTTTATGCAACGTTTCGACCGCTTTCCCTAACCGTGGCCACAGGTTGATCCCGGAATCGGTGACGAATGTGAATCCGGATCCTAAAAGTGTTTGTGGCTTTGTTTCAGGCTGAAAAAGCGAATTTAAAAGGCAAGCATTAGAAAAAAAGAAAGTTCATCAGCCCCCCCAACAAAGAGTGCAAGGTAGTGTGAAAGAAAAAAAAAACAGCTGAAAGAACAGGTACTTTTTGCACAATTCTTATTGGAGACGACGTGCGAGGGATGAGCAAGGGTTCCAACTGGGGCGAACTGCCGGCCCTCGTCCTCACGAACCTGTTCCAGTATCTGGACTATCACGACCGCCTGCAGGCCTCGGCCGTTTGCTGGCACTGGCGCTCCGTTATCTTCCAGCCAAGGTGAGGAAGGTTATTGCGTTGAAGGCGTTGCGTAGTCCCACCTCTTTCTTGCGCTCGACATTGCGATTCGCAAATTGTGCAAGCTCCTTCGACGTTCACATTCAAGCGATGGCGTGCCACTTACTTGAGGAATGTGTGATTGAATGCAATCTAATAACATATTTTCCTATTAGATTCTTCAAAGGAATTCACTTCGATGTGGCTCGGGAGAACAACAAAAAGAACAGCTTCTTTCTACAGTCGCTGGCGCACATTATCAGCGCCGCCAAGATTTCGTTCGATTCGTGCAACCTGTACGATGTAGAGCTGGCCACGGAAATCCTTTACAAGTATGACTAATACTTTGAAGATCTTGTAAAAATTGACTGATTTTCGATTTTGCAGGCTCAGCAAAAGCTCCTGTCTCTCTAGCTTGTCGCTTCAGCCGAAATATGCCACCCTGGTCACTCCGGGAAGGTTCTACTCCGAGGAAGAATGGAACTATATCTACAAGTTAGAAATCTACCGTTTCTTGTGTCATCTACTTCTAACACGCTTATTTTGCAGACTTTTCGTTGAGCCCATCAAAGCGCTGCTCGGCCGGCCGAACCCACCCCTCAAGGAGCTCGATCTGGGATGTTCGGAAATCTTGACGCTTCATGCCGCTGACTTTTTGAACGTAAGTTTTGGGTAAAACTGATTGAAAACAATTTTACTCTCTTTTCAAAATTTGACTAAAGTGGCGCGAAATTGAGTGGTGCAAGTTTTGCGTGTAGCTGTCACTTTCGTGTAACGAAAGTTTGACAGCATCGCAGTATGCTGTGTTCAGAAAACGTCAACGTTGGTTCGGTCCAAAATTGGAACAATTTTAATATACGCTAGTGGAGCAGAATGCGCTGCTTGATGGTGGCACCAAGCTCGACATATCCACTCGGATCAAGAAATTCAGAGTTGCTTTCGCAAATCAAACTGTCGCACCTTCAAAATTTCCTAACCAATGCTCATAAAATTCACATTGACTCCCCGCAGAGCTGCCCCCGGCCCCAGTTCCTGCAGCGGCTGGGGTTCGCCTCGGTAAAGCAGGACCCCAGCCATTACGCGCTCAGTGCCATTGAGCCGACCCTGTTCGAGAAGTGCCAGGCGCTGCAGCAGCTCTCGCTCGACTACGACACCATGTGCGACGAGTTTCTGCAGACGCTGCAGCTGTTGCCCCTGCGTCGCCTCACCATCCACGTGCACGGCCTGGACGAGGAACATCCGGGCATATCGGAGGGGGCGTGGGCCACGTTCTGCGCGAAGAACCCGCAGACCGAGCTGCATCTGACGCTGGTGTGCGCGTACGAAGCGGTGGACATCCTGCACAGTCACATCCTGCGCCCGTCGATGCCGCTGTCCCACCTGAAGGTGCTGTTCTGTGAGAGGGTGAGCATTTTTGACGCTAATTACGGACTAGGTTTAATAGAGTTTATTTTCAAGATCAACTGCGACGCCTTGGAGTATCTTTCACGCTACTACAAGGAAACCCTGAAGAGTATGATCTGGGTTGATTCAATGGTATGTTGAATAACCTCAGAAACAATAAGTTCCAACTAATCGCATCTTCTTCGCGCAGCGCATCCAGGAGTACCGCAACATTATGGAGCTCGTCCTCCGCACCGAGCAGGACCCGCTGGTTATGATGGCGTGGCGCTGCAAGAAGCTCGAGGAGATCGTCATCCACGGTTACGTGCTGGATCCGCACAACCTCGTTGGGATTTCCCGACTGCGTGGTAGGGATCTTAAGGTCCTCGAGGTGTCCCGAATCGACCTATCGATGCCGTCGGTCATGATGACGCCCTTCATCGAGGTGAGCTACACTAAAATTCTGCATCTAAAGTCGTTCTAACTTATGAACAAATTCCGCCAACAGGAAATCAGCACCCAGCTGGGACAAAAGTGGGCACCGCTGGATCCGAAAACACTACCAGCGGCACTCGGCTTCTATCCGGTGTCGGACGACGTCCGCGATCAGTACATTTTGCGCTACATTCGCAACGGTAGCTCAACCTAGACGGCCACAGTGAAGCTGAACGCAAGGTAGGTTAATCCCAACGAAGCAAAGTGATCCTCGATCGATCGGCGCCGGCAGTTAGCTTGAAGCACGACGCAGTTGAAGATCTGGATGGGCATACACGTGGTAGTAAAAGTATCGTACATTATAGTAGAAAGAAAATTGTGGGAAGAGAATTCTACAAAAGTTACACTTTTAAATCTTCATCGTATTTCGTAAGGAAACGCAAGGAAGCGTCCTATAGCTCGGTAAGGTGCGCATTCCTCCCCACAACAACAGCTTAACCCGTTGCGCGCGAAAGTCAATTTAGTGTGTGTGGAAATATCGGAATGCTTTCACTTCCAGGCAACAAAGTGCACAAACGCAAAGTTAGAGCGCCGCAGCTTGAAGCAAGAGCGAAACATTATTACCTTTAGAAAAACACGAAACAAAACGAAAAACACCGAGGCAAACCCTACTCTAGATAAATTTGGTTTAGAATGAAGTGAGATTTGTTAGAGGAAAGAAATTACATTAAATTGTGCAATCGAGATTGGGGATGGAGTAGGAAAAAGAAAAGAAAAACGACTCTTTTGAGAGAAAACACACAAACCGATGTACAGAGCAAACAACAACAACAACAGATCTGTGATTTATTTTTGCGGTTAGAATATTTATTTTTCATATATTTTCGAATTTATTATATTGATTGTGCTGTATACATGAAACAACTGAAATTATATAGTGTTATATATTTTGTTTTCTTCAAAAATATTTATTCAAAAATTAGGTTAGCAATCATATTGACAAAAAGTGTGCTTGGGCATGGCTCAAAACCCTAAAGGTTGTGTTCTATTGCGGGAAACCGTGTTTTGAAACATGTAAAATTTCAGTTTCGAAAGATAACGTGCGTGTGTTATCCCATTCCGCTATGTGACTACAGTAATGACCGATTCTTAGCATTTGTTTACCAAGCAGTCATTTTTTCTAGTTGAACTTTGGATGGTTCTGATAATTTTCCATGTTTTCCTACTATTTGAACCACACACACGGAATTTTATAGTAAAATGACTCTTTTATAAGCCCTCTTATTGACAAAAGCAGATTCGGTTGTTATAAAACTATACAGGACATTTAAAAAGGGGGTATATGGAAGCGTTGTCCCGTCACGAAAAATGACAATTGTTTAATTTGCAATAGTTCGTGAAATCGGATTTGCATCATATTTTGCATTCTCTTTGTACTCAAAAACCCCTTTAAAATGCTTATTAGAAATCGAAAATTGGTCTAAGGGAACCACAGTTACGACTGACGCAAGTTTGCGTTGTCCCGTCACGCCAATTTTTTGGTCAAGGCACGAATTAAAAAAAGTCCTTCTTTTTACGTGTCTAGAAGCAAATCGTGTAACAGGCCAGTTTTTGATCGATCTAGACAAAATCGACCCTCCTGAATACAAATTTGCTAATTGATTTTCCTGAGTCTCAAAAAGGAAGCGAAATATTCAAGATGGCGGCTGAATGGAAAAAAAACACCATAAAAGGATTTTAAAGTTTGGAGTCGCTGAGTCGAATATGAGCTCCAAAGTACTCCAAAGTACTCAGGGAATGTGCAATCCAAGATGGCGAACCTAGCATATTGGAAATTTTTATACAGAAATGTAACAGGAAGTCAACAGGTCAAATTTAATCAATTTGGGGATGCTGAACTCGAATATAATCCTTAGAATATTCTATAGTCCTTAGAACAGTCTATGCGGCATAATGCCAAATACGGCCAAAAATTAATAAATAGGTACTCATGGAATGCAATTCAATTTTCTAGCTTCGCCATATTGGCCGCCATCTTGGATTTCACATTCCTTGAGTATTTTGGAATATTCTAGGGCTCATATTCGAGTTCGCAACCCTTTGTCCCTGCTCATTGCCGGTAACATTTCTTTATAAAATATCGAATATTCAAGCACCGCCATATTGGCCGCCATCTTGGATTGCACATTCCCTGAATACATTGGAGTACTCTAGGAGTCATATTCGAGCTCAGCGATCCTAAATTAGTTGAAGTTGACTAGTCAGTAGAGATTTTCACAATTGCTTCATTTCGTGACGGGACAACGCGAGCAAAATCCTCTTTTGCAAAATATCTGCGTTGTCCCGTCACGAAAAGAAGTACCTGTCAAATCAACAAAATTTGACGAAATTGGGTGATCCAGAAAGCAAAATCTTCGTTTTTCATTTTAGAAACACCTGTAGAAAAAGGTTATTCCAGAAACTTACTAGGAGAGCAGAGATCTCCACTTTTGTGTGTAAAAATCAAAGTGATCTAATTGTACGATGTTGTCCCGTCACGCTACATATGTATCCCACTTGACTCAAACTTTGTGTTTTTAAATGTTTGCTGGAATGAATCTTATTGGAAATTTAATGCTTTCCAAATTTGTATAAATATTGGTACCTTTTCCCACAGATTTTAAAGTTATCAGCAAAAAACTGAAAACATGCGTACAAACGTTGTCCCGTCACGAAAGAATCGGTCTAATGATGTTCCCCAATTCAATATCGGTAGGCCGGCTACGAAATTATGGAAAAGGCTGTTCTTTGCTAAGTTGAGGTGGATCCAAAAACAGATTTTTTTTCAACCATTTATGTGCAAGAGAGTTCAAATCAGTTGAAATAAATCATTTTTAGAACCACCCTAACCTGACTGAATCTGAACTCAATTTTGGGGTCCAATTGATTTACAAGTTTAAAAAAACAGAATTCCGAAAATTTTTCTAAATGCTCAAATTTTCTTATTTTGCAAAAGTTTAATTCACTAGAATTTCGTAATTTTTCGTTTTCGAAAAAATAGGTACATGGAAGAAATGCAAAATATTATAACTCACATTTTTGAAAATATTCAGAGTTTTCGCAAAACTACGTATTTTCCGAAAATACTCAAAATTACAGTTTTTTATAGTATGGGTTTCAAATGATCGGGATTTTTTCATACATTTTGAAAGTTATAAGTTAGTTATAACATTCAAAATGTATGAAAAAATCCCGATCATTTAATACCCATGTTGTAAAAAACTTAAATTTTGAGTAATCATGAAAAAACGTAGCTTTGTAAAAATAGTGCAATTTTTTAAATTACTTGAAATTTTCACAAAACTACTTTTTTACAAAAAAAAAAATGCTAGAAATGTCAGGGTTTTACGAACAAAAATCCAATAATACAAATATGAACGGATTTTTGAGGTTTTTTTTCAAAAGTCCGTAGTTCTGTGAAAATTCTTATAATTTTCAAAAAAAAAAAATCTTTAGAAATGTATGAAAATTTTTCATCTTTTTTTCAATTCAATCATTTTATATCCATTTAAAAAAAAGGAAAATTTCAATGTCATCCATATAGCCAAAATCCCATAAGTTCCCTCAGTTATGCAACCGTGGCATCACTGTAGTAGTTTATGCAACAAGTTGCAAAAAGAAGAAAGACTCCAAGTTTTGCAACGAGTCGCTTTCAACCAATTTTACAATTCTGAAAAATGCATTTCGAATGGAATTTTACGTAAAATTTCAAGGTTTTAAGTAAATCCACGGTGCAAACAAAAAAATAATGAAACATTTTACTATTTGATTTCGAAACTGGAAACATCAACTTTTCAGCACCCATTCCAGTACAGAGAAGTAGAACTTTTCAGCACAGGTATAATTTTTTCAATCAGTTTTTTTTGGTAGAGAAAAGTAGGCCATTTCATCGCTCGAGAAAAATAATTTTTAGATGCAAGATTAAATTTGCAATCGAAAATCAAACCGTTTTTAGTTATTTTTTTTTGCTGGGTGAAAAATGAGTTTTCCTCAGTGTCATCTAATCTGCTTAAATTTATCAACTCGTGATTCTCGAAAACGAAAAATGATATTTTTTGATACTTTCTGCTTTCTTTAATAAAAATAAATTCAAAAATTTAAAATCATGCGCAGTATATAAAAGGCTCAAAATAAATTATTTGGCCCTGTAAAATTTTTACTCTTTATTCATGTTGAGCTAAAGAATGTTGGCTAATTAGATGAAACAGAGAAAAACAAATTTCTCACAAAATTTAGAGAGGTCGGTTTACTAATTAAACAATTTTCTCAGCTTTCAAAAACCTTTAATGCAGGGTTGTTGCAAAGAGACTCTTTCTACAGAAAAAAACACTTAACTTTATCGACTTATAATGATTTATTAACCCCAACTTCCCCTACATGGCCTCAACCTTCGCCTTTAGCGTCCTCTTCTTCTCTCGGTCACAAAGCACTTCTTTAGCAGTTCAATCTTCTTTTCCTCCTCCTGGGCACGACCAACAACCAACACTACATTACTCGTTCTTCTGCAGCAAACCTGCGCCACGGCCTCCGGTCCAGAACCGGCCACCGCGCGCCTTCGATACGCGGCCTCCCGCCGCACGCGTTCCGCCGGCCAGAGTCGTTCCGCTGTACCGCTTCTGCTGGAATTCGTCGGCGCCCGGGCTGCCGTCGTCCGCCGGGATGTGTCCGATCCGAGTCGTGGCAGTAGTTGGCCACCGGCGAGATCCGGATACGTTCGCGCACGCCGCGGAAGTTCGTTTGTTCGGTTCGAGGGCTTCACGTGACTTTGACGTGTAATGATCGCGGACAACCGCGAAAGTGCGATCCGTTCGCTTGCTTGGATCGCCGGGAACCGGGGGGATGGCAACCCTATAGAGATATCTACGTGCGCATGTATTGCGCATACGTACACGAAAAAGATTGAGGTTAAATTTTGCACCAGCCGGCAAAACAAATGGTGTGCTAGTGTGCGTGACATCGGCCTTAGATTACTCTATTCCGACCAAAGCAAACTGACAACAGTCGACATTAGCACGGTTGTCAAATGAGAGCCCACAACAAAAGCACTAGCTGTCAAATGGTAGCCCATAACAAATCATTGGAACTGAGCAACCCCGAAGCGTTGAGAGATGTGGAACCCTCCGATCCGTAGAAACGCTCTCCTCTCCCCAACTTGTTCGCTCTCTCGCTCTTTTGCAGCCGAAGTTCTTGCCGGAAGTCGGTTGCTGGTATTGGTGAGGTCGTGTTGGCGTGCAGAAGATGCACGTTTATGGAGATATGCTTGTTATTTATCGTTATTTTAATAATGTTCAAGTGCGTACAAAAATGTTTTACTCCAAATAAGCTCAAATTACAGCAAAATTTTCCTAACGTTACAGGGTGCTTTTCCAGAAGTCAAAAAATGACCTTGAAAATTTTTGTTACTTGAAAACGATGCCCTTTATCAACAATAAAAAAGGTAAAGTTATTTTCGATTGAAAGTTTGATTTTGCTTTTAAAAATGACCTTTATTTTTTTTGGCAATGGCTCCGATGTTTCAAAAAATCAATCGTAAAAGATGCTCTTTTTATTGCGCGTCCTAAGAAATAATCAGTTTTTGTGATTATCTTGAAGGGGTCTCTAAGATAAGAGCGCAAGCATTTTTCCAATCCATCGCAGTAACCGTTTTGATTTCCGCTTTTCATTGCTGTCAGTTCAACTCAACTTTTTATGTTAATTTGTTTTCAAACTGAACGCGTTTCTTTTAGAAAAAATAAAAATTGCTATGAATCTTAAATTGGTCTGCTTCTTTCATTTGCAAGGTGTCCACGCCGAGACACCTCTTCGCAGCCCAATCTACACAGGGGAAAGGGCCAGTGGAATGTATTAAATAGACTACTTCCGGATGGTGGATAACAATCATGTCGAGCGGACGGATTCACGATCTCTTGCCATGAGGCGATTTATTAGCTGAGAGCTGGTTACAGGGTTCGATCGGGGTTTTATACGCCAGGGGCATCTATCGCAAACAATGGGGATTGGTACTAACAAAAGCGCAATAGGTAAGATCAGCTTGGGGCAGTGTACAAATGTCAAGTCTCAAAGCAAAGTGCCCAACCGAGCACAAAATGGGGTCCTTCAGGCTCACAATTAATTTTCAGCCCCAACATACCGGCCACCAATGGAATCCCGATTTCATTTAAATTTAATCTAAACTTGTTAACATCTCACACTTCTTATAAACTAGTTTTATTCTTTGTCTTGGGAGGTCGTCGAATAGCTGGGCGACTCGTCTAATTCGGGTTTGTTCGCTGGTGAGAGGTTGTTAATGGATATCAGGCACTCTTTCACATCTGACCGGTCGTAGAAAGCGCCCGACGGAACCTTGACGCGCACGACCCGCACCAGTCCGTCCGACTGGACGGTGATACGGCACATGCTCTATCGGAGAGGGGGAGGAAGAGAGGATTATCTTGTTTCAGGAGGACCAGCTTGTCGACCAGAAGGTTCGGCTGCCGGTACAGATCATTGATGTGCTAGAGCTGGTGAAGGTCAAGTTAAGATTATCCGTTGCCCACAGTTTGCAGCACTACTTGGACTTCCATTGAATTGCTTGCCTCAGCGAAAGCCGGTTAGTAGAGACACCGAAGAGGTCTGGCTCGGCGAACTATTGGAGAGCGGTGCTGACCAAGAATTTTTCGGGAGTGATTTGCGTCACGTCGCCTCCAGAGTTGTCCTCGGTGTCATTTCCGACTACTTCTAAGCTGACCGCGAAGGCTGCAGAACCACTGCGTCCGGTGTCGAACCCAGACAACCGCAGGCAGAACCAAAAAGCCAACGCCAGCCAGCCAACAAGCCCCCACGATTTTCTCAGATTGTCACTTTATGTAAACAATTTAGGTTTGCCTAAGCCTACTCTCCCTTGCCTTCGTTAGGTTTTTTCGTTGCGGCGATATCTTTCTGCGGCGATTATTTGGAGCGCAGGATTCTAATTTTTCTCGAAAGTATTAATAATCAACTCAACTTTTATTTTAAGTAGACAGGTCTTGAAAGCGAGGAATTTTTCCATTTTTTCTTAACCTACAAATTTGCCAAAGACACCAAATCGATCAGAAAATTCTTTCTCAGGCTACAGATTTTCAAATGTTCACATGGCCATTTTGTACAACAAAAAATACAAAATTGAAAAACTAAAAAAAAAAAAAAAGAAAGAGGAGAAAAAACAGAAAATAAGAAAGAAATGCTCATATTACAAATTATGGAATTATTAGTATTTTCAACAAAAGAGGTACTTTGTGGGAATTTAAGTATTTAACACATTTCGCTACGCTTTGTATCGCTGTTGCAAATTACAAGTTTTTAAGTATGCTCATCAATTTATCAGGTTTTGTGAACATTTTACACAAAAAACGCTGGTGGTAGTGAAAATCAATAACATATAAAAATTGCATCGACACCAACAGTGCAAATTTAAAAAAAAATGAGTATTTCCACAGAAATAAGACATTTTGTAAAAAAAAAGACGAGCAGCCCTTGCGTTGGGTAGTTTTTTTTTACATTTTTTAAGGTTGGGGTTTCTATGATAAATGGTTTAAACCGTGAACCATGCACCAAGCACACTAATTCCATTACAAAATCATCCGAATGAGTTACTGAGTTATATTTTCCGTTGAAAATTGTGGTGATAAATTGTAGATCACGCACGGTTTGTTAAGAGCGAAAGGTGATTAAGGTATTAAAGACGAAGACTACAAAAGCTCTACTGTTGCTCTAAATTAGCAGACAATTGAAGCAAGGTTCAAGAGTAATAGACACAAAATATATTCATCTGCATGCAACCCAATCGGTATTTTATATATTGTATCTCTAGAAGTGATTATAAGCACTAGACAAACAGGAAAAAAAGAGAAGGAGGAATGATTTGTGTACTGTGTACCTTAACGGAAAAAAAGATTATTTAAAAAAAAACAAACTGTAAGCAAAATCAAATCGAATGCAAGAATAATATCTTTAAACATATTTTTATACACTTATAATATGACTTATCCCGAAACTGAAGATTGAATTTACGTTATGTCTCAAACAAAACCGTTTCGTTATTTCCCCTAGTCAGCAAAGAGAGCAAGTCAAAACGCGGAGTGAACAATACACAAAAAAAAAAACACACAAAGTGAACTAGGAAAATGAAAAGTTTGCTAAGAGAACAACACACAAACACTAATCAGTTAAGGAAGTGCTAGCAAGGAACCGAAACACATCCTCAACGAGTAGAAAAAATTTAACACACAAAACAATAAAGCTAGAACGAAATTGTGGCACGCTAGCACGAAACAAAACAACATGGAACAAAACACACAGATAACAGAGAATTTCTTACCGTCGAAACCGTCCCTTCCGAACTCGGTCGAAACACTTTTTGATAGCAACAGAGCAAACTCAGAAGAAGAAAAAAAAACACACACAGAAGCGCCAGAAGGGAACAAACCAAAACAGAAATAAAAAAAAAACACTCACAAATGTAAACAAAGAAACAAATGCCATGAAGATCAAGCAACAGCGTGCCTAAGCGAAGCAAAACAAAAACAAGAATCAACAACAAATGTGTTACACAAAACTAAGTTAGAGAAAAAAAAAGAAGAATAAAAAAAAAGATGCAAGCAAAACGACAAAGAACATAACAACAATTCCTTAACGCAACAAATTAGAACTGTGATAATATCGAAATATGAAGATGATAACAACACATACAACAAGCAAACAAGCAAAACAAGTGAAACTAACTGATTATAACGGAGGAGGAAAAAAGCAAGAAAGAAACAAACAAACAAACAGATATCGAAACAAAAACAAAAGCGGATTTTTAGCGGGAAACCAACAAAAGTGTTACAGCAAATCCAGTCCACTGCGAGGATGAATCATATAGAATAAAGCAACAGAAAAAAAGATTAAAATTTTTCCGTTTTTGTGACGCAAACCGGCATGAACAGAAACCAACAAAAACACGGCATGATATTTATTTAAACTGAGCAGAAATGTAACATTCTTTTTATTCGGATATCTTATTTATTCTTCTATATATGGTTATGGAATTTGTAGACAAAGAGTGTGTTATGAATATTTAGATAAATGTATGTATTTGACGTATCAACAAAAGAAACCAAGTAAAAAAGTAGCAAAAAAAAAATGGAAAGAGAAGTTTACTTATTATAATCAAAACAAAATATTACACTAGCGTAAGCAGAGTGCATCTCAAATGCTACCGAATAGATGTTAGTGTTTCTAACTTAACCCTCAACACTAGTGGATTCCCCGTAGAATTCTGATTTTCGTTAACAACAACTCGAATTGGAGAGCGTACTCGTCAAAAGTGCAATATTTTTAAAGTGTGTTTAACTTTGTTTCGTCATTTGTTGACTCAAGAACATAATTCCGGTATGAAGTGGTTAAATTAATAACAAATATAGAATGGTTCAAAAGATCAATGCCAGAAAAGAGCAAATTTATAGAAGAAAAGTGCATAACGAAAACAAACGATGCCATTGTTATAGCTAGCGAAGCAATGATAAGAAAAGAATATGAAATATAAATAGTAGATGCACACAAAGTGTGAAATAGAAGGTGTGCTAACGTTTATCACATAAAAAGACAGGCGAAAGAGGTAAAGTGATGTTGAGGATCTTTGATAACTAGAAATGAATCTTGTTGAAAATGTTTTGAACATTGAACACTCTGATTACTCCAAGCGATTGAAATGTTGTGACCCTAAATTGATTTTATTTTAAATTTTGATTGAAATTCAGGAAAAATTATATTTAAAATTTCAAAACATTCTAAATTCTGAACTTTTGAAATTCTTAACTTCAAAACTGTTTAAATCCAAAACATCTTAAATTCTAACCTTCTTAAATTCAGAATTTATAAATTTCTCAAATTCTAAACTTCCTAAATTCCAAACTTCTTGAATTCAAAACTTCATAAATTCTAAACATCCTAAATTCTAAACTTCTTAAATTCTAAACTTCTATTATTCTTAAATTCTAAACATTCGAACTTCTTAATTTTTTTCCTTCTTAACTTCTAAACTTCTTAAATTCTAAATTTCTTAACTTCTTAAATTCTAAAACTTCTAAACTTCTTAAATTCTAAACTTTAAGTTTTTTTAAATTATAAACTTCTCAATATCTAAACTTCTTAAATTAAAACTGGTAAACCTTTTTTTTCCTTCTTAGCTTCTTGAATTCTAAATTTCTAAACTTCTTAAATTCTGAACTTCTAACCCTCGAAATGTCTTAAATTCGAAACTTTTTAATTTTTAAATTCTAAAGTTATTAACTTCTAAACTTGTTGAATTCTTAAGTTCTTAAATTCTAATCTTGTAACCTTCTAAATTTCTTAAATCATAAACTTATAAAAATATTTAACTTCTTCAATTCTAAACTTTTAAACTTGTTAAATTCTCAACTTTTCAACTTCTTAAATTATAAATTTCTAAACTTCTAAAATTTTAAACTTATAACTTTCTAAATTTCTTAATTTTAAACTTCCTAAATTTTAAACTTCTCAACGTTTAACTTTCTAAACTTTGAAAATTCCTAATTTATTAAATTCTAAGCTTCTAAACTTTTCAATTTCTTCAATTCTTAATTTATTAAATTCTAAACTTCTAAAATTCTTCAATTCTAGACTTCTTAAATTCTAAACATCTGATTACTCCAAGCGATTGAAATTTTGTGATCCTAAATTGGTTTTATCCTAAATTTTGATTGAAATTTAGGAAAAAATGTATTTTAAATTCCAAAACATTCTAAATTGTGATCCTAAACGACTGTATCCTGAATTTTGATTGAAATTTAGGAAAAAATATATTTAAAATTTCAAACATTCTTAATAATTTTGAATGTTTTGAAATTTTAAATATATATATATTTTTTTCTTCAAAAATTCTTGACTTCGAAACTTCTTAAATTATAACTTTCTAGACTTCTTAAATTCTGAATTTCTAAGCTTCTTAAATTCTAAACTTCTTAAAATCCAAACTTCTTAAATTCCGAACTTCTTAAAATCTAAACTTCTTAAATTCTTATCTTCTTAAATTCTAAACTTTAAGTTTCTCAAATCATAAACTTCTCAACTTCTAACCTTCTAGACTTCTTAAATAAATTCCAAACTTTTTTATTTTTTCCTTACTTCTAAACTTCTTAAGTTTTAAATATCTTAACTTCCTCAATTCTGAACTTCTGACCTTCTTAATTTCTTAAATTCTAATTTTTTAAAATTCCTAAATTCTAAACTTCTCAACTTAGAAACTTGTTAAATTCTTGATTTCTTAAATTCTAAACTTCTAAAATTCTAAACTTCTAATCTTATAAACTTCTTAAATTCTAAACTTCTTAAATCCTAAACTTCTATGAATACAAAGAGACGAGTTGTTCCTTTTAATTCCGCTACATATTTCTTAAATTCTAAAATTTTAAAATTTTAAATTCTAAACTTCACAAGTTAGAAACTTATGAAAATCTTGATTTCTTAAATTCTAAACTTCTTAAATTCTTAACTTCCAACCTTCATAATTTCTTAAATTCTAAACCTCCTAAATTCTAAACTTCTTGACTTCTTAAATTTTAAACTTCTCAACTTCTAACCTTCTAAGCTTCTTAAATTATAAACTTCAAATAAATTTAACTTTTTAAATTCTTTTCTTCTATCCTTTTATGCTTCTTAAATTCAAAATTTCTAAATTTCTTTAATTTTATACTTTTAACTTTCTAAATTTCTTAAATTCTTAACATCTCAACTTTTAATTTTCTAAACTTCTTAAATTCTTAATTTATTAAACTCTAAACTTCTTAAATTTTAAAATTCTTAAATTCTTAAATTCTAAACTTCTCAACTTCTAACCTTCTGAATTTTTTAAATTCTAAACGTTTTAACTTCTTAAATTCTAACCTTTTAAATTTCTTTAAAACTTTTAGACTTCTAAAATTCTTTCAGAATTATAAACCTGAAAATTTAAATGTTTAAAAATTCAGAAGGTTCAAAAAATCCAAAATATTCAAAAATCTATAATTTGAAATTCCTTCATTTGTAAAACATGTTTTTGTAATTCTTTCGTGAAACCACTTACTTTTCCTGTCATTCTTGATCGACGAAATAGCCTACTTTTCTGTACCAAAAATAACAGAATCGAATAGCAACACTTTTCAAAATAAATGCTGAAAAGTTCTACTTTTCAGCACTCAAATGGGTGCTGAAAAGTTGAACTTATCAGCACTTGTTTCGAAAAGTAACACTTTTCAACATTTTTTTTGATTTAAACGATTTGACATAAAATGTCACTCAGTGTGTGTTTTTTTGGAATTGCAAAAAAAGTTGTATGGAACTCGTTGCAAAACTTGATTTTTTCAGCACTCTTCGTATTTATCCAACTCGGTGACCCTCGTTGGATAAATGTGCGACTCGTGCTGAAAAAATCCTCTTTTTGCAACTTGTTGCATAAACTACTATTACCATATTATTTGTTTTTTGACGTTTGTCTTTTTTTAACGAAACTCAACAAGATTCATTTTTGGGAACAAGAGGCAACCTGTTCTCAATCAAATTGAAATGGTTACAAAAGGGTTGAAAAGTTTGAATGTTATTCAGCCAAAACAACCGAATTGGGAAAGATGCGTTACACAAAAGAAAAATAAACAACTCAAAACTGCAACCAACACGTGCAAATGATAACATCTGTGATATGCAAACAAAAAATCCAATACCCTACAACAACAAAGTAAATAATAGTAAATAAGCCGAAATGAACGAGTAAGAACAAAACAAACAACCAAAAGCCGCTCAAAAGGGAAGCGTCATTTTTTTTTTGTAGAAAAGACGCGAGCGATTTTCGTGATGAGCAACACAACTTGAAGAGCGCGTATAAAAAAAGTCAAGTGTGTTAGGAGAGGAATCGTGATGAAAATAGAAAAAAAGGGTAAAAACACAAACATATTCCATCGCCGAAGACTAGCACGCGTTAAACGTAAACAATGTGTAAACAACAAACAACCAATTACCAATGTAACAACAACAAATGGACTGCTTTAGGGTAACGTAACGATAGAAAGAGACGAAGAAGAAGGTGAATACAACAAACGTTCAGCAAAAAACATCAATAAATCGCACACGAGAAAAACAACAAACAAACAGAAGGCAAACACACAAAACAAAACAAAGAATGCCATGTGTTTTAGATGAACCACAAGTTGAACGAAGAAAACAAAGGAGCCTCGATGAAATCTGGCACGCGCCAATAAAGTTGTGAATTTGTTTCAGTGTGCAGCATTATTTAGTTTTGTTGATTTTTGATTTCTTTTATACTTGATACAATGACAGAAGAATAATTACAATGTAAGGAAAGTTAAGATGAGAAAAAAAATCACGCATAGGCATTTATCGGATCCACCTATGAGCATAATAATGAAAAGAATCACAAAAATCCCCGAAATATTATCTCCACTTGATGATGATAAAGCGTAGTAAAATTATAAAAGAATAATCACAAAAAAAAAAAAAACTTGCTGAAACTTACGTCTCTCGTTACACTTGAAACTGAATCGATTATATGCTATATAAAAAAATACACAACTGTGACAGGAAAAGAAAAGAAACTTATAAAGTAAAACCCATAAAGTGTAGATTTCGAGAGTTTGCTAAAAATCTCAGTAAATCCCGCAAAAAAGTATCCCCCTTTGGGCGTTTCTCAATTTATTTAGACAACGAAAAGAAAGCCCGGCTCGATTTTAGGTAATTTTTCACTTTTTTATTCTTCATTTTATTTCGCTTTTTATAATTTATCTCTGTTTTTTTTTCCTTCTTTTTCTCAGTGTATATAAATTAAAATAAATACATTCTTTCATATATAATAACACATGTAATCAACTTTCTTTGCGCGATTTTCTCTCTTTTCTTGCTTGTTTTTTTCTGAATTCCGCATCCCCTCGTTCGGCCTCTGCGCGATCTTGGCTCTCTTTAACGGGTAATTTTTTTCTCTCTCTCTTCTCTTCTTGAAAAAGAGACAACAAACAAAAATAAATGTTTAGAACTCGTCGATTTTTTTTTCTCGCTTTCTCTCTCCGTCTCGCATGCAATTTTCTGTGTTTTTGACAAAGATATTTTTAACGGGCTGAGAATTTAGATTTTTTCCTGGGAGGTCTATATTTTATTGAAAAAAGTCTGTTTATGCTTTTTTTGAAATTTTTGGTTTAAATTTGAATTTCTATGCTCTATTTACTACGATCATGTGACAAAACAGCCAACATAAAAAAAAAACAAAAATATTTTTTCCGAGTAACTCGCAAGGCTATGTTTAGCGCAGTAGGCTTTGCTATACGTTTCATCCGTTTCAACTCAGAAGACTGCACTCTGATTAGAGGTGGGCAAAACCGCTCTTTTTTAGGAGCCGCTCATTTTCGTTCGCTCATCAAAAAGAGCCGCTCTTTTGAACAGCTCTTTCGCTCTTTTTTTTTTAAAAAAAAGCATAGGTCTGGTGCGGTCTCTATGTTATTATTTTGAGAAAAAAAATGTTGATTTTAGTAATATTTTAGTAATAAGTTGATTTTAATTAATATTTTGGAAGTTAAGAAATTTGAAATGCTCAAATTGTATTTGGCTAATACTTTAATGTACGATCAGTTGTACAGTGAAAAGTTTTTTTCATTTTGTTTAGAAAATCATTTACTTTTGAAATTTCAAAAAAAGTAAGAAACTGAAAAAATGTGTTTTAAATCTATTAAGTGGCATTCAAATATCAAATATCATCAATGCTATTGAAAGTCTTTCAAAATATATTGATGAGAAAGTTGCTATAGACACCCTAATGAAATATTAAGATTCGGCTCTGAAAATGTTGGGAAATAGCCCCTTTTAACCTGCCAGTTTTATTCTAAAGTACCGTCAGTGGGGGTGACTATGGGTCAAAAAACGATACACCTCTCGTAATTTCTTAATAACAAAAACAATTTAAATAACATCGAAAATCTTTCAACGTAGATTTGTTCTTAGATGGTTTACTGACATTTTCCCAAAATATGGTGTATTTTGATGAACACTACCTTAAATGCCAATAGTTTGAAAATTGACCCAATCTCACCCCTTAAAAGGGGTGACATTGGGTCAAATGAAACTAAAATGATGCTCAAATACAACGATATGGTAAAAACAAGTCATCCAACAGTGTTTCTTGTTCGAGGGAATCGTATTGACACGCTACAATGTTTGAAGTGGAGATTTTCAAACATTTGGGTAGTTTTCGAGCAATTCTAACAAAAATATTAGAAAAATGATTTTTCGAGAGGTCATTTTTGGCCAAAAACGTACCTCAACTTTAGACAGCTGCCAAAATAACAGGATTTGTTCTAGGAACGAGATTTTTTTCAGCGAAGTCATCTTAAGATGTCCCCTACACAACCCTTTTAACAGAATTCAGTTTCATTGAGAAGAACCTGAAAAATTGTAAAATCCGTAAAAAATCACTTTGACCCAATCTCACCCCCCAGACCCAATGTCACCCCCACTGACGGTATTTAAAAAAGTTCCCAAAGGGAAAATGTTGGGATTAATATTTGGTTAGCATTGTAATATTTAAAATTGCATTTTTAATTTTCAAAACCAAATTTTACACTGCAATTTGTTGGAAATTCAATAAATTATTAGTTTAAAAATCATTCCATCTTGAAACGGTTCTTTCAAAAGACTGGGGTTTAAAAAAGAACCGCGGTTCGCTCTTTTAAATGAACCGGCTATTTGAGCGGCTCGCTCTTTTTTGCCCACCTGTACTGCCGTTCTACGCATAATTGTCCCATGTACAAAAAAGTGCAACTGAGAAAAACGCGATTGAAATTTTTCGACCGATTTCTGTGTTTCTACGCATAATTGTCCCGTGGGTTCCTATTCACCCTATGTGTCCCTAATCGCCCCAGTTAGCAGTTTATCACCCTTATTTGTGATCCTCTTGCAATACAACAGGTAAACAAGGCATAATGCTTAGTAAAACTAATGATTCCGTGTAAGAAAATACTTGGTGGGACAATTATGCGTAGAAGTTCATCGATGGGACAAACAGACTTGCTGTTGTTTTTGATGAGTTTCCGAACAAAGTACCAGATTTTATGTGTTTTTCTTAAAGTACACATCAGACTAAACTTAAAAATGGCAAAAAGTCAAAATCGTCAAAAACTGACATGGGACAATTATGCGTAGAACGGCAGTGTAACTCTGATTATAAAAATTTAATGCCCGTTTTATGAGCAAGACGCTCAGCTCTTATTCCAGAATGCATACAAATTAAACAAAAAAAACTCATACTCTTTATATAGGAATCGAGCTCGTGACCTCTGGATTGGAAATCCAGTACGCTGTTAACGAATCACATTTAAAAAAAATGTGTTCAATGTCTTTTAGACATTTTTTTCCAAAAAATCTGAGAAGTACTTTTTGATTGCAAATTCAATTTTACATTAATAACGAGGTCAATAAAAATTTTATATGTCAAATTTCGTTTTTTTTTCAAAAATGTTTAACTCGGCAGCCAAGTTTTGTTGGGAAATTGAGTTTTGTGAAAAAAGTTAATTAAAAAATCTGCTTAAAAATGTTTTACTCGTTACCTATTGAGCAATTCCAGCTCAAATCAGGAATTTTTCTGGTACTTTTGTACCCGACTCTCTCCAATTTCAATAAAACTATTTAGACATGTTATCCTAGGCCTATATAAGCCATTTTTGTGTATATGGAGCCAATTGTAACCAAAAATGACCTTTGAGAAGGGCGTAAGTTATTTAAATATTTTTGTATTTTGCAATTTAAAAATTACTGTATCTCGAAGCCGTTGCATCGTATCAAAAAGTGATCAAAGACAAACTTGTAGGAAATTGGACGGGCTTTTTTAAAAAATACACTGAAAGAAAAATACACGCTACTTTTATGAGATTTTTAAATTTTTAAGTTTACAAGTTATTTCACGATGTTTTTTCGTTCAAATTTTTTTAGGAAATAGTCTAAGATGTCACAAAAAGACTCACAAATCATTTACTAAAACTGTATTTTTGAAAAGGGGTCTCAACGTCAAAATTTTCAAAAACCGATAGTGGGAATCGATTTCTCAGACAATTTTACATAAAAGTCTTCATATTGACCGTTGTCCTAAGTCCAATCCTTGTGAAGATATGGCAAACCTTTCAACTTAAAAAAATGTATAGTACGATATTCCAAGCAACACATTGTAAAAGGGGCAAACATGGATTTGTAAACAAAGACTAAATTTCAGTTTATTTTCAATGCGAACAGTCAATGACGTTTAAGAGTTAAAGTACTTAGAAAAAAATAAATAGAAAATATCCGGTAAAATTTTCCCAGAATTTGTCAAATTTTCTTATTGGCCTTACCTTTTAAAATCAATAGATTTTGCGCAGATCTGTGCCAATTCTATATTCTGATTAGTGAATTAAGTTTGAACTAGCGAAACCCGCTGTACCTTCTTCACTTCAATCCTCAGCCAGTTGCAAAGTTCTTTGTCATTGCGGGCATGTCAAAAACATTATCACTGCAGCTTTGAAACGGAAATCTTTTGGAGCTGGCATTCTCAAGTGTGAGTGCGTGTTGTTTGTTTGTTTTTGTTTTTTTTTACTATTGTTGTAGGATTAAATTGACCTTCCGGCGTGTTTGCTCATTTGTGAAACTATCAAACAGTCACTTTTAATAAAGCATGCGAAACGCTCACTATCAAAACAAAAGTGGTGAAAATAAACGGGTTGAAGAACAGTGTTTTTTTTTAAATAAATTTGCAATTTAAAATATGTCAACTCTTTTTTTTCATGTTATGAAGAATTACACTTCATAACATGAAAAAAAAAAGTTCAACGAAATCAAAACTCTTTAAAAAAAAAAACGCATTCCGGAAGGCCGATTTTCCACGTTTTGCTGTTTATGCGGAGTTGGTAATAAACTGCAGAAGTGCATTTGTCCGAGTGTTTTCGCGTCACTTTTTCAGTTTCCTGTAAATATGCTTGCGGTAAAAGCGGATTAGTATTTGCTCGAAATTGTTTTTTTTTTGTTATTTTTGTTTTGTATTTCTGTTTAGCTAAGCGCGGAAAATGTGTTTTTCTTCTATCTTTTTTGTTTGCTGTGTGTAAGTGTAAGTAAGAGTTAGAGTTTTGTATTTGCTGCTGTTTCCAGTTTTTCTCTTTTTTTTTCGTTATATCACCGATAGAAAGGAAGAGATGCTGATGTTTGGTTTAGTTTGGTTTGCTTTGACTAAAATTCTTGAAAATATCGCTTTACGAGTTAGTGTTTTTAACAATGTTTTATTAAGTTTGGTTGAGTGTTTATTTTTCGCTTCGCACATAGTTCATGTTTTGCTTTCTTGTTTGGTTTGTTACGAATAAATAATTGTTAGTTTGTCCTACTTGTTTTCACTGGTTAAGTCTGCGCTTTTGTTCTTTTCTTCTGCACTTTATTATATAAATAAATTTTCATATAAATTTGTAAACACGGCTTGATCAGGATTTGTTCCGCTACTAATAATGATGCTTCTTTTTTTGTTTCTGTTACGATATAAGTTTTCTCTATTTTGGTAATACGAGCTATGGTTTGGTTTTCTCCTTTTTTTCGTTTGTTTTGTCTCACTTCCCTTTCACCACCCTTCCCGCTTCCTGCTCCTTCCTTCCGCATTTAGATTTTGAGTTAATATAATTTATAGTAGTAGTGGTAAACTAGGATGTTTTTTTTCTTTTGCTTTGTTTTTTTTTCGTTTCCTGCGCTTCGCCTAACATTTTGGGGTAATTGTTACTCGCTAAATGGCATGGCTTGGCTCCGCATGGGACCTCTACCGTGAACAGCTCATTTTCGAAGTGGGCGGCAGTTTTCACTTGGATTTAACATCCCTCCGTAAGCATCTTTCTTGTTTGTTGATCACTGTTTCAGGAATTCTTCTTCATTTCGCGCGCGCTCTTCTCACCGTCCTGCGTGTTTTAAAATTATTATTTTATAAATAATTCGCATAGCGTTGATTGAATCACTGGTAAGAGCGTTTCCTACATTGTTTTTTTTTGTTTTGCATTTGCCCTTATTTCACTCTATGGTTGTTTTTCTTTGCTTATGTGTTGTTTGCTCTTTTTAGCTTTCCCTTCTTTTTTTTCTCGTATCAGTTATCAACTGTTTGTGTGATTTTTTGTTTTGTTTGTTATCATATCTCTCTCTAGAGTTGTTTTGCTTCACTGCAATCAATGTAATAATTATTATTATTGTAATAATGTGTATAATATTGTAATGATTTTTAATCGATAATAAAATAAATGGCATTTTCTCCACGGGGGTGATCGTTCCTGTGCCAACTTTCGCGCAGTGTAACATGACTTGCTCAATCTTTCTTTCTTTTTTTTTTTGTTATGAGTAGGAAAGTTTCGGCTGATGTTGTTGCTTGATTTTTTAAAACGATCTCACTGGTTCTTTTAGTGTGTTTGTTTGTGTGTCCGTGTGGTTGTGTCTCTGTTTGTTTGTATTGTTGTTGTTTGTTTTTTTAAGGAAGGTTTTCTAGAAATTCCTTCGCACACTACATTGTTTTTTTGGGAGTATGTATGTAGAAAGTTTGCATTACAACAGTGTCTGTGTAAGTGTGTGTATTTGAGTGACTCTAATCTCTCAGGCGATTAGCGAGTTTAAATAGTGCTTGCCACTAGATTTTTTTTTTTTTTGGTTGCGTTGTTTTTTATAATTATTATCCTCATGGTAGGTCGTGTTTTTTTAACTTCTTTTTTTTAATTTCTTAAAAGTTCTTTTTTTGTTGTTTTTTTTTGCCACTACCGTACATTAAACACACACATATATCAAGCACTAGGGGAGCGTGAGAGAGTCTGTCGTCTATCGTGGCGCCTTGCTGCCCTTGTTGAAACTGCCACTGTGCTGGGGCCGGGGCGTAAACTGGCGGGATGCTGTTGGAAAGAGGAAAAGCGATGAGTTGAATTAGCGTCTAAATTCGTTTGCGGTAATTTTCATTCCTTGCAAGGCAGCAATCAAAGGTCTGGTCAGCAATGTCCAAAAAACTAAATTGTAGAGATTTTTCTCAGCATGGTACTTTTTTTAACGTAACCTAAAAATGGCTATAACTCGAAAACGGTGCCCTTTACCAACATTTTACAAGAGTTCTTTTCGATTTAATTTTACCCCGCTAAGGATTTTTATGTTTTTTGTGTGCATTTCGGATACTTTCCAAAATAACTATTTTTTTTTTTCAAAAAATCATAACTTGACCAAAACAAAAACGTCAAATACAATTAAAAAAACAAGTGCTGAAAAGTTCAACTTTTCAGCATCCATTTAAGCTTTTTCGTCGTTCGAGAATGACGGAATAGTTATTATTGTTGTTGATATTAATGTTCACAACAATAAAGCTTCTTTTTCTCAGGACAATAATCCATTGTACGAACACAATGAGTTTAAAATTGATTTTTGAATCAATTTTGAAAATAAAAACTAACTTAATCCACCTATGTGGTTGGTGCCTTCCTCACTCTTTTCCAACAATGGGTGATATGTAATATGATGGATTTGGACACAAATTTAATCCAAAAAAACACACATATCACTCAAGGGCTCATAAGTGGTCAGAACTCGAGGCAGGGTTGCCAGATCTTCAATGTTGTGGACTCGTTGGAGAGGTCTTTTGATAACCTAACCAACGTTGGGTTGGATGATGGATCCGGACATTGTTTACATACATTTAAGTAAGATCCGGCTACAAAAAAAGTACATAAATATCACGTAAGTGGTCAGAACTCGAGACAGGGTTGCCAGATCTTCAATGTTTAATACTCATTGGAAAGGTCTTTTAATTACCTAACCAACGATGGGTCGGATGATGGATCCGGATATTGTTTACATACATTTAAGTGAGATCCGGCTACAAAAAAAGTACATAAATATCACTTAAGTGGTCAGAACTCGAGACAGGGTTGCCAGATCTTAAATGTTTAAGACTCGTTGGAAAGGTCTTTTAATTACCTAACCAACGATGGGTCGGATGATGGATCCGGACATTGTTTACATACATTTAAGTAAGATCCGGCTACAAAAAAGTACATAAATATCACTTAACTGGTCAGAACTCGAGACAGGGTTGCCAGATCTTCAATGTTAAAGACTCGTTGGAAAGGTCTTTTAATTACCTAACCAACGATGGGTCGGATGATGGATCCGGATATTGTTTACATACATTTAAGTAAGATCCGGCTACAAAAAAAGTACATAAATATCACTTAACTGGTCAGAACTCGAGACAGGGTTGCCAGATCTTCAATGTTTAAGACTCGTTGAAAAGGTCATTTAATTACCTAACCAAAGATGGGTCGGATGATGGATCCGGACATTGTTTACATACATTTAAGTGAGATCCGGCTACAAAAAAGTACATAAATATCACTTCAGTGGTCAGAACTCGAGACAGGGTTGCCAGATCTTAAATGTTTTGGACTCGTTGGAAAGGTCTTTCGATTACCTAACCAACGATGGGTCGGATGATGGATCCGGACATCGTTTACATACATTTAAGTGAGATCCGGCTTCTAAAAAGTACATAAATATCACTTAAGTGGTCAGAACTCGAGACAGGGTTGCCAGATCTTCAATGTTGTGGACTCGTTGGAAAGGTCTCTCGATTACCTAATCAACGATGGGTCGGATGATGGATACGGACATTGTTTATATACATTTAAATGAGATCCGGCTACAAAAAAGTACATAAATATCACTTAAGTGGTTATAACTCGAGACAGCGTCGCCAGATCTTCAATGTTGTAGATTCGTTGGAAAGTTCTTTTGATTACCTAACCAACTATGGGTCGGATGATGGATCCGGACATTGTTTACATACATTTAAGTGAGATCCGGCTACAAAAAAGTACATAAATATCACTTCAGTGGTCAGAACTCGAGACATGGTTGCCAGATCTTAAATGTTGTGGACTCGTTGGAAAGGTCTCTCGATTACCTATTCAACGATGGGTCGGATGATGAATCCGGACATTGTTTACATACATTTAAGTGAGATCCGGCTACAAAAAAGTACATAAATATCACTTCAGTGGTCAGAACTCGAGACAGGGTTGCCAGATCTTAAATGTTTTGGACTCGTTGGAAAGGTCTTTCGATTACCTAACCAACGATGGGTCGGATGATGGATCCGGACATCGTTTACATACATTTAAGTGAGATCCGGCTTCTAAAAAGTACATAAATATCACTTAAGTGGTCAGAACTCGAGACAGGGTTGCCAGATCTTCAATGTTGTGGACTCGTTGGAAAGGTCTCTCGATTACCTAATCAACGATGGGTCGGATGATGGATACGGACATTGTTTACATACATTTAAGTAAGATCCGGCTACAAAAAAAGTACATAAATATCACTTAAGTGGTTATAACTCGAGACAGCGTTGCCAGATCTTCAATGTTGTAGATTCGTTGGAAAGTTCTTTTGATTACCTAACCAACGATGGGTCGGATGATGGATCCGGAAATTGTTTACATACATTTAAATGAGATCCGGCTACAAAAAAGTACATAAATATCACCTAAGTGGCCATATCTCGAGACAGGGTTGCCAGATCTTCAATGTTGTGGACTCGATGGAAAGGTCTTTTGATAACCTAACCAACGATGGGTCGTAAGGTGGATCCGGACATAATTTACATACATTTAAGTGAGATCCGGCTTCCAAAAAGTTCATAAATATCACTTAAGTGGCCATATCTCGTGACAGGGTTGCCAGATCTTCAATGTTTTGGACTCGTTGGAAAGGTCTTTTGATAACCTAACCAACGATGGGTCGGATGGGGGACCTTGATATAGTTTACATACATTTAAGTGAGATCCGGATATATGTGAAAACACATTTTTATACATAACTTTTGAACTACTTATCGAAACTTCAATCTGTATAAAACTCGATCTATGGGACCCGAAACCAAGTCGAATGCAACAAGTTCGGGTCAAATCGGTTCAGCCAGTGCCGAGAAACATGAGCTAGTTTGTTGGTCACATACATACATACACACACACATACACACACACATACACACAGACATTTGTTCAGTTTTCGATTCTGAGTCGATATGTATACATGAAGGTGGGTCTTTGAGCTTTTAATAAAAAGTTCATTTTTAGAGCAGGATTATAGCCTTACCTCAGTGAGGAAGGCAAAAACCGAGGTCTTTCCATACCAAGGCTGTATATCATAGGTACTCGCGATCTTGCTTTGCAATAGTGTGAGTGCATGACTCCGTGCCACTAAAACCAAAACAATAACAAATGAACAATGGACCGTGCCAGGAAAACCAAAAAATAAACAATGTCAGTGGCAGTGGAGTGAGAGAGTCAGAGATAACGATTTTGACAACCGCACTACTACACACTCAATCGCGAGTACCTTAGGTAGAAAGCCATGCTTCCATACTACCATAGAGTTATCTAAGCCCGATCTCACGCACACTAGCGCACCATTTGTTTTGCTGGCGGGTACAGAATTCAACCTCAATCTTTTTCGTGTACGTACACGCAATACATGCGCACGTAGATAACTCTATAGCATAGTTGACCCATCGAAAAAAAGTTGTTTTTTTTTTTTGCATTCAAATACAGCCGCCATCTTGGATTTTAAAATTCTTAATCATCTTAGAGTAGGGGAAATTCTCGTATCTTTGGCAGGTTAAGCTCTCGCTCCTAACTCCATCAAATTTGCTGATTTTCACTATTTAAACAACTAATTTTGCAAAACTTTTGGTAGAAACTTGCTTGCTCACTTCTTATTGAGCTATTTATCACTCGATTTCAGTTGAAAACGCTTTTAATTAGCTTTAATTGCATGTCAAAGTTCTGACCTGCCAACATTAGAGGCACGCTGGAATTAGATGCTGTTCCCCTAGTTTACAGGTCATACTAAAGTTCAACAATCAAAAATAAGACAGCAATTTTTTTTTTCTTGGTTCGATTAACCGAAGTGAAATTTTGCCAAGGCTTTCAAATAATCGAGTCTGGGCTGCAACAAAAAGTGATTAGAAATGATTTTAAGCGTGTTTTTCTACAATTGTACATAAAAATTTAGATAGAGTTTTACTGCCTCTGATCGCATAAATATTCCATTTGCATTTTCATCGCTTTCAAGTTATTAATGCACTGCCCCTCTAATCTAGTCCGTCCCATATGTAAAAACAGCAAGCCGAGAAAAACGCAGAACAAATTCTAGCCAAACATTTCATTAGGGCACAAAACCAAAAACCGCGATTCGAGAAAACCGTTTGCAAAAAGTGGGCAACTTGTTTCAATTCCTATTTTAAAAAGAAGCTTGACTAATGGTATTTTTACTTATGATACGATAAAACACATCATTATCCTCAACTCTGCTTGAATGCTTCCTAATTTATGTTGATTTTCGCAATAAAACTAACAATTTTAAAAAAATCTTGTTTTTGGGCCCGTTTAACTTTCCAACTGTTGTTCAAAATGGGCCCTTTCTAAATGCAATTTCGAAGAGAACTAAAAGGGCACTAAAGCGCTGTCACCCGATTGTTGTTTTGAATGATGTTTATGGGTCCTTTTGTTTAGTTAGAAAAAATAAGGAATCCAGCGGAAATTTTGATAATTGGTGAAGTTTTGTGATCGAATGGTGTAGATAAGGTATGTGAAACATAATAATTCTTCATAAATGTACTGAACAGCAGCCGCGGGACCGTATTAAATATTGTATTTCGACGAAGTTTTTTTTCTGCAGAAATCCTTGGCGAAACGTAAATCAAACTTTGTTTTGAAGTGAATTAGTGTTAAGAATGTATGAAAAATTCAGTTTATAACATAGAAAGTTCCTCAACTACGAAAAACTAACGAAAAAGAAAAGGGCACAATCGAACATTTTGTCTAGTTTGGAGTGAACATTGTTATGTGCCCTTTTGCGTTTGTGATTTTTTCAATAGGAAATTGTTTGCTATCAATCTGAATCTTGAAGGGCATGTAGAGAATGTACTAATGAATGGAATAGTGGCATAATCCCGAATGTTTACGTTTTGGTTTTGTGCCCTAATGAAATGTTTGGCTCGAATTTGTCCCGCCCATAAGGCAACGTGTTGGAAGTTACGAAAAATTAAATGTTTGATTGTTTTCTGAAATGAACTACTATATCTTATTAGTTTTTCTAAAAGCTCACACGATTTTTAACCTAACTGCATAATTGACTCAAAATTGACGAAATTACATATGGGACGGACTTGATTTGAGCGGCAGTGCAGTTTGGTTCAAAATCGGGTGCTCTTACAGAAAAGTCTAAAACATCCAGTATTTTGCCTTATAAACAAAGAGGAAATCCAGTTTTTTCGTTAAAACTTAACATGTTGTCTTATGTGTGGGACAAACTTCAATTACGTTTTTCTCAGTTTGCTCTTTTTGCATAAGGGACATTTATGCGAACATGGGTTTACTGTGACCTGTGACGTAGGTCGCGATGGCAACGTATTGCAAACTAACTAACTCTAGCTCTGGTTTGAAGTAAACTTCAAATACGATTAAACTTTGAAAATAACTTTGGAAAATTTTCACGGTGAGCTTTCAATATTTTGAAAAATAAATTACTTTTTCAAAAAATCGTACCCTCGAAAGATAAAGATTTTTAAATATTCAACGATTTCATGCCAAACCAGGAGAATCTAGATAGGGGACCATCCATAAACCACATGGACACGTTTTGAAATCCCAGACCCCTCCGCCGCTCCTCCTGGTGGACAATTTCCATACAAAACAATTATTTTTGTATGAGCCGTGGACAATCGCTGACTGGAAAAATTTTAACAAGACATGTTTAAAAAAGTTTTTTATAAAAAAAAACTAAAGGAGATATTAGACTTTGACAAACACACTTGAACTTTTTGACAGTATGCCTGCAGATGTTTGCAGGAACGTCAGCCTACACACATTTTGCTTAGTTAGCGAGTTTGAAAACTGTCAAACACGAAAAGGTGCGAGTGTGCTTGTTTGTCGCAGTCTAATACCTCCTAAAGACCTCCTAAAGACGCTGAAAACACTTGTAGATCAAATGAAAACATTGTTCACTGATTGAAAGTCTTGGGACCAAAAAACTTTAACATGAACATATTTTTTTAATTATATTTCAGGATGTTTTACGCAAAATATCCATAACTGATGATTGTCCGGAGTTTCTGTGCGAGCTTCGTCGTAGGATACGCATTCTCTAGTGAAAAAAAGAAGCGAAAAAAGAAGAAAAGCTGACGAGTTGGTCGGGTTTCGGGGGTTGAATAAAATTTTATACAAATGTCTTTAAAAAAAAAATTAAAATAAATGAAAAATGAGTTTCAGTAAATCAACTGAGCTCAAAGTACCATGCTTCCCCATCGATCTATATGAGTTCCCAGTACATTTTGCTGGAGACGCATGGTGCGTTATGTTCAATTAATGTGCCGAATACCGAATTAGGTCATTAGGTCATTCAAAGTGCAGATCGCCAAGGCCTTTGGTTTATTCGCTCTACAACCGTGTTTGGACAGATGTTTGAAAAATAACATGCGCGTAATTGTCAGTGGTTGAATCAAATTGGTCGTACTGACATAAACAAGCCGATTTTCAAGATATTGATTCTTGGTACTTACTGGGCATCACCATGTTCACGGTCGGGTAAACCCCAGCGATTGGACGAATATCGTTCGGGGGCGAGCGCCGGCTCGGCGGCAACGCCAGAGAGGGCTGAAAAAAAAAACAATAAACCATTAACAAGTTTCCAGCCAACTAGTTGCTCCGTTCTTACATGCGTGTAGTACGTCTGCCCGATCTTGACGTACGACATCCCGGCGGCCGCCGCAGCATTCAGCGGAATCAACTGCGACGCAGCAGCCGCCGCCGCCGCATGATGGTACGGATCGATCGTGGCGGCACAGGCCGCAGCAGTAATAGCCGCCGCCGCCGCCGACTGAATGGACGCGGCCGTTTGGTTTCCGGAACCGTTTCCACCGCCTCCGCCACTACCACCACCACCACCACCGTTGTTACTTCCCACGCTGCCTCCCCGCTGGCCGTGGTGATGAGAGTAGTACGGTGGCTGGGATTGACCGGGGCCTCCTCCTCCTCCTCCTCCCTGCGGGTACGAGTACGCGTGGTGACCTCCGTGGGTCGGATGGTGCTGGGACACGTGGTGGTGGTGCGGCTGGTGCTGCTCGTGCACCGACGACGACGTAATACTGTTGGGGGAATTGTTGCTCTCCGTTGAGTTTGTGCTCGGGGTGTTTCTACTGTTGACGTTGTAATTGTTAAAGTTCCGCTTCAGGTCTAGGTTTGGTGGCTTCGAGGACCGGTTGATGCGTGATTTGTCGGTGTTTGTGCCGTTGCCCGCGCCATTTCCGCTGCTGTTTGGGGTACTGTTTGGTAATGTTGGTATCAGTGGCGGCTTGGAGACACCCGTTTGACCGTCGGCCGCCCGCGGCTTGTTCGGCGGTTGGCCCAACATCAACGGACCGTTTGTATTCTGATTGTTCCCTGTATTGTTGTTGTTGTTGTTGTTGTTGCTATTGTTGCCACCGGCGTAGTTCGGATTCTTGGGACCACCCTGATAGCCTCCGTTTGGGGTCATTTGGCGGCTGTTGTTGTTTGAGTTGCCGTAGCTAAAGTAGTTGCCACTGTTGGACCGTTTGCCCTGGTAGCCACCTCCTCCGGACGAGGAACCACCACTTCCCCTTGCGATCCTCGTAGCTGTTGTGGCCGCCGTAGTGGTGATGTCCAGCAGCACCACTTCCGGCTGAGCCGCCCATTTGGGGCGCGTAACCATTAGGAAGAATTGGAGGAGTCGCGAAAAGGGGAGGATTCTTGGCCGCGGCCCCGTGTGGAGGCATCGCCAACGGTAACGGAGTGCTTGGCGTAGACTGCGGAGTGGCCGAAGTCGGCGGCTGTTGCTGCTGCGGCTGATTCGAGTAGCTATTGCTCGCGGACCCGTTGCTCGACGGAAGTGAGTCCGAATTGCCGCCCTGCGGATGATAACCGGTGCTGGTTGTGGTGGTGGCAGTGGGAAGTACCGAGTTGGCCGACGCCGGATGGCCATGGCCAGGATGGTGGTGAGGATGGTGGTGGGGAGTCATCGGGCCTGTCGCGGCAAATGGAAGCATATTCGAGTAGATGGGCTGTGGGATGGCGTAGACCGGGCCACCACCACCGCCATTCGATCCGGCAGTTGCATCGGGATGTTGGTCGTGAACGGAGAAATTGGAACCGGCGTTACCGAGGCGCTCTGGCTTTGCGATTGCGGATGTTGGTGCTGGTGCTGTTGTTGCGGTTGATGATGGTGATGGTGACTATTGTTGTGACCGCCGTGATGACCCGGAGGAGTCGTGTTCCGTTTGCCAGCATTGGAGATTGGCGTTGGAGCGGACGTGGCCATCATACCGGCGCCGTTGGTTGGTGTTTGGGACACCGGTGGAGGCATCAGCAACGGGGTGCTGCCCGCTGATGGGACCGGCGTCTGAGGAACGTAGTACGTGATTGGCTGATTCCAGTAGTTTTGGTAAGCTGCATCTGGAAGGATACCGTTTGTTTTTTTTTAATTAAGCTTTCATATTAGAGTGTCTCATTTTGAGGACATTTGGAGGCGATTTTTAATTATATTTTTGATAAAGAACTTTGTTCTAAGGGCACTGTCTACGGGTGTCAATCCAAAATTTCGCGAAGCGAAAGTGTAAAGAAATTTTGTTATCTTTCAAATGCCTATATCTTCCACCTCATTCAAGCAATCTGTATGTTCTACCCACAATTTTATACAGCTTTTCACAGCATTTCAGATTTTTGTAAAGATACATCTTTTTAACAAAACACCAAAATACACAAAATACCAAAATTCCAAAATACATATCTGCAGAGTTTCATTGCATTTGAATTTCTTTTGAAATTTTACCGAAATTCCGATCTTCTTCTTATAGAGTTATCTACGTGCACATGTATTGCGTGTACGTACAAGAAGGATTTCTAGGTTAAAATTTGTACCCGCCAGCAAAAACAAATGGTAAGCTAGTGTGCGTGACATCGGGCTTAGATAGCTTTATGGCTGCATAGAGCTATCTAAGCCTCATCTCACGCACACTAGCTTGCCATTTGTTTTTGCTGTCGGGTACAAATTTTAACCTAAAAACCCTTCGTGTACAAACACGCAATACATGCGCACGTAGATAACTCTATTCAAATGATTTCTGTAGCCACACCTACACACACGAGCAAGAAAGAGATAAGAAAAGAAATAATGAGAAGGCATGCGCAGTCGTGCTGTTTGAGTGTTGAGCTCAGCATTCATTCGTGCCAACTTTGTGTGTGTCAACTGCACTATGGGCCATCTCCATACAAACAGGCGGCCAAATTACTTTTTTGCTTTTTAAATGTTTTTTCATACAAATTTGGGCAATTGTATGGTATTGAAATGATATACGTCGATTTTTATGACTTTTCAATATTTTTCAATAGTTGATTGTTTATAATAAATAGTCTTTTCATAAATTTGCAAGTACAACAGAATTGCGTATATATTGTATTGCAAGTTTATATTATTAAATTATGGATAAGCTAATACATACTCACTTTAAGGACACAACCCCTACCTCCTCTTTCTTTCACCCCCTCCAACAAAATTTTGTTAAGCGTAATAAATTCATTTTAAGTCAAATATTTATTAGGGGGAGAGGGGGTAATATGCACCCCCTAAGGGAAAACTGTGATTTCTCAGCCATTACAGCATTACTGTGGAAGAATTTTGTTCGATGTTCTAAACCAACTATTATTCTTCGTCATCTAGGTGAAAAAAGTCTTTAAAAACCTCAAAATTGTTCGAAAACATCAAATTTCTAAAAACATTTCTGATTCATTTCAAACAACCATGCGGGGCAATATGCACCGCAACATTGGGGCAAAATGCACTACAACAACGGGGCAAAATGCACCAAAACATGGGGCAAAATGCACGGGGTAAAAGTAGTTTTCACTAGTCACCACTAGATGACACCGCTGTTTTTACCAAGGAGCTTCACAGCGGTGCATTTTGCCCCGACTACGCTTTTTGTAGAAAATTTACTTAAAAATGCATTTTTTGATGTTGTTGGACTCATCTGTCTATAGAATAATGAAGATTATGGCTAAAACTATCTACCTCAAAACTTACAATATCAATAAATGCTTTTTATTTTGCCCAAAAATCATAATGAAAGTTCAATGAAAATTAGATGAAAACACAACATTTTAATTTTTTGCAAATAACTTAAGCTGATTTTATACTACGAAGCTCAAATTTTTCCAGCATGGTTTAGCAATAATAAGCTTCCAATTTCTATGAATTTTTCCCGAACAATTCTTCCAAATTCCGAGAAAAGCAGGGGGTGCATTTTGCCCCGGGGGTGCATATTACCCCCTCTCCCCCTATTTACTGCTGTGTGTTTCTTTTTGTGAGTCCATGCATTATAACTTGAGACCACCCTCCCCCTCCTTACGGGCATAAATTGCGAAAATTTCAATTGTTAAATCAAAAAACAGAAAAATCAATTTTATTCAAAATATTAATTATGAACTAAAACGATAAAATACAAACCATATTCTTAAAATTCATTTGATTATAGAGTTTGTGACAGCTTCAGGATATTTTAAAGGTATTTTTTATGATGTTTTGTACTAACCAACATAGAACTTAAATGTGGATCAGTTTCATGGATTGATCGCAGAAATTCATCATGCTAAGTCAACATTTTGCTGAATACTTTTTCCGGTATCAAACTGAGATTCTCAAGTTTCGCTTGAGAAACTTCGGTACGAATACCTTATTTTGACTAAGGTACTCAATTTTAAATGTAGGCAACAGAAAATTCCAATAAAGTCATTTTGAACTTCTTGAAAACAGGTAGAATTGATTTTTGAAGCGACGATGCCCACGAAGTAGGTAGCAAAGCAAGTAAAATAAACGGGCGCATATGTAGATTGCAGCAAATTTTGATAAAACGTAAATGTTCAAAATGGCATATCTCCGAAAACGCAAAAAATCGCAGGCTGGAAATTTCAGCAATGTTAGATTATAATCCAATCTTTCAAGTGATCTTAGTTTCATGTTTAGCATCGGTTAGCAAAAAAAGTACTCGATTAACAAACACAAAAAAATATGATTTGTCAAAAAAATGCTCCAGTTATTCGATGAAAACTTCAGTTTTTGGTTTGGAAACAACATTTTACCTATTAATAGTTTCAAAGCTTATCTCATTACCTTTCCAACGATGTATATTTGTCCTAATAAAACATTTAAAATGGCTAAGCTATGTTAAAATTAAACAATCAGCCTTTTTTACGAAAAACGCTAGTTTTTTACTCCATTTTTTGACTTTCAGCTTGCGTATCTCCGTAATGAACAAACTTAGAGCTTTGAAAATTTGGATTTTTCTTAGTTAGAATGTTTACTTTCGAGAAAAAAATACCAAAAAATATTTGGAGAAGGTCACTTTTTTGAAACTTGGCCACCCAATGTACCATAGTGAACTGTAGGGCGTCCAATTTTCCCGGGTTTTGAATTTCCCGGGAAACGGGAAACATATTTTTGAAATCCCGGGAATTCCCGGGATCCCGGGATTTTTTTAAACAGTCATAGAATCTATATTTGGTGGGTCTCGTGGCGCAGGGGTAGCGGCTTCGGCTGCCGATCCCGATGATGCTATGAGACGCGGGTTCGATTCCCGCCTTATCCACTGAGCTTCTATCGGATGGTGAAGTAAAACGTCGGTCCCGGTTTCTCCTGTCTCGTCAGAGGCGCTGGAGCAGAAATCCCACGTTAGAGGAAGGCCATGCCCCGGGGGGCGTAGTGCCAATAGTTTCGTTTTTAGAATCTATATTTCCATTATATTTGTTATGTTTTCAAACTTAAAATCATAGAATCAGCTCAATTGGGTCCTAAAATGAAGCTTAGATGGCTGATATTATTGTTTACAGCGATAAAGCTTATTTTTCTGAGTACAATAACCCTTTGTACGACCACAAAGAGTTTAAAATGGATATTTAAATCAATTTTGAAAAATTCATCTCGCGGTCCTTCTTGACAGAAAAGCTCCTACTTGACAGCTCGTTCCAAGGGAACCACAGTTGATCCATCGAAAAAATGTTGTCTTGTCAAAAAAAAAAAAAAATTTGCCATAAAATGAAAAAAAGTGATCAGAAATGGTTTTTAATCGTGTTTTTAACCGTTGTACATAAAAAAATGACATAGGGTTTTAGTACCCAATTATATTAATTGGTGATAATCTACACTTCAATCTAAACATAGACGACAGCTTTTAAATAGCTTAAGGGGTTACATAAATGTAAATCGGCATAAATGTCAGAGGTTGGTATGAGAACACATTTAAACTTTTTTAAATCTATTTTCAAGACATTAAAATATATATTTTCATCTATCAACAAAATAAAATTAAAAACTGTTGGTTGTACTATTGCCAAGATATAACAATTTGAAGTTGGCAGTTTCAAAAAAATGGGTGCCACGATATCTCAACACTGCTTTGACCAAATCGGCTCATAATTTTGGTGAACACTCGTTAAACTTGTTCCGTGTGCCTGACGAAGACCGATATTCAAAAAAGTTTATTTTTAAATAAGATAAAAATATTTTTATGTTTTTCATATAAAAGCTAGAGAGCTTTTGATTCTTGCATTTTTCAAATATGCAAAATTCAAAAATCAGGCATCGTCATGTAGGGGAAGGTGGGGCAAGACGACCATATGGGGCAAGAGGAACAATCGCTCGTACGGCCGTAATTTTTACAATATTGATTATTTCCAGTATGAAGAATTGTTGCTAGCATTGCAATCAACTGATTCTACTAACACATAACTACCAAACCGACGTAAACGCCACGGGACATAAGATTTAATGAAGTTTTTTCAAAACCTTTGTTTTCTTATAATATTTGGAAAGTACAAAATAAGGCTTAGGGTTCGTTTTAAGGCTCATTTTATCAAACTGCTATTTTCCTAGATCAGTAGTGTCCCTACTAATGATTTCCACCTATTTTAAAGTATGATTTAACTTTTGGTTATTTTTGTTGAGAGCTTTTAAAAATCTTGTTTAGGTGGGGCAAGTGTACCATATGGATTTTTAGTATGGAAAAAATACGAATCGCTGCAACAACATATTTTATTGAGAAATAAATACATAACAGTATTTAAAAACTGATAAACAATTGTAAAAAAATTGTCCATGCAAAATACAGTGATATTATGAAAATTTCCTTTTTTTCATCAAAGCAATAATTTTTTTTCGTGAAAATGATCTAATTTTAAGCAAAATATTATTATTTGATCTAAAAATGAAAGAAACGTTTCAAATACATTCTAATCTGATGTATCCAAGTGATAACAGTTTAATTGTTAGCAAATTAACATGTTGTTTCATGCATTGTTCCTCTTGCCCCAACGGGTTGTTCATCTTGCCCCACTAGTTGAGTAGAACTTACGGAAAATCAAAATTTTTAAAATCAATTTTTTACATTAAAAAACATGATTTTTTAAAAACTCATTCTATCAAAGTCTTAGTCAAGACCTGGAATAAGATGATTATTAAAGAATCCGACAGATTTTTAACGTTTTTGATGGGTTTTAACGAGCATTTCCTTAGCTTGTTACACTTGCCCCACTTCCCCCTACACGAGAAGTCTTGTGAGTCTTCTCCCCAATTTTAGCCAATTTGGTCGATCCTATCTTGAGAAAAAAATGTTCACAAAGTTTGACAGTTTGCTTTGCGCATGGCAAAATTTTGTGCTTAAATCGTCTCTTATTCAGTTTAATAATGAAATATCTTCATGAAACTTTCAGGAGTGATCATCTTTCAAGGGGATTTAATAAATTTAGTTTTTTATTCTGCTTTGGCCAATTGGGGAAAACCAGGACTTCAGTCTGAATAGGTTAATATATTCTATCCAATTTTTAAAATTATTAATATTCAAAATGTAATAACCAGTCTTTTAATATTATTTCAAGCACTAGGAATTTTGTGAATCTGTGAACTCAAATTTCAACAATTTTCACTAGTAAGCCAAATTAATGCTGATATATGCCGAATAAAATTTTTAATTCTTTTAAATTCTTATCGATTATTATGTATTCAACTTTTAATGTACTTCTACAAAAAATATATTTCCGGGCTAAAATATGATTTTATTTTCAACTTCGGAAATTCCCGGGACAAATTATAAAAAAATCCCGGGATTCGGGAATTCCCGGTTTTTGGAAAAATCCCGGAATTTTTATCCCGGGAATTCCCGGGATGGACGCACTAGTCAACTGACGGTTTTCCGTGCTCTGTCAAATTTCAGGCAATCTCGGTCAGAGAACGATCATTTCTCAAGTTCTGCTTAGTTCAACATCAATAGAGTTATCTAAGCCCGAGCTCACGCACACTAGCACCCCATTTGTTTTGCTGGTGGGTACAAAATTTAACCTCAATCTTTTTCGTGTACGTACACGCAATACATGCGCACGTAGATAACTCTATATAAGGCTTTCTAGTCCGAAATTTACCAACACATTCAAAGTATGTTTACATGACAGCTGGACGTTTGTTTGCATCAGGTTTCCTATCTCTTTCTAGCCAAAAATTTTTGTCAGGCGACTTCTAGCTGGTTTTTTTTGACTGGCCGCCCGATATGTCAGCCAACATACTTTGCAGGGCTGTGACAGCTCGAGTTCGTTCATTGTTTGCATCAGAACACTGTGACGAGAAGTTCGTCATTTTTGGGTTAAATTATATTTTTTTCACTGGGCCTAGAAAGCCTTCATAAGGACTTTTATGTAAAATTGTCCGAGGAAAATTGACAATTAAAAAAAAAAGTCCTGTTTCACTCACTGCGAAAACTCAGCCTGTTTGCATATTTTTTAGACAGCTAAATTTCCTCGACATGACCTCAAAATGCAACATCCTACCGCGTATTGATCTTAAGTACTCACTGTTGAACGGGTACCCAATCCCGATCGGATACCCAATCGGGTACTGCTGCAACGGTGCTGCAGCCGCTGCTGCTGCTGCGGCCGCCGCCGCCGCCTGTGACGCTCCGGCCGCCGAAAACTGGTCCGCTGGCGAGTACATGAGCGTACCGGCCGGATGGTTCTGGTACAGCGGAGCTCCACCGTAAGCGGCCGCTGCCGCCGCCGCCGCCGCCGTCGGTGCGTACGCAATCGGTAATACTGTTGAGGCCCCACCCGCCGTAGCGCCGTGGGCCGACGCCGCCGTCGGATACAGCGTCGCTCCGGCCATGTTCGGGTCGCGCTGCTGGTCGTACACGGGCACAAAGTAGCCGGACATCTCCGGGTCCATCGCCGTCGGATATGTATAGACGAGGGGTGAAGGTACAGCGTAGATGGTGCCGTCCGGCTGTAATTTGAGCGGGGAGTGATGTTTTTTTGGGGGTTTTGTGGGTGTGACGATGTGGTGACTTACCGCCGTCTGATATGTGGTGGACATTCCGGGAGCGCCGGTCGCGGTGGCGTACACGGTGGTTGAACCCGGCGTGCCGTTTTCGTAGTTGATCGTGTAGCAGCCGCTGTTGGGCGTGGCCGAGTTGGAGTAGCTGACTAGAGGAACTGCTTGGGTTTGGTGCTGGTGCTGGTGCACCACGCTGTTGTTCATCTTGGCGTGGTGATGCTGCTGGTTCTGGTGGTGGTGGTGGCTCAAGGCGTCGTCTTTTTTGTCCGTCGCCTGGGACGAGGTGTCGCTGCCTTCGCCTTCGTTGGCGCCCTCGTCTTCTGGTAGCAGCTTGCTGTCGTTTACGGGCACCACCGCCATCATCAGGGCCTGGCCCGATTCGGCGTCGTTGATCACAGGGGTTACGGCCAGAGAGCCGTGGTCGTCGTTGAGTTGAATCTGGTGGGATGAAGATTTGACGAGCGTGTTCAGAAGGAGGACAGAGTTCCACAAACTTACCTCGTTCAGCTCCAGTGGCTGCAATTCGCTGGCCTGCAGCATAGGACTAGTGGCTTGATGCTTCTGAAGCTTCAATGTGCTCAATTCATTGGTGGTCTGGGAGAGTTCCTCGCAGAGACTAGAACTTTCTGCAAAACAAAACAAACACAAACTCTTGAACAACCATCAACCATCACAAGAGAGATCCACAACGCACCGTCAACGCTGTCGTGACTATCTTTGGTGCAAATCTTAACCGTTGTCGCCGTGCTGCCTCCGGTGTCGTAGCAGTACTCGCTGCCGATCTCCTCCGCGATGGTCGTCGTCGTGGTCGTCGAGGGGTTGTTGGTCTGTTGACCGCAGTCATTCTTACCACCGCCGAGCGGCAGATCGATCGAGCTCTCCAGCGAGCTGCTGCTATTGAGGGAGGCGTTCCGATTGCTGAAGGACTTTTGCTTCTCGAACTTTTTCTTCTGCACTCGGGAGATCGTTGTGCCCGGGAGGTTTGTCGTTGACGGCAGGTTCGACGGATCAAAGTGGTAGATTGAACTGTGGGAGAGATAAACAAAAAATCTAGAATCTACTCAAAACCCCCGAAACCACCGATTCCTCACCCGTCCTGGTTGACGATCGGTTGCAGCGTCTGCGGATCGATCAACACACTGCCCTTCGGTACGCTGGCCATGTCCGTGACGGCCCACACGACGCCACAGGTGGCCGATGGCGACTGGATGCACGGCTCGGGCGTGTGGTCACCGCTGCCGTACCCAGTTGGCGAGGGCGTCACCGAGTCCGAGCGGATCGATTGCGTCTTGTAGCTGAAAGTAAAGTACGATCTAAGGAGTGGTGTGATTCCGTGCGGCCGAGTCCCGCGATGTGGACTTACCCGCTGCTCGACGGGGACAACCGCCACGGAGTGTTGGTGCTGGCGTTGGAGTCCTGCTTGGTGAAGAGTCGCGCACTGGCGCTCTTGGTGGACGTGATTGAGTCACCGCGAAGCAGCGGTGCGTTCTGGGCGGAACCTCCGTAGCCGCCGAAGCTGTGCGACTTGGACACGCACGGTCGCTCGTCCGAGCGGCCCTCGATTGACTGTAGTTGGGGGAAAGAGGAAAGACGGGTGGAATTTAAACTAACAGGGAACTGATTTTTGTAAACTTTGTTTTTACCATTTTTTTTAAGAATTCCAAAAACTGAAGCGAATTGAGACTTCTAACCAACTTCTAACAACAAAACAATAAATATAACCAAATTTAGAGTTATTTAAACACCTAAACAATAGAATATTGTCTATTCTAGAGTACCGTAAACCGGGGTGACTTTGATAGAATTTCAAATAGTTTTTAGCATATTTTCCAACAGGTAAGGTTTTTCTCAAGATTGTTATTTTTAAAACATGTACTGGGGTAGACTACACAAAGTCCATGCACTATTTCGGAATAAAAGTTTTTTCAATAATGTTTAAAAAAATAGTTACGTTAAGAATTCTTAGTTTTAATTCCGGGGTGACTTTGATAGTCATAGTTTTTCTTGTTAAAATCTTATTTAAGATGTTCAAACTTTATTTGTACCCTAAATGTACCATCACTAAAGTAGCTGATATAGTTTTTAAGAAAAAAAAACAATGTTTATATTTAGTTAACTAAGTGTATAAGCTTTTAAGCAAAATACATATAAATTTAAAGTAATATTATTAAAAAGTCGAAATTTCGCCTAAAATTTGTTAAAACTGGTTTTGTTTATAAAATTATCGATTTATTTTGCATTTTTTACAGAATTTGAAGGACGAATCACAAGTTTTCACATTTTAGATGAAATTTATTTAACTGAAATTGCTTATAAATTTGGAGATTTTTTTAAATGGTGTTTCAAAAACACATATTATTTATTATTTACAAATTTATTTAACCTTCTCCTAGTGGAAAATTGTCCAAAGAATCCGAAAATGCATTCCGTTTTCCGATTAAAAATCATGTTCATTGAGAAAATCATGACACTTTGAGAAGTTTAAAATAATGACTTTCATCAACATTTTCTTAGCTATAGTTAACTAACTATTTAAACTTGTTAAAATTTTATGAAAAGTTCTTCTTGAGATACTTTGAACACTTCTCTACCACGGTCAGTATGTTTCTAAACCATTCCTTATGTATTTTAATTGTACTTTTCATTTTGCGGAAAAATCGCAAACCTATCAAAGTCACCCCGTTTTACGGTACTTTTTCAAAACAAACAAATGCGCCATGGGTTCCCCATATATGTACATAGGACTTTTTGAAAAAGAAGGCGAGTATTGTACAATGCACTAAGTGATTTGTTTGCTTTTTTTGACAACCTCCGCAACGTCAAACTATACAAACTCGTTGCCAGGTCGTTGTACAGGTTTGAAATTTTCAGAGGATGCCGAAAAGTTTGGTTGTGTGACTGTTTGCAAGTTTAATAGTAATAGTAATTTTATTTGGCAAAGTAAAAAAAAAATTGTAAAAAAAATCAAATAATTTTAATTTTTTTATTTGAATACGACTGAAAATTACAAATTAAATAAACCAGAGAGAAAAACAATAAAAAAATAATGCTATTTCTGGTAAAAAAATAATAAATTAAAAAAAAAAGAAAAAAAATCAAAAGTACAATTTTTCAAAAAAATTATGTATAGCGGTAAATAAACCGTTTCTGATATTTTTTTTATTTTGATGCAAAAAAATAAATTGACAAAACATTTTTTTCGATGGATCAACTATGGTCCCCTAGGAGCGAGCTGTCAAGTTAATTTTTAAAAAATGAACTAAAAATCCCAATTGGGTCCTAACATTAAGCTTCAATTTGTGATATTATTGTTCACAACAATAAAGCTTATTTTTTGAGTACAATGACGTTTTCAACGACCACAAAAGATTTAAAATGAATTATCAATTCAATTTAAAAAAAATTACTTCGCGACCCTACTTGGCAGAAAAGGCCCTTCTTGACAGCTCGTTCCAAGGGGACCATCCATCAAAAAAAAATTTAAGAATTTAAGAATTTAAGAATTTAAGAATTTAAGAATTTAAGAAGTTAAGAATTTAAGAATTTAAGAATTTAAGAATTTAAGAATTTAAGAATTTAAGAATTTAAGAATTTAAGAATTTAAGAATTTAAGAATTTAAGAATTTAAGAATTTAAGAATTCAAGAATTTAAGAATTTAAGAATTTAAGAATTTAAGAATTTAAGAATTTAAGAATTTAAGAATTTAAGAATTTAAGAATTTAAGAATTTAAGAATTTAAGAATTTAAGAATTTAAGAATTTAAGAATTTAAGAATTTAAGAATTTAAGAATTTAAGAATTTAAGAATTTAAGAATTTAAGAATTTAAGAATTTAAGAATTTAAGAATTTAAGAATTTAAGAATTTAAGAATTTACGTGTCTTTTTTCACAATAAATAATTTCTAATAATTCAAATCATTCCTCAACGCTTGCAGTTCTAGCGGCAGTACTATTACAGTCGACTCTCTGGCTGTCGATCTTCTCGATATCAATATTGCTCCAAGTACCGATGAATTCTTCAGTCCCTTCAAACTGCATACTTCGATTGTCTTTATTCCTCGATATTTTCTCTTGCTTGAAGGATCTCTTCCTCGACGGTCCCTTGGATTCAATTTGCTTTAAACATCTATTTCGGTTGTCAATAATTTCACTTTCTCATGGCTTGCGTAGACATTTTTCTTTGAAAAAACGAAGCTTTGAAGGGAGTTTGACATTTCTTTGTTTTTGTTTGCTGGACGTTGCCATGATTTTCTCCCATAGCTGGTTAGCAAGAAAAAACTAATTTCAATCGAGTCTTCATTTTGCAGCGTTCTGTAAACTGATGCTTCTCTTCCTCGACGGTCCCTTGGATATTGACTACCAGAGTGTCGACTGTATCCAGGTTTTTAAACGAAAATGGCGTTCGAATGATGAACGCCCGAAATGTCAAAATCACGCGGTGATACCAACATTACGAAAAAAAAGTGTACCATGGCAGGACAGCCACATTTTTTTTCTAATGTTGGTGCTACTGAGCGATTTTGACATTTCAGACGTTCACCATTTCGAACGCCATTTTCGCTTAAAAACCTGGATACACAAAAGTTTATATTTCCCATAGTTTTATAGCCGGCCTCATTAGAATTGCCAAACTTACCACCGATTGCACCTTCAGCAGTCGATTGTTCTGCAGCTTGGGCCGACCGTTCATCGGTTCTGCGTGGTCCGCGGACAGCCACTGCCATTGCTCCTCCGAGCCTCCGTCCTTTAATTAAATTCAAAAAGGGGGTTAATTTATTTGAGCTTTTTTTTTCTCAAAAACAGTCAACTTACATCCCGATGCTTAAAGATCCGCCGCTTGGACTTTTCGTACTCCTCCTCGCGCTCCTCGAAGCTTTTCGCCTTCCGGTCGAGCACGCCGCGCTGGTCCGGACAGTGCAGCAGCCCGTACCGGTACTCGTCGAAGCTGTGCGTGTCCCGCTTCAGGATGGACTTGCGCGGTTCCTCCGAGAAGCTCTCGTTGATCAGCGTCTTGAAGCGAATCTCCGGTATCCGCGTGGCGGACGTCACCTCGGCGATGACGCTCTGCTGGGTCGCGTCCACGTTGTGCTCCATCCCAAAGTAGGCCGCCACGCGGTGGATCAGCATCCGGTTGTAGGAAGACATCGGCGGGAACTTGATCTGGCTGCGGCTCCGGTCCATGGCCAGTGCGAGCAGTTCCTTCTCGATCTTCATCAGCATGTTGCGGTCTTTGAAGTTTTTGTTGAGCGTTTCCTTGAAGAACTGAATCAGGTTGACGCCGCTCTGGTCGGTGAACTGGTCGCACGAGTTGTCCCGGGAGAGGTAGCTGGTGGAACCGCCGCCGCCACCGCCTCCGAGCGATCCTCCGCCACCGTCAACGCTGGACGACGATCCACCGCTCATATGTTTGAGCCGAGGTTTGTTGCCCTTGCCACCGGCCGTTGGGTTTCCTCCTCCGCCGCGTTCACCTGGACCGCCGCCACCTCCACCACCACTTCCGTTCGCACGGTGCTTCTTATTGGTATGTGTGCTGCTGTTAAGATTACTATTAGAGCTACTGTTATTTCTTATAAGGCTATCAGTAGGACTTTCACATTGTATATATCGATTTTCCTCATGTGAAAACTGTATATTAATCTGATTGTTAGAATCATTATTATTAGCACTAAAATTAACCTCACGTAGATTACGATTCTCGTTATCACAATAGTTATTATTAGATGATACTGGCGACGATGACGACGTGTTCATGATGGTGGTGGTGGTGGAGGAGGTCCCGGTAGTGGCACCGGAACCAGTCATGGTATTGTTCTGGCCGTGCACAACGGACACAGTCAACCCGGGCGGTGCTTCCGGCTGCTTCGCTTCGCTCATGACCAGTTCGGAACTACCGTTCTTTGCACCAGTCTTCTCACAATCTCCCTTCACGGACCTGCCATTGCTGCCATTCTTCACGCCTCCTCCTCCGTTGGTCTGACCAAACGACGACTTGGGCGGGGTCAGCTTGGGAAAGTCTACGTCCAGCTGGCTTTTGCCACCGCGATGATCTTCGCCGTACTCATTGTTGTTGTTGTTGTTGTTGCTGCTGTTGAACAGTCGAGCTTCTGCGGGCGATCCTGGCGAGTTGTTATTGCTGTTGCTGGGCGGCGACGATGACGAGATCAGCCCGGGTTCGGCGTTGTTGTGCTGCTGATCGCTGGCTGCTGGCGATCGGGGTGTGGGCGTCCGGGGAGGGGACGTTGACTCACGCATGGCGTGACTTCGGGTTAAATGCTTGCCTTTGCCACCGAGGGTCTGCAAGAGAGGGAGAAGAAAAGCTCAGTTAAACTACTTGTTTCCGTCAATCTTTGAAAAGGGCACATCTGTCGAACTAAATAAACAGGTTTATCCCAAAATGTATCCAACCATCACCAAACAAAACAAAAAACAACAACACCCAACTGTTTTGGTGACGTCACGATCCTTCTTCATCGGGGTCGTTTTTCATCGCCATTTTCAATGTCAGACCTCGCGAGCGTTTCTCACTCCCTGGGTTAAGTCATCATCGCCGTTCCCGAGAATTACGACGACGAGTTGCGATTTCTATCTTTAGCAGCAAAACGGCGTCCAAGGTGACGACGATGATGCTGCTGCGGCCAGCTGCTGCTCCCGGTCCCAAAGGCAGAGGAACTTTGTTCCATTTGCGCAAGTTGACGTTCTGAGGACGTACTGGTTGGGGCAAGTTTAAACTATCATGCGGCTCCACTTGGCTTTAGAGGAAAAATATCTTTTGGTGGAGACGTGTGGTGCTTTAGAACGAGGCCAAGTTTTCGCAATTTTTTAATGCCACAACAACTAGCTAGCTTGTAAATTTTATAGGTTAGGCTGCAAAAGTCAGTTTTGTTTACAGCAATTGCTCGAGTAACCTTCAAGTGTTGCTTGCAAAGGAGGGAGTGAATCACCCTTTCCAAGCTGACTGAAAAAGTAGGAAAAGCGAGTTGTTTTTAATGTTTTCATTGGATTAGTAATGAAATTCATTTGATTAGTTAATAAAATAAACAACAACAATTGATTAGTTTTTTTTAAATTTTATGTAATTTCTTAATTGGTATAAACGGCATTATTTTTCAAAATATAACGACGGGTTTCTTTCAAACTGAAATTTAAACTTTGTAAGAGTGACTCGAACTGGATTTTGATTACGATTTAGGGACCATCCATAAACCACATGGACACTTTTTTGGAAAAGTCAAACCCACCCCGCTCCCATTGTGGACAATCGCCCGTAGAAAAAAAATGTATGCAGGGTGGACAATCGCTGAAAAGTTTTCCCGGGAATTTTGTGATCTTAGCCTTTCTTGATTTCCGGTAAATTACTTCGACATTTCCTGGAATTATTAACTGGATGTAATAAAGATCATAGAAAATTAATCATCAAAGTCATAGGTTCAGTTTCTATTTGGTATTATAATTATTTGTGTGGGTTCTGCTTGATGATTTTCAAAAGAATTGATTTGAAGAAAAATGTACATATTTATACAAAAATATAAAAACAAGCATAAGCATTAGCATTAAGAGTGGTTTGTGGCGCAAACAGTGTCCAGGGTAATTCTGGAAACACAATGTCCATCCTGGATCTGGGTCAGTTTGGGAAAGTCCAGCTTTTTTCAGGTGTTTTGGATTTCTGGAACCAGTTCATGTATGAGCAATTCCATGTCAAATAGGGAATCGGTTGTTCCCGACCCTCTCCGATTTCAATGAAACTTTGTAGACATGTTATCCTAGGCCTATAAAAGCCATTTTTGTGTATATGGGGCCAGTTACACTCGATAATGACATTTGAGAAGGGCGTAAGTGTTTTAAATATTTTTGTATTTCGTAATTTAAATATTGTTGTATCTCGAAGCCGCTGCATCGTATCAAAAAGTGGTCAAAGACAAACTTGTAGGAAATTTGACGGGCTTTCCGAAAAAAATACACTGAATGAAAAAAGCACTCCACTTTTATGAGATTGATTGATTTTTAAGTTTAATAGTCAAATTTAAAGTGAGCCCACGATTTTTTTTCGATCAAAATTTTTGTGAAAATTGCCTAAGATGTTACTAAAAGACTCACGAAAAATGCAGGATGGAGCAGCTCACCTTAAAAAATACAAAAATCATTTACTGAAACTGTTTTTTTCAAAAGTGCTCTAAACGTCAAAATTTGCAAAGCCGAACACGAGAGTCGATTCTCCAGACAATTTTACATAAAAGTCACCATATTGACCATTGTCCTAAGTCAAATCCTTGTGAAGTTACAGCGGTTTTAAAAATAAAAATGTTGAAAAAATAGGTTTTTTGATGGTTTTTGGCAATTTCTGTATGACAGACTTGATTTTTCAGTCTCATAAATATTTTTACCGGAAAGCTCGTCCAATTTCCTATAATTGTGTCTTTGACCACATTTCAATTGGATGCATGGGCTTGCAGATATAAGCTAATTTACTATCCAGGTTACTACACTACACTGAACAAAATATTATGTTTTCAGTTATGAGCAATGTAATTAGCTAAGCTATTAGCACCCATTAGCAGTGTTGAAAAGTTCAACTATTCAGCACCCATTACAGTGCTGAAAAGTAGAACTTCCCAGCACTGGTATCGAAAGGTATTAATTTTTCATTCTGTTATTTTTAGTAGGGAAAAGTAGGCAGGTTCGTTTTTTTTCCAGAAGGACAGGAAAAGTTGACAGTGTCACAGCGGAATTGCAAAATAGTAGTTTATGCAACAAGTAGCAAAAAGAGGATTTTTTCAGCACGAGTCGTACATTTATCCAACGAGGTTCACCGAGTTGGATAAATACGAAGAGTGCTGATAAAATCAAGTTTTGCAACGAGTTCCATACAACATTTTTTGCAATTCCAAAAAACACACACTGAGTGAAATTTTATGTCAAATTTTCATGTATTTTGTCAATAAATCGTTTAAATAATTTTTTTTTGAAAAGTAGTACTTTTCGAAAAAAGTGCTGAAAAGTTCAACTTTTCAGCACCCATTTGAGTGCTGAAAAGTAGAACTTTTCAGCATTTATTTTGAAAAGTATTGCTATTCGATTCTGTTATTTATGGTACAGAAAAGTAGGCTATTTCGTCGTTCAAGAATGACAGGAAAAGTAAATAGTTTCACGACGGAATTGCAAAAAGAATATTATTCAACTCTACAATAAAAGACAACGAGAAAAGTTTAAACTTTGTAATTTTTAAATCATTGTAAAATTGATTTAAACAACGATGAGCAAGCTGCATTTAATGAGAAATTATTTTTTTTTAAATTTTGATTATGAATTATGAATTTTTAGAATAAAATTTGAAAAGCAATGTTTTATTATTTTGTGGAATTATCACTTAATGAAAAAACTGATATTTATATAATTTTGCCTACACTTTATTTAAGTACTCAAATTTTCTTATTGAAAAATTTTATTACACCTTTTTTACTGATTCTACTTTTCATGAAATTGACGTTTAGGATGTGCTTCGTTTTTGAGTTATTTTAGCAAATCCTATTTCTAAAATCATTATAAAATTGAAATAGCTGAAACAATTTCGTCCCGCCCGTGTGGATCAATCGGACCGCGCACTGGACTCACAATTCAGAGGTCGCCGGTTCGAATCCCGTGGCGGGCGCTCTAAAATTCTTTGTGTAAATATGGGTATTCGGCGCCGTCGCTCCGTGCCATACTTTCATACACTTAGGAGCCCAGGGCGGCGAAGTCCTTGTAGATAAAAAGGAAGACACTAGTGGTTGGTACTAGCAATGGTGGCCGACAGCTATAAAGTCAACTTCGTTTTTTTTCGAAACATGAATGACACTGACGTTTTTTTTTTAAATTGCCTAAATAAAACTAATATAACTATTTTTAAATAAGTATTTGGTGTCAGGGGGTTTATTTTGCAACTTGAACTACTGCAATTTTTTAAGACACTTTTCTGTTCATAATTAGGCTAAAACACACATTTTCTGATTCAATTTTGAGTAGTTTTCAGAGTACCGTGAAATTTTCGTGAAATTCATATGTTTTGTAATTGGCATGCCGAATTTTGTGCCGTGATAAATCACTCTCCGATATCTCCGATTCGAAGCACATCCTGTACAACGGAATCACCAACAGAACAATCAGTATAACTAAGTTACAAAATTGATTTTGTTGTCATAATTTTCAGAAAAGTAAAATGAAAACAAGTTAGCTGTATGCAAACAATTTAAATCATATACGAAGTGGCCTTAGACAAACAAAAATAAATAAATATTACAGAATTTAGTTTATGAATCTTTTTTCTAATATGTTAATATGTTGAGTTGAAGTTCAGGGTCAATATATTAAGCTGAAGGCAACGAATGCAAAATCGTAGCCAAAGTTCTGCTCATGAAATCAAAGTTAAATTATTCAAGACAAGTTTCAAAACATCAAAGCTCATTAATCTTGAACAAACACTCCACCTTTTCTTCAATAAACCCCTTTATCGATCCTTTCTCCAGCTCCACTCAAGCAACACACACCAAAAAACAACATTGCGGGGCGAAAAAAAAAATCGCTCCATTCAGTATTTCCAACGACGACGACGACGACGACGTCAAAGGTGAACGAAATCCAAATTGATCTATCCCCGTTACGGCGACGGCACCTCTGTTCCGTAATGGATTGCGCATTCTCAGCTTCGTTCCGTGCCAGAGTCCCGAACATGTGTGGCCGTGGCCAGAACCCGTGAATGAAAATAACTTTTTTCAAATATTCATAAACACATGCCCCACTGTTGTATGTGTTGTTCCTTGCGGGGGCACACGTGTTTGCCTTGTGGGGATGTTTGTATTTGCTTGTTAGGACTGTTTTTTTTTGCTCACTCTCTCTCTGTCTCTCCAACCAGCTGAGTGCACACAAGATCTGTGAATGAAAGGTGACGATGGAACAAACGGTGGGAAAACGATTGAGGAAAGCTTTAGAAACTAATCTCAATTTTGTTTTGTAGAACACCAATAGGATAAAAATTCAAAAAAGTGAAGATCACCATTATTTTTTCTATTTTTGAATTCCAAAATATACCTCTTTAAACTGGCCACCATTGAAAAAAACGGCTAGTGTCCACTTTTGGTAAAACGAGATGTTAGCACCTGGTGGTAGAAGATGTTCCAACGCATCTTCTGCAACATAAATTTTACTAAAATAGTGTTTAGATTTGGCTGCCGATGCGAAAACCAAACGGCCATTATGTCACTCTTATGGGAAATTACCTTGACGGAGATTTGGTGACAAACACTAAAACGCGTTTTTCTCGCCATAATAGCAGAATTTTCAGTTATGGGCAAAAAGGAGGTATTACACTATGCCAAACAAACAAACAAACAAATTCGTACTTTTACATGTTTGAATGTTTGCCAAACTCGCAAATAAAGCAAAATGTATGCAGGCTGATGTTTTAGCAAAACAATGCAGGTGAAAACACAAAGCAAGCTAAATGTCAAACTACCAAAAAGTGCAAGTTTCTTTGTTTGCAACAGTCTTATACCTTCTTAAGTGCTTGAAATTAAAATAGATGACATTTGAAAAAAAAGACAACATAATTTACGTCAGTTGTTGATGTTTTATGATATCTCATCACGGAATCGACCAACTCAACTCATACTTGAGGATAAAAACTTGTTGAACTCTCGTATCTGATGGAATAATATCTCCTAAAAGTTTAATTGCTAAAAAATTTAAAAAATAATCTCTGCTTTCTCATTGCCTCGGTACAAGTATGTCGCGAGAGTCCTTTACTAAAATTTCATCAAATTTTGAAAAATGCATTCTTCAGATATTGTTTGGCATAATTTGTCTGCAGTGCTTTCGAGTCATATTTTCAAATCAGGAGTGATAGAAAGTAAATCAAGTAAGACTATAATTGAAATTTAGAATTTTTACTCCAAAGTTGATCGGAAGGCACGGCATCGGGTAAATTGTGTATACATTTTTCCTTATTTGTGTGTCAATTTATAAACCAAACCGAAAAAAAATGTTGAAAATGTGATTATTTTTAGTTGAATTCGTAGATTCCTTTTATGAAAATTTTTCGCAGATTATGGCAAGATTGAATTGAAATTAGATTTTCCGAAAATAAGTGCATTTTTTAAATTTTCAAGCTTTGTCGCTAATGGATAGAGGCAACTTTGGCTTAGTTGAAAACAAGGATGATTTACCATAATCTCTAATCATCTCTTGAATTTTGTTTGAAAATGTATTTTTTCCAATTTTTTATTTGGATGAAACTGTGTGTGTACTTTTTCTGTGACCAAAGAACCCATTTTGCAACATAGGTTCGTCCAGACAGGTCTTTATACAATTTTGGTAACCGTCCATACAAAAAAAAGCTATTAAAATATTCAAAAATCTGAATATTGAGAACGATTTGGTGTCTTCGGCAAAGTTGTAAGTTTTACTTGGAACAAAAAAATGGCGCAAAATTTGAATTTTTTGATTTGTTTAAGATTAATAAAAATGCAATTCCCATGATTTCCCGTAAACAAATGTTTCCAGGGAGTACTCGAAATTCATGTGGAAATATAAATTTTCTTAACTTTTTGGAATCAATTTTTGAAAATGTAGCAAAATAACGAAATAAATACACATAAAGCTTGAGGTAACGACTTGCATCATTGCCATGATTTTTCAATAAACGATATAAATTTTGCATCGGTTACAATATTTTGACATAACTCGTTCTAGGGGAACAGCATCTAATTCCAGCGTGCCTCTAATGTTGGCAGGTCAGACCTTTGACATTTAATTAAAGCTAATTAAAATCGTTTTCAACTGAAATCGAGTGATAAATAGCTCAATAAGAAGTGAGCAAGCAAGTTTCTATCAAAAGTTTTGCAAAATTAGTTGTTTAAATAGTGAAAATCAACAAATTGGATGGAGTTAGGAGCGAGGGCTTAACCTGCCAAACATACGAGAATTTCCCCTACATTATTTTTAGGCGAGGAGAAATTCTCGTATGACTGGAAGGTTAAACACTCGCTCCTAATTCCTTAAGGGGTTACATACATGTAAATCGGAAAAAAATGTCAGAGGTTGGTTTGAGCACAAACTCATTTTTTTTAAATCCGTTTTCAGGACATTAAAATATAAATTTTCAACTATTTACAAAACAAATTTGAAGACATTTGGTTGTATCATTGTCGAGATACAGCTATATGAAGTTAGCATTTTCAAAAAACGAGTGCCACGATATCTCAACACTGCCTTGACCAAATCGGCTCAAAATTTTGGTGAAGACTCGTTAAACCGGTCCTGTGTGCATGATGAAGGCCGATTTTCAAACAGTTTATTTAAAAAAAAAGTTAAAATATTTTTATATCGTTGCACCCGTAAATCAACTCGGTGTTCAGAGAAAAACGCTCGCAAAGTTTGACAGTTCGCTTTGCGCATGGCCAAATTTTTAGCCTAAATTGTCTGTAACTTACTTTAAACATTAAATATCTTCATGAAACTTACAGGAGTGAATTCAGTGTTGAAAATCTGGCGACTATGATTAATTTTGCGATTAATCGCTGCCTGTTACACCCCACGAATAAGACTGCTGAGAATAATCTTTATTCTCAAATTGCCACGACTAGCTGTCATTCGTCAAGAGTGCTGTCGATGATTGTAACAACCCATGACTGCTGGCAGTAAAGGGGCAAGATTGGATCTTGATCGCAGCAAGTTGATGACTAAAGCCAATCATTCTAATTTTTATTCGTCTCTGCCACACCCAGCGATCAAGTGGCAGTCAGGAAAAACGAGATCAAAGCATACTCAGAGGGCCTTTCTTCAGGCAATCATTATTCGCTCGAAGAGATTTTTTTTCAACCTTGGGAGTGATTGAAAATCATCTAGCAACTTTTTTTTTTTTTGTAAAACTGTTGATAGAAATTTGCTTGCCCACTTCCTATTGAGTTATTTGTCACTCGATTTCAGTTGATAACGTATTTTATGAGCTGTAATTAAACGTCAAAGTGCTGATATGGCAACATTACAGGCACGATGGAGTTAGATGCTGACAGTTTTTCTGCTCCTTGTAATGTTATGTCGACCAGGTAAGCATTGATTGCTTCACGAAATTATATAACTTTGGAGACACATTCGATTTAGACCAAACATTCCTTCAGGGCCTTCAAGAAGGATAAGACCGGCATATGCCGTTTCATTTTGATGCATTTTTTGATTTTATCCAATTCAATTTACTGTTTATATTGAATTCAGATGGTCAGAAAATTTCATGACAAGGGTTACTCTGATAATTTAAAATATCAAATCTTTCTTATTGAAAGTAAAATATTACATTTGAGGTAAACTTTTTAAATAATAATTGGTATTATTTCATTTAAAAAAGATATCTATAGTTATTTTAAGACAAAAACAAAAGACAAAATAAAACAATTAGAAAATATTAAAAAAAAACTACTTTGATTAGATTAAAAGGATGTCAAAGAATGCAAACACATTTTGAGCATGAACCAGTATGACTTGTTTTTGAAAAACTATGTGTCATGAAAAATAGTAGTTTACGCAACAAGTTGCAAAAAGAGGATTTTTTCAGCACGAGTCGTACATTTATCCAACGAGGTTCACCGAGTTGGATAAATACGAAGAGTGCTGAAAAAATCAAGTTTTGCAACGAGTTCCATACAACATTTTTCGCAATTCCAAAAAACACACACTGAGTGAAATGTTATGTCAAATTTTCATGTATTTTGTCAATAAATCGTTAAAATCAAAAAAATGTTGAAAAGTGTTACTTTTCAAAACAAGTGCTGAAAAGTTCAACTTTTCAGCACCCATTTGAGTGCTGAAAAGTAGAACTTTTCAGCATTTATTTTGAAAAGTGTTGCTATTCGATTCTGTTATTTTTGGTAAAGAAAAGTAGGCTATTTCGTCGTTCAAGAATGACAGGAAAAGTAAATAGTTTCACGACGGAATTGCAAAAAAATAATTTATGCATAATTTTTTTTTCATTTTGACTTCATAATCATTGTTATTACAATCTCTAAATTGGGCACAGAGGCAAATTCAAAAGAAATCTTTTGAATGTGGAGTATGGATTCATTTTATTCACTGTCCAAACAAGTTGATAAAAAATATTCTTTATAAAAAATACCTGAGATTTATTTTTTGATTTAGTGAACGATTTGAAAGACAGCTTATACAATTTGAAGAATTATATATTTTTTGAAGTTATATTATTTTTTACATGTAGTCAAGCTATTAATTTTTGTTGAATATTAGATAATCAAAACCAAGCTCAGAAAAATTTTCAATAAATTTTAAGATTCCCAGGAAATCGGTTGAAAATTTACCGCTTTCCAGGATTTTGTAACCCCGGGAAATTGACGCTCCAAGATCGATTGAATATGGTATTTATTAAAGTGTAACTTTTTCCTGAAAACTACCTAGTGCAATTAAAAAAGTCAGCGTCGAATGTAAAAAAAAAACAAAAGTGTGAAAAACAAACATGAAAACTGAAACAACATGCCACAAAGTTAAACTATCGAAAACATCAAAGCTAACTATTTCGTCCTCCCCGAACTGCTTTCGCCAAGGGTGAAGTTCGTGCCCTGCTCCAAGGTTGGTAGTCTTTCACAAGTTGCCACCAACCAAGGTCAAACCGACCGGATCCTCGATCAAAAAGCTTCTCCGTCCGTTTCAATGCCACAGTGCGGTTCCACCTTCAAGGGTAAATTATGCCTAATTATGTGCGTGTGTATGAAAAGTATTAAGGCTATTAGAATTTCAAATGCGAGGGAGGGGGGACGAGGGGTTACAAATCGACCTTCACGGTTCACTTGGCCTCGGAATCGACCCCCCGGCCAGAGAGGGTCAACGCCGTCGTGGAAGACGACAAGTTGTATCTCAGTTTATGGAGGGGCATTTTGGCATTAAAATATAGCGTGCCAAGGAGCATTATTACCAAATAAATAAATTATTTTGGACATGACCGCAGCAGGACCGAACCGGCAGTCAGTATCTGTCTTGGAACAGTTCGAACAACCTGTCACGAAGCCGGAAAAGTGAAACATTTGTTTTGAATAATCCTAGTGATTATGAAGTCAGGCTGTGGGTTGATTTATTCGTTCAAATTAGGCTGCTGTTTCGTTCGAAACGGTTTCGTGAATTTATTTCACAAATTTTACTCCATAAAAATGGAATTGATAGGGAAGACCAAAGGACCTGACACAACGCCAAAAACAGGTACCGTGCTTTAAATTTTTTACGACCCCATATCTCGAGAGATGAGATCGGTTTCAATTTGGGGTTCACTTTCATTTTCAAGAGGTTTCCCCTCTCCCCCATCCTTTCCGGTAATAGAACCACTCCAATATACGGGATGGCCTTAGTTGAGCTTTGGTTTTTCGTCCCTTGGTCCACGCGCGCTGTTTTGGGACAAGGGTTACTCTGATAATTTAAAATATCAAATCTTTCTTATTGAAAGTAAAATATTACATTTGAGGTAAACTTTTTAAATAATAATTGGTATTATTTCATTTAAAAAAGATATCTATAGTTATTTTAAGACAAAAACAAAAGACAAAATAAAACAATTAGAAAATATTAAAAAAAAACTACTTTGATTAGATTAAAAGGATGTCAAAGAATGCAAACACATTTTGAGCATGAACCAGTATGACTTGTTTTTGAAAAACTATGTGTCATGAAAAATAGTAGTTTACGCAACAAGTTGCAAAGAGGATTTTTCAGCACGAGTCGTACATTTATCCAACGAGGTTCACCGAGTTGGATAAATACGAAGAGTGCTGAAAAATCAAGTTTTGCAACGAGTTCCATACAACATTTTCGCAATTCCAAAAACACACACTGAGTGAAATGTTATGTCAAATTTTCATGTATTTTGTCAATAAATCGTTAAAATCAAAAAATGTTGAAAAGTGTTACTTTTCGAAACAAGTGCTGAAAAGTTCAACTTTTCAGCACCCATTTGAGTGCTGAAAAGTAGAACTTTTCAGCATTTATTTTGAAAAGTGTTGCTATTCGATTCTGTTATTTTTGGTAAAGAAAAGTAGGCTATTTCGTCGTTCAAGAATGACAGGAAAAGTAAATAGTTTCACGACGGAATTGCAAAAAAATAATTTATGCATAATTTTTTTTTCATTTTGACTTCATAATCATTGTTATTACAATCTCTAAATTGGGCACAGAGGCAAATTCAAAAGAAATCTTTTGAATGTGGAGTATGGATTCATTTTATTCACTGTCCAAACAAGTTGATAAAAAATATTCTTTATAAAAAATACCTGAGATTTATTTTTTGATTTAGTGAACGATTTGAAAGACAGCTTATACAATTTGAAGAATTATATATTTTTTGAAGTTATATTATTTTTTACATGTAGTCAAGCTATTAATTTTTGTTGAATATTAGATAATCAAAACCAAGCTCAGAAAAATTTTCAATAAATTTTAAGATTCCCAGGAAATCGGTTGAAAATTTACCGCTTTCCAGGATTTTGTAACCCCGGGAAATTGGACGCTCCAAGATCGATTGAATATGGTATTTATTAAAGTGTAACTTTTTTCCTGAAAACTACCTAGTGCAATTAAAAAAGTCAGCGTCGAATGTAAAAAAAAAACAAAAGTGTGAAAAACAAACATGAAAACTGAAACAACATGCCACAAAGTTAAACTATCGAAAACATCAAAGCTAACTATTTCGTCCTCCCCGAACTGCTTTCGCCAAGGGTGAAGTTCGTGCCCTGCTCCAAGGTTGGTAGTCTTTCACAAGTTGCCACCAACCAAGGTCAAACCGACCGGATCCTCGATCAAAAAGCTTCTCCGTCCGTTTCAATGCCACAGTGCGGTTCCACCTTCAAGGGTAAATTATGCCTAATTATGTGCGTGTGTATGAAAAGTATTAAGGCTATTAGAATTTCAAATGCGAGGGAGGGGGGACGAGGGGTTACAAATCGACCTTCACGGTTCACTTGGCCTCGGAATCGACCCCCCCGGCCAGAGAGGGTCAACGCCGTCGTGGAAGACGACAAGTTGTATCTCAGTTTATGGAGGGGCATTTTGGCATTAAAATATAGCGTGCCAAGGAGCATTATTACCAAATAAATAAATTATTTTGGACATGACCGCAGCAGGACCGAACCGGCAGTCAGTATCTGTCTTGGAACAGTTCGAACAACCTGTCACGAAGCCGGAAAAGTGAAACATTTGTTTTGAATAATCCTAGTGATTATGAAGTCAGGCTGTGGGTTGATTTATTCGTTCAAATTAGGCTGCTGTTTCGTTCGAAACGGTTTCGTGAATTTATTTCACAAATTTTACTCCATAAAAATGGAATTGATAGGGAAGACCAAAGGACCTGACACAACGCCAAAAACAGGTACCGTGCTTTAAATTTTTTACGACCCCATATCTCGAGAGATGAGATCGGTTTCAATTTGGGGTTCACTTTCATTTTCAAGAGGTTTCCCCTCTCCCCCATCCTTTCCGGTAATAGAACCACTCCAATATACGGGATGGCCTTAGTTGAGCTTTGGTTTTTCGTCCCTTGGTCCACGCGCGCTGTTTTGATGGTTAACATTTACTGACTTTTTTTATTGAGAGCGTCAAGTGTTTTTGTTTCGACGTAAAAATTGGACCTTTTTTGATACACTTTAGAGATTTTGAATGCGCGTGTGGAAAAGAGTTAATAGAATGTTAAATTGATTTTCTCACGGTGTGATAATTCACGAAGAAATATAGCTGGACACTTTTCAAGTTTTGTTGGGGTTGTATCATACACTTTTCCCTTTAAAATAAGACATTTGCAAATATAAGTATCTCAAATCTCCCCTTTCGAATGCAATCTGGAAAATTAAGTTTCGTTATTCAAGATATTTTAGAGTTGCTTCCCAATCTTTTTGTTTTGAAAATGCGATTAAAAATTTTACAATCATCTCGCTTTAGGAATATCTAAACCACATGAAACGTCAAACCATTTCTCAAAAAATGCATCATCCCCAAAGAATTTCTCCTTCCTCAACAAAAACATAACATTTCACGTAACACGCTGCTCGTTTGTTTCCCAGGCTTTGTGTATTGTCGTGCTTAATAATGAAGGGGGAGAAGGTTTCATACCATGTTTTATCGACACACGCACTGACATTGACATTTAAAGTGTTGCCTCGAACGTGCTTGCTGCAGCAGTAGTTGTTGCCGTAGTGTGTTGGTATTCCAAATTGATGCTTTCTTGGAAATCCTTGCCCGGGATTTCCCTGTGCTAGACTGCTTCAAACTTCAGTAAATGATTATTTTTTAAATTGTTTTTTATTGATTGTTGAAACATAAATTTAGGTGTTTCAAGAAATAGTTTTAAAAGATTATTGTTTCAGTTGTGAACGTGACATTTCTTTATCTTAACTAAAGCAATACACTTTAATGGAGTCTACGAATCCAAAAGTTTGCGGGAATTTCCCGACTCATCAACAGACTGACTCTTTCTCTGCACGAAACAGGCAACTATTTTTTGTGTGACTACTTTTGTCACGGAATCACAGTTTGGAATTTATTGATCATAAACGACGATACGGCTGAGCTACCGACGATGTGTCGCAGAGATTGTTGGTTGGACTTCCGCAGGTTCTACAGACGGTTGATGTTTTTTATAATGGTTTATAGTGATGTGCAGAGCTGAAAATGTCAGGGGTCTTGACGCGAAAATCGGCGACGCATACACGATTTTTTGAGATCCATTCACTGAACCGCAAAACCGTGACATAAACAAACCCGACTAAGTCGTGAGTGCCCTAGCTCACTGAGCAGCTGCAACGCGAGGCAGTAGTCGACCAACGCTCATTCGACGTTGTACGCACACACATAAAGAAACAAGTTTTTACACAAAAAGTTGGTATTTATGCGTGGAAATGTAATTTTGAATATAAGTTATGGTTGTTTTAAGTGTTTTGCACAGTCTAGAACCATTCAATTGTTTAAAATAGTCAAAATAAGGTTTAGAGAGGATTTTACGAGTCAGTCATACGACACGAATTGAGTGAGTGTAGTTCGTTTGTTCACGTCTCTCATTCTCCAGCAGCCGACCGGCACGAGTCAGGCGGCAGTGGTTGAACGGACACAGTAGGCTTATAGTCAGATGCTAGCAGTGAACAGACATTTTGGTTTGCTTCATGTGTACGCTGGGTTAGAAACTTCTTGCAGGCCTGGTGATGTGTTTTTACAAAGGGGCAGTTCTCTAAGTTTTCGATCATTATTTTTTTTGTATATTTTAATCCGGCTTAAATTTTTTTGGTGCCTTCGGTATGCCCAAAGAATCCATTTTGCATCATTAGTTTGTCCAGATAATTTTCCATACAAATTTGGCTTTCCAAACAAAAATTTCATGAAACCGAAATCTAGCGTGACAAAATTGATAGCGGCCACACGTTAAGATTTAGAGCTTTGGTGTCTTCGGGACAAATGATCAGGGTCAATTGGGGCATCTTTTGGTATGGTGGACATTAGGGTGGTCCAAATTTTAGGGTGGTTCAGAATTTTTATTTTGACGGGATGACGAGATAGCGCTTTGGTGTCTTTAGAAAAGTTGTAGAGAACACCATTCTGAGCAACTTTGCTCAAGAGCACAAAGCTCTATCTTCAAACGGGAAGTTTCTAAAGCCATTTTTGTAATTTAGGTTGAAGTGATTATGAAAAAATGAGTTTTTTGAATTTATCAACTAGACATTTGTAGAGCTTATCAAAACACACATTTATCTTCCAAGAGAGCAAAAATCGGACCTTTAAAACTAAAGTTATAGCCAAAATACGACGAAAAAGACGCCATTTTGAAATGTGTATAACTCGAAAAGGTGGTGGAGTTTGACCTCGCTCTTAGAAGCATCTGAAAGTACACATTCTAGAGAACATTTGCTGAAAATATCTCGGAGGTCTTTTTTGTTTAACTTATTTAATCTCAATTTGAAAATGAGCATTTCTAATCGTTTTTTGCCCAGAACTTTTGATAAAATTGACCAAAATTCATTTTTCAAGAATAAAAATGTTCATTTTGACAAGCTCTACAATTGTCTAGAAGGGCCCAAAAGTGTACAAAATGATCTAGTTGTAAAAGAAGAAACAAGCTGAAATATTTCAGGAATCAACAAAATAATTAAATTTAATTTATAACTTTCGTTGTAAAAGTCCGATTTTCGCTCTCTTGGAAGATAAATGTATGTTTTAATAATCTCTACAAATGTCTAGAAGACGCCAACTCGCTACGACACAAGCCTGAGTTGATAAATTCAAAAAAATCATTTTTTCATAAACACTTCTACCTAAATTACAAAAATGGCTCTAGAAACTTCCCGTTTGAAGATAGTGCTTTGTGCTCTTGAGCAAAGTTGCTCAAAATGGTGTTCTCTACAACTTTTCTGAAGAAAAAATGTAGGTATGGATAAGGACTACACTGAATAAAAATGATAAACAAAAAAAATTGTTTGGTGATTTTTAATTTGCTTTTTTTTTACAAAAAACCAATTTCTCAAAACGCGTATTTTTTTTATTTTTTATGTTTTGGAGACAAAATTCCACATCTGTTCTAATCTAATCTAATCAGACCCTAGCGCAGCCAATCTTTCGAAGGGATCCTGGAGAGTGCCTTAGGTTAGATGACGCCTAGCACTCTTCTTGTCATTTATTAACATTTGTAGTGCGCCATTGCATCGGAATGCATCGAAACATCACAAGCGTTAAAGCGGGCAGGCCTACTGCGTAAAGCCGTATCGCAGAGATGACTCGTAATTGGGTTGAGTTTGAGCACTGAGTGTTCGAACAACAACACAATTCTGAATCGACAGGGGAGGAAGAAGCGTGGGGACACACCACCATACGCTCCTAGATTTTGGTTGTATTCGTTGGTACTCCGGGACCCTCTGGGATGGGACATTGTATTTCCACGAATGCCCTGGACACTATTTGCCGTAGTTATAGCGCCACAACTCGCTCTCTGTAACAGTATTCCTAATTCCAGTACACGCTCACCAAGTCGTCATGGCCTAGTGGTTAGCATTTTTGCTTACCAATCCAAAGGACGGAGGATCGAACCCCGCCTCGACCGACTTTGATTTTTCTTTCATATTCATCATTTCAGATTTCTATGTTCTCAACTTTCTCGTTGGGAGCAGATGGGAATCGAACCCAGAACCATTCGCTTACAAAGCGAACATCGTAACCAGTCAGCCACGGCCGCTCCTGGAGACAAAATTCCACATCTGTTTAGGGGACCATCCATAAACCACGTGAACAATTGGGGGGTATGGCGATTGTCCACGATCCATACAAAAAAGATTTTTTTTGTATGGACAATTGTCCACGAGGGGGGGGGGGGTTCGAGATTACCAAAAAAGTGTCGACGTGGTTTATGGATGGCCCTAGTTATTTTTTTAAATAGTGATTTGCAAATTTGCAATCGAAAAGTACTTTACAATTTTTTGATTAAGTACACCATTTTCAAAATATAGTCATTCAAAATTTAATTTTGTCCGATAAATCCCGATTTTTTTTCTGACTTTAAAAATATGAAATATTCTTATAATTTTTCGATCTTTTCGAAAACAATACATATTTTGAAAATAAAGACCAACATTTCAAAAGGATGTAATTTTGTTATTTAATTTGAGAATAAAACCTATTCTCAGCAGTCTTATTCGGTCTTATTCGTGAGAGGTAACAGGCAGCGATTAATCGCAAAATTAATCATGCCATTAACCATATGCAGCTGAAAAAATTGAAAAATATCTAAGGGTAATTCTCTACCAACTCACACGAAATCGGAAAAAGTTGCCCCGACCCCTCTTCGATTTGCGTGAAACTTTGTCCTAAGGGGTAACTTTTGTCCCTGATCACGAATCCGAGGTCCGTTTTTTGATATCTCGTGACGGAGGGGCGGTACGACCCCTTCCATTTTTGAACATGCGAAAAAAGAGGTGTTTTTCAACAATTTGCAGCCTGAAACGGTGATGAGATAGAAATTTGGTGTCAAAGGGACTTTTATGTAAAATTAGACGCCCGATTTGATGGCGTACTCAGAATTCCGAAAAACGTATTTTCATCGAAAAAAACACTAAAAAGTTTTAAACATTCTCCCATTTTCCGTTACTCGACTGTAAAAAATTTTGGAACATGTCATTTTATGGGAAATTTAATGTACTTTTCGAATCTACATTGTCCCAGAAGGTCATTTTTTCATTTAGAACAAAATTTTTCATTTTAAAATTTCGTGTTTTTCTAACTTTGCAGGGTTATTTTTAGAGTGTAACAATGTTCTACAAAGTTGTAGAGCAGACAATTACAAAATTTTGATGTATAGACATAAGGGTTTGCTTATAAACATCACGAGTTATCGCGATTTTACGAAAAAAAGTTTTGAAAAAGTTAATTTTTGCGTTTCTCTTTGTTTCGTCGTCCGTGTCTGTCGCGGGTGACCATGAATGGCCATGATCGATGACGACCAACTTTTTCAAAACTTTTTTTCGTAAAATCGCGATAACTCGTGATGGTTATAAGCAAACCCCTTATGTCTATATATCAAAATTTTTGCAATTGTCTGCTCTACAACTTTGTGGAACATTGTTACACTCTAAAAAATAACCCTGCAAAGTTAGAAAAAACACGAAATTTTAAAATGAAAAATTTTGTTCTAAATGAAAAAATGACCCTTCTGGGACAATGTAGATTCGAAAAGTACATTAAATTTCCCATAAAATGACATGTTCCAAAATTTTTTACAGTCGAGTAGTGCGTCCATCCCGGGAATTCCCGGGACAAAAATCCCGGGATTTTTCCAAAACCGGGAATTCCCGAATCTCGGGATTTTTCATATTTTGTCCCGGGAATTCCCGAAATTGAAAACATATCAAATTTTGGTCTAGAAATTCAGATTTGGTTGTGAAAATTAGTAATCGATAAGCATTTTAAAGCATTAAAATTTTTATTCGGCATATGACAACATTAATTTGGCAGGGAAAATTGTTAAAATTTTTGTTTACAGATCCGCAAAATGCTTTGCGCCTAAGATATTTTCTACTAAATTTTATTTATTTAAAAAAGACTTATTATTATATTCACGTTCATTTATGACTTTAAACTTGAAAAAAGCATAATATTTTAAAAATTATTTAACTTTTCATCATAAACCGGCATCTGGAGCAAATCAGGAAAAAGTAACGAATTAAGACAGCTGTTTAAGCTAATTTGTTTTTGAATAATGTTCTGATTGTTTTGATTGATTTCGATTACAACAGGAACAGATCAAAACAATTAGTACACAAATTTCCAAATTTATTGCTCTAAAATCTCCTGTACCTATTCAGACTGTAGTCCCGATTATCCCCAGTTGGTAGTTGATTGGTAGTGACTTAAAGATAATTTTTAAAATATGTTTTTAAATATAAAACATAAAATTCGAAACTTATCCAAAGTGTTACATTGTCTGGTATAATTTTATTTCTTGTTGTTTTAGACACTTTCAATGAAATTGTATAAGCTTTTGTAGTTATATTATATAAATAAAAAATAAAGAAATATATTCAAAATTCTGGTTCAATTAAATTCCAAAGCACATCAAAGAACACATTTTTAAATTGTGTTTTACACTATCTAAAGACTGCTGTCCATGTTCAGATTGAAGTGTAGCTTATCACCATTAACAGTTTTGAGCTAATTCTATGATTTAAGCTAGAAAAACGTAACAAATATAATGAAAACATAGATTTTATGACTGCTGCAAAAATTTCCCGGGATCCCGGGAATTCCCGGGATTCAAAAAATATTTTTCCCGTTTCCCGGGAAATTCAAAACCCGGGAAAATTGGACGCCCTACAGTCGAGTAACGGAAAATGGGAGAATTTTTAAAACTTTTTTAGTGTTTTTTTCGATAAAAAATACGTTTATTCGGAATTCTGAGTACGCCATCGAATCGGGCGTCTAATTTTACACAAAAGTCCCTTTGACACCAAATTTCTATCTCATCACCGTTTCAGGCTGCAAATTATTGAAAAACACCTCTTTTTTCACATGTTCAAAAATGGAAGGGGTCGTACCGCCCCTCCGTCACGAGATATCAAAAAACGGACCTCGGATTCGTGATCAGGGACAAAAGTTACCCCTTAGGACAAAGTTTCACGCAAATCGAAGAGGGGTCGGGGCAACTGCTGTGTGAGTTGGCGGAGAATTACCCCTAAGAATTCATGCTAAGATAATTCTAAAGTTATACGTTGGTACTTTCCCGATCTGGGATCCTGAGGTATATTTTTCAATAAACTTCAAAGTATCCCGTTTGATTGATTAAAATATTTACAATTGATTGTTAAAATTTTTACAATGAAAATTTTATTCCATTTTCATTTTTTTCCCAGTTTTTGGAAAACTACAGGTTGACTAAAAATTTTACCACATACGAACATCACTCGATCTCCACGGAATTTATTTTCTCAAAATTCGAGGGTTGGAGATAGACGAGTTCTGTCAACATGAATCGATATAGCGTCGAAAATCAATGCAGTTTGATTTTTTGGCGATTTTTCCGATTAATATTCATGCTGTATCGTCTTATTTACGACGATGAAAATGACGTCCAGCCATAAAGTAAAACCTATACCTTTCTTTAGTAAGAAAGGCAAAAAACATCTCTTTAAATTTTGTCGCAATTCGACTCGCTAACCAAATAATCACCATCATAATGCATCATTTGATTTCGCACCAAGCTGACAAATAACTGAGGAATGCAAAAAGGATTGTGTCATAAACCCCAAAAATTAAAGGTCCTAGTGCCTTCTCCCCACCACAATACAAATTTCTCCAATATTTCCATTCTTTCCGTGCGACTTCCCCGAAATGTGGATGATTTTCACTTCCATTTTCATAATTAATCACTACCACTCTCTCGTCACCACCACCATCAACCCCCTAAACCACATCCGAGACCACTTCCTGCAGCCGCGGTGGTGGTGTAAGTACTAATTTTCCAATGTTTTCCCGATCGAACACAAAAGGAGAGCAACCTTGGTGGAAGTCAAAAACAAGGGGGAAAAGGGCACGCTGGCAAAGCTGGTATGTGTGCCGCCACGGCTGGACTGTGTGACTGAAAAGCACTTATTTTTGCCATCGATCCAGCTGAAACACAATGTTAAGGTCACACGTAGGGTAGATGCGTTGATTTTGGGCATTTGGTTTTTGGACGCTTATTCTTTCAAAAAATATAATATTAGGTTTAAGATGAAAATACACCTTGAGTAAAATATACAAAATCAGTCCTACAAAATAAGAGGAAATGTTATGAAGTGTTAATTTCGCATAGCAGTGTTGAAATATTTATAGATTTTTTAGTTTTGACTGAATTAGGAAGAAGCTAAAGCTTAACTTACAAAAAACATATCTCTCTAATTTTGTTCGCAATTTTTGTACAATTTCTGCCTCACCATTACCATCATGTGCATCAAAGTGTTGCCAAGTAATTTTTTTTTTAATTGCAGTTTGCAGTGCTTTCATTTGTGTGTTAAAAAGTTCAACTTTTCCGCAGTTGTTTCGAAAAATAATGCATTTCACCGAAAAGTCCAATTCAAGGTAGCTTTCGACATAAACTGTGAAAAATATTTGCAATGGCCTTAATGAAATAAAATAAAAACCGTGTACCCTAAAACGGGGTGACTTTGATAGCCGGGTGGTTTTGATAGGTTTGCGATTTTTCCGCAAAATGAAGAGTACAATTAAAATACGTACGAATTGTTTAGAATCATACTGACCGTGGTAGAGATTGAACACTTTTTTACCACGGTTAGTATGATTACCTCAAAAAGAACCTTTCATAAAATTTTGAAAAGTTTAAAAAGTTAGTTATTTATAGTTAAGAAAATGTTGATGAAAGTCATTGTTTAAAAGTTCTCAAAGTGTCATAATTTTGTCAATGAACGTGATTTTGAATCGGAAAACGGAATTCATTTTCGGATTCTTTGGACAATTTTCTACTAGGAGAAGGGTAAATAAGTTTTTAAATAATAAATAATATGTTTTTTGAAAAACAATTCAGTATAAAATACAATATAAAACAGTAATTTTATAAACAAACCCAGTTTTAACAAATTTCACGCCAAATTCCGGTTTTTTTTTCTCAATTTTACCTAAAATTTATATGTATTTTGTTAAAAAGCTTATAAACTTAGTTAACTAAATATAAACATTGTTTTTTTTCTTAAAAACTATATCAGCTACTTTAGTGATGGTACCCTTGACATAATAATGTAATTTGAACACACTAAATCTGATTTTAACAAGAAATACGTTACTTAATCCACCTTCAGGTGGTTAGCGCCTTCCTCACATTTAAAGGGTGCTATCCAAAATGCAAAAAGTGCGTAAATAACACTTAAGTGCATATAACTTTTGATAGGGTTGTCAGATCTTCAATGTTTTGGACGCGTTAGATGTCTTGTGAATACCCATCCTGCGATAGGTCGCATGAGCGATCCGGACAACGTTTCCATCAAAATATCTGAGATCCGGCCTCAAAAAGGTGCATAAGTAACTCTGAAGTGCTTATAGCTTTTGATAGGGTTGTCAGATCTTCAATGTCTTGGACGCGTTGAAAAGATCCCTTCCTAAAAATGTATAGCATAACGGGTTTTCTTACAAAAACCACCCTTTTTACAATCTTCCGGACTTTTGTTAAATTTGTTTTTTTAGCATAACTTTTGAAGTACTAAACTTAACTTTATCATTTTTAATAGCGACTTATGGGACCCCAAGACGGATCGAATGACGCCAAAACGGACAAAATCGGTTCAGCCAATGTCGAGATAATCGAGTGACAATTTTTTGATCAACATCCCACCACACACATAGACATTTGCTCAGAATTTGATTTTGAGTCGATAGGTATACACACGGGATTGAAACTCGTCTGAAAAACCTGTATCATTTTCTCATTCGAAACAGTGGCGCCACGTGGTGGTAGCTGCCCTGTTTATTACACTGTGAAATTTTCCATGGCCAATCCAAGGAACCAGAAGGTGACAACAGAAATGTCCGTCCAAAAGTGGTGCTGCAAAAAACTTATTATTTTTAACAAATTTTCGAACAAATCAGCGACGAATTACAAGTTTGACAGTCGAACTATACTTAAAAGTTGGTTTTGTTATTTGTTTTTGCAAAACCGCATATTTTTAACGAAAGTGCCAAAAATATTCGTAATCACCTTTTGCCTCTTGGTGGCGCTTTGTGTTAGTATGTGTGAGGTCGATGTTTGCGGACGTACACGCAGAACACAGAACAGTGAGAACTAGCGAAAATGCCTCACTTTCTTCTGATACAAGTCGCCATATTGAAATTGCTTGAAGATTCATACCCGTGGTATACATGAAGGTGGGTCTAGGAGGTCTAATTGAGAAGTTCATTTTTCGAGTGATTTTATAGCCTTTCCTCAGTAACGTGAGGAAGGCAAAACTATGACTATCAAAGTCACCCCAGAATTCAAACTAAAAATTTTTAAAGTGACTATTTTTTAAAACACTTTTGAAAAAACTATTTATGAAAATTAGTGCATTGACTTTGTGTGGCCTACCCCAGTATATGTTTAAAAAAAATCTTGGGAAAAACCTTCCCAGTAAGAAAATATTCCAAAAATAAATTTAAATGCTATCAATGTCACCCCGGTTTACGGTACCTATGGAATACACATTATTGGTAATGCAATTGTTAAACAGGTGTGATAATTTTGAATTATTCTGATATTTTTCTTCGTACGTTGAAAACCCATAAATGTCAGGTTCTGGCAACCCGGCCAGATTGAAATTCTGCAAAAAACACAGTTTTTTAAATCACAATAGAAAACATAAAAGATATCACAACAAAAGCCCAAGTCCCAAATCGGACAATTCAATTGTCCGCATGGCTTTCTGAGGGCAAAAAAAGCTTTTCTCCAATAACTGTCCTTGAAGAGTGCATCAGCAGCATGCCATCACCGCCATAACAAAAGAGAGTGTGCTGTTTCCCTATATGTCAAGAGGAGTTCCTTATTGTGGGACGAAAAGGAAAATCCCACCCACCCCACACTTACACTCAGGGGAGCAGCAAAGCGTGTATAAGTATGCTAATTTTTCGGTACTTTCACCGCAGCACATGTATGAACCGAACCATCACATGTTCGTAAAACGGACATTGGATTTCGAGGACGAGCAGCTGGTTCAAGTAGCTGTAGGGTAGAGGTACCAAGTTTCGACACAATGCTGATAGAACGAAATTAGGTACGCGACTAGGTCCAATAGAGGTTCCTCGTCCCCTTCAAGTTTCCACTCAGTGCGGCAGTGATGACTCTCCAAGGAGCAATTGGCATGAAAATTGTCGATGATTATTTTTTTCCTTCTTCGTTTTGTTGGAATTTGATTGAATGTGAAACTTTAACCATTCTTCTGCAAGCGAGTACTTTTGCTCTATAAAGCACTTCCCAATTGCTCGAAAAAAACAATTCAAAACAGCTGAGGACGAACAGTTATAATCTTGCCCTCGAGGGTGAAAAAAGAAAACTTTTATTTTTCTTAATTCGCGCGGCGCAGCGTGTGGCAAACAAAGTGAAACAGTAATAAAGCTTGAAAAAAGGTAAACGGTTGCGATGAATTATGCAAGCATTTCTAGAGTAAATTTTCAAAAGGTCCTATGTGCAAAATCCTCATTCTGAGAAATTTCATGTCGAAGTTTTGTGGAACATTTTTAAATCCTATTTAAACACGGTTGAGTATTGATCAATTCTAAAAACGCCCAAATGAACCTAAAATGATGCTTTTTATGTGTGATTAACGGAAATAATCAAAAGTCTAGTTTAAACTGATTTTTGAAGCAATTTGTTTCATACGACCTGTTAGTGCACATAGGACACGTTTCATAGGACAAATTTTGCACATAAGACATAACACATTGGACCAAACTCGTGTAGCATTGCACATAGGACTTTTTCAGATTAACTTTAAATCCTGATTTAAAAATAACAACTTTTATAATAACTATGATCACCCAATCCTGGCGCAACGTGTAGGTAACAGCTGATTGATAGCATGAAATGTTTCAATGCTTCCAGCGCGAAAGAGAGAAACCGTTAGGAGAACGAAACAACCAATCAGCGCTCTCGTCCACAACTGTCAGATAGGTTCCTGGCAAATCATCCTATCCGGCAATGTAAATAATATTTTGCAGAGTACGCATAGAACTCTTCGTGTTTTGAAAATTGTGGTTGTTTTTTTTTTTTTGCTTTTTGCCGTTTTTAAGTGTTTTAATGTTGTAAAGCTGAATAACTTGTGTTAAGGTAAGTTTTTTTTTCGAGTTTCCGGTACGGTGACAGCTCATTATTTGTTCGTTTTTTTCCTGCTTAATTTTTATTACAGATCTCGTCGGAAAACTACTTAGCTTGTCCAAATCTCGGTCAACTGTTTACAAATCCATGACGCAACAATAAGGATGATTTTGGGCGGGTTCGCGGCCACGCAATGCATCAAGTCGATTTAAATTTTCCAAACAGGGAGACGATTACGACTTGGCAAAAAATTACCCGGACGGTAGCCAGCAACGAGCGGAAAGCCTAGAACAAGATGACCATCAACAAGTGCCGTCAACAGCCACAGGTCGTGATGTTGCTGTTCATCTGATGCTGATCTTTAACATGGACTTGAAAAATCTATGTACTAACTGCTTCAAGTCTGGTTTGTGGAATCGTTTTGAAAATTACCAAAACAATCTCTTAATTCAAAAAATCTCTTTCCAGAATGGTCATGACCGAGTACACCGAGCGGAAGAAGATGTCGAGCGACCGGATATGCATGGCCATTCCAAGCCGGTGAACAGGGTCAAGGTCGTCGGTCTGGCAAGTCCGTATCATTTTGCTCGATCCGGTCGATTGTTCGACTGCCAAAAGCATCGAGGAGGGAATCGTCTCCACCGCGACATGCTTAAACCTGAACGGCGTCCTGTTGAAGACGGTGCTGGATCTAGTTTCCCACACTGGTAACCTGTTACGGATCAACACCGGATTAAACTTTGATCGTGTCCAGACTTTTGGGGCTGAGCATCTTTGTGATAGAAACTGTTAACCGTTAGCGTACGCGTGCAGTGCGCCAAAGATTACATTTTGACCAATATTCGATATTTGATTGACGACGTTGTAGGGTCTAAACGGTGGAAAAAGAGTGCACCTTTCGAGGCACGTTTCGTGATGTTGTCCGGCAATGGTTCCGTTTACAAGTCTTGCCAACAAACAAAACCCACATCTTTACGTTCGAGACCATCCCCAGTTCCTGTAGGGGATTCGGGGCCTCAAAAAGTACTTTGATGCAATTATTGTATAAATAAAATGAATAGAAGTAGCATTATTCTTTTCATTTAACATATTTTTTTTATTAACAGGAATAAAAACATACAAGAACATGAAATTTTATGAACTGCTCTGCATTTCTATTTAATTTGGTGTTCCCTATTCAGCGTTGTTTTGAAATTGTCTTTTTGCAATTCCGTCGCGACACTACTTAATTGGCCTGTCATTATGCCTACTTTTCTCTACCAAAAGAAACAGAATCAAATAGTAACACTTTTCAAAATAAATGCTGAAAAGTTCTAGTGAACTTTTCAGCACTTATTTCGAAAAGTAATACTGTTATTTTTTTATTTAATTGAAAAAACTACATGAACATTTCACTTATAATTCCATTCACAGGGTGTTTTTTTGAATTGCAAAAAACTTGATTTTTTCAGAGCGAGTCGTACATTTATCCAACTCGGTGAACCTCGTTGGGTAAATGTACGTGAATAAAAACTTTTTTTTTACAGGTTTTTGGCGGTTTCTTGAAACTATATTAGATTTTGCATTATTATCGCATTTTTGACAGTATTACATTTATGTTATTTGTCCACGCAGTAAGCACCAGCATTCATCGTCGACTCTTGTCATTACGGAACCGCTATTTTGTTCAAATTGATCATTCCATCCAACCTGTGAACCTGCGCTGACGGACAACAATTTCTGGGTGGTTGTAAACTGCGTGTTGAGAGGATCTGAACCCTGCTTTCTAGCTAATTACCTTCGTCAGGTAGCAGGTACTGGTCAATCTGCTAGTTAATTTGACCGTCTCTCCTTTCGTTTACCATCGTGCTCCTAGTTGTGCCGTCTCCGGTGATTATTGCCATCCAGCGGTTCTTTGACGCAAAAGTTAGAATTTAGAAGGAGCGTTTTCAGCAGAGTGATCTGCTGTACGTTACTCAGCTGGTCTAGTTGGCGTTCCCCTGGAAGATGGAATACCAGCGCTTGAAACACGTGTGGCAACAGCTAGACGACGGACATGACCGCGCATGTGTGTGTGAGTTCAACTTACACGCGATTGCTGCCTAAATGAAGTACTAAACATACAGGATTTTCTCAAACTTAATTTATTTATATTCCTGGTTTTGTTTTATTCAACACTCTCCCTCAACGCGCTATGTATCACTTAAGTAAACCATACGCTTGATCAGCTCATTGATCTTTTCCTTGCGGTTGCCAAAGTCTCCGTCTTCGCCGTAGTGGTTGTACTTGCGCCAGTCACAGGTCGGAGTGTTGAGGCTTGTACGCGGCACGCAGCATCTGCTCGATCACGCGAAGAAGTCCGTAGTCGGGATTCGGTTGTATCGGTGCTTGGCGAACTTAAGCAAGCCCCAGGTGATGTCGGGGCGGTGATACGCAGCAAGTTCTTGGTGACTTTGTTCAGCTTGATAATGATACCACAGATACGCATGACGAAGGCAACCTTCGGCTCGCCCGGAATGTAGATGTTTCCGGCCTTCTTAACCTCGCGCGCCTTGTCCACCACCTCATGCTCCATGCGGGCATACTTCTTGGTGTACTTGGCCGCGCGCAGCAGGATCTACCTAACGCGGAGTAGCTTGACGGCCTGCAGCTAGCGGCGCAGATTTTCCGGGTGGGCCAACAACTTAGCCTTCGTTGCCTTCAGCTTGGATTCTGGCACCGCAGGCAGTTTTAGGGATTCCTTGGAACGTAGACGATTGCCCGCTTCCAACACTTCGTTCCACTCATTCCAGAATTCCACTCGAGATGATCCGAATCGGCCACCGAAAATTTCGTTCGAAATGTGCTGTATTTGAAGGTGTGAGTTTAGCAATTGTTCACAGTAGGAAAATACCGAGAAACTTACCACTAGCGGTACGATCAGCGTAACATCGAAGAATGATGTCACTATACTCGCCAGCAACACTGCTGAGCGCAGTAAAACATCAGCAAGTAATTTCACACCAGAACAGCACCCGCGACCAACAGCTGGAGACGGCAACTTCCGGATAAGTATCTTGTTCGAGTTCTGCTTGTATTGGGCTACGGTTCCGTGCCGGACATAATGCGGCGTTTTGCACACCTCGACACTTCTGGGAAAAATTAAACAAACAAAAAATAATTATCACTCTCACTTTAAAACCTGTTAAAACTCTCTCCAAATCACTCCACTCCTTCAACAAAAAAAAACTGACTTATCTATTTTATGAAGACTTACCTCCATCAACGAAAAATCGCCTTTAAAAACAACAAAAAACTAAACCGTACAAAACGACCTATATGCACAAATTTTATGATTTTTTATGCTGCCTTGTTGGTGTTATGCTCCCAAGTTTTTGGGTGGTAGTATCTGTCAAATTCGAGAGAAGTAGCCATGGGCGTGTTTGGACGTAATTTTTTTTCGCTGCCGTAAATTTGACGTTTTCTTCGGGGTTTTTTTTTCAAGTTATTTCTCGTTGGCATCTTTTGGCCAATTTTTACAAAATTCCACGACGGTTTCGGATTTGTTCTTCGGTTGACTTTATTCTGTAAGAGAATCTTTCTGTGGCTGAAGACAAAAGTGAAGCTCTCCGTGAACCTTTTAGTATGGCGGAACGGTGAAGATTTCCTGATGGTTCCAGCCTTTCCGGCAAAGCCAGAAGCTATTTGCAACCTGCGGAGCCTGTTCCTTCACTTATACAGCCCCTAAATGGAAGCAGATTCTATTTGATTCGGTTAGTCGACTGAAAACTATCAAGAACCCAGAGAAGGTGACGTCAGGCTGTGTCCAATTCCGGTTGCAGGAAAATGAAGATTGAAGCTGCTTATTGAAGATATCCAGGTTTTGGTGAGATCTTTCCATAATTTTTTGTAATGTTTTTTTTCCATGCCATACCAATATAAATTATATGCTATTGATTAAATGAAATATCTTTCCTACCCCTTCTCCATCTTCCATTTTCCCAATCCCCATTTCTCCATTTCCACGAACCCCATTATTTGCCAAATTTACACTTACACATCCAACCACAACTGATTCGGAGCGTTTGGTACGGTATGTCCACGCATCCTTCCTCCCCTGTAGATTCTGTGAAATGTGATCCGTTCACAGAATCCTCTCTGCGGTAAACACAACGCAGTAGGGCTGGCCGCTTTAATTTTTGCAATTCATTTTCGGGTGTTCTCGGATGTACTGCAATTATTAATAATGACAAGAAAAGTGCTTGGGGCGTAATCTAATCGCAAGACTTTCCAGCATGCTTTCATCGGACTGGCTGCGTTTGTGTTAGATTAGATTAGATTAGATTAGGTAGTATCTGTCAAATTCGAGAGAGTGCAGATAGGTTGAATTGAGGGCTTTTGTTAATTTGATTTGGTTAACCGCGGTGGATTTTCTTGAAATAATTCGAACTGTCAAATATCCACCAAAGCATCTACCGGTGGATATTTTTCTACCACAGATTTTTGTGCGATCAATGTGGTAGATGCTTTGGTGAATTTTTGACAGTTCGAATTATTTCAAGAAAATCCACCGCGGTTAACCAAATCAAATTAACAAAAGCCCTTTGAACTTCTCTCTTTTGCTTTGACAGCATTGAAACATTTCATGCTCTCTTCCAGCTGATGACTACACGTTGTGCGTGGATTGTACAAACATGAAGATTGTAAAGTATTCATGTTTTATAATTTTATTAAAAAACGACTTATACATATTTTCAAATAAACTCAATAAACATGTACATAGGTCATTTTGATATGAACGTATGTGCGTCAGCATTAAAAATTATATTAATGTTTCATAGGTTGATTTGTTACGGTTCTATGTGCACGTTTCACTCGATTGCACATAGGACTCCCGTGGTAAAACAACCTATATTTATTTGGTGTAGAATTTATTAAGAATGCTTTTAGGTTGTTTTATATTTTATCAATAACTTTAAAAATAAAAGGCTTTGAAGAAATTGGATTAGCGGTGAGTGTAGTTTCCAGCTTGCAGAATGTAATGCAATAAATAACTCAGTTTGTTTACTTTTGTCGCATAGGACCTTTTGAAAATTTACTCTAGATTTCAACATTCGTTAGTTAGTCAACAAACGGCGAAGAAAGGATGTACGACAGGGTGTTGTTTTTATTATCGCAGATGAAGTCTTAAAGGGAAGGTTCTTTGGCGCGCAAAATTGTACATAACAGAGCAGAGGTCTCGTGAGAAAAAAACTGTTTAGAAACTTGATCGTAGGGAAACCTGAGTTTTAGGGTAAAATATACACAGTTGACTACCTATTAGGGTGCCCAGAAAAATGACCCCCTGCTCCACAAGCGGAAAACGGTTTATTGGGTTATTTTAAGCATCTGTGCAAATTTTGAGCGAAATTGGTTGAGATTAACCCATTGATACCCGAGCCTAAAGCTGGTGAAAAAAATGTTTTTCATACAAAATTTACTTTTTTAAATCGCTAATAACCTTTCAGGATTAAGTTTTACAGCTTTGGTATGTTCTACAAAGTTGTAGAGCATTAAATTTCCAATGAGAATCTCACTTTTGGGAATATTTGGATGTAATTAGCGCACCGTGTAGACCAAACTGTCAGATAATTGGGTTTTCCATACATTTTTTCGATTTTTCCCATACAAACTTCACCCCCGAGTATCAATGGGTAAATGTTAACCGATTTTGCTCATATTTGGCCCAGAGTCCTAAAATAGGTCAAGGAACAATATTCAGCTTGTGGACCGAGGTTTTGAGAAAAAGTCCCGTATTCTGGGCCCCCTACTGTCCATACAAATATGGTACGTAAATATTCAAACCGCTGTAGCTTTTGTGAGCATTTTCTGATCAATTTGGTGTCTTCGGCAAAGTTGTAGGTATTGTTGAGGACTATTCAGAAAAAAATAGGTACACGGAAAAAAATATTTGCAGATTTTTGTTAATAATTTCAATTTCCCAAAATAGGTATTTTTTGATTTTCGAAATTTTTTGATATGTTTTAGGGGACAAAAACATGCAACTTTTGAGCCATAGAGAAACATGATCAACAAATCTGCCGTTGAGTTATAGATTTTTGAAAAAAATGTGATTTTTGGAAAAAAATTGAAATTTCATGCAAAAGCAAATTTGACGCAATTTTTAAATGTAAAATTGAATTTACAATCAAAATGTTAGTATTGATTCAAAAAATTGCTAAATATTGTTTTTTTTTTCGAAAAGATCGGAGAATTTCACGAAAGTTTCATGTTTTAACATTGAAAATCGGACCATTAGTTGCAGATATCGACATTAGAAAAGGAAGGACACTATTTGTTCCCAGAGGTATATTTTTTCATAAGGATCCTTAAACTCTAAAAATGAACACAAAAAAAAAAATTAAACAAAAACAAAATGTCATAGGGGTCATTCCATCTCAACTGTGCACGAAAAAGTGCAAATTTGAAAATTACCCTCTCCGATCCTGCTCAAATTTGGCAGAGCTGTTGATACTATCAAAACATTGAAGAATCCCGAATTTCATCCAAATCGGACCACCCTCCATTTTTGTACCTCCCCAAAAAATTGACTTTTTGGCGATTTTTGACCAAACCTCCTAGTTTCAAACGGCGATAGCTCAGGAACCACAAATCTCAGAAGGTCGGTCTTAGACCCAATTTTGAAGGAAATTGGACGTAGAATCCATTTCCGTGATCAAAATTTTGATTAATTTATTTTTTCTACCTGTATTGCGCAATTGAAAACTTTAAACGGCCGTATCTCAAAACACCCCAACTTATTTTTTTGATTTGACCTCGCCATCGTGTTCCCCGGCCAATTTTACATAAGAATCACTTATCGACAGAAATGAATATGTTTCGTTCCAGAGATATCGAATTTTAAAGTTTTGTGTTTTCTAGATTACCTACATCAGCTTCATTCGCCGCATCTGCTAGAAGCACACAGGCGAGCTGATCAATAACTGCTACCTGGTGTTCTGGGAGATGATTAATTTAATTTATATTTTTATAATTTTGCGCAAATATTTATTCAAATGGCTAATAGGGGAAATTCTCGTATGTTTGCCAGGTTAAGTCCTCGCTCCTAGTTTCATCCAATTTGCTCATTTTCACTATTTGAACAACAAAATTTGCAAAACTTTTGATAGAAACTTGCTTGTTCACTTCTCATTGAGCTATTTATCACTCGATTTCAGATGAAAACGCTTTTAATAAGCTATGGCAACATTAGAGGAACGCTGAAATTAGATGCTGTTCCCCTACCTTGATCAATCTATTTTTGTGAAAGGAATATTTATTGGGTTATTTTGAATGCACCGTTTTTTACGTGTTGCTAACCGTTTTAGAGTACCTTCGAGGCCATGACTAGGGCCTTTGTCATGGGCGGTAGCAAAATAGTGCCATTCAGCAAAACCCCAAAACCTGCTTTATTATTATTATTATTATTATTATTATTATTATTATTATTATAGTTTATTATTGACACTTTGCCATAATTTGGCAAATCTGATTTATGGTTTAAAAGATTGATCATATTAAATCAATTTTTATATTGTGAGCCAGCTCCATTTGATTAAATGATGATTTTGGTCAAGGTACATTTAATAAAAAAATATTCCTTTTACGTGAGGACAGCAGCCGTATTGTGTTCCAAGAATCTAAGAATTAAAGAAGAAAAAAAACTGTAGTTCGGACGGTGTCAAAATCATCGCAACTAAATTTGGGGAATTAGCCACTTTGCAGCAGATCAAACTTTGTTATTTTCTTAATTTGGTGGAGATGAAAAGGATTTCTGGAAGGTATCCAGAAATCCTTTCATACTCCACTAGAGTACAACGTATAAACAATTTTTTTTCATATGTTTTACTCAATAATGTATCGTGCACTTATTGTTCAGTGTTACTAACAAGATTTCATTTTCCTGCTCGCTTCGTCGGATTCCAATTCTGCCCTTAACTGTGTGTCGTTATTACTCTATCCTATGGGTTAGCACAGAAATTCACTTCATTATTTTTTTTGAGCAGATACACATTCTAATCTAATCTAATCTAATCGAACACAAGCGCAGCCAGTCCGAAGAAAGCATCCTGGAAGAACTTGTGGTAAGATTACGCCTCAAGTCCTTTCTTGTCAATATTAATGATTACAGTACATCCGAGTTGCCCCGAAAATGTATAGCAAAAATTAAAGCGGCCAGGCCGTTGCATTAACTGCAGAGACAGATTCTGTGAACGGATCACATTTCACAGAATCATCAGGGAGGAAGGATGCGTGGACATACCGTACCAAACGCTCCGAATCAGTTATGGTGTGGTGTGTAAGTGTAAATTTGGCAGATAATAATATTTATGAGAGGGGGGGGGGGATGGGAGGGGGAGGAAATGAGGATAGGAGAGAGGGAAGGTGGGAAAGGGATAATATGGATATAACATTTGATCAGATACACATTCGCGATTAAACTCCAGATTCCTACAGTGTTATACAGTTATTTTTTGCCTAATTTGATAAAGATTATTTATGATGAAATATTATTTCAATAAATGACCAGGTAGCAGTTATTGATCAGCTCGCCTGTGTGCTTCTAGCAGATGCGGCGAATGAAGCTGATGTAGGTAATCTCGAAAACACTAAACTTTAAAATTCGATATCTCTGGAATGAAACATATTCATTTCTGTCGATAAGTGATTGTTATGTAAAATTGGCCGGGGAACACGATGGTGAGGTCAAATCAAAAAAATAAGTTGGGGTGTTTTGAGATACGGCCGTTTAAAGTTTTCAATTGCGCAATACAGGTAGAAAAAATAAATTAATCAAAATTCTGATCACGGAAATGGATTCTACGTCCAATTTCCTTCAAAATTGAGTCTAAGACCGACCTTCTGAGATTTGTGGTTCCTGAGCTATCGCCGTTTGAAACTAGGAGGTTTGGTCAAAAATCGCCAAAAAGTCAATTTTTTGGGGAGGTACAAAAATGGAGGGGGTGGTCCGATTTGGATGAAATTCGGGATTCTTGCATGCTTTGATAGTATCAACAGCTCTGCCAAATTTGAGCAGGACCGGAGAGGGTAATTTTCAAATGCTGTTCCGCTTCAGATGGAATGACCCATAGGTAAACCAAATTTGCAATCTGCATGTACTTTAAATTTTGTTCAATAAAAACACTTGTATCAAGTTTTAGAAAGTATTTTCTTTTGTGTTTGTGTTTTCTGCCTATTTCTAAAAAAAGGGATATTTTGAAATTGTATTTGTCTGTTAGATTTTTTTTTAAAAAGATTAGTAAATTTCACACAAAAAAAAATGATTTCTAGCATTGAAATCATAGGCATTACATGCGAAAAAAAGTTATTTACTGGGTTTTCGAGATTTTTCCAGCTTTGGTTTTAAATGTAATTGATATTTTTTTGCTTTTTGAATACAACATTTTTTTTAGAAATTGTCATACTTGTACTTTAAAAGTTGAAAATGCTCTTTTTTGATCAGAAATTTACCCTCAATTAACCTTCATTTGAATACAGAAAATTTCTTAGATTTTTTTTCGATTGCAAATTTGATGTTACTAATAATTTGATGGAAATATTTCGCACTATTTTTAATATTAAAAAAAAAACATTTTCAAAGGATCATGTTTAGACGAAAATGTTTCCCATAATTTAATTTTTTAAATTAAAATGGTTTAGGTTAAGATGGCAAAAATTAAATTTAAAATAATCTATTTTTTCATAAATTCAAAACTTGGTCAATATCAGTTCTTAAACTTGAAAATTGACAGTTATTGTCCACTAAATCAAATCAAAAATGTATTTTTTGACGTGCGACGTTTTCTTTACTTCCAATACCGATACTTTGATTGTTTTTTGCAAAATAAGCAATTTGTGTGAAAAGAGAAATAAAAAAAACATTTTTTTTCAAAACAACCAATGTGCCATGTACATAGGACTTTTTAAAAAGTAAGCGAGATAATACTTTTTTTTAAAGGTGTAGATTTCTCCACATCAATATTTACAGTTTATCCAAAAGACATCAAATTAATAAAAATTAAATTCAACCAAATTAAAAAATATAAACATTTAAAACTCAATTTTTTTTGTTAATGTACAAAGTGTCACTGTGTCCAGACAGTAAGGCTCATCATTGTAAGTATCAACAATTATTTAATAAGAAATGAAAACTCAATTTTAGGACCCAATTTTTTCGTTAGTTTTCAAAAGGTCCTAAAAACGTGATACAAGGGTGGTGATTAGGGTGACAAAAACTATTGAAAATTTTGGAAAATCTGAAATCACCAAAAATCAGGATCAACTTGGCTCGTTTTGCACCCAGAATTGGCACAAATACTTGTTTTTGAATTAGAAATTCAATCAGAGGGTATCCCTGATGTAGATTTGTTTTCATTGTCATCCTATTGGTGATGTTAAAGTACTTCAGATTCTATATTCCGAAATTTTAAATGTATTTAATATATGTTTCTATCGTTTGTTCTTTAATGCATTAAAAAAGATCGCTTATTTGAACAGTACAGTGTTGCCAGAAAAACCTGTTTCAATCCAATTGTACGGTGTACCTTTTGGTATCCTGTGTTTAACAAAATAATTGGAACAGGTTTTCTGGCAACACTGTAACGTAATGATTCGAAATCCGGACACTTAGTACCATATTATTTTTGTTATAGCTGGCAAAAAATCATGTAATATGTTGGAAATGTAGAAATATCATCATGATTTAGTATAAACAGTCAGTTTTAAGAGAATGCATGCAAAATATGTCTTTTCTAACAATCTTTCATCAGAATTTGAAAATTAAAATGACTTGTTGTGTTTCTGCTTTGCCTTTCTTGTGCTTCGGACGCCTATGAAATATTTCCGTTGAAATGTTTCGCATTTTTGGTAAACCTATAATTTTATTTTATTTAATTGTTTTGGCATTAACTACAGCGTTCAAACAAACTTTAAATGAAGGTTGATGTTAGAATTCATCAAATAACACAGTTTTGACATTCATAATGCGATCTTATATCAAAATAATTGATAAAACAAGTTGAAGTGTCCGGGTTTCGGAGCGTCCGGGAATTCGAATCATGACGTTACTGTACAGTTGCCTTGTTTTTACAGCATTTTCAAAATTGTACGTTTCTGTCTGTAAACAAAACTTTTTGACAGGTGCAGCAGTGCGCCCAGCTGCACGGGTTGAAAGCACCACAACAATGACACAAACATCTAAACAAACAAACAACACAAAAATACGCAAACATACCCGTTGCCTGCCGCCGAGGCTGCTCTGCCGGCTGAGCGAATCCGTCACCGATTCCGTGGATGGTTCCTTCTGAAGTGCTGCTGCAGGATTTGTACTACTTGCGGTTACGATGCTGCCGGCTGCTGGCAACACTGCTGTCGCGACACTCGACGCCATTGTGCTGTTGTTGTTGTTTTGGTTCTGGCTAGAGTTTGGCAACACTGCCGTCGACGCTGGCGAGGCCCTCCTGGGGGCGATGGCAGCTGCTGGCCGGCTGTGACCGATTGTGCCGAGGTGCTTGAGACGTTTGTGCAGGTTGAGGAGGGTGTGGTGGTGCTGGTGCCGACGAGACTGTTGTTGTTGTTGTTGACAGCAGCAGCGACTTGTGCGACGGCGGGACCTGTACTCATGGTCTGCTGCGAGCGTTTGGCTTTTTTGCTTTTGCTCTTTTGTTTGGCTTTGCTAGCGGAAGTAGTAGTTGTAGCAGTAGTAGCACTTGTATTGTTCTTATTGGTTAATGAAAGGAAAATATCTGCAACCGAGAAAGAAACAAGAGAAGAGAAAAAAAGAGAAAGAAAGAAATGAAAACAAACAGATAGAGATGGTGTGTGGCACATTTATAGTTGCGATGGTGTTGGTAATGATGATGGTGTGAGTGTTTTGTTTTTTTAAATTTATTTTCTAAATTACAGTCGACTATTTAATTGTTCTGTTGTGGATTGTGACTGTGTTTCTATTTTTTTTAGTTTTTTACGAGTGCTTTGAAGCGGTGCAATATATGTGGAATAATTAGTGAGTAAAAAAGCAATAGAGATACTTTTATTATGTTATCGAACTATGTTTGTAACGAAAGCACACAACAGTATTACAATACATGTGCAGAATTTTTTGTTTGATTAAAGTAACTATTGTTTTATAAATAAAATTGGGTGTTTTTTCCGGAATTGTTTTTCTTATATAGTCCAGACCAGAGCTGAAAATGTCAGGGGTCCTGACGCATACACGATTTTTCAGATCCATTCACTGAACCGCAAATGAACAAATGACTCAGTCGTGAGTGTAGCTCGAGCAGCTGCAATGCGAGGCAGTAGTCGACCAACGATTCGACGTTGCACACATAAAGAAACAAGTTTTACAGTTGGTATTTATGCAAATGTAATTTTGAATATAAGTTATGATTGTTTTTGTTTTGCACAGTCTGAACCATTCAATTGTTTTAGTCAAAATAGTGTTTATTTTAGTCAGTCATACGACACGAATTTGAGTGTAGCTCATCTCTCATTCTCCAGGAGCCGACCGGCACGAGTCAGGCGGCAGTGGTTGAACGGACACAGTAGGCTTACAGTCACATGCTAGCAGTGAACTGACATTTTGGTTTGCTTCATGTGTACGCTGGGTTGGAAACATTTTGCAGGCCTGGTCCAAACTCGATTTTCCGAAGGCCTTGGCGAAATTTCACTTCGGATAATCGAATCACATTTTTTTTCGTTGTCCTATTTTTGAATGTTGAGATTAAGTATGACCCCTCAACTACTCTAAAGTGATTTAAAATTTTTAAATCTAAGATGGCGGCCAAAATGGCGTTATTGAAATATTAAAAAATGCATTTTTTAATTTAATAGGCTATCAACCAGTTATTTTTTTACTAAAATGGGGTCGCAGAAATCAATTTTGATGTTTTATGTAAGAAAATAGAAAAAAAAGTTTTTTTTGTTCATGATTTGATTTTCCGAAGTCTTGAGTAGTCATATTTTCGAAACATCGGAATCTAACTTTTTAAATGAGTGTTTTTATCCCACAAGTGTGAATCAATCGGATCGCACACTGGACTCACAATCCAAAGGTCGCCGGTTCAAATTCCACGGTGGGCGCCAAGATTCTCAATGTTAATTAGGCGTTAGGAAAAATTATAATGTTTTCAAAAAAATGACAACTGTGCAAAATTAAAGTTAACCATTTCTAGAGTTTTTTTTTAAGTAAGGTCTAATAAACAAAATTTAGAATTTTAGTATTTTGGGTGATTTTGAATACCACTATCTCAAAAAGCAAAAAAAAAAAACAAAATTTTGTTTTTGGACCTTTAAAAAAAACTCTAGAAATGCCTGTGAAATTTTTTTATTTAAGTCTTCTTGAAAAATCACTGAAATAAAAGGATCCACTAAGGGTCAATATATCCTCATTTGAAAATCAAGTTCAACCATCCCACCATCAGTCATTCACTCCAAATTGGCAGTTTTATTTTTATCACCTCCAAATCTGCACAGGGATTTACCACCCGAAACTTTATTTTTTTAACAAGGACTCAACTCAAGCTCTCGCTCGTTTAAGGTGAAACACCACACGAAGCATCCTGTGTTAATGTGTGTGTGTGTTCGGTGTTTGTGTGTGCATTTGGGCAGACATAATCGCACACACAACGGGACACATTTCTCACGCTGTTTTTCACGATTTTTATATTTCGTTTGTGCTTTAGTGTGAATGTGTGAGCTGTTGTTGGTGGATTGTCATAAAATTATGATGCATCATTAAATCATCCCCTCCCGGTGGGACGATGATGCCACTCAATTTGGACGCGAGAGTGAATTTATAAACAGCTTTCGAGAAGAGCAGTGGACCGGAAACTGTTTTCCTTTTTTTTTTTTCATCGACTCATTGCAGAGCATTGGGGCTGAAAATGAAAATTTGCTGCGCAGTTTGGTCGATGCGTGCAAAAAAAAAAAGGTTTATCCCTGCGATTAAAAGGGGATTATTTAAATAATTGAAGGTCAATGACAAACACCAAATGAATGATGCATATTATGAGATATTTTCGAGAACGTTATTCCTTTGATGTTTACCTTTATTTAGCAATACAGTCAAACCCCGATGGTTTGACACCAACTGTTGTCAAACGTACGGGGTCACTTTTTAGTTTGACACTCCTTTTACACGGAGTTCACACACACTACCAAACGATTGTTTGATAGTGTGTGTGGGCACCGTGTAAAAAGTGACTGTTCGTCACTTTTTAGTGGGGTACAAAGTAAAAAGTAAAAGTAAAGTTTGTTTTGTAAAAAATCTACCAAAACATCACGATTTCACACACTGACCAATCCAGTGATTTTACACAAAAATAAACTTTTTCTAGATCAATCTGTGTCCAACGGAAACGCGTGGTTCTTTCATATGGTCTGTTTCCGCACAGTTTGTCTCCCCTTGCAACCTCGAAAGCTCCCACCAACCAACTCCGGTACAACAACATCATCTGTGTGACCCAGATCCTCGACCTAGACGACGAGCTTTTCGGCACCAACACCAATACACCTCCAGACTGATTCGGTACGGATGCTGGTGTGCGTAGTACTCCCTTGTGCAAGTGCAAGTGCACATAGGCTGGTAAAACTCTGCGAAATAACTCTCAGCTCTTGCTTTTTCCTAATTTTATTATGTTGGTATCAGTGGAAGCTAGGCAAAGGCAAGAAAAGATAGACAGATGCTGCGAAAATTTCTCTTATAAAAGGTAAATTACTAGTATGTTTAAACTGCCTTTTCAAATAATAACTCTAAATTTACTTTACTTATGTTTTGTCAAACATCTAGTTTATTTTATACATATAAAGCAGTTGTCGCACGTGCCTTTTGGGCCAAAATGAGTTTGACCATCACAGATCCTCAAAATTCGTTTTCAATCCTGAGATATTCAATAAAACCCGAGAGAACTCCCTGTATTGTTGTCACTTTTCATAACAAAGGAGTTTCAATCATGTCGTGTTATCTTGACACACCCTGAAAATTGCTGTAAGTGCGGTCAAAGGGATTTTAAATCAGAACGCGTTTGACACACGTACATGCCCAACTGCCGTGAAATCTGTTATTGTTGTTAACATTACGTGCTCTATTTTTTGTTTATTCAAGGTCAAACGAGTTTTTCTCGGAACGTCAAAAAGCGACGTGCGATCGTATCGCTTAAAATGTCTTTTTGAAAGTGTCTGGACCAAAAAACCTATGCTTAAACATATTTTTATTGGATCCCTCGGGTAATTTTATGTAACATACTCAAAATTAGAGGAGATCATGAACAAGATTCAAAGATATGAATTTTTGAATATGTTTTTGATCGCTACTGTTTTCGCTTTAACTGCGATAACTTTAAAATTTCAGCGATGACCAATACTTTCTACGGTACCAAAAGTTCAAAAAAGTATAGGTCATCGCTCAAATTTTCAGGATTTGTTGCTGCATACTGAATACTGAATTAATTTTATTTATTTTTTTTTTCCGAGATTTTGGTAGCAAAGTCATGAAAAAATTGAAATTATAGAACAGGAACTGTTATATATTTTTAAAGGTAGGGAAAATATACCCAATTTAAGCCTAATTAGCGGTCGTATTTGAATGATGCTGGATAATCTGCAATGTTCCTTGAAATTTACTAAAACCAAGTACTCCAACGAGCAGAGCAACTTTTTGTGAACATTTCTGTTTATTTTCACGTTTACTAAAAGTCAATCTATACCTTTGACAAGCATTTAAAAAATATATTTACCAAATGTCCCATTTTTCTATTTACAGTTATTTTTTCTTGCAGCGCTCTTTTGGGTCTGCTTTTATAGCGAAAGTTTCCTGGCATCACTGACTCACTCCAACAGGCGCTGCTGATGGTGTTGGTGGCCACCCTTTGTTCTTTATTTGCCTTCGCTTCTCGCTCGGTTTTCTTCCAGCCTTCGATTGGAATGGGTCGTCAAAAGTCAAACGTCAAAAGACTTGGCGCGTTTGTTTTTTTGATGGCCCTTGCTAATTAGTAACTTGTTTCGAATTTTTTTTTCCAAGTGAGTGACTAACTAATGTTCAAAAGAACATGTTGCCGGTAGTTGGAAGCAATTTTAACTCTTAAGCGCTTTGAAAACGTTAGCGCAAGTGGAAAAATATTGATTGCGATTTTCGTGAGGCATTTAAGCTCCCATCTTGCGTGTGGTTGTGTGTGCCAACAAAATGATGAGAAATGGTCTCGAAACATAGAAATTATGACCAAAAGTGCATTGAATTTGATCTTTTGGCCAGTAAGTGGCATACACTTGCGTGCTTGCTCGAGGCGGTGCTGTTGCTGGTAAGTTTAAAGCCTAAAAAGTATTTTTGAAGCTTGAATCGAGCATCAAACTCTCCATTTGACGAAGATATGTGTTTGATTAGAAAAGGTTTATTTCCCCAATTTACAATTCTCACCAAAACTCCGTCATCAAAATAATACAATCCAGACTCTATTATCCGAAACCCCGATTATCCGGAATTTCGAATTACTTTTGAATTAAGTGGGGTCACAGAAGAAAGTTTGTTTGGGAAATTGGATAATCGAATCACCAACAAAAAAATATTTTTTTCGTATTTTATTTTCTTACTTTTCACATCTAGTTTTAGTTCTGTGACCCCATTTAATTCAAAAGTAATTTAAAAAAAAATATTATTTTTTTCAATGTTTCATCACCGCCTTTTTAGTCGCCTACTAGAATTTGAAAATTCTAAATTACTTTAGAGAAGTTTAAGAGCCATTATTAAACTCAACAATTTGATATGACAATGAAAAACATATTTTCTTCGTGATTCGATATTGTTGTGTGATTGAATTATATATATATATATTGCATAAATTTTTCACTTCGGATAATCGAATCACATTTTTTTCTCTTTTCTATGTCTTATTTTTTATCGTCGAGCTTTAGTGTGACCCCTAAATTACTCTAAAGTGATTAAGAATTTTTCAAATCCAAGAAGGCGGTCTAACTGGCGGTGATAAAAAAGTGAAATAGTAGTTTATGCAACAAGTTGCAAAAAGAGGATTTTTTCAGCACGAGTCGTACATTTATCCAACGACGTGTACCGAGTTGGATAAATAAGAAGAGTGCTGAAAAAACAAGTTTTGCAACGAGTTCCATACAACATTTTTTGCAATTCCAAAAAACACACACCGAGTGAAATTTAATGTCAAATTTTCATGTATTTTGTCAATAATTCGCTTAAATCAAAAAAAATGTTGAAAAGTGTTACTTTTCGAAACAAGTGCTGAAAAGTTCAACTTTTCAACCCATTTGAGTGCTGGAAAGTAGAACTTTTCAGCATTTATTTTGAAAAGTGTTGCTTTTCGATTCTGTTATTTTGATACAGAAAAGTAGGCTATTTCGTCGTTCAAGAATGACAGGAAAAGTAAGTAGTTTCACGACGGAATTGCAAAAAAAAATGCCTTCGTTATTTTTAAGGCAATCAACCATTCAAATTTGACTAAAATTGGGTCACAGAATTTGAATTTAATGTTAAACAAAAGAAAATATTTTTTTTTGTTCTTGATTCGATGATTCGAAAACCTGTTTAAACCTTCGGATAATCGCCATCGCCAACACTTTCATTGCCAAAAATAACAGTGCTGAAAAGTACTTTTTGCAATTCCGTCGTGAAAGTACTCACTTTTCCTGTCATTCTTGAACGACGAAATAGCCTACTTTTCTGTACCAAAAATAACAGAATCGAATAGCAACACTTTAACACTTTTCAACATTTTTTTTTAATTTAAACAATTTATTGACAAAATACATAAAAATTTGACATAAAATTTCACTCAGTGTGTGTTTTTTGGAATTGCAAAAAATGTTGTATGGAACTCGTTGCAAAACTTGATTTTTTCAGCACTCTTTGTATTTATCCAACTCGGTGAACCTCGTTGGATAAATGTACGACTCGTGCTGAAAAAATCCTCTTTTTGCAACTTGTTGCATAAACTACTATTTTGAAATTCCGCTGTGAAACTGTCAATTTTTCCTGCCGATCTAGAGAAACTAAACGGCCTACTTTTCCCTACTAAAAATAACTGAATGGAAAATTAATATCTTTCAATACCAGTGCTGAAGTGGGTGCTGAAAAATTCTGGAGTTTTTTTGAAAAGGTCCAATAAACCAATTTTCCATTTTTGCTTTTTGGGTGTTTTTTAATACCCCTGACTCAAGGCGGTTCTAAAAACACCCAAAAAGCAAAAACTGGAAAATTGGTTTATTGGACCTTTTAAAAAAAACTCCAGAATTGAACTTTTCAACACTAGTATCGAAAAGTAACATTTTACAATATTTTGTTTTGTTTTGAACGGTGAATTGGCTAAACACATGAATGTTTGACATAAAATTTCATTCAAGAAGAGTTTTTCGGAATTGCAGAAACTTGATTTGCGAACGAAAAATTCTTCTTTTTGCAACTTGCTGCATAAACTTCTATTCCAGCATTGATTTGGATGCTGTTTGGGAGTTTGACACTTATATTTAAGGAAAAAAACATTGAAGCACGAAAACAACGTTTCACTGAAAAAAAGCAACTCAATGGGTGTTTTTCGGGATTGAAATCGTTAAAAAGTTAAACCAGTATCTACACTTGATTTGAGATTACTTTTCTTGAAAATGTACAAGAATGTTTTCAATCCTTGTAAATATTTCAGATGAAGAACCTCGTTTCAAATTTGCACACGTGCGGCGTAATCCGACACTGCACAATTTCGAAATTCTAAGGATTATGTTCTTTTCAAGCACACACTCGTTAACTTTATCTTTCGAAAAGTGCTGACCTTGACGTGGCAAAACGAGTCACCTGAGAAAATTAAATCCCATTCCCCCTTCGTCAACCCGCACTCAAAGCAGAGCAGCTCAGGTTCATCACATTCTACAATAGAGACTAATCCCCCTTCCAGTAATAATCCTGACTTTATCCACTCTTTTGAAGCAAGAGGATTAAATCCTTGTGATTCAACACTCTGCGTGTGTTACGGTTGTGTCTACTCGATTAAGGTGTTGTGTTGGGGTGTGTGTTTGATTTGAGTCAACTCTTCTCCAGAAGAGAATAGCAGATTTTTCGAACCCCCACAACCAGTACGGACGGATTTGACGTGCATACCTCCAAAGTAATCCGCCAGCGCAGCCAGTTTGTTTGCTCGGGGTTGCCAGGAAAACAATCACACTTTTGTACTCACATTCACTCACAACTTTTTGTTATTATTATTTTGAACAGCTTGAAGCAGAACTTTTCCCAAGATTTGTCCACACAACTTTTCACCTTTTCGATATCTTTTCATACTCAGCTTATCTCTTCACTTCATCAGCTTATCTGCATTTTCCCACGCTCTGTGTGTGCGACTAAAGATTCACTCCTTCATCGGGTTTGGCCTCACGCCACACACTCTCTCATTACGTAACACACGGTCAGAGCCGTGATTTTCACGGCTTTCCATCAGCAGCAGCAGTGGGAAAACTCTTCCACCGCAAACCCACACTCACTCACTCACCGTTTCCCGATTGCTTCTCTTTGTGGTTTTTCTTTGTTTTTTCTTTCTTTTTTTGCGCTCAAAACTTTGCAACAACTCTCACAACGCGCGTTTTGTTGTCAGTTTCGAGCTTGTTTTCCTTCGGAATTTTCCCGCACACTGCGACGAGGGTGAGATTTTCTTCAATTTTCCTCCCTTCCTTTCTTTGCGATTGTACGCGTCGCACTCCAAGCAGGCCAAGACAGTGTGCTGATTTATTTGGCTGACGTTGTCAGTGAGATTTTCCTCTGTTTCTTCTTCTCCTTCTTCGTTTTCCACCTTAACTTGCCCGCACACTAGTCAGAGGGACTATTTTTAAAATTGTATGCTGCCCAGCATACTGTGTTTAACTCTCTCTTCCTGAAATTCGCAACAAAATTATAAATAAAACCAACAAATCGCACACTCACTCACCTAATCACAATCGTTTTGCTTCCTTATTATCTCGTGTGAGCAGGTGTGTGTGTGGTTTTCGAAATTATTTTTTCAACAAATCGCGAAATATTACGACATTTCGCCCAAGATTATCTCACCTTTCTCACGTTTCACTCCGCACTATTATTCAATCTTCTTATTATCCTTTTCCGCTCTTTCTTTCCTTTCTCGTCGCTTCCTTTTCTCTCCATTCGCAGATTTTCCTTCCATTTTTCCCACCCCCACGTCCCCTCTCTCACACACTGTTTATCCCAATTCTTCTCACCTGTCAAAAAAGAACCATTAATCCCACCTTAATCCTTTAGTGTTCTTCTTCTTCTTGCTCCAACCAAAAGAAGAATGTCACACACGCACCCACACTCACGCACACACACACAGGAGGGACAGAGATAGAGAGAGCGCAGAACCCCCGGAAACCTGAACACCGTAGTGACGAGTCGCGCGCGGACGGTGCTGTTGTGGCCACGGCGAACGCAAAACCCGAACTGTGCGGACCGTGAGCTGGCCTTTTGGCACATTCCGGGACACGGCGGAACCCCGTTTTCGGGTTCGGGTTCCGTTATCACCAATACACACGGAAAGGGAGAGGGAGAGCAAAAGAGCACCTAGCAAGTGTGAATGTCCCCGGGAGAGCCGGTGCGTTCGTGTGAGTGTGGTTGGAAAATCTCAGCAATCGCGTGTGGATGTTTGGGGAAAGTGGTTGTGGGAGAAAGAAGGGGGAAGAAGAGAGCAACAATAACAAGTTGGTTTGAAAGTGAGACAGAACAGGACGGGGGCAAGTGTGCGTGTTTTTAATGCAAATTGTTGTTATTGTTTGACTATTCAGATACGAATAGATAAAAAGTGTTTTGCATATAAGTCGAAATGTTGTAAGGGTGAAGTCGATCCTTTAATTCTAGCGTTCTTTTATTACGCAACGTCAAAAATTGGATTTTCAAAATGTTTCTACATCTTCCATACAAATTACAAAAATGTAGCTATAGGTGGTTCGTAATGAACCCGTAGCAAAAAATAGAACAATCGATTGTTGACTAGAGTCCAGCATCAATTATCCCAAAGTTTCTTAAGAACTTCGGATAATCGAATTAAGGACATTTTACGGTTCCTTTACTTTCTCTCTTTTTACAACAACACCGCCACTTTTATTTTAAATTTTCAAATCACTTAAGAGCATTTATGAGGTCATATTTGAGTTCAACGACCCAAAACAGGAATACGTGTTTAGATTATCTTATGATTTGATTAGCCGAAGTGATTTTTCCCGAGAACTCCGGAAAATTGAGTCTAGACTTTCAAAGAAAACGTTATTTATAGTTTACGTTTAGGTCGTTAAAAACTTCAAAAGCGTACTGAAAACTCATGGTATTTTTAGTTGGGTTGTCATAACGAAACACATTTTTTTTTTCAAAAAATCATGTTTCAGAATTTTGCTGACTGTTTTGTTTTTTTTTTTAGAATGTTTATCATGCAACATATCTGTAGTTTTTTTTTTTGAAAAGGTCCGATTAATCAAATTTCCAGTTTTTGCCTTTGGTTTTTTTTAAACCGACTTGATTTATAGGTATTAAAAAACACCCAAAAAGCAAAAATTGAAAATTTGGTTTATTGGACCTTTTTTTTTAAAAAAAACTTCAGATGTCACCTTTTTTCAGCAATGTTGCGAACTGAAATTGGTTCATCCGTTCAGGAGTTGTGTCAAAAAATGATTTTCATCAGTTTTTGATGAATATTCCAAGAATATTCATAAGGTTCACATTTTTACACATTTTTTTTGTAAGTAATATTACTAAAAAAGGTAATATTCAACCTAATTTTCAACATTCCAAAATTCAACTTTTTTTTCCTGTGTAGCCCACACTTTTGAAAAACGTTTAAAAATTACATTGCAAAAACAATTTCAATTTTGCAATTTCCTATTTTAATTTTAATTCGGTTTTGCACTACACAGAAAAAAAAAGTTGAATTTTGGAATGTTGAAAATTTGGTAGGTTGAATATTACCACTTTTTTTGAGTAATATTACAAAAAAAATGTGTAAAAATGTGAACCTGATGAATATTCATCAAAAACTGATAAAAATTCATCATTTTCTGGGGTAATATTCATCTTTTTTTTCGACACAAAATCTGTCATCAGATCCGTCTTGGGGTCCCACAAGACCCTAGTTAATATTATGAAGTTTAGTAAAGTTCTTCAAAAGTTATGCTAAAAAACGATTTCGAATAATGTCCGGAAGATTGTAAAAAGGGTGGTTTTTGTAAGAAAACCCGTCATGCTATACATTTTTAAAAAGGTATTTACAAGACCTTTCCAACGAGCCCAAAACGTTGAAGATCTGACAATCCTATCAAAAGTTATAAGCACTTAAGTGTTATTTATGCACTTTTTGGAGGCCGGATCTCAAATATTTTGATGAAAACGTTGTCCGGATCCACCATGCGACCTGTCTTTGTATAGGTAATCAAAAGACCTTTCCAATGCGTCAAAAACGTTGAAGATCTGACAATCCTATCAAAAGTTATAACCACTTAAGTGTTATTTATACACTTTTTAGGCCGGATCTCGAATATTTTGATAAAAATAAGTCTTGTTTATACTCTTTTTTGAGGCTCTGTAGAGTATTAACTTAATGAATGTAAGGAAGGCACCACCCACCTAAAGGTGGATTAAGCAACGTTTTTTTCTGTGTAGGCTGTTGCAAATATATTTAGAAGTTTTTGCCACCCACTTCAAAATCTTCAAAATTTCAATCGAATTTCAGTGCAAACTGAAATTAATCTAGAATGAATTCCTCTGCGTTTAAAATAATTTGCTCGGGCTTATCAGAAAAAATAGTGATTTTTTAGTGTACAGTACTGCACAAAGATTTTTTTGACAATTTTCGGTGGTTTGGTGTAAAATGCATTTTCCATAAATTTTCTGTTAAAATTTAAATTTATATATTAATGTTTTTAGTTTTGACCAACCTTTAAATTTGTATCGAGATTTGTATGGAATGATGGTCAAAAATAAACAGAAAATACTTAATAATTCTAAATTTCATGCTTAATTTTGGAAATATAGCGTCAAGTTTAAAATGCTTATAACATTGTTAAAGTTAATGCATATAGGACATTTATGAAAACTTGACAAAGAAATAATTTTAAGCTTATAATACTGTCTAAACTTGATTATCCGAAGTTTCGATAATCTCGAAATTCGATTATTCGAACTTCGAATGATCGAGTTCGGACTGTAATAATGAACAAAACAAAAACATCAACCTATTTCTAATAAACAATTTAAAACCTCGTTCAAATTTGACTATTTGCAGATGAACTGAAAAATGGTTTGTTTACAAAGAAAGTATAATATATATTTGTGGTTCTAAAATAAAAAAATAATGAAAAACTGCATGAAATTGCATGTTTTGATTAATCATTAACGGTAGGTCCATAAACATCTCAAAATCATTTTTTTTTGTAAAAAATATGTTTTTCTTCAAAAGAAGTTTGGTTGTGATAGGAAAATTTAAGTGTTTTATAAAAAATAGCTTAAAAAATATGTAAAAGATCTGTAGGGGATTTGATTTTATCGCAGTGAGTTCGTTAAACTAAATTACTCAAAATTTGATCTAAGTTGTATTGCAATAGTAAAATTAATATTTAAATAAAATAAACACAACCGAGAAGTATAGCTTGTTTCTGATAGCAACATTTGCATGAATTTCCTCTGAAAAAAATACTTTTAGTTCTGAGAACACCATACAGGATGTTCTGTTTTATTGCTTTAGAATTTCCTAGGCAGCAACATTTCCGACAGATTTTCATAGAATCGATGATTGACTAGGCTTTCTGACACAAATGGTTCATCATATTCATGATATACACTGACATTTCCAAGGAAGGGCTTCGAACTGGATAAAATTCCACAACTCCAACTATATCCCAAACATTCCGTAACGCAAATCAGGCAGCTAATAGCGGGCCAATAAAATGTTTCCCATGAAATGACATTACACTCTGTTCGTTTCAATTAGCCGAGTCAAATTGGAGAGCACCACAAGGGTGCTACCAGCACGTGGATCTGTGGAAACCCAACCGTTCAACTTTTAGCAAAAGTCCTTGATACTTGCGCTCGTATCCGGCCAGTATGAAAGAGGTAATGCAAAAGTTTTCGAATAAACATTATGCATGTGGTGTGCTGTGGTGGCGGCGCCTACTGGTGCTGATAGGTTGTAAACAAAATCCATACAGGAATTCAGCACATTTTTCAAAGAAGTTTTTGATGCGAAGAAGAATCATCTCACATATTTTTAAAGATACACAGTAAAAAAATTCATGGTAATATATTACATCTGGGGAGGGGTACATCTTTTATGTCAGAAAAAATGTGTAATTTTTCCTCTGAAAATGTGTAACTTTACCACTTTTCTGGTGTAATGCCACTTCCTCAGTCTAAATTGAAGTAATTTTACAACATTAAGTCCCGCCCGGGTGGATCAATCGGACCACGCACTGGACTCTCAAACCAGAGGTTGCCGGTTCGAATCCCGCGGCGGCCTCTCTAAAAAAATTTGTGTAAATATGGGTATTCGGCGCCGTCGCTCCGTGCCATACTCTCATACACTTAGGAGCCCAGGGCGGCGAAGTCCTTGTAGATAAAAAGGAAGACACTAGTGGTTGGTACTAGTAATGTTCAACCTTCCAAAATTACACCTTCCAAATTTACATATTTTTTCTGTGTAAAAGATTTCCAGGTATTTGAATTTCAAGAGTACTTTAAATTATTTCGAAAATAATTTTGAATTTTGCAACCTAAGATGGAATACATTTCCTTATTTTTTTATGCTTTCAGTATCGAAACGACCAAATCCAACGCAATGTGTACGGACGACGACGACGGCATGGTTTATGACACTGGCATTCGCTTTTATTGTTTTCCCGCACACACAAACAAAAACATTTTTTTTTTCGGTGAGAAAGCTACCGAGAATGAGTTCGGAAAAGCTCTCCCGTTGCAAAATGAGAGAGAGAGAGAGAGCAAAAGAGAGCCGACATCAACAGACGAAAACTTTGCCGAAGGAGACGCGTGGTCGTTATTCCCAAATCGGATGCTGCGTGTGCGCGTTTGTGTGGATGTGTTCGTTTTCGAATTATGTTTTGCTCCGTGTGACGGTGACCTAGTTTGAGGGAGTGTGATGCTGCTGGGTTGGCCTGGCTGATTCCAACTTGGGTTGCATGTTTTTTATGTTTTTTCTTCTTCGACTTTCTAGCCATTTTCATCTTATTTTTCCTGCCTGTTTGGCAGAAAGAGAGAGGAGGCGACGGTTGCACAGGGGAAGCTGATCGTGCAGAAATTAAACAGCCATTCTTATGTGTTTGTGTTTGCAAAAATAGGGGGTTGGAAAAGTGATTTGGATTAGTGTGTGCTGATGAGGTGTGGGGAGGACCGAGGCATAATCGAAGCTCTCAGGTGCGCTTTAGTTGATTATTTATGCAAAACAAAATCAACAATAATAGTGACGAAAATGTTATTGTTTTGTTTGATTGGATCAGGAGCGAAAATAAAGGAAACAGTTCATATTCTTAGTTCAGACGGTAATAACAAAAATCATGCCATTTCAATAACAAATACTGTTAAAATAACAGAAAGTGTTATGAAATCTTCTTGAAAAATCCATTTTTGCATAAGTGTTTAATAACAGTTTATGTTATCATAATAAAATTTGTTATTGGTCTGATATTGAATGAAAGTCAAAATAAATTTGGAATAACATTTTTTTGTTATGGAAAAATATCTCCAACTGCTATTAAGATGATCGGATAAGTTGTTAAAATAACAAAAAAGAATAACAAAGATTTGTTAGAAGAATAACTAAAAATGTCTGTTATTACAATAACAATCCAAAAGCAAATATTTCATAACGACGAATAACAAATCTTGTTATAAATAACTTGAAATGTTATTGGTCAAGTATTGTCAAATATCAAAAAATGTTATTCCCAAGTTATTTCCGTCTACTCGGGATGCACATAAAAAATCTGTTTTCAATTGCTGAAAGACAGTTCACAAACAAGTTAGCAGCACCGCAAAAAAAAAATCGCGAAAATAAAATTCGTCAATACTCAGATATTTTGAATCCTAATGATAATTTTACATTTGGGAACATCAAAAAGAGCAAATGTTCAAGCATAATATTTAAATCTGTCAAAATTCAACTGTCAAATGAAATTTTACCAGCTAATGCCATAGCTCAAAAAATGTAATTTCCTTTGTCATATCCAAAAACGAGCGTTTCAAACATGTTTTCTGCTCGATTCAATTAGAATGATTCTAAGTAACCAAACCAAACTTCATTGAGATCATCGGGTCAGATGGTTTCAAAATAAACAAACAAACAAACGGTTTCACAAATCGACTTTTCTTTGTACTTTTTGATGAAACTTTGTCCATGCATTCTCTATGTCAAAAAAGGTAATTTTGCATCATAAGTTTTTCCTTAGAAGTCTCCATAAAATTTGAGGGTCTGGCCCTACACATTGGGTATGTAAATGTATTTAATTATTTATCTTGAGTTGAATTTTGAAAAAAAATAAAACAAATTTTGCTTTTAAAAAGGTTTACAAATGGATGATTTTATTGTTTTATGGTTTAAATCAAATTATTAAATTTTTGAAATATTTTTATTGAAAATATCAGAAAATTTCGCAAAAGCGTCATTCTTTAACATTGAAATTCGGATCAATAGTTTCTGAGATACCGTCAGTTGAGTTTTGTCCATGTTTTCGATACGATATTTTGTTTCAAAAATGTATAAAATTTTCTCAAAACCAGCTTTTGCACTATTACGCACTATGGCTCAGAAGATGTTTTTTTAGTCCCCTAAAAAATAAAAAAAAACGAAAAAAAAATAAATAATTGACAAAACCATTGACACTTTGAGGATATTTAAAGCATACGTTGATTATACTTATTGATTTTGTTTTTGAAAACTTTTTCTACAAGTTTTTTTTTAAATTCTTTTATAAATGAGCAGTTCTCCCAGATTTCGGTCATTCGTTTTTTTTTGTATTTTTTAATCCGACTGAAACTTTTTTGGTGCCTTTAGTATGCCCAAAAAAGCCATTTTGCATCATTAGTTTGTCCATATAATTTTCCATACAAATTTGGCAGCTGTCCATACAAAAATGATGAATGAAAATTCAAAAATCTGTATCTTTCGATGGAATTTTTTTATCGATTTGGTGTCTTAGGCAAAGTTGTAGGTATGGATACGGACTACACTGGAAAAAAATGATACACGGTAAAAAACATGGTGATTTTTTATTTATCTTTTTGTCACTAAAACTTGATTTGCAAAAAAACACTATTATATATTTTTTTATTTTTTGAAATGTTTTATTTATTTTTTCGTAGAGAATTGCTCAAATAACATAATAAATTTTATTGGACTATTGTTTTCAAATAACAAAAAATGTTATTTCCAAGTTATTTCCGTTTGCTCGGGTAAGCATTAACTTTATTGGTTTGAGAATTAAGAATAGTCAACAATCGTAAAAAAAACAATAATTCAAAAGCATTGTTCCCAAGTTTCAAGATTCAAGAATAAATTCACTTCCAACGTCCAACATTTTTCCCCGCTCTGATTACCTTTCTCACTAGATTTGACTGCTGCTAGACAGGCTCGGCATCAAAAATGCAAAACAAAACAATTTTAAAATTCAACCAAGTGATGAATAAAGCAACATCCGTTTCAATTAGCATAACTGGCCCCCACCCCACGTCAGGCTGCAGTTCCCAAAGTGCGGGCGGACAGAATATTATGCTTTCCCGCAGCACATGAAAAACAACAATTTTCCATTTTCCGGAGAAAATGCGCCACACACTCACACAATCGATTGTGTGCCTGCTCTGCTCCCTGAATGCGAGCAGCATCGTAAAGTTTCAGGATCACTGGAGCAAAAAAACAAACAAAAAAACAGAGAAACTGGGAATATTCCACGTTGACCCTGTTTAAGTTTCGCACAGCGAGGGACACGTGGCGGCAAAGGAAGGGATCCAAAAGTTGCTCCGTTGACAGACTAAGAGAGATGTAGAAAGACTATGGTCAGAAAGAAGCACGCGACCGGAAGCGAAATCGAAACAGGTTCGGAATACAAAAGTTGGACCATCAGAACTTTAGAGTGAAGCGGAATGATGCATTTGATGATACTGGATTGAGCTGATGCCTGGGCTAAGAGCAAAAAGAAGAAGCGTTTTCCTATAGATTTTCCCTTTAGCATCCATCGAGCGTTGAGAGTGCTAGGCCAGTTGGTCATTTTCGATGATATTATTTAGCGAAGAGTGGCTATCATGACGTACTCATAATAATTCTTGTTAACTAGAAACTGATTCTTACATCTGAAAAATTACCAAAGATTTGGATCTGTGCCCAAATTCTCATAATAATAGTTTAAGAATCGTTGAAAACATAAACATTTTTTTAAAACATCCAATAAATTTATTTTTGCAATTCCGTCGTGAAACTACTTACTTTTCCTGTCATTCTTGAACGACGAAATAGCCTACTTTTCTTACCAAAAATAACAGAATCGAATAGCAACACTTTTCAAAATAAATGCTGAAAAGTTCTACTTTTCAGCACTGAAATGGGTGCTGAAAAGTTGAACTTTTCAGCACTTGTTTCGAAAAGTAACACTTTTCAACATTTTTTTGATTTAAACGATTTATTGACAAAATACATGAAAATTCGACTTAAAATTTCACTCAATGGGTGTTTTTCGAAATTGCAAAAAATGTTGCAAGCCCTGATTTTTTCAGCACACGTCGTATTTATCCATCTCGGTGAACCTCTGAGTTTTTTTTTGCTACTTGTTGCATAAACTACTATTTTACTACTTACACAACAGTTTTTATGTCTCACTCACCTGAAAAGAAAGAAATAAATTTAAATTAGTGTTTAGTAATTAGAATAATAAATAACTTCACAGAAAAAATTATGGTAATATTCATCAGGAAATGGTGACAGATTTTGTGGCAAAAAATGTGTAATCTTACATCAGAAAATGATGAATTTTCATCAGTTTCTGGTGAATATTCATCGGGTTCACATTTGTATACTTGTTTAGGTAATATTACTTAAAAAAGAGGTAATATTCAACCTACCAAACATTCCAAAATACAGCATTTTTTGCTGTGTATATGTTAAAAATAAGTATGTATGAATTGCATACTTCCAACATTGCCAAACCTCACAAAAAGTAATTCTAAAAATCTTTTTTTATTTTTTCAACATTTTTTTTAAATCTAATTAACATCAAAATTTATTGAAAATTTTATATTTCGTCTAAATATTTTTTTTTTATAAAGAATTCATATTTTTTTACTCATTCGCTATTAATTGAAATTGTTGTGACTGGCAGACGATTATTTTGAAAATTGAGGACCAGTTGTGTCAAGACATTTATATTTAATAGAAAAGAAAACCGTTCATTTATTTTTCTTATGTGTTTGGCATGACCCAAAAAAATATTTAAATCACATAACATATTTCAGGTACACTTTTTCCAAGCCTTCGTATATATCAATGAAACTTTGTAGATATGACATGAGCCTTACGTTTTAAGAAAGGGCAATTCTCTACGAATTCGGCAGATTTCGACCATTTTTATTTTGTATTTTTATTTTTTCCTTCTGATTGTCTGGCCTTTTGACTAAAGAAGCAGTACGTAAATATTCGAAATTCTTGAAGGAATTTTCTGATCAAGAAAACAAGGCAATGTTGTGGGTTCAGAAAAAAATAGGTACCGTAAACCGGAGTGAGATTGATAGGATTTCAATTAATTTTTGGATTTTTTTCCAACTGGTAAGGTTTTTCTCAAGATTATTATTTATAAAACATGTACTGGGGCAGGCCACCAAAGGTCTATGCTCTATTTTTTTTTTAGAAAAAAAGGTTTTTTCAAAAGCGTTTGATTGCGTTGAAAATTCTTATTTTGAATCACGGGGGGACTTGAATAATCATAGTTTTTCTTGTTAAAAACAGATTTAAAGTGTTTAATTTTCATGTTTACGTAATCAATAAGGTTGCTGATTTACTTTTTAAGAAAAAAAAAATCAATGCTTATATTTAGTTAACTAAGTTTATTAACTGTTTTTACAAAATGTAAAATTGTTAAAAAGCCAGAATTTTGCTTGAAATCCGTTGAAACTAGTTTTGATTATACATATAAATATCAATTTATATTGCATTTTAAACTATATTCGAATCACGAATCAAAAGTTTTTACATGCTGTATTAAAAAAATGAAAATGCCTGTAAAATTGGAGATTTTTTAAAATTATTTTTCAAAAGCACATATTATTTATTATTGACAAACTTATTTAAAATAATTTCTCCTATCGAAAATTATCCAAAGAACTCAAAAATGGATTCCATTTTCCGATTTGAAATCATGTTCATTGAGAAAATGATGACACTTTGAGAATATTAAAATAATCCTATTCATCAACATTTTCTTAACTCTAGGTCACTAACTCGTTAAACATTTTAAAATTTTATGAACATTTCTTCTAGAAATCCTTTGAACACTTATCTACCACGGTCAGCATTCCGTACGTTTTCAATTTGTAATCTTCATTTTGCGGAAAATTTTCAAACCAAAAAAAACGGAATCGACGTAACACCTTATAATGTGGCCCTCTTAAACCTTGCGGTTTCGTCAACGGATCCACAGGCGTGTATCGTTCTTTTTGCGACAAGACTCCGCCTTCCGGGTCTGTTAAGTGTGAAGATATGGACACGGGGAGAGGGCACCGAATACCTATATTTACACTTAGCATTTTTGTGTCCGCCTCGGGATTCGAACCGGCGACCTCTGGATTGTGAGTCCAGTGCGCGGTCCGATTGATCCACACAGGCAGACGACCTATCAAAGTCCGTTTACGGTACGGAAAAATAGTTTGAAGGGACAAACCCCCTCAACTTTTGAGTCTGAGAGATGCATGGTCAAAAATGCTGATGCCGAGTTATGATCAGCGGTGGAATAATCATCATCAAAAGAAAATCTCTGGACGATCATCAAGAGAAAAAATCCGAAAGGAGCATGGCTCTCCTCCCTCGCACACGAAAGATCGGTAAAAAGAATCTAAAAAAATCATCATCTTGACTATTCGGTGGAATATCCTTTTCACTACTACACTTGCAAGTGTAACGTCACACGTCGAGAAATGACCTGTCACATTTTGTAGATGGGCAATGTGTGTAAACAAAGTGAAATAAATATCAGTGTCTTGCGAACCTTCGTGGTGAACGGACACTAGAGCTGCGGTATTTTTTACTACCTAAGCTCAGAGTTATTTCAAAACAAAATTCACAGTCTTTTTAAAGACTACCTGAGTTATTTTCCAAAATTCTAAACAGTCTTTTCAAGACTAACCCCGCCTGAAATTTTGTTGTATTTTACAAACGAAGCCATCTTTTAAGAGAACTTTGCTTGCAAAATGCGTCAAAACAAAGGTAAACGCAAATCTTCTGAAGATTTGGTCGTTACGTCGGTGAAGCGTTTGAACGCTAAACCGGCTAACGGAAACAGAAAAGAAAACAGCCTCTTCTGAGGTCTGATTCTGATTCTGAATGTGAGGTCAATCCTCCAATTCCATTGACAAACAGTTTCGGTGTTTTATCCGAAACTGATGACAAGGAACCTTCTCCTCGTACTGAGCCTTCTGCCGTCGAGAAACGAGTAAAGGCTCCGCCAATTGTAGTGACTTCCGTCTCCGATTTGGCCAGCTTTCGAACGCAACTGAAGAATTGCAAGGAAACTTGCAATTTGAAGGTTTCGTTCCAGCTTGTCGAAGAGGAGAATGTCGCTTGTTGACGGAATCTTTACAAGATCACCAAACTTTTGTTGGTTATTTGAAAAACCACAAACACAATTTCTACACGTATGAGACCAAGAATGCTCGGCCATTCAAGGCGGTCTTGAAAGGTCTCTCCAACGACTTGTCGGTGGATGAGATCAAAAACGAACTTAAGGTGTTGCTTGGCTTTGCCCCATCCCAAGTAATACCAATGAAGAAAAAATCAAACGGGAATATTTCTCGCTTTGGTTTGACTTCACAATTTTATCTGATTCATTTCAACAGAAATGAAATCAACAATTTGAAACTTTTGGACAAAGTTCAGTTTTTGTTCCATGTACGGGTAAAGTGGGAGCATTTTAAGAAACATGGCGGTAATGGCCAGAATCTGACCCAGTGCCGGCGTTGCCAGGCATTCGGTCACGGTACTGATCATTGCGCCATGGTTCCAAAATGCATGGTTTGCGGGGATTCTTCTCACGACAAGGACAATTGTCCCGTGAAAGAAGTCACCCAATTTAAATGTGCAAATTGTGGTGGAAATCACAAATCAAATTTCTGGGATTGCCCCATCAGAAAAAGGTTTTGGATTCTCGTGCTAAGCATCAGCCGAAATCCAAACCGAAATTTTCTCAAAGTCAGGTTGTACCTGCATCTTTAAATCAAACGTTCGTGCTGTCTCACTCGAACAATTCTAGAAATACCCCTACCGTGGAAAAGTTAGGTAACAACAATGGCATTTCTTATGCTAACGTCGTTTCGGGTTCGGGTTCATCCACGAATTTTAAATCCTCTACCAATCTTTCTGAAATTGGGCAGGTACCTCAAATCTCATTTGAAAATTTTTCTGCTGGCAACGCTTTGGGATCTTCTGATCTCGGCGATGTTACGTTTGAAAAAATGACTTTTTTGCAAAACTCACTGTTTGGTTTGATTCAAACAATGAGTAATGCTACATCCATGATGGAAGCAATCCAGATTGGATTAAAATTTGCGAATGATGTTGTTCTTACCCTGAAGTTTAATCATGGATCTAAGTAATTCCATCAATATTATGAATTTTAATGCTCGCTCTTTAAAAGCGAAAGAAAATGAATTTTTCAACTTTTACGAGTTCATAACGTGCATGTTGCTGTTATAACCGAAACATTTTAAAAACTGGCACTTATTTGAAAAGTGATCCAGATTATAAAGTTATAACTAATAACCGAATGAATCGAAATGGCGGTGGAGTTGCAATAGTTATCCACCGTAGTATGACTTATAGCACGTTACGTGACTTTAAGTTAAAAGTTATTGAAAGTTTGGGCATTGAACTTGAAACTTCTTTTGGGAAAATTATGATTGCAGCTGCATATTTGCCATTCCAATGCACTGGGAAAATAAAAATTATTTCAAAGGGGATTTGAATAAACTTACTCGGCATAGATCTCGATTTTTGATCATCGGTGATTTTAATGCCAAACACCAATCTTGGAATAATTCAAAAGTAAATTCCAATGGTAAAATTCTGTTCAGAGATTGCACTTCTGGTCTTTATTCGGTTTTATACCCGAATGGGCCAACTTGCTTTTCTTCTGTTAGAAATCCATCAACAATTGATTTGGTGTTGACAAATCAAAGTCAGTATTGTGGTCCTTTAGTGACTCATGCTGATTTTGATTCTGATCATCTTCCAGTAACTTTTTCACTTTCTCATGAAGCAGTTACCAGACCCAATAGTTCTGTGTTTAATTACCACAAAGCTAATTGGGACAGGTATCAGCATCATATTGAGAATAATTTAAATCATGATTTTGTTTTAGAAACCAAAGCTGATATTGATTCAGCCTTGGAATCTTTAACTAATGCAATTTTGGATGCTAGGAATATTGCTATTCCTAAAGTCCAAGTCAAATTTGATTCTCCCATTATTGATGACGATCTTCAGCTTCTGATTCGTCTGAAAATGTTCGCCGAAGACAGTATCAACGTTCTCGTGATCCTGCACTGAAGCGAATTCAAAAGATTTGCAAAAGGTTATTGACCACAGATTCACTCTCCTGCGAAATGAAAAGTTCGCAAGAGATGTCGAACAAATTAAACCTTATTCCAAACCTTTTGGAAACTTTCAAAGGTTCTTAAGAAACCTCAAAACCCATCCCTTCTTTAAAAGATGGTGATAATATTCTATTAACTAATGGGGAAAAAGCTCAAAAACTTGCTCAGCAGTTTGAGAGTGCTCATAATTTCAACTTGAATGTTTTGAGTCCTATTGAAAATCAAATTTCAATAGAATTTCAGAATATTGTTGAACAAGAATTTTCATCAGATGAAGTTTTTAATACGGATCTGAATGAAATAAAATCTATTATCAAAAATTTAAAAATATGAAAGCCCCTGGTGAGGATGGCATTTTTACATTTTAATTAAAAATTACCAGAAGCAACTTTAAGTTGCTTGGTCAAAATTTTCAACAAATGTTTTGATTTGGCATATTTTCCCAGTAGTTGGAAAAATGCCAAAGTAATTCCGATTTTGAAACCGGATAAAATCCTGCTGAAGCCTCAAGCTATCGGCCCATTAGTTTGCTTTCATCTATTAGTAAATTATTCGAAAGAATAATTCTTAATAGAATGATGACGCACATTAATGAAAATTCAATTTTCGCTGATGAGCAGTTTGGATTTCGCCTTGGGCATTCAACTACTCATCAGTTGTTGAGAGTTTCAAATTTAATTCGAAGCAACAAATCTGAGGGCTATTCTACTGGCGCTGCTCTTCTAGACATAGAAAAAGCATTTGACAGTGTTTGGCATAAAGGTTTGATTGCGAAATTGAAAAGGTTTAATTTTCCGATTTATATCGTGAAAATTATTCAAAATTATTTGACGGATCGTACTCTGCAGGTATGTTATCAGAATAGCAAATCTGATCAACTACCTGTACGTGCTGGCGTCCCTCAAGGAAGCATTTTGGGTCCAATTTTATACAATATTTTTACTTCTGACTTGCCTGATTTGCCCCCAGGATGTCAGAAATCACTTTTTGCTGATGACACAAGCATCTCCGCCAAAGGCAGAAGCCTTCGTGTCATCACAAGAAGATTACAAAAGCTTGGATATTTTCAATTCTTATTTGAAAGAATGGAAAATTACTCCAAATGCTGCAAAACTCAACTTATTATTTTCCCTCACAAACCAAGGGCTGATTTTCTTAAACCAAAAAGTCATCACATTATAAAGATGAATGAGGTAAATTTAAAGTGGGAGGATCAAGTGAAATATCTTGGACTTGGTTTTGACAAAAACCTTACTTACAAGGATCACATTGAAAGTATCCAGGTTAAATGTAACAAATATATTAAATGTTTGTATCCACTTATAAACAGGAATTCTAGACTTTGTCTCAAGAATAAACTGTTAATTTATAAACAAATTTTCAGACCTGCCATGCTTTATGCTGTGCCGATCTGGACAAGCTGTTGCTTAACCAGGAAGAAAAACTTCAGAGGATTCAGAACAAAATTCTGAAAATGATTCTGAAACTTCCTCCCTGGTTCAGCACCAGTGAACTTCATCAATTAGCCGAAGTTGACACTTTGGATGTTATGTCCAATAAGATAATTGATGCATTTCGACAAAAATCATTGCAGTCTTCAGCTGCATTGATCCGCTCTTTATATAGTTTATAAGTTAGTTTTAAGGTATCCCTTTTCCTTTTGTACATGTAGGACCTCCTACATTTGAAATCACTGAATAGCGAAAGCTACAATATTTCATGAATAAATGAAAGTTGCTAGTATTTAAAATTGAGGTGAAAAGTCATCGTTTGTGATTGGACACTCAATAATATTTTAACTGAATGAATGTACATGGAAAAGAAAATTGAATAAATATAAATTAAAAAAAAAAAAAAAAAAAAGTGAAATAAATATTATTAAGTGGTGCTGACAAGGAAATTCACAAAAAATCATCAGCAGATTGATTTTTTTGAAGAATTTCGGGAGCGATTTTCTTTTGCGTGATTTGATGATCTTATGAAAAAAAATGATTTAAAAATTGGACCTCATTTTTTAATGTAAATTTGAATTTTCAGATTTTTTGATAAAGCATTTTTTGCATTTCAAGAAATATATGCAGCCTGGGTTATTTTTAATATTTTTGTTTATATTATGACAGACCCAAAATATTTATCATCAAACTTTGTGATTATTTGAATTCTTTTGCACATGAATTTATCGTAAAAAATCCCTTAAAAGAAATTGAGGTTTTTATTAATAGGGGAAGTCAACGAAAATGGGCCAAAGACGAAGTTTAAACAAATTGTCTATCTTGCTCACGACAGTTGTTATTTTTATCAGTAATGTGTGGGATACACTGTTTGTTTACCCTTCAGGAGCTGAAATATTTTTTTTTGTTGAAATTCTCTAATGACTTTTTAATTGGCCTCAGTCCAGCTCACAGTTTTACTTCACCAAACTTCATTGTAACCATGAAAGTTGTTACTCAAAAATAGAATTTAAACTGAAATTTAATTTCCAAACAATCACGTAACCCAAGATTTTCCAACAATTTTTCCCTGAGAATGTAGGTTAATTTTCGAGTGATTTAAAAAAATCCTTTGTCAGAAAGTCCAACTTAAATCAAAACCCCGACTAGCCATGAACCACAATTTCCAACCGCGTCGTGATTCATTTTTGCTTGCGCCAGTTCGCCTTGCTGTAATGTTTGTTCAATGCCAAGGCGCCAATAATTAGCCTACATCAACAATCCACCACGTTTCCTTACCATGATCCACAGTGTTCCCTGTATTGGTCACTGTTTCCCATCACAGTTTGTGAGTGTGTCTGGCTGTGTGCACTGGTATTTCCCGAACGATCCGAACCTATCACACGCACGGACTGCGCCGCGATTCAGCTGGTGGTCGATCCAAAAAGAACACAGAAACAAGAAGCCAAAGGTGTCCAACAACCACTCCGCACCACTACCAACTAACGCTCACACCAGTTCCGGACTTCTTCGGCTTTCAAAACAACTTGCACGGGAGTCCCGCCGCCAGGAGACGATTCTTGCCTGGACTGACGACAACCGAACGCCGATGACGACGAAGAAGGTGGTCGATATTAATGTGTGCTTCTGTCCGATAGACCAACACTGGTACAACAGTTCAGCATGCTGTGTGGCAACCAGCGCCAGCTGCGTTTTAATTGTGTTAGTGGAAAATCGATTTTCCACACGCAGTTGACAGTTGACGACGGAGAGGGAGGAGAGAATTTCCTCTCATTTTTTCTCTCTCTCGCAGTTGGAACCATTTTTGTTTGCTACACGCAGCGATACCGGGACACGTGCCAGTGTGCATATGACTTTTCCTCAAATTTTCCCTTCCCCCCCCCCCTTTTCTCTTGGAGTTTCGCTGTTATGACAGACACAACCGTGGTGGTGCTGGTTGAGGTCAGTGGTTGGAGAGGTTAGGTTAGTTCCTGGCCTACGAAAAATCTATTGAGCGTGGACGAAGTGAAAAGTAAAAGGAACTAGCCACTATCTTCCATCGTCTTGCCTTCTTCGTTGACTAGGGTAATTGAGTCCAAATGTGAGACTTAAAAAAATGCAAACAGTTGCTTAAAAATTAAATTACATAATGAATTATAAAAACACTACAAATCATCAAAACCATCCATTTACCCTCATTCCGCTCAATACTGTTGAAGCTACAAAAAGTATGGGTAATTTTCCTTTCGCAGCGCTGACTCTATAATATTCTTGGAAAAGGCCATGAAGCCATGAAGGATGGGAAAAGATGCAATTTGATCCGGCAGGCTACCACACGAACAGGGGAAAAGTTCTTGAAAAGCAACATTAAAACACACTTCACTAACGGTTCTTGAGCTGAAGCGTATCAAGTTCACTAACGGAAATCGATACCGGGTTTTCAACAGGTCTTTTGTATGAATTTTACTACCTGAATTTACCACAACATTCATTTAAAAAGTGTTTATTGAATATCTAATACAATACAGAAAATTCAAATAATCTAACAATAATGGAAAGCCATAACTTCAATATAACAACTGAAAAGTGCCTCCTTGTTCCTTGCCTGGTTCCGTGAAATGAATTTACATTCTTTTCGAAGTGGATAAACTAATTTAAATAATGTCTTTTGGAAATCAGTTCAAAATACAAAACGAACAAAACAATCTCTTTCGTTTTTTTTATTTTTTTACTTTTAAAATCGAACTGTAACCCAATTTTAGTAAAATTTTGATTGGCTATTAAATTACAAAATGCATTTATTCAATATTTCATCAACCGTCATTGTGGTCGCCATCTTAGATTGAATAATTCTAACTCACTTAAGGGATCATCCATAAACCACGAGGACACTTTTTTGAATCTTAGACCCCCCTACCCATTTGTGGAGAATTTTCATATAAAACAAATCTATTTTTTTTGTAGAAAGCATGGATCACTGACCTACATTAAAGGGGCCCACGTGGTTTATGGATGATCCCTAAGCTTAGTTTATTGGTCTGCTCGACTTAAGCAACAACAATAAGCAAAAATGATAGGGGGAAGGTGGGGCAAGACGACCATATGGGGCAAGAGGAACAATCGCTCCTACGGCCGTAATTTTTACAATTTTGATTATTTCCAGTATGAGGAATTGTTGCTAGCAATGCAATTAGCTGATTCTACTACCACATAACCGCCAAAATGACGTAAACGCCACGGGGCATAAGATTTAATGAAGTTTTTTTCAAAACCTTTGTTTTCTTATAATATTTGGAAAGTACAAAATAAGGTTTAGGGTTCAGTTTTAAGGCTCATTTTATCAAAATGCTATTTTTCCTAGATCAGTAGTGTCCCTACCAATGACATGCACCTATTACAAAGTATGAGAGCTTTAAAAAAATCTTTTTCAGGTGGGGCAAGTGTACCATATGGATTTTTAGTATGGAAAAAATTAAGAATTGCTGCAAGAACATATTTTATTGGGAAATAAATACATGAAAGTACTTAAAAACTGATAAACAATCGTTAAAAAAAATTGTTCATACAAAGTATAGTGATATTATGAAAATTTACTATTTATCATCGAAGTAGTATTTTTTTTCGTAAAAACGATAAAATTTTTAGTAAAATATTATTATTTAATCTAAAAATGAAGTAACCATTCAAATACATTCTAATCTGATGTATCTAAGTGATAACAGTTCAATTGTTAGCAAATTAACATGTTTTTTCATGCATTGTTCCTCTTGCCCCAACGGGTTGTTCGTCTTGCCCCACTAGTTGAGTAGAACGTACGGAAAATCGAAAAATTTAAAATCAATTTTTCACATTAAAAAACAGGATTTTTTAAAAACTTGTTTCAACAAAGTCTTAGTCAAGACCTAGAATAAGATGATTATAATAAAATCCGACAAATTTTTTAACTTTTTAATGGGTTATAACGAGCATTTCCTTAGCTTGTTACACTTGCCCCACTTTCCCCTACAACAAGAATTTCTTTTTTTTTGTGATTCGATTAGGCTAATACAAATTTTATTGCTAATTTTTGTGTCCTTCTCCTTCAAAAGTGTCTAATTAAAGTAACGTGCAAAATATTATTGCAAAAAATACATTGAAAAAACTACAAAAAAAAAAATAATGGTAATATTCATCAGGAAATGGTGACAGATTTTGTGGCAAAAAAAGTGTAATATTACATCAGTTTTTTTATGAATATTCATCAGGTTCACATGTTTACTAGGGTGACCAGAAAAAATGACCCCCTGCTCCACAAGCGAAAAATTGTTTTTTGGGTTATTTTAAGCATCTGTGCAAATTTTGAGCGAAATTGGTTGAGATTTACCCATTGATACCCGAGCCTAAAGCTAGTGAAAAAAATGTTTTTCATACAAAAATGACTTTTTTAAATCGCTAATAACTTTTCAGGATCGAGTTTTACAGCTTTGGTGTTTTCTACAAAGTTGTAAAGCATTGTATTTTCAATAAAAATCTCACGTTTGGGAATATTTGGAAGGAAGTAGCGCACCGTGCAGACCAAACTGTAAGAAAATTGGGTTTTCCATACATTTTTTCGATTTTTCTCATACAAACTTCACGTCCGGGTATCAATGGGTAAATGTTGACCGATTACCCCAAGAAACAATATTCATCTTGTGGAGCGAGCTTTTGAGGAAAAGCCCCATATTCTGGGCACCCTTATGTTTACACATTTTTTGAGTAATATTACTCAAAAAATAGGTAATATTCAACCTACCAAATTTTCAACATTCCAAAATTCAACTTTTTTTTCTGTGTAGTACAATTGGTTGTAAACCTGGGCAGACGGTAATAACAAAATTAATAATATTTCAATAACAAATCCTGTTAAAATAACAAAAAGTGTTATTATTTTATCCTGAACTTCAACTTCAATAAGAAAAAATAATAACAGTTTCTGATAAAATAACAAGATTTGGTATTGAAGTGATATTATACTGAAAATGTTTTAAAACACGGTAATAAGAGGAAATGTTATACATTTCAAAAACTCTCCTAATAACAAGATTTCGTATCAAAATTTGGTTACTTAGAAAAAAAAATTACCATAAATCGCACAAATGGAAAAGGTTTTAAGTGTCCATAACACAATCTGTTATTATTTTTTCTTTTGTTAAATATGTTTAGACCTTTGGTATAATTTTGACCATTTTTGTCGGAGTCATTATTTTGGCCATGAAATGGGGTCCTTAAGCTAAAATTATTCTAAATTGTTAAAATTTTGAAGGAACTTTACTAAAATTGGCTAGAACTATGAAATAATTTTGACGAATTTAATCGTGGTAATTTATTTGACCATGAAATGGGGTCCTTAAGCTTAACTTAATTTGATAAAATTAACTTTTGAAAGTTGTTTTTTTAAAGTTTGTTATATTCTCTAAGGGAATTGATTTATTTATTGAGACTTTTTGAAATGTGAATAACAAAAACTGTTATTATTTTCACAGAGCGAGGTCGGAGCTGACGTTGAAGTTCGAGCTGGAGTGAGACCTCGGAGACGGCATCAGATTCAGCTAATTTACAGCAACTTCAACTTGGTGTCGGAATCTGTGAAGTCGGGTATTTTTGGAGAGCTGAAGTCGGCGTTCACGTCATATCCTGCATCCAGAGTCGGAGTTGTCTTCAAAGTATGGATTCAAAGTCGCTTGGAGGTACCCGACTCTGCACCCCTGACTAGTACAGAGGAGTTATGGCAACTGCAGGTTTATTTGCAAATTACAAATAAACCAAAACACTAACTTTTTTTGTTTTGGAGACATACCAGTTAAATAACATTTTTTGTTATTATGCTGCTCTACCTCTCCGCACAAAATAACAAATCTTGTTATTCCTTCTTGATTCCTTCTGTGTTATTGGTTTGTTATTGCAATAACAACATAATAACAGTTTAAGTTATTCTTCGAACAAATCTTTGTTGTTTTAACAACCAATCCGATTTGAATATTTGTCCGATCCGATCGCAATAACTTATTTCGATCTTCTCACAATATCAAAAACTGACCTTCCCAAGTTATTTCCGTCTGCTCGGGTGGAAAGCCATGATTTCAATATTTCAACTGAAAAGTGACTCGTTGCCTAGTTGCCTTGCCTAGTTCCGTGAAATGAATTTACATTCTTTTCGACGTGGATAAACTAATTTAAATAATGTCTTTTGGAAATCTGAAAAAATACAAAAAAAAAAATGACAATTTGAAAAAAAAACCTGAACTTAATTTTATTTAGGTACATTCAAGACTCAATTAACCGAAGCGAACAAAACAATCTATTTTGTTTTTTTATTTCTTAGTTTTGAAATCAAACTGCATCCCAATATTATTAAAATTTTGATTTCCTATTAAATAACAAAATGCAGTTTTTCAATATTTCATAACCGCCATTCTGACCGAATGAAAAAACGTGTTTGAATTGCAATTTAAGCGAATTTTTTTTTTTGCTGTTTTGTAAATTGCCAGTTTTGAAAAATTCAAAATATGTTTGAATAAACCTAAACATGCTTAAAATGATTTTAAACACAGGGGATGCATTTTATATTGATTTCGGATAATTGCATTTTAATTTCCATTGAAATTTTAAAGTGTTTTTTTATTTTTTTTGCCCCCTGTTTTGAAAAATATTTGTACCAGCCTAATACCATAAAATCAAACAAGAACTCGATTTCGGCGAACACTTTTTTGAAAACCCCATTTTTTCACTGAAACTGCGGTAACTTTAAAATTTCAGCGATGACCTACATGTGGTGGTACCGAAGTTATTTTTTTTCTTGTTTTTGTCATTCGGAAATCCCAGTTTTGTTTTCATAAAATCATATCTCGAAATTCTGTTAATGAACACCTTTAATTTTTGAGTATGTTACGTAAAATTGTCCAAGGAATCTGATAACAATTTTTTCAGACATAGGCTGTTCAGTCCAGACACCGCCAAAACGGCATTTTAATGTTTCATTTGACCTTTTCACATGTTAGGCTGGATTTTTCGGTCTTAAGACTATTTTTCCTAGAAATACCAACTTATCACATTTCATTTGCGCCCAAGACAACTTAAAAAGCGGTTGAAATGGCGTGAAGATACATAGAAAAAAAGTAGAATTTTGGAAGTTTGAAAATTTGGTTGGTTGAATATTACCTCTTTTTTGTGTAATATTACTTTAAAAATGTGTAAAAATGTGAACCTGATGAATATTAATTAAAAACTGATGAAAATTCATCATTTTCAGAGGTAAAATTAATCATTTTTTTACCACAAAATCTGTCATCATATCCTGATGAATATCACCATACTTTTTTTCCGTGTATAATTTTTTTGAAAAATCAGGTTTTTGCTAAAAATTTCGAAAATGGCCACCCTGAACGGTGTTGGTCACCCTAATGGCCAAACAAAACAAATACGGGTCTAATTATTTTAGCTAAGGAAGCCCCAGAAAAAATTCGAGCCTGAGGCTCTTTTCAAATGGAATTGCTGAATAAGAAATTTTTGATAACTGCAACGATAAAAAGCGACCTTAACCGATTTGGCTCAAAATTTGGACAGTTACTTATTTTTACTTAAAGAATCGAATTAGGGGATATCTCTTAAGATTTTCGAAAATTTTCAATTTTTCTGGTCACTCTATTGTGCAATCGTCTTGAAGTGTTTTTTTTTTTGGTGTATATATTACATCATCATGTAAATTTTTTAGTATGAGTAATTCTCTACCAACTCACACGAAATCGGGAAAAGTTGCCCCGACCCCTCTTAGTTTTTAGTGAAACTTTATCCTAAGGGGTAACTTTTGTCCCTGATCACGACTCCGATGTCCGTTTTTTGAAATCTCGTGACGGAGGGGCGGTACGACCCCTTCCATTTTCTAACATGCGAAAAAGAGGTGTTTTTTTAATAATTTGCAGCCTGAAACGGTGATGAGACGGAAATTTTGTGTCAAAGGGACTTTTATGTAAAATTGTACGCCCGATTTGATGGCGTACTCAGAATCCCGAAGAAACATATTTTTCATCGAAAAAACACTAATTTTTTTTAATCTCTGCCATTTTCCGTTACTCGACTGCACATTTTTGTAACATGTCATTTTAAGGGAAATTTAATGTATTTTTTGAATCTACATTTACCAAGAAGGGCCATTTTTTAATTAGAACAAAAATGAGAGTGTAACAATGTTCTACAAAGTTATAGAGCAGACAGTTACAAAAATGTTGATATATAAACATAAGGGGTTTGCTTATAAACGTCACGAGTTATCGCAATTTTACGTGGACAAAAGTTACCCTTTAGGACAAAGTTTTACGCAAATCGAAGAGGGGTCGGGACGGACAATTGCTGTGTAAATTGACAGAGAATTAATCATGTATTAATACATAAAAATCAAGTGTCAAGCCCAATTTTAAAAAAAAATAAGCGTAAGGTATGATAAGGAACCACGAAGACACTTTTTTGGAAATCTCAACTATCCCATTTCGCACCCAGGCCCAGCCTGTCATCTTTCGTTTTTTGTGTACAAAATCAAATCTGAAACATCACGCTCCTCCCGCACACCCACGAGGTCCACCGGCAAACGACGGTCGCGAAATCTGGAAATTGCCTCCGTTAGTATCGATTTTCCACTATTGTTGATTTCCTCACCAAGCAATGCTCTCTAACGCGCCGGAGAACGCTTCTGTTCGGAAAATATTCGACCACGTTGAGGAGTGCAAAATCATCGCAGAAACTACTCACACACACCTTTTGTTGGACACTGAAGAAAAGTTTGTTGTAGGAATTTTTAGGCAACAATTATTTGAAAAGTTGAAAAAAGCGTTGATTTTTATAGTACGGCTAATGCAAATAATCTTGGTTTTTTTGGTACTGTTCTGTAATTGTTTCGCGCCAACTGTGGCAGCGGGCTCCGTCGTCGTGGTCGCCGTTTTTCCGGCCGTTTTGAATGATTGATGAACGCTTTTGGTGTGTGCGGTTGTTGTGTTTTCCCAACCTTCCTGTTTCCTAAAACTTCCGAAGCAGCCTGTATTGATTGTCAATTGACAACACAGTAAAAACAAAATATAAATTAGGTAGGTTTAATATTACTTCGTTTATGACAAATTTTTAGATGAAAAATTACACATTTTTTCTGACATAAAAGATGCAACAAAAAAAGAATGTGATTTTAGTAGAGATTTTCAAGAATTAACCAAATTCAAGATTCAAATCAATTACTGTGTCCTCAAATCGCACTTTTCCATGATGTGTCTGTCGATGCGCAATCGAGAAAAAAAAGTTTTGTTTTTCTTCGATGATTGTGTCTGGTCTAACTTTTGATTAGTAGACACAACGTCGTATTCACAACTTTGCTTTTTGCGATGTACCGACTTTATTTTTCTAGCTAAAAACTACGCCTAAGCCCTCAACTCGTCAGCCTCTTAAAGATAATATGCATTTCCTGCGGAAAGCTCACCGGAAAGACTTCGACCTAATATGGTTCGTTTCTGAGCGAACTGATACAGTCTCTATAGCCTATATCCGCAGACGCAGAAAACGACGGATCAAAAGAAAGAAAAACAGTTGCCGGTCATTGCCAATTCGATAAGAGGATGGCCTGGGCCAGGTCTGTTCCCGGAAAGCAGCCGGAAATGTGCTTAATCTGGGCAATAAACAAGCTCGCAGTAGCAGTGTGATTTTGTTGTCCGGATTTCTGGGGAAAACGATAGGATTTGCTTTCCAGAAAAAGACTGGTGGACGACGTTTTATTTAGCAAAAGAAAAAAAAAACAGTTTTTGGATTAGATTTTATGAGTTTAAAAAATCTTTCTCAACTGAAATTTATTTATGGTAATGAAAAGCTTTGGGAGAGAAAGCGGTAACAAGTTTCATTCAAATTATTTTTATAGACATTTTAAGCCTAATAATCGTTGAACACTCACGAAAAGTAGCATTTATAGCGAAAGTATCCTGGCATCACTGGCTCACTCCAACAGGCGCTGCTGATGGTGTTGGTGGCCACCCTTTGTTCTTTATTTGCCTTCGCGTCTCGCTCGGTTTTCTTCAGCCTTCGATTGGAATGGGTCGTCAAAAGTCAAACGTCAAAAGACTTGGTGCGTTTGTTTTTTTGATGGCGCTTGATAATTATTTACACGTTTCGTGATTATTTTTCATGTGAGTGACTAACTAATGTTCTAAAGAACATGTTGCCGGTAGTTGGAAGCAATTTCATATCTTAAGCGCTTTGAAAACGTTAGCGCAAGTGAAAAGATGTTGATGGCGACTTTCGTTAAGCAGTTAAGCTCTCATATTGCGTGTGAATGTGTGTGCCAGCAAAATGATGAGAAATGGTCTCGTAAAATAGAAATTATGATCAAAAGTGCATGAATTTGATGTTTTTGGCCAGTAAGTGGTAAACATTTGCGTGCTTACTCGAGGTGGTGCTGTTATTGATAAGTTTATAGCCTAAAAGTATTTAAGTATTTTTTGGAGCTTGAATCGAGCATCAAACTCTTCATATGACAAAGATAGGTGTTTGATTAGATCCCCTAACATTCCAATGACAAAAAATGTCTTTAAAAAAACTCAACTTATTTTCGCTGCAACGTAATTTGAAACAAAATAGGTTTTTTTACATTTGTATATTTTTACATTACCAAAAAAAACGCTTTTTTAGATAAATTTCGGCAATTTTTTTCGTCATATTCTTCAAACATCATTTTTTTTTTTTTTGGTGCAACGCATACACATGCAATTCTAATTACGCAGAAATGTCTAATATTCCATAACGTTTTTTACCTGTTTCACGAGTTTGGGAATTTTGTTTTGTTGTTGTTAAATCATTTGTTTTGTTGTACTTATTGGGCTAATGCAAATTTAATTCTTTTCTAAAAATAAAAAAAGAGTTTTTAGTTTTTAGTTTTTAGTTTTTAATTTTTAGTTTTTAGTTTTTAGTTTTTAGTTTTTAGTTTTTAGTTTTTAGTTTTTAGTTTTTAGTTTTTAGTTTTTAGTTTTTAGTTTTTAGTTTTTAGTTTTTAGTTTTTAGTTTTTAGTTTTTAGTTTTTAGTTTTTAGTTTTTAGTTTTTAGTTTTTAGTTTTTAGTTTTTAGTTTTTAGTTTTAGTTTTTAGTTTTTAGTTTTTAGTTTTTAGTTTTTAGTTTTAGTTTTTAGTTTTAGTTTTTAGTTTTAGTTTTAGTTTTTAGTTTTTAGTTTTTAGTTTTTAGTTTTAGTTTTTAGTTTTTAGTTTTAGTTTTAGTTTTAGTTTTTAGTTTTTAGTTTTTAGTTTTAGTTTTTAGTTTTTAGTTTTAGTTTTTAGTTTTAGTTTTAGTTTTTAGTTTTTAGTTTTAGTTTTTAGTTTTAGTTTTTAGTTTTTAGTTTTTAGTTTTTAGTTTTTAGTTTTTAGTTTTTAGTTTTTAGTTTTAGTTTTTAGTTTTAGTTTTTAGTTTTTAGTTTTAGTTTTAGTTTTTAGTTTTAGTTTTAGTTTTAGTTTTAGTTTTAGTTTTTAGTTTTTAGTTTTTAGTTTTAGTTTTTAGTTTTTAGTTTTTAGTTTTTAGTTTTTAGTTTTTAGTTTTAGTTTTAGTTTTTAGTTTTAGTTTTTAGTTTTAGTTTTAGTTTTTAGTTTTAGTTTTTAGTTTTTAGTTTTTAGTTTTAGTTTTAGTTTTTAGTTTTAGTTTTAGTTTTAGTTTTAGTTTTTAGTTTTTAGTTTTTAGTTTTAGTTTTTAGTTTTTAGTTTTTAGTTTTTAGTTTTTAGTTTTTAGTTTTTAGTTTTTAGTTTTAGTTTTAGTTTTTAGTTTTAGTTTTTAGTTTTAGTTTTTTTAGTTTTAGTTTTAGTTTTTAGTTTTAGTTTTTAGTTTTAGTTTTAGTTTTAGTTTTTAGTTTTAGTTTTTAGTTTTTAGTTTTAGTTTTTAGTTTTTAGTTTTTAGTTTTTAGTTTTTAGTTTTTAGTTTTTAGTTTTTAGTTTTTAGTTTTAGTTTTTAGTTTTTAGTTTTTTTTTTTAGTTTTTAGTTTTTAGTTTTTAGTTTTTAGTTTTTAGTTTTTAGTTTTTAGTTTTAGTTTTTAGTTTTTAGGTTTTAGTTTTAGTTTTAGTTTTTAGTTTTTAGTTTTTAGTTTTAGGTTTTAGTTTTAGTTTAGTTTTTAGTTTTTAGTTTTTAGTTTTTAGTTTTTAGTTTTTAGTTTTAGTTTTTAGTTTTAGTTTTTAGTTTTTAGTTTTAGTTTTTAGTTTTTAGTTTTAGTTTTTAGTTTTTAGTTTTTAGTTTTTAGTTTTAGTTTTTAGTTTTTAGTTTTTAGTTTTTAGTTTTTAGTTTTTAGTTTTTAGTTTTAGTTTTAGTTTTTAGTTTTTAGTCTTTAGTTTTTAGTTTTTAGTTTTTAGTTTTTAGTTTTAGTTTTAGTTTTAGTTTTTAGTTTTAGTTTTTAGTTTTTAGTTTTAGTTTTAGTTTTTAGTTTTAGTTTTTAGTTTTAGTTTTTAGTTTTAGTTTTTAGTTTTTAGTTTTAGTTTTAGTTTTTAGTTTTTAGTTTTTAGTTTTTAGTTTTTAGTTTTTAGTTTTTAGTTTAGTTTTTAGTTTTAGTTTTTAGTTTTTAGTTTTAGTTTTAGTTTTTAGTTTTAGTTTTTAGTTTTTAGTTTTTAGTTTTTAGTTTTAGTTTTTAGTTTTAGTTTTTAGTTTTAGTTTTTAGTTTTTAGTTTTTAGTTTTAGTTTTTAGTTTTTAGTTTTTAGTTTTAGTTTTAGTTTTAGTTTTTAGTTTTAGTTTTTAGTTTTAGTTTTAGTTTTTAGTTTTAGTTTTTAGTTTTTAGTTTAGTTTTAGTTTTTAGTTTTAGTTTTAGTTTTTAGTTTTTAGTTTTTAGTTTTTAGTCTTTAGTTTTTAGTTTTTAGTTTTTAGTTTTTAGTTTTTAGTTTTAGTTTTAGTTTTAGTTTTAGTTTTAGTTTTAGTTTTAGTTTTTAGTTTTAGTTTTTAGTTTTTAGTTTTAGTTTTAGTTTTTAGTCTTTAGTTTTAGTTTTAGTTTTAGTTTTAGTTTTAGTTTTTAGTTTTAGTTTTAGTTTTAGTTTTAGTTTTTAGTTTTAGTTTTTAGTTTTTAGTTTTTAGTTTTAGTTTTTGTTTTTAGTTTTTAGTTTTAGTTTTTAGTTTTTAGTTTTAGTTTTAGTTTTAGTTTTTAGTTTTAGTTTTTAGTTTTTAGTTTTAGTTTTTAGTTTTAGTTTTTAGTTTTTAGTTTTTAGTTTTTAGTTTTTAGTTTTAGTTTTTAGTTTTTAGTTTTTAGTTTTTAGTTTTTAGTTTTTAGTTTTTAGTTTTTAGTTTTTAGTTTTTAGTTTTTAGTTTTTAGTTTTTAGTTTTTAGTTTTTAGTTTTTAGTTTTTAGTTTTTAGTTTTTAGTTTTTAGTTTTTTGTTTTTAGTTTTTAGTTTTTAGTTTTTAGTTCCCGGGCAGAAAGTTACATCTTCCTGCAAACTTGTCATGTTCGCAAAAACACAAACATGTCAAGTACCTGTTAACTTCCAGTTAAGAGTTAATCAAACATAAACGCGAACATAATTTACTCTACGCATATCAAAAAATTATCAACTTAAGTTCGTGTTGGAAACTTCAAATTATCATGCTATGGTGCGGAAAAATATCATCCATAAACATAAAATTATCCTGACCAGTTCATTTTTTTCCTGGAAAATATGGGGCGAAAAATATCATTCAAAAACATAAAAGTATTATAACAAGTTGTGATGTTTCCAGATATTTTTTTTCTGTAATAATTTGGTTGATTTAGGAAGCATAATACTCAGTAAGAAAATATAAGTTTTATATAGACTGTTTTTCAATTGTATTTCAATAAAACAAATTAATTTAATGATATAAAGTGATTTTCTAGTAAAATTTATTTTTATTAAATAAACCTAAAATTAAAAACTATAGCAAACAATGTGCTGGAAGACTAAACATAATGACAATCTAAATTTTTTTAAATATTTGTATACAGTCATCCCTCATATTCGGAACAGTTTACGGATCGGCCAGTATTCAAAAAATCGGACCAACACAACTGGTGATCTTTTCCCTTCTGGATTCGATTGCTTAGTAAAGGGAAGGTAGTGTATCGTCACAAACAGGACCTTATCACGACACCTTAGGGAGGCGACCTATGGATACATTAGTTGAGTGAAAAACTGCCACTGAATCCGCTTTGAAAATGCCGGCCCCGATACTCTTCACGGGTGTTCCCCTCAGGAACTGGGAAAGATTTACTTTTTTACTTTAATGATTCGCTTTTACCTTCATTTGAAAGCTGTTTTTGCGATCTTTCGAATGCTGTATCGAACATCTGCAAATATCAAGTTTTTAAAGAAAAACATTGACCCTTGAAATCTACAAATTCGAACACTTTTTCTAACGATGTAAACAATCTTTTATCGCTCCAGGGGTACATATTTTTAATAAAAAAATGACTTCACATTCTGAAACCAGTAAAACTCATGCTTAGTAATGTTTTATGAATGGTCTGCTAACTTTTTTGTGAAAATATCAGTTAATTAGGTGTTCCACAATTGTGGAGGCACAATAACATCCCACAATTATGGAACAGGCAATTTTGAAGCAGCGTTTTGCTGCTCTGAATAAAATAGTCTCGAAATGCAGTTTTTTGTTTTAAAAGTACTACTTATATTAATGAAATAGCAAAGGAATGTCCAAATAAAGGTCCTAAAATAGTAGGGTGAAAGAAAAGATGCATTTGGCATGCTTTTGACAAATTATCACAAAAGTGTTCCGAATTTGTGGGATGACTGTATCATTTGGCTTATAATTCGAATTAATTCAAAGTTTAGTGTGAATAAGTAAGGCTGGTACACATTTTATTTAAAGTTTTTGTCACTCCTCCCTTCGAAGTTTGCCCGAAAATCAGGGGGCAACAAAAATTACATCCAAAATTGCATACTACTAAATCAAATCAAATCAAACTTTTGTAAAGCCAAGTCAAAGAAAAAGCTTCGAAAATCTGTACAATTGAACTAAACAAATCAATAATGCACTTATTTATTTGCATTGGCCGCTGAAATTTTTCCTGAAATTCTAGCAAACCTATTTGAAAGTGTAGAAATTTGTAAATATTGTCAAGGCGGAAGCGTTACAACTGGGCTACGTGGCTCAGTCTTATACAAACATTTAAATTTATAAAATTCCCAAACAACAAAAAATAAACAAAAATATGGTCTTTAAAGGAAAGAATCTAAAAAATATATGCAATCCTTATCAATAAATAATTTATTTTCAGAATTTTATATCAATCTGTCAAAAGTCAATAATGTGTATTCAAAATCAGCATAAATAACAGTATGAAAAACTGAACTTTGCTAAACAAACATTGAAATGTTTGAAAGAATTTCTAAACTGAAGTGATAGGTTCACTTTGAAATAATAATTCTCGTACTTACCTTGTTAATCCTCTTCAAATGCATCCAGAGAGCATATGATTGCAGCACAATCCATTTTTGCAGCTGATTGGTCAAAGTAAACAAAATTCTAGAAGCCGAATGTCCAGAAAATGCCCGTTGGTAGATCTGTAAGAGAAAATAAAACACAAAGCATCAATTCTCAAACAAAATTTATGGAATAATTAAAAATCAAAAGTAAACAAAGAAAAAGAAAACAAGCAATACTTATCTGAGTTTTAAAATCGTCGAAAAATATTTGTCGGTTGACTAGTAGAACCAACATCTGTAGCCACTTCAGGTGGACTCATCTTCCTCCGTGAAACTGCTTGCGAGCCACACAATTTAATCATCTCCTCCGGAATCACAAGAGGAAGGTTCAGAAACGTAAACAATCACACGCGCACTCGCGAAAACACACGGACCAAATACGGTTCCTCCACAAATCGCGATTCTGATGACGCGACGACAAAAAACCAAAACAAATCGAAACTGCTGTTTTCCTCCACCGAGAACTGTCAAATTCGCCAAAATCATTCCGACGTTGATCCGCGTCTTGATAGCACCTGCTGGAGGAGGAGGAGGAATGATGACCAGCGACATGCAGGCAGGAGGATTTCGATTCTGCGAACTGCGGCTTTGTAATGCACCCGCTAACGTAACTTTTTCTTCTCCAACGAGCCACAAAAACATCAACTTTCACATAAATAACAACATTTCGCAACTCTCACATAAAACGACACCAACGAACGCACATTCTCACGGCCAAAATACGCACTTACAACCCGCGGCGATTCGCGGGCTGTTGTTAATCAGTGGAAAACTACTGCACCAAAAACGTAAAGAAACCCTTGTCCTTGTCCTGGTGAATCCGCCAAAATCCTTTCCTCGTTAAACCACAGCAGCATCTTGGGTAAGAGGATTACTTTTCTGGGGCAGCGGCTTGGCTGAAACTTTCCTTGCACCCGTCAACACGGAGCGAAACTTTTTCTTCGTCCCCCAACCACAAAAACACATACAATCTCTTAACCACAACATATTACGGCTCCCGAACGCCACGGACCGAACGAACACACACTCCCTCGGCCACAGAACGTACTCACAACCCGCGGCGATTCGCGGACTACAATTTATCCGTGGAAAACTACTGCGCGAAAACGTAAACAAACCAGCCCGCCACGAACGCAAAAGCTGTCTGTCTGCCGATTGCCGATTCCTGTTACGGCATGTCTCGCGCGAGCAGTGAACGAAAGAAGAGAGAAAAGAGAGAGTGAGCGAGCGCGTGGGCTCATTTTTGCGCTTTGCGATGAAATTTTATATGCGGTAAAATACTTTTTAATGTGATTAGTTTAACTAGTGTAAATTAAAGTGGAAAAAAGTCAATAAAAATGTCCATTAACAAAACTGCCATTTTAGCTAAGTCCCGCTTGAAAAAAATTTAACCTTGTAAATCATCTCATAATCCCGGGTTTTCAAAAATATTCTAAGTGTAGGAAAAATGAAATTTTGTCGAGGAGTGAAAATTTTGCTAAGTCCAACAAAAACAAGATAAAACTAGAAAAAATCATCTCATGATAAAGAGGTCGAAATTTTTTCTAAGTCCCAAAATAATTTGGCTTTCGAAATTCAGCTAAGTCCAGCAAAAACAAGATAAAACAAAATAATATCATCTCATGATAAAGATTTCGAATTTTTTTCTAAGTCCCAAAATAATTTGGCTTTCGAAATTTTGCTAAGTCCAGTGAAAACATGATAAAACAAAATTATATCATCTCATGATAAAGAGGTCAATTTTTTTTTCTAAGTCCCAAAATAATTTGGCCTTCGATTTTTTTCTAAGTCCGGTAATATCATGAGAAAATTAAAATTTATCAACTGATGATAAAAAGTCTACAAACAAAGAAAGGAACATAGATTTCGGCGCGCATTTTAAGAGTTTTTGGAACAAATATCAAACATGCCATGATATCAAAAACAACTCAAGTTATTTTTTTGTTCGTCCCATGATGCGACTTTCTGCCCGGGTTTTTAGTTTTTTGTTTTTAGTTTTTAGTTTTTAGTTTTTAGTTTTTAGTTTTTAGTTTTTAGTTTTTAGTTTTTAGTTTTTAGTTTTTAGTTTTTAGTTTTTAGTTTTTAGTTTTTAGTTTTTAGTTTTTAGTTTTTAGTTTTTAGTTTTTAGTTTTTAGTTTTTAGTTTTTAGTTTTTAGTTTTTAGTTTTTAGTTTTTAGTTTTTAGTTTTTAGTTTTTAGTTTTTAGTTTTTAGTTTTTAGTTTTTAGTTTTTAGTTTTTTACGTTACAGGTTTTGAAATCGTATCAATTCGCATCGAAAGTGACGTGCAAAAATAAATCAACCATGGATTCGAGTAACTCGAACAGTCTCCCAAATCCTTGTGCGCAAGTCAGGTAGATCAAATTATCAAAACTAACCTCCAAAAACACCACACACATCATGACTGCACTATGGGGTTTCAGGCGGCCATAAATCGAAAAACCGACATACTCTAATTATTTTTTTGGCATTTTTTTTCGAAAATAAACATTCTAACTAAGAAAAATCCGGAGTTTGAAAGTTGTAGGTTCAAAATTCACTGAATTGCAGACCTTCAAAGGCGAAAATGGTAAGAAAAAACATGTTTTTTGACAAAAAAATGATTATTTTTCATAGTTGTAATGTGTAGCTGTTTATGTATTTTTTCCTGCATCATCATATATATTCAGAAAGGTAATTGATTCAACTTTTCAATAACATTTAACAAAACACACTTTTACAGTCTAAAAAAAATAATAAAAATCAAAAAAGATGGATTTTTATTCAAAATTTAGTTTTTTTTCAACTTTGTTAATGGAGTACTTTTTTTGTGTGCATTTGTGCGATCTGAAAATTTTGCAGCTTAAAATTTGAACCATGTCATAACTTGTCTCCAAATTTCAAAGTGCACTTATGTGCACTTTTTGAGTTATGCCATTTTGAACATTTTGATTCATGCAAGAAAATTAATGATTTCGCGTATACGCTTCGTTAAAATCACATTATTTACCTGCGGAGGCAGAAATGACGTACCTGCTATGTATGTTTTGAAATTGAGTTGATATTCATGACTTTGTTGGTACCGTAATCTGGGGTGAATCGGGACTACAGTCTGAATAGGGACAGCAGTTTTTAGAGCACTTAAAGCTTTTAAATTTGGAAATCGATGTACACATTTTGTTGGTCTGAGTCTGTTCTAACCGAAACCAACCAGAAAAATCAAAATATTGTGCTCCAACATGGTTAAAAATGCTGTCCCAATTCGCCCCATGTGTCCCGATTGACCCCAGTTTACGGTACACTAAGTACGTTTAATAAAATTAGAAATTCCTATTCTAAGTATTTTACAGAAACGATTCGTCGAATATTCATATCAGTTCGTTGTTGTGTTCTTTTGAAAGTATGGATAATAATACCGTAGTGTCCCTGTACGATATAACGAAGCACTATTCTGAAAACGTGAGAACTGCTTTCGAGTATATTTGTAAGAATTACAACATTGCAGAACCATCACATGATCAACTCAGGGAAAAACCACAGAGGAAAAACTACGAATGTTGTTCTGTAGCTTCAAAACGAGGTATACAAAATCCCATAGAAGAAGTTCATATTTTAAGTAATCTAACGACAATCGGTTACATAGTGATTTTGATTTAGAAGAATTTATCGTGGAAAACGTGAATTTTGCAAGTGGATCAACAAAAACGTGGACGAGAATCCATACAATGTTCCATAAAATAAACCGTCTAAAATTCTAAAACACCGCAAAAATCAAATTTTAATTGGAGGGGGAGGGGGGGGGGGAGGTCTTCAAAGAGAGGTGGATTTTAACTCAAGAAGAAGGGGAGGGAGATTGAACGGAAATCAGAAACTTTAACATAGCATAAACCGCCATTCCGGGCATCAAATAGACAGAGCAAGAATATTAAAATTCACCACATTAATTTATGTGGCCTCAAATATATGAAAAAATCTAAAATTAAACTTTTTTTTTGGAAAAATATCAAAATTCATTTGTTTTCATTATACTAAGTACAAACAACACAAAAAAGTCACAAAAAAGCAAAAAAATATTTTTGGCCGCTCGCTTATATGGAAATACCCCATAGTGGACTGGCAGGCCCAAATGACCAAATGTGGTACACTGTAAGCTGGGTCAAATCAGATCGCTTACGTTTGGAATTTTGTGAGTTTGTTTGCTCTCAAATTACACAAATTCTATCCACCCCATTTGACGGTAGCTGATTTTGCAACACTTATCCTGGGGCGATGTTTCTGGATGGCAAAATAGAACAACTCTGGCAGAGGTGAGAGTGTCAAATGACCTGGATTTCAACGTCATCACCGCTTCGTCCTCTGCCAGCGCTGACCGACCAAGTTCAAACGGCCACAACTCTGGCACTCTGGTTGGCTTCGGAGGCCATTATCGTCCCTCTTCCAGGTTGGTCAACCTCAACATCATCGACCCGACAACGGTGGCCGACGACCAGGCTGGCTGGGGTACACCACAGGACTTTCTTTATTATTTGGGAGGAAAGTACAGTGGAACCCCGATAATTTGCCAGTTTATTTTAACTATTTGGATTTGGTTTTCTATCTGCTGTTGAATCTATCAAAGTGAGGTTATTTTCTTTTTAAAGGCCTCTACGCACTTCTAAAGAAAACAAACAACAAGAAGCCTCTATTATTCCGACACGTAGTCCTCTCAAAGGTTGAAGTTCGCTGTCATTAGACGCTGAATGTCCTGCCGGCTGCCGTAGCAATTTGGCCATGTCCAATCCAATCTAGAGAGGGGACCGTCCCCCTAATCTTACCGCGCCCAGATGGTCACCAACAGTGGGGGAGGAGCAGGCGAACCAAACCAAACCAAACCAAACCCCAAAATCAGTCTGTCGATTAATTTAATGATGCGGCACGGAACCGTAATGTGCTTCCACGCCGTAGACAGACCAGGACGATGAAGACGACGATGAATGGCGAAGAGCCTTTTACCGTAAATTATTATTGAGTAAATCCAGGAGTGGTAATTTGGAATGTCCTGATGAGATAAAAAGTACCTGCCTGACTGACTGCCAACACAGTAAGAACAGAGGGTAGAACGTGGGGGGAAAATCGACCGCGGATTCTTGTCGAATGAATCAGCGGGATCGACATCACCGAAGAAAGGTCATTTGGGAAATGTTAATTTACTCACAGGAATGGAATGTGGGCGTGGATTTGTCATTAGATTGATTCAATATTCATATTGAGCATGAGCATGAGCATGAGCATGGTTGACTGCCAATGAGCTGCTACTCCGTTATTGACAGATCAGCTGAAGTTAAACAATGAGTCAAAAATGATCAGTGGGTGCCAACCATCCGTTCACTGTTTAACCCCTGAAGACCCCGACTTTATTAGTCAATACCGGCGCCCTCCCAAGAAGCCTGCAGTTCAACAAAAGGGAGGAATGTTAGTCCGATAGTTGAAGTTGCAGACTCATCAAGCACATAGTTTTTCGCTATATACTTGTTGATACCGCTTGAGACCGTTGAATCCACAGCATCTCCTTCAAGCATCACGTGATTATTTTTTTGGGTTAGTAGGATAAGGTATTGGCTTTTCGATGCCTCCCGAGCTACGATGCTATGGGGAGGACTTTCATAACAAACCCGTCGGCGAGCCTTCCGAGCAACGATGCTATGGGAAGGTCTTTCTAATTAGCACACCAAAACACTCGCGCACAGGTATTTAAATACTGAATAAATGTAATTTTTCATCACGATTACCCAGACGACATTGATGATAAAGGAAGGACTTTTCTACAGTCATTTACAGTAATACTTAAACTTATTTTAATGCAACAATTCACACGACGTCGTGCCTCCCGATCAACGATGATGTAGGAAGGACTTGAGCAAGCCAATCAGGATGAAACACGAAATAAAATTCTTTTCTTTTCACACACAATGCCACATAATTGACCGCGCGTCACCACCCAACTAATTGAACTGATTTTCTTCTGCTTGTGGGCAAGCCAACTAGGATGAAACACGAAATAAAATTCTTTTCTTTTCACACACAATGCCACATAATTGACCGCGCGTCACCACCCAACTCATTAGATTGATTCAATATTCATATTCACCTGAAAGTTTAAACCTAACCTCTTTGTATTTTTTAATTCGGCTGAAATTGTTTTGGTGCCTTCGGTATGCCATTTTGCATCATTAGTTTGTCCGTATACTTTTCCATACAAATTTGGAAGCTCTCCATACAAAAATGATTAATGAAAATTCAAAAATCTGTATCTTTTGAAGGAATTTTTTGATCGATTTGGTGTCTTCGGCAAAGTTGTAGGTATGGATAGAAACTACACTGAAAAAAAACTGATACACGGTAAAAAAAATATGGTCATTTTTTATTTTACTTTTTGTCACTAAAACTTGATTTGCAAAAAAAAAAAAACACTATTTTTAATTTTTATTTATTTTTTGATATGTTTTAGGGGACATCAAAAGTCAACTTTTCATAAATTTCCAGAAAGGGGCAGAAAATCTTTGACTGAGTTATGAATTTTTGAATCAATACTGTTTTTTTTTTCAAAACAATTAAATACTGTTCGCAATTTTTTTTTTTGAATCCAGATCAACAATTCAAAACGACCTAACATTCAATGTTACGTCCTTTTGAAATATAAGTCTTGATTCAAAAAAAATTAAACTATTTCCTTCGAAAATATCGAAATTTCACGAATGTTTCATATTTTAACATTGAAAATCGAACCATTAGTTGCTGAGCTTTCGGCTTTAGAAAATGGTGAATTGTTTGGGTGAGACTTAGAAAACTTCAATTTTCTTGTTTGTAAACCTTTGCATAGCAGTATCTCGGCAACTCAGGGTCGTATCAACAAAGTTCAAAAAAGCAAAGTATAAAGAATTTTCTCAGCTTTTCAAAAATATTTTTTTCAAAAGTGGGCAAACATGGGCACTAATTAAAAAAAAGAAAAACTGTGACTACTTTCAAAAAAGTTACCTAAAAATGGCTATAACTTGAAAACGGTGCACTTTATCAAAATTTCACAAGAGTACTTTTTGATTGCAAATTCGATTTTACATCGAAAAATTAAGTTGAAAAATGTTTGCGACCAGTATTTCGATTTTTTGAAAAAAATCAATGTTGACAACATAAACTTTGAAAAATATTTGCAACGGCCTAAACTAAAAAATCACCAAAAATTTTAAACCGTGTATAATTTGTTTCAGTGTAGTCATTTGCTACAACTTTGCTCAAGACACAAAGTTGATCAAAAAATTTCTTCAAAAGATTCGATTTTTTGAATTTTCATGAATCATTTTTGTATGAACAGCTGCCAAATTTGTATGGAAAATTATATGGACAAACTAATGATGCAAAAAGGCTTCTTTGGGCTTACCGAAGGCACCAAAAAAGTTTCAGTTGGATTAAAAAATGCAAAAAAATCGAATGACCGAAATCTCAGAGAATTGCTCCATTATCTTGCCCAACTTACACTTTTTTGCAGCCAGTGATTTTAATCGGTAAAAACGTCAAATGAATAAGTGCTACGAATTTTTGATAATTCTGGATAAAAAATTGTATGTTTCCTTAAAAAATGATTTTGCCAGAAGTTGAGTGCAGTTTTTGTCTTCCTCACCTTACTGAGGAAAGGCTATAAAATCACTCGAAAAATGAGCTTCTTAAAACGAGCGCCTAAACCCACCTTCAGGTATACATATCAAACACTAAACAAATGTATTTGTGTTTGTTTGGATGTGGACGTGTGTACCGAAAAATTCTCACTCAATTATATCAGCATTGGCTGAACCGTTTGGACCGTTTAGGTCTCATTCGATTCGTCTTGGGGTCCCATAAATCCCTATTGAAAATTATTGAGTTAGTAAAGTACTTCAAAAATTATGCAAATTTAACATTTTGAAGAAAGTCCGGAAGATTGTAAAAAGATTGGTTTTTGTAAGAAAACTCGTCATGTTATCCATTTTTAGAAAGGTATTTAAAAGACCTTTCCAACGAGCCGAACATATCGAAGATCTGATAACCCTATCAAAAGTTTCTAGCACTTAAGTGTTATTTATACAGTTTTTTGAGGCCGGACCTCAGATATTTTGATAATGAAGATTAGCAGGTCCATCAAGCGACCCATCGTTGGAAAGACGAACTCTATAATTTGTGAAAATTAGGGTGAAAGTTTAACTTTTTGAATGTGAAATTTTCACCAATAGAATATTTTGAATCGAACATATTCTTGATCAGGAAGTTGAAAAACAACTTTCTACGTATACATCTCCCATGGGTGTTTCGATTTATAATATTTTGCTTCCTCCATACCGTGATGAAGGTACTGTCAAAGGACACAGAGCATAAATTCCGAGATGGTCGAGAGCGTTTTTCTCATGGATTCATTTCCGATTTGGCCACCAAGGTTCGATGAATTAGGGATAAACTGTTTCAATGAACAAACGAACGCAACAATTTGGTAGTATGTCACTTACGAGAGGTTTATTCTTAAATTTTATTTTGGGAAGAGCTATTCTATCGGCTTTCTATTGTGGGTGCATAGAATGACATTTTCCAGAAATGATTATTGTTTTTCTACGAGATGTTTTGTATGAAAATAGTTATATCGAATCTCTATGAACTTCATTGTTTTCATATAAATTTTACATATCTTCAAATCAAATTATTTGCTTTGCCTTCAGAGGTTGTATCTCAGCCATCTTTAATCCAATTATCAATGCAAATTTGTAGAAAATTTTGTAATCTCTTCGAAAAAATATGTTTGATATTTTTTTTTTTTTTTCAAAAAACCTTAAAATTTCAATAAAAATGCATTCCACACCGATTATGCTAGTTGTAACATTTTAACAATTGTTTGATTTATTCTACTATCGTTTTATATAAAACAAAATAAATTGATAACCAAGTTTCAGTTTCGCTTTTTTTATCATACAAAACTATAAAGATTCACAAAAAACCTCATTATTTTATTGCTTGAATTCTACAAAAAGGTATTTTATATCAGAACTGGATCTCATCGATAATTTTTTTTTCAGTAACTCTTGTTCAGAAATTCATTCCGTTTGATTTAACCCATTGATCATTGATAACGGTTCGTTGGCGGAATTCATTAGCGCAAAAAAGTTCTGCGAATCAATGTGGCAAATCGTAACAGCAATGTCGTGATCCTGTGAAATGTCGTTCCCTTAATTCAAGGTTGATGGCACCCGATTGCGTACTATTTCCGGGCAACATAACACACACATTTGGAATCGAAAAACACGCAAAAGTCTGAGATCATGGGGCATTTTGGATTAATTTTTTCACAACTTAATTTCATATTTTTTTTACATTAATATTAACTTTTAAAATATTTTTTTAATGTTTTTCCACATAATATTTTTTGCATGTAAGGTACTGAAAGTTTGAAAAGATCAATTTTTGATACTTAAGAACCCCATTACTGTCCAGCGTTGGTGGCGGCGTCGGCGGTCTACCATCAAGCCCATCAATAACGAGAAAGGAGCCATAAAGTTGTGTCCCGGGCTTACACAAACACAAATCACGATAGAAAGGAGCCAATAAACGATTCCCATTAAATGAAGGTCCTCTTTTCTCTCCGGGTTATGGCCTGTGCTTTTTATCGGTCAAGTCCGTCAGCTGATTCAGAATGAAACCACGTCCACGATGGGTACACAAAATCAATTAGGTGACCTTTTCCATTAAATTGGTGTGATTCCAGGTGAAATCAAACCGTTAACGAAAGTGTTTGATTTGTAGAAGGTTTGAAAAAGGTTAATGCACTTATTCAATCATAATTAAATTCCTAATGAAATCAATCATCTACAAACCTTCGAAGACATTTTAAAATTGAAAAAAGCTCCCAACGTGACTTATCACTGAACGCAGCCTTCCTAAAGCAGTAAATCCAGGCACCACTTCCCAGAATTCCATTTCAAAATAACCAGCCCTAATGCCGGAGTCATCCACTCTAAAAATAACCAATGACCGCAGAGCGAAAGTACAATCGACTTCCGTTCGGACGAAAGTTCGAAAGCTTTCTTGCAAAGTGTGCTTGCAGTACATTTGAATAAAATCGCCCCTCCAACCTTTCAACACTGCTCAAAGTCCTTGGCTCAAGGACTCCCGGGCTGGCGGGGTTGTTCTCCTCAAGATGAACCCTGAAATGATAAACGTTTTAGCTGAAAAAATTGTATTTTCGTTGTAAACTTCCCAAATAGTTCCATATTCCTTATAAAAAAAACATAAATATCGATAAATTAAAGAAGAATTAATTTTTAGTTTAAAAAAGGCAGTGCAGGGTTACCGGTTAACTCCAAAGATGATTATCTTCAAACGAAAAAGAAGCTAGGTAAAGTATGTTAGCTTCTAAAGGATATGCATTGATATACAAACATAGCATAATTAAAAGGAAACAAACAGTCAAGGCAGCAGCCAAAAAGTCACCCGCCGTCGTGCTTCCCGTGACCGTGATCCTTTGGTGGCAGAGTTTGCGTGACCACGGGTGGAAGCTAGAACTTTGTGCGGAGAAAAAGGTCGTGACTAAAATATATATTCACGGCGGCCTTAAAAATATACCCCCGGTAGGCAGCCCCGTGACATTCTCACCCCGTGACTCACTGAGGTCTTGCGAAATAGACTTGGGTCTTGGGCGCGTTGGGGTGGTTAATGTAAGAAAAATTTAAATATAAAAAAAAAATTGAATAATTAGTCTTAATATTCCGTTGAAAAAATCTACTAGATTTCTTTGATATTGTAATTTGAGTCTTTAAAATCTTTGGCTGAATTCTAAATTTATTACAATTACTTTCAAAAGCATAAAAAAATCCGCATCCATTTTTATCTTTCATCTTTTTTTCATGCAAAATGCCTACTTTTGTAAAGGAAGAATTGCTCAGAATGAGAATTTAATTTATGCATTCTTATTTCACTAAGAAGACCAAAACAGTTATTTTGTATAAATGTTTCGTCCATACAAGCCTGACAAAAAAAATCAGGTTTTATCCAAGCAAAAATGCTATAAAAATATTCAAAGCTAGGAAAGTAATTTTTGATCTTCGGCAAAAATGTAGTTTTTTATTTGGAATTTTCAGAAAAAAGGTACACCGAAAAAACCATTTTTAATATCAAACTTTAGATTTTGACATACTTTGCCTTCCTCATATTATTTTCATTTTCAGAAATAGTTGAATGGACCACTTTTGATATTAATGAGGAAAAATTCCGAAAAAAACATTCTATTTTTTTCCAAAAATAAACCTTTAGACGGTCTTCGATCAGAAAAATCGTCCAAAATCAATTTTTTAACCAATTTTTGATCTTAAAAAAGCATTGGAAAGAAGAACTCTTAAAATGTTAGAAAATTTTAGGGTTGGAAGTATTACTTGTTTTACGTGGCTTTGTCAATGTTTTTAAAAATTTAGGGATCAACTTTGGCTGTGTTTTTCACTAACATTTTCTACATTTTATATAAAAAGTAGTATACAGTAATCTTTGTAGTGTCCCAGATTATGGCTCTACGCATTTTTTTACATAAAAGAAAATGTGAAAAACAAGCAAAATCAAATCAAACCATCCACATTAACGACCCCCGGGTCTTTTGTGGTCTCTATTACGAGTTTCTGCTCGAACCTAGGAGTCCGAAGGCTTGAATGGGGAGAGCACCCAAACCTCTTTCTACTCCAAGGAATCTTCCACCCCAGTGTTTGAACTGACGACCTTTGGATTGCGAGTCCAACCGCCACCAGCGATTCCACCGAAGTAAGCTTGGTTTGGTGTGTTGTTTGTACTTATGGCATGAAGACGACTCTTACACCTGGAATGACTTAACGGCCTAACAACCAAGGCTGGGACCGACGTTTTACTTCCTCATCCGATGGAAGGTTGTAGCAGTGAAAAACAAGTAAAAAATTGAAAAAGGTACAAGCAAAAAATTGAAAAACATGAAAAAATTAGATAGGCAAAATGTAATGAAAGGAGAAGGTAGAATAGGAGCAACTCCAGCTCAAATCAGGATTTTTTCTGGTACTTTTGTAACCGGCCCTCTCCGACTTCAATGAAACTCTGTAGATATGTTATCCTAGGCCTATAAAAGCCTTTTTGGAGCCAATTGTACTCGAAAATAACATTTGAGAAGGGCGTAAGTTATTTACACATTTTTGTATTTTGCAATTTAAAAATTACTGTATCTCGAAGCCGTTGCATCGTATCAAAAAGTGGTCAATGACAAACTTGTAGGAAATTGGACGGGCTTTCTGAAAAAAAAAAACGCTGAAATAAAAATACACGCCACATCTATGAGAATTGTTTATTTTTAAGTTTAAAAGTCAAATTTGAAAATGAGCCTACGATTTTTTTCGTTCAGCTGTCAAGGCAAACTTATGGGAAATTGGACGAGCTTTCCGGTAAAATATTTACGAGACTGAAAACTCAAGTCTGTCATATATAAATTGCCGAAAACCACCAAAAAAACTATTTTTTCGATATTTTAATTTTTTAAACCGCTGGGATTGAGCATAGGATAATGATCAATATGGAGACTTTTATGTAAAATTGTCTGGAAAATCGATTCCCACTATCGGTTTTTAAAAATTTTGACGTTTAGACCACTTCTCAAAAAGTTTTAGTAAATGATTTTTGTATTTTTTTTAGGAGAGTACATTTTTCGTTAGTCTTTTTGTAACATCTTAGGCTATTTCCTCAAAAATTTTGAGTGAAAAAAATCGTCTCATCACCTTAAAATTTGACTTTTAAACTTAAAAATCAAAAAATCTCATAGAAGTGGCGTGTATTTTTATTTCAGTGTATTTTTTTTTTCAGAAAACCCGTCCAATTTCCTACAAGTTTGCCTTGACCACTTTTTAATACGATGCAACGGGTTCGAGATACAGTAATTTTTAAATTGCAAAATATAAAAATATTTAAATAACTCAAGTCCTTCTCAAATGTTGAGTGCATTTCATATTGAATTCATGTAATTAGAATTGTATTCCCATAAAATATAAAAAGATATTCTCTGTTTTTTGCAGATCTTGAAATTATTATTCAAAATAGGCCGATATAAATTTGGTATGAAGTGTTTGTCTTCCCATCCTCCACATTTAAAATTTTCTCGAAGGGTAGGGAGCAAAAAAACTAATATTCATAAAATTGTACGCACACTTTTTATTATAACATAAACATTTCCTTAAATTTTCGAAATTATGGAGACGGACCAAAGAACAGTAATAATGCTTTGAGAACTCCATTGACTTTATAATTTAATAATTGGGCTTGAAATAGGAAATTTGTTTTTCGATTTATAAAATATACAGTCGACTCTCTGGCTGTCGATCTTCTCGATATCAATAATTCTCCATCTATCGATGAATTCTTCAGTCCCTTCAATCTGCATACTTCAATTATCTTCATTCCTCGATGTTTTCCCTTGCTTGAAGGATCTCTTCTTCGACGGTCCCTTGGATTCTGTTTGCTTTAAAAATTTCTTCCGGTTGTCAATAATTTCACTTTCTCATGGCTTGCATAGACATTTTTCTTGGCGAAACGAAGCTGTGAAGGGTGTTTGACATTAGTTTGTTTTTTGTTTGATGGACGTTGCCATGATTCTCTCCCATTGCTGGGTATCAAGAAAAAAATATTTTCAATCGAGTCTTCATTTTGCATCGTTCTGTAAACTGATGATTCTCTTCCTCGATGGTCCCTTGGATATTGCCAACCAGAGAGTCGACTGTATTGCTGATGAATCTGTTTTTTTTTTGCTGATTAAAAATTTTCAAAACTGTTTTATTGTTTCCAAATAAAATGTAGGGGAGAGTGGGGAGACTTGATCCCAAGCCTGTATCTCTTCACCATGTGGGCAAAACAATAAGCTTTGTTCTAGAAAGTTGTGCGAAATTAACCAAAACTCATTGTAGAAAACAAAGAAAAAAATAAAAAAATGTTTAGATTGAGTTACACACATTTTTCTAAAACGAGCTGCAAAAAACTTCCAAGAGATCTTTTTTTCTTTTTTTGATATGCATAGGAAACACAAAAAAAATCAAAAAAATATTTTGTATATATGAATTGTTTGATAAACTTATCAGTTCCAAAACCCTTACGCATTTGATGTTAAATTTAACGTCATACTATTTTCACAATCAATTGTTTATAAAAGTGCGTTTAGAGAGACTTGATCCCTGCATTTTTACAGTCACTGGAATCAGCCTCAAGATTAATTAATTGGGCTGGGTTTTCATACACAGTTTCCTTTGGTATAGTTGTACATAACTTACTGCAGTTTGAACCATTTTTCAAAAGTTTTGTAAACAAAAATTACCAGCTTTTGTAAACATGCTTAATTTTGGTCTAGAAAATAATATTATAAGTTTTTAAATATTTTACATACTAAACTTGTTATATTTTGAACACAAACGTACAGGTTTTATGTGAAATTGCTGTAACTTATAGAAAATTAAAAGTTTGGATTAATAAGAAACATTTTGCTTAAGATTTCTTCAAAATGTTGAAAGGGGGATCAAGTTACCCCTTACATTTTTAAAATGCCGGTTTAAAATATTTTTTCAAAACGCTTGGCATGATTCGAAGAGTTCATCTGATGAAATACCTTTATTAGCCAAACATAGATGAATGTTTAAGCTTTTAATTCATGTAAAAAGTTTATAGTTTTGTGAGAAATTGACAGAGTTATGGCGATACAAAAAAGGGGATCAAGTCTCCCCACTCTCCCCTAATATGTATTTGAACAGATTTCCCACTAAAAATACCTTTGGTGAATGAATATCAAGCTTCAACTATATTTTTGATAACCATGGCCATAACCACTAAACTTTTGTTGCAAATCTTTTTAAAAACGGTTTCAGAATTCGACCTTCAACAAAAAAATGCATGACTCTCTTAATCACTTCAGCGAATTCCCACCGGAACTAAAACTCCCTTTTCTCCTTGTTCAACATCGATTTATAATATTAATTATAGCAAATAATCCCAGTAATTAACATTGTAACACTAATAATAGTGGAAAGTATAAGCGAAAGTAGGAGAGAGAAAAAAAGTCACGACAAAGTTCGCACTCCATAAATTGCACAATATTCCATCCATCCTGGCACGGAAACCGCCAGGACCAGTCACTTTCCACGACACGTGGAATGCACTCTTTGCAATGCAGTGGCCATTACAATGGTGATGGGTATTTCCCGAGTCAATCCCAGCCTGACAAATTACCATGCTGCTGAGGGGGGTTCTCAAACAATTATGTGAATACATTCCAAATTGTTTCGTTCAAAAGTACTACAAAATTAGTTTTAAAAAAATGAATTGCCAAGGACCACCCTCGTAAACATTGCAGTTGCAAAATGCTATAATTTCGAGCCTGATTTGCCGCATTTTAGTTCGCGTGAGTAGCAGTAATAGTAGCCGTAGAAAAAAAAAAAGGAAAGTTTTAGCACCACCGTATTTCCCTGTCCGCGGGGAAAACCCTCACCGGCAGCGGAACTGTAAGGTACATCATATCATACAACTCGCAGGGTGTTTTTAACAAAACCTAACTGTGCTTTTAGCTCCTATTATTAACGGATGATCCGTTCGGTTTGTTCGGTGGGGGGAACGATCAAACATTCCAGCTGAATGAGGTGTTTCCGGGAAAGTTTGAACGGGCGATTAAGGTCCAGGTTACGTGTCCTTTGCGGGAATTCCATTCGGGAATTGCATTGTTGATTATTCACATTTAAGTAAATTTTTGAAGAGCCCTTAATTTTAACCTTGAGCAGTTGAGTATATCTTAACCTAGAAATTTAACCGATTTCCATGTACGATACCCCTTGAATTTTAACAGTTGATTTGGGAAAACTTTTATTAGCGTTCCATATAAATTTCATTTTTTTCCAAACTAATCAAAACCAAAACTATGTATCGTTTTATGGCTTTCAAACCCCTAATAATCCCAAAACTTTTATGTTTATCACCTGGATCCCATTCATACTGCCACAAACTTTTATTTCCCCAGAGTGACCACAGCTGACAAAAGCTTCGGAAAATTGTTTCTGGTCCTCTCTCTCTGTCTGCCTCTGGCACTGTCTGGTGCAACAAATATTGATATTCGTCAGCCTTTTTCCTCCTCTCACCACGTGTCCCACAACGTGGAGTGTGACACGAAACTGCCAAAAACTGTTGAATAAATTAGAACAAGACAGATGGGGAGAAAAAAAAAAGGTTGACAATCCTCTCTGCTCGGGTACTGTCACTTTCTTCTTCCCCGTCTTCGTCCAGGTAAAAGTGTGTGTTATTATTTGTCGTCGGGTGGAGTGTGTCACCGCCACACGAGACGGTTAGGATGGAATTGTACTTCCAAACAATCGTTTGAATTATGCATGGACCGCCTGGAATTCCGGGCCTCCTGGAGAACTTGCCTTGTGAAACACTTGTTTCACCAAAAAAAAAAAGAAGCGAAAAAAATGTTCCGGCAGCAACAGCGTTGCTATCATTACGAGGTTGCGTGAAAGAATGGAATTGTCTGTGACAGGGACTGTTTTACTATTTCTTGCATCTATGATTAAGTATTCATCGTGCTTGTTGCATTTCTTGATGCTGGTTTCGAGCTTATTGAGAGCTTAATCCAGGGGTGACCAAAGTATGGCCCGCGAGGTGATTTTTTGTGGCCCGCGGACCCATTTTGAATAATCATGTAAAATGGCCCTTTAGATTTCAAAATTCTTAAGTGAGCAACTCTCTACGAAATCGGCCGATTTAGACCATTTTTATTTTTTGTATTTTTTGTTTGACTTAACGTGAAGACTACCATCATTGTCATGATTTTTCGTTCAAAGATATAAATTTTGCGTCGCTTTCAATATTTTGACAAAATTCCTTCTACAAGTTGATAAGAATAGTGCTCTACACATGCTGATTCCTTTTGGTAACGATTATCCCATTCCTTGTAAAGTTATGGAAATCGTCATTAATCAATGCTTGCCAACTAGGACGTCAATGACTGTGCCACAAAATTATAAAAATTTTGAAGCACAATTGATTTAGATCAAAAATTCATCCAGTGGCTTCAAGAAGGCAACAACCGGCACATGCTGATTTCTTTTGGTGCTGAAATTCGTTGAATTGAATTTAATACAGAATATTTTAAAGCGATGATCAATTTTCTTTGAAAATGATCAACGGCTTCACCTTAAACTTTGTGGGAGCCTTCCCTATGACCAAATAAGCTATTTTGCGTCATTGGTTCACCCATACAAGTCTCCATACAATTTTGGCTGCTGTCCATACAAAAATGGTATGTAAAACAGCTGTAACTTTTGAGTGAATTTTCTGAAATTTTTAAATCAAGACTAACATTTTAAAAGGGCCAAACATTGAATATTACGCCCATTTAAAATGCTAGTTTTGATTTAAAAAAAATAAAAATATTTTTTTCGAAAAGATCGGAAAATTTCACGAATTTTTCAGGAATTAAAATTGAAATCGGACCATTAATTGCTGAGATATCGTCATTAGAAAAACGTGGGTTGTTTTGATGAGATTTAGAAAACTTCAATTTTCGTGTTTCTTTTTCTTAAAGCGGCTCTATCTCAGCAACCCGAGGTCCAATCTTCAATGTCTCTTAAACAATTGTATAGCAAATTTTCTGAACTTTTAAAAAAAAATATTTTTAGAGACGGTCACTCATGGTCACTATTTTTAAAAATTGAAAAACTGCAAATATTTCGCTAAAATCAAACTTTCGGTGGCTTTATCTTGAAAACGGAGCCCTTTATCAAAAAATCTGTACAGTACTTTTCGATTGCAAATTCAATTTTGCATTAAAAAATAATGTCAAACTTGTTTTTGCATGAAACTTCGATTTTTTTTTTCAAAAATACTGTTTTTTTCAAAAATTCATAACTCGGCGGCAGATTTTTTGACCATGTTTCTGTATGGCTCAAAAGTTGCAGATTTTTGTTCCCTAAAACATATAAAAAAATCCTGAAAATCAAAAAATACGTATTTAGTGATAAAAAAATTGCATTTTTTTTTCCGTGTACCTATTTTTTTCTCAAAAGTCCTCAACAATACCTACAACTTTGCCGAAGACACCAAATTGATCAGAAAATTCACTCAAAAGTTACAGCTATTTGAATATTTACATACCATTTTTTTATGGACAGCAGCCAAAATTGTAGGGAGACTTGTATGGATGAACCAATCACACAAAATAGCTTATTTGGTCATAGGGAAAGCCCCCACAAAGTTTGAGCCAAATCAAAAAATACAAATAAAATCCATTTCCGGTTTTGGTAGAGAATTGCTCAAGTTAGTGTTAGTGAACATTTTCAGTTTTTGTTAACGTATAACTAATGATTTATCCATACTTTGATCCTGAATATACGAAACAGATATTTTGTTGAAAAATCTATCGTTTTGAAACAAGTGTGAATGTGATTGAAAACAGTCAATTTCTTCAAAAACTTCATCAAATGATTTATCAAACGTTCAAATTTTACTAAAGTGAATCTGTAAAGACAGCAAAAATATAGATGTTCCATATTTTTTTTGCGCTTATAAACCACCCAACTCATGACATTTGGGTTACGAATCGAGTACGTGACATCTGTTTCAGACTGTCATTTTTTTGCCTTCCTCACTGAGGTAAGGCTATAATCCTGCTCTAAAAATGAACTTTTTATTAAAAGCTCGAAGACCCACCTTCATATATACATATCGACTCAGAATCGAAAACTGAACAAATGTCTGTGAGTGTGTATGTGTGTGTGTGTGTGTATGTGTGTGTGTGTGTGTGTATGTGTGTGTGTGTGTATGTGTGTGTGTGTGTATGTATGTATGTGTTCAAAAATCTTGCCAAGTTTTCTCAGCACTGGCTGAACCGATTTTGATCGAACCAGTTGCATTCGACTTGGTTTAGGGTCCCATACATCGCTATTGAATTGTTTGAGGTTTCGATAAGTAGTTCAAAAGTTATGTATAAAAATGTGTTTTCACATATATCCGGATCTCAATTATATGCATGTAAACGATGTCCGGATCCATCATCCGACCCATCGTTGGTTAGATAATCGAGAAACCTTTCCAACCAGTCCACAACATTGAAGATCTGGCAACCCTGTCTCGAGTTATGACCACTTAAGTGATATTTATGTACTTTTTTATAGCCGGATCTCACTTAAATGTATGTAAACGATGTCCAGATCCATCATCCGACCCATCGTTGGTTAGGTTATTAAGAGACCTTTCCAAAGAGTCCAAAACATCGAAGATCTGGCAACCCTGTCTCGAGTTATGACCACTTAAGTGATATCTATGTATTTTTTTGAAAGCCGGATCTCACTTAAATGTATGTAAACGATGTCCGGAATCATCATCCGACCCATCGTTGGTTAGGTAATCAAGAGAGCTTTCCAACGAGTCCACAACATCGAAGATCTGGCAACCCTGTCTCGAGTTATGACCACTTTAGTGATATTTATGTACTTTTTTGAAGCCGGGTCTAACTTAAATGCATGTAAATGATGTCCGGATCCATCATCCGACCCATCGTTATTTAGATAATCAAGAGACCTTTCCAACGAGTCCACAACATCGAAGATCTGGAAACCCTGTCTCGAGTTATGACCACTTAAGTGATATTTATGTACTTTTTTGAAGCCGGGTCTAACTTAAATGCATGTAAATGATGTCTGGATCCATCATCCGATCCATCGTTATTTAGATAATCAAGAGACCTTTCCAACGAGTCCACAACATCGAAGATCTGGAAACCCTGTCTCGAGTTATGACCACTTAAGTGATATTTATGTACTTTTTTGAAGCCGGGTCTCACTTAAATGTATGTAAACGATGTCCAGATCCATCATCCGACCCATCGTTGGTTAGGTTATCAAGAGACCTTTCCAACGAGTCCACAACATCGAAGATCTGGCAACCCTGTCTCGAGTTATGACCACTTTAGTGATATTTATGTACTTTTTTGAAGCCGGGTCTAACTTAAATGCATGTAAATGATGTCCGGATCCATCATCCGACCCATCGTTATTTAGATAATCAAGAGACCTTTCCAACGAGTCCACAACATCGAAGATCTGGAAACCCTGTCTCGAGTTATGACCACTTAAGTGATATTTATGTACTTTTTTGAAGCCGGGTCTAACTTAAATGCATGTAAATGATGTCTGGATCCATCATCCGATCCATCGTTATTTAGATAATCAAGAGACCTTTCCAACGAGTCCACAACATCGAAGATCTGGCAACCCTGTCTCGAGTTATGACCACTTAAGTGATATTTATGTACTTTTTTGAAGCCGGATCTCACTTAAATGTATGTGAACTATGTCCGGAACCATCATCCAACCCATCGTTGGTTATTTAATCAAGAGACCTTTCAAACGAGTCCACATAATAGAAAATCTGGCAACCCTGTCTCGAGTTATGACAACTTAAGTTATATCTGTGTACTTATTTTTCTGGACCTAAAAAAATAGCTGAAAAATGTGTCCAAACCACTCATATTACCCATTGTTGGTAAAAAGTGAGGAAGGCATCAACCACACAGGTGGATTAAGTTAGTTTTTTTAATATTATTGAAAGTGGTGGAATAATCGTGGAATAATTTCATTGCAACGATTTATATTTTAAAATATTTTATTTATCCAAACACAAATCACGTGTTTTAAAATATTTTTATTGAAAACAAGTGAAAATATAAGTGAATTTACGCTAAAGACTATTTTCATTTTCATTAAATTTGTTCAACAACATCCATTAACCTAGACAACGCGAAATTTTTTTTTTTTTCACAAAAATATTGTACAACCTAATTTGTTGGTTGAGCCATGAAAATTGTTTTTTTCTGCTATTTTTTTTAAAATTTAGCCAAGTGAACAAAACTTTTGAAAAAATGTAATATTCTGTTCTTCATAATTTAAATGGCGAAAATGTCCAAAAAATACCACAATTTAAAAAAAACCTGCAGCTGATACGTGTATTTTACAGTTTTATAACGCCACTTATTATCAAAAAAAAATTATCACATTTGGACCGCAAGCTTATATAAACTTCAAATTTGGCCCGCCACTCTAAAACTTAGAGCACACCTGGCTTAATATTTACAAAACAAATGTGATCATTCGAAAATAGAGAAGAAAATCAACTCGCGAGAAAAATTTGACTTCAACAGCTACATTGTCCCAGTTTTCCGTGGGAGAGAAAAGGGGGCGAATACTTTATGAAAATCATGCCTGTCAAAATTCCCAGCCTCATTTTTTTTCGATTTTCTCCTCTATTGATACAGTAAATCTCTATTATGGGTGATACGTCAACTTATGACCACTCGTGAAGCTGTGGTGGTCGAGGCCTCCAATTTAATGGTTTAGTTTGTCGAAAATCCCTGGTTCGATTCCGGTAGACTGATTTCTCTGAGGGTTCCTCAGCCGAAATAATTATGGTTGGGTTTCTAAAAAAGTGTCAAAGTGTGTTTATGAATGGTCCCTTTTAAAATTATGCTATTTTTTCACTAAAATGCCAATAACTCCCTTTAGATTTAACCAATTGGGATGTTTCTCCCTGCATTTTGTTGCATTTTTTAAGCTCTTTCAGATGCATTTTGAATTTTGAAAAAAATGAATTTTGCCTAAGTTATAGATCTTTTAAGATTTTTGACGTTTTTGAACCTTTTAAACTTTGTGTCCCGATTTGCCCTACATCCCGTTGACCTAGAGTGCTCAGCTCAGCTGCAAAACTCGCTCCTGAAAAGCTATTATCAATTTTATAAAGAAAAACTTAATCTTAACCAATTTCGCTCAAAATTAATTACTTATAACTTTTTCTGTCATTCTCGCATGACAAAAAGGCCTACTTGTCTCAAATAAAAATAAAAAAAATCGAAAGTAATACTTTTTGATACAAGTGCCGAAAAGTTCTACTTTTCAGCTCTGAAATGGTTGCTGGAAAGTTGAACTTTTCAGCACTTGTGTCGAAAAGATATACTTTTCAATATTGTTTTGATTTTATCGGTGAATTGACTACACACAAAAACGATTGACTTCAATTTCTTTTTAAAGGGTGTTTTTCGGAATTGCAAAAAAAATGTATGGAACTCGTTGCAAAACTTGTTTTTTTTTCAGCACTCATCGTATTTACTTCCATCGGTTGAGGAAGTAAAATGTCGGTCCCGGCCTTGGTTGTTGTTGTGCCGTTAAGTCATTCCAGGAGTAGGAGTCGTCTCCATGCCATAAGTACAAACAATACACCAAACCAAGCCTACTCCGGTGGAATCGCTAGCGGCGGTTGGACTCGCAATCCGAAGGTCGTCAGTTCACACACTGGGGTGGAAGGTTCCTTGGAGTAGATAGAGGTTTGGGCGCTCTCCCCATTGAAGCCTTCGGACTCCTAGGTTCGAGCAGAAACATGCAATAGAGACCACAAAAGACCCGGGGGTCGTTAATGTGGATGGTTTGATTTTTGATTTGATTCGTTTTCAAATGTACGACTTAAATGTACTACTACTTTTTATTTTGTCAGTGCTGAAAGAATTATCAAATTATGTTAAAATATGAAAGTCAGTATATTTTATTGTTGACATAAAGCGTCGCGTTCAAAGACCGCTGCGTCGCACTGTAAATCAAAAATACGCGATAAAAGCCAATTCAACACGCCGCCGTGGTCACCGGCACGAAACGCATGCGCGAAATGCGCTAGTCTCATTCACGTTTCGCTCCTCTCCCAAAACTCACTCTCTCACACAAAATGTCATTCGCTGTGTGCACTTTACTCTCTCGCTCGCTCTCTCTATAGAACAAGAATTATTCTTCTTTAGATGTGTGATTAATACTATTCAAACAATGTTATATCATTGCCTTCTGTTGCTTCGAATCGTAGAACTGGACAACCACTAACAAATCAACACAGCTGGCTAACAAGAGTGTAACGTTTCGATGACATCCGACAAACAATGCATTATTTACATTTGTGATTCATGACATTTATAAACATTGCTTTCTTATTGACTCATGACTTTTGAATGTTCATATTGTTCGAGAAAAAGGAAATTTGCATATTATGATCAAGTTAATTTTTTGTTTAAATGTATGACCATTAATTAAACAACCAAAATAAACTTTTCCAAACGCTCCACATGCATCACCATGCTTACACTCTCACGTGTACCACTGTGATGGAGAGAGCAAAGCCTACCTCTCTCCGACTCTCTCGCACGCGACACACACGCGCGCAATTTCTATCGGAAAACCTTTTTGCGATCTATTATTTTTTTACCCCGTGCAATTCGGGTATCCTTCGGGTAAGTACACAAAGAGGCAAACAAAAAAAAATCTGGGATACACACTTACCGTCATCCAAGTCCTTAAGTACAACACACACTGACACAATCCATTTGATTTCGGGGAGGGTGAGCGAAAAAATCGGGAACCACTTCACTTCAGGGTTCTTCGGGTCATTTTTTACCCCACGAACGACCTGTCACTTGACACTTTGAACTTGGGCAAACTTGGGCAACTCCAGAACAACACTTTTCACCCGACCTGGGGCAGAATGTCACTCTCTTCTGTTGTTGCACACACTTTGATCACACAGCGAAACCTCCGAGCACTGTGTCAGTTGTTGTCGCCATCTTGCAACTGAGCACTCTCTGGGTGGAACGGGATGGCACGCACCTGAGAGTTGCTCTAGAAAAGGCACAAGTGCAAGCGGGACGTCGAACCTCAGCAGCAGCTGTGTGTTCCAACAAGAATCGTGCAAGCGAGAAGTGCAATGTTTTGGTTTTGTGCGATAAGGTTTAAATTGAAATTTTCTGTAAGATCTCCACGAAATGAAGAGAGAGCGAGAGAGATGCAGAGAGGATAGATTTGCTTGACAATGAAATGAGAGCAAAAATTTTCTGAGCAGAAAAATCATTCGATTTCAATTTGAACGTTATGTTTGTTGACTTGCTGCAAACTCTATACAATTTTTGATTATTGGCTTCGGCAAACCCATTTTTTTAATTCGACTATTTTCCAAAGTTTTTGTCACCCTCTTTCCTAGAGAACCTAAAATCGAATCGAAAATTCAATAGATTTTTAAAACAACCAAAACATACTAAAAATAATTCTAAACACAGGCACGGTGTGTTTCCTAGAACAAACTTAAGATAAAAAATTCGGCAGGTCTGATATTTGGCACCATGAAAGAAGGGCTCTTTCCCGACATTTTGCGGGGTCCGGCGAAATTTTCCGGCAACTTTTTTTTTTTTTGAAGAATTTTTTTTAGATTTTCTTGGATTTTTGCCTTCCTCACTGAGGTAAGGCTAAAATCCTGCTCTAAAATTGTACTTTTTATTTAAAGCTCGAAAACCCACCTTAATGTATACATATCGACTCAGAATCGAAAACTGACCAAATGTTTGTGTGTATGTGTGTGTGTATGTGACCAATAATGTCACTGAGTTTTCTCAGCACTGGCTGAACCGATTTTGACCAAACCAGTCGCATTCGACTTGGTTTAGGGTCCCATACGGTGCTATTGAATTGTTTGAAGTTTCGATAAGTAGTTCAAAATTTATGTTTAAAATGTGTTTTCACATATTTTTGGAAGTTGAATAAATGGCAGTAAACTGAACCAAACATCATACTGTTATACATCGTTAATTAGGTTATTGAAAGACCTTTCCAACATGTTCATGTCTATCAAATTCCTTAAGAATGTGCCTCAAGAGACTTTAAACTACATATTTGACCTCAAATCTAAAGTTTCCAACCCAAATTTACCAGATTTCTAGCTTTCTTTGAAATAACCCCAACATCCAAGCTGGAAACCTCAACGTTGGCGAACGACTGGACATGGCGTACCATAGGTACTTCGAGTACCGCAGGAATAAAATAGACCCACCAAGTGGTCCATTAGCCTCTTGTCCAGTAACTCCGATACCCTGGCCTCCCCGCGGCGCTAGCCGGGATACTAGTAACCATTGGAGAGATCGGGTAACCAACCCCGGTGGGAACTATGGTAGTATGCTGACAGGGAAGGGGGGCTCCATCCTCTTCGGAGGGTGTAGCTATACCGTTAGGCCTCGAGAGAAAGGCCCCCGTTACGGTGTCGAGAGAAAACCGGAGCTGGGTCTCGGTAGCTTCAAGGTGGCAGCCCCACCCCGAGACTAGGTATCGCAGCCCCAATCCGGCTGCATACCGAAAATTCAAGTATTACGAACAATCAAGAAGGAATAAGGATCCGGAACAAACGGCATAGACCTAGGCACGAAAAGGACACCGATTGGAAACTCGGAACATGGAACTGCAGATCGCTACGTTTCGATGGGTATGAGTACGCTCTGTTGAACGAGCTCAAACCCCGCAACTTCGATGTTGTAGCGCTGCAAGAGATGTGCTGGAAGGGAGCGAAGATGTGGGAGGATGATGCTTTGGAGCTCACCATGTACCAGAGCGGCGGAGCCGAAAACAAGCTGGGAACCGGCTTCATAGTGTTGGGCAAGATGCGGAGTCGTGTGATAGATTGGGAGCCGATCGACGACCGGATGTGTAGATTGAGGATTAAAGGCCGTTTCTTCAACTATCACATCTTCAACGTACATTGCCCACACGAGGAATCATCCGATGCCGAGAAGGAAGCGTTCTACGCGAAGCTGGAGCAGAAGTTCGACAGCTGCCCGCAGAGGGACGTCAAGATCGTCATCGGAGATATGAACGCCCGCATAGGAAGGGAGGAGATGTACAAGCCGGTGATCGGGCCGAACAGCCTGCACACCGTCACGAACGACAACGGCCAGCGGTGCATCAACTTCGCAGCCTCCCGCGGTATGGTGGTACGGAGCACATTCTTCCCCCGGAAAGACATCCACAAAGTCACCTGGACATCGCCTAACCAACGAACAAAAACACAAATCGACCACGTCCTCATCGACGGCCGATTCTTCTCGGACATACGGAACATCCGCACGTACCGCGGTGCGGACATCCACTCGGACCACTACCTGGTGGGTGCAAGCATGCACACAAAACTGTCGACGACGTATCACCGACGACGGAGCCGGCTCCCACCGCCGTTCAACACCGAGCGGCTGCAGGACGCGGCTGCGGCTCAGCACTACGTGCAGCAGCTGGAAGCGAGCCTGCCAACGGAGGAGGAACTCGGCGCTGCCTCGCTCAACGATGGATGGAGCAGAATATGCTCGGCCATCGGCAGTGCCGCTGAAGCCGCGCTAGGTAGTACGGTCCGAGTTGGAAAGCAGCGCTGGTTCGACGAGGAGTGCCAGCGGCTACTTGACGAGAAGAAAGCAGCTTATGCGGTGAAGCTGAGAGCTGCAACTGATGAGAACGTGGCCAGATACAAACAAGCGCTGAAACAGCAGAGAACGGTCTTCAAGCTCAAGAAGCGCCAGCTGGAAGATCGCGATCGTGCCGAAATGGAGCAGCTGTTCCGGCAGAACGAGACGCGTAAGTTCTACGAGAAAGTTAACCGGTCCCGCAAAGGCTATGCGCCGCAAGCCAACACTTGTCGGGACGCCGAGGGAAACCTTCTTATGGACAAAGGCGAGGTGTTGAACAGGTGGCAGCAGTTCTTCAACGAGCACCTCAACGGCGATGTAGCGCATGGAGACGGCTTTGAAGCCCAACTTGGACCGCCCGCTGCTGACGAACAGTTCCCGGCACCTGATCTGGAGACGGTGAAGAAGGAGATCAGGCAGCTGAAGAACAACAGGGCCGCCGGTAAAGATCGGTTACCCGGTGAGCTCTTCAAATATGGAGGAGAGCAGTTGGCGAGGGCGATCCACTTGGTGATTTCTAAGATCTGGAGGGAGGAGAAACTACCAGCAGAATGGATGGATGGTGTCGTGTGCCCCATCTACAAAAAGGGCGATAAGCTGGACTGCGGCAACTACCGCGGCATCACGCTTATCAACGCGGCCTATAAAATCCTCTCCCAGATCCTCTGCCGTCTGCTGACACCGTACGCACGGAGGTTCGTGGGCCCCTATCAAGCGGGGTTTACTGGCGCTCGGGCCACCACGGACCAAATTTTCTCGCTCCGGCAGATCCTCGAGAAATGCCGTGAGTACAACGTGCCCACACATCACATCTTCATCGATTTCAAGGCAGCGTACGATACAGTCGACCGCGAACAGCTATGGCAGATCATGCACGAGAACGGATTTCCGGACAAACTGACTCGGCTGATCAAGGCTACCTTGGATCGTGTGATGTGTCACGTGCGAGTGGCAGGAGCTAGCGGACCCCTTCCAATCGCATCAAGGGTTACGACAAGGTGACGGCTTATCCAATGCGCTGTTCAACATCGGGCTTGAGGGAGTTGTGCGAAGAGCGGGTATAGACACGAGAGGCACGATTTGCAACAGGAAAGTCCAACTTCTTGCTTATGCGGACGACATTGATATTATAGCGAGAGACCTAGAGACGGTGAAAGGGTTTACACCGCCTTAAAGACGCAAGCAGGACGAATTGGATTGGCCATGAATACGAAGAAAACAAAATACATGAAAGGAGGGGCTCAAAGGACGTTGACCCCCAAGACTCACCCTCTAGCTGTGGATGGCGATGTGCTGGAGGAGGTGAGCGAATTCGTGTACTTGGGATCGCTGGTAACGGCCGACAACGACACCAGCTTAGAGATCCGGACTCGTATCCACTCCGCGAATCGCGCCTACTTTGGATTACGGAAAACCTTGACATCTGATCGAGTGCAACGCGCCACGAAGCTGACCCTGTACAAGACACTGATTAGACCGGTTGCCCTCTATGGCCACGAGACCTGGACGCTGCGGCAAGAGGACGAACGAGCCCTTGGAGTTTTCGAACGGAAGGTGCTGCGAACGATCTGCGGTGGAGTACGTACAGCTCAGAACGAGTGGCGAAGGCGCATGAACCACGAACTGCACGCGCTGCTGGGAGAACCGACCATCGTCACCCTGGCGAGAATCGGGAGGCTCAGGTGGGCCGGCCATGTCGCGAGGATGGACGAAGACCATCCTGTCAGGATGCTCTTTGACCGCGCGCGACCGGATGGCGGCACTGGCCGAAGAGCAGGAGCGCAGCGTGCACGTTGGGGTAATCAGATCGAGGCGGACCTAAGAAAGATCTGCAACCTAGGAGACTGGCGAGCTGCAGCCCAGAACCGAGCAACATGGAACAACCTTCTTGATACAGCACGGGCACCGCGTATGGTGTTCTAAGCTGTTTGGTATGGTATGTATGGAAACCTCAAAACGACCGAAAAAAAATCTTTTCTTTGTACAATTTGTCATAAAAATACAGCAACAGATTGCCTGGATACAAATTCGAGCTTAAACCACTGCTGAACTTAGAGTATTTCGTTTAAAAGCTATTTATTACCCAAAAGGTTCCCAACATTATTTTTCAATCCTCTGCCATACAATACTAAAATATTTTGAAACATTTTTGAATCAATCACATTGTAGAGAACAGTTTTCTGAACAATTTCCATAAAAAGTATCAATTTTGGTTCAATATAAGCAGAGATATACCCAATTTCTTAAAACGAAAACTAACTTTCTTCAAAATTTCTGGATTTAATTCCCATTCAAACGATAAACCCCGCCTACTGAGTTGTTTATGATTCTAATAAAATAATTTCATTAAATTTCATCAAAATTTTATATAATTTTTATGTTTCAGCAAAATGTTTTACCTTAAAAATATCATAGTAGGCAGAAGTGTAGCAAAAAAGTGATAGAAAAGCTATCAATAGATTATCTCTGCACCAAAAATATCCGAGAGTTTAGCGGCCGTCACTATAGCTTGTGAGATCTCTTCTTGTGTCTCGTGATTCCCAGCGATGCCATTCTCTCTCTATCAATCCTTCCCTTTTCCTCGACTATGCGCTCCCACCGCTGAGTCTCTCAAGCTCTCCGAAAACTGCAATGAGAGAACGCGAGATGGCGATTAATATCCGACCACGCATGACGCCCCTTCAAACTGCGTTTGCAAAATTGGTTTTGTGGCGGCTTTTGTGGTTAAACGCTGTTGCGGTAGGATGATCGTGGAAGCGGGAATGAGAGAGAAAAGGAAAATGTCAATCACGAGTGTGTAAACACGAAAACGTGTTCGGCTATGTTCGGCGCTGAGAGTTTCAATGAAGAGAGAAGAGCAGTTATATTTGAGGCATGAATATTCAGGCGGGATAATTGTAGTTGCTGAGAGCTGATATTTTGATATTTTAACAACCCTGGTCACAGTTAATGCCCGTAAAATGCAACTGGAAGTAACCCGCTAGATGTTACCGTTTGGGAGATACAGGCCCTCAAAGTCGGGGCGTCAGAAGGATTAACGCGTTGATTAACGACGTTAATTAACGTGCTCCGTTCACGTTCTCGTTAAGATCAACGTAGGCTCCGTTCGCGTTCACGTTTAGGTTAACTTTTAACGATTCCGTTAAGTTAAACGTCGTTAATTTAAACGTTTAACAGCACTGATACATATCGACTCAGAATCGAAAACTGAACAAATGTCTGTGTGTATGTGTGTGTATGTGACCAATAATGTCACTGAGTTTTCTCAGCACTGGCTGAACCGATTTTGACCAAACCAGTCGCATTTGACTTGGCTTATTGAATTGTTTGAAGTTTCGATAAGTAGTTAAAAATTTATGTTTAAAATGTGTTTTCGCATATTTTTAGAAGTTGAATAAATGTCATCGGCCCGATGAAATTCCCCTAACCCCCATTCCAAACCTCCCAAAAATATTCCGTTCACTTTTAAAAGTCGCATGGGTTCCCTGCACTTTTGCCACTAGTGAACAACAAAAACATCCCCTCCCAAATCCCCACGGGACTGTATGGGCGTAGCCTTGGAGCACAGTGTGGAAATTTCCGTTCTTAGATATTTTTGGTTGTACCGGGCAGCAATCAAATTGTCTAAGAATATTGAATTGACCATTGTGGCACCCCCTACAGCGTGGTGCAGACCCGTAATGCTATGCTATGCTATGCTATGCTATTTTTAGAAGTTGAATAAATGGCAGTAAACTGAACCAAACATCATACTGTTATACATCGATAATTAGGTAATTGAAAGACTTTTCCAACATGTTCAAGTCTATCAAATTCCTTATGAATGTGCCTCAAGAGACTCTAAATTACATATTTGACCTCAATTCAAAAGTTTCCAACCCCAATTTACCAGATTTCTAGCTTTCTTTGGAATAACCCCAACATCCAAGCTGGAAACATCAAAACGACCGAATAAAATCTTTTCTTTGTACAATTTGTCATAAAAATACAGCAACAGATTGCCCGGATCCAAATTCGAGCTTAAACCATTGCTAAACTTAGGGTATTTCGTTTAAAAGCTATTTACAGTCGACTCTCTGGTTGTCAATATCCAAGGGACCGTCGAGGAAGAGAATCATCAGTTTACAGAACGATGCAAAATGAAGACTCGATTGAAAATATTTTTTTCTTCATACCTAGCTATGGGAGAGAATTTCGCGTGTCATATGGTAAGATGGGATTGAAAAAATAATGTTGGGAACCTTTTGGGAAAGAAATAGAATTTAAATGAAATACTCTAATTTTAGCAATGGTTTAAGCACGAATTTGTATCCAGGCAATCTGTCGCTGTATTTTTATGACAAATTGTACAAAGAAAAGATTTTTATTCGGTCGTTTTGAGGTTTCCAGCTTGGATGTTGGGGTTATTTCAAAGAAGTTGAATTTTTTAACATAGAAAATCGAACCAATAGTTTCTGAGATATGACGCGTTTAAAATATATGGCTTATTAGTTGACCTGGAGATAAAATAATTTTTCACAAAATTTAATTTTGTGAGCCAGCACCAGCTGGTCAACCATTTCAAATATGTAAATTGACTCTTAAATTCCAAATTTTGTGAAAAATTAATCTATGCCTCCTAATAAGCCCTTAATTTTCAACTTGTAATATTTCAGAAATTATTGGTTCGATAATTGATGTAAAAAACTTTGACTTTTACTGATATTTCAGAATCAACGGCATAACAGTAATTGTTCTGAACATTTTGAAATGTTGAGGTACATTTTAAAATTTCGATTTTTTTATTTTATTTTTTGTTTTATTGAAACTATATAATATATATTTTCCGAGATATAGCCTATTAGATGTCACTGAAAAAAAAACATTATTCACAAAATTTCAAATTCTAGAGGCTTTGTCTCAGTCACGTAGTCCAACAAAGTCATATAACGAAAATTGCATGAAATTTCGGAAAGCTCTCCGACCATATTTTTGCGGGAGTGCTTTCCCTTCATAAAGTTTATCTGAATATCCGCGGAGAATTGTACGTACCTTACCTTTATATTAAATAACTCTTAATTTCAGTTAAAACTTTTTTCATTTTATTATCCAAATGCATACAACTGAAGTCTTTATTTACGGCTTGAAACATTGTGCCCATCTTACCATCTGTTTATCACAACAAGTGTCTCCGTCCATCAAAACTGTGTGGCTGCTGGATAATGGCAAGTAACGACCATCATCGTCACAAGCCATCAAAAAGGCCAACCAATCCTCCTCCCACACGGAGCACGCCATCGACCGGACAGACCGAGCCAAAACAGAGAGACACTGCGACTTCACCTTGACGGGCGCATGGGTGATGTCATCCGCGGGAGTGTAAACGACCTCTCCGGGCTGGGCCGAGGAGTTCTTGATCATTTTGCACGTATGATCCGATCGTACAATGCCTACCTGTGTGCGCAACCGCATCTGGACGACGACAGGTTCTCTGGTTTCCCGGGCTCGACGAAGAGTCGTTGCAAATTTTATTAACCCATATTAAACGAATAATGAACTCTAGGTTGGAGGAAGCGAAGTTGTATGGTTTGTGTTTTGTCACAAGACTTTTTGCTGTTATTGGCTAAGTCAATCCAAGTCCTGAACAATATAGAACTAATTGTTGGTTAGATACAAGATCCAAACCTCAATCTTTCGATCTGTATATTTCACCAAAAACTCGTTTGGATCTTCGACCCAAAATAAAATGAAGACTCTTCGAACAAAAAGAAACCTCCGGATAACCATAAATCCAGAATCACCTAACCAATCCCATCCCAATAACGCAGCATCCCACGGTGATCTTAGAATTCACGGATCTAAAATGCAACCAACAAAAAAAATAAAGAAAAAACCCATAAAACCAATATATTTCATTTCGGCAAACAGGCAGTGATTCTCGCGAAAAGCTTTATTCATTAGGTCTCTTCTTTCCGCTGCGCGCGGCTTGTAAACCTCTTTTCAATCCTGGTGGTGTTACCTGGTCTGCAGAGGTGCCTTCCTGTGAGCCAATAGTCAGTCAAAACTGATCGACTAAATTTAAAATTAGGGTGGATCCTCATAGTCCAATGATTGGAAAACATATGATGCATTTCAAAATACGAACTGAATTGACGTTTAAGCCCGAGCATGGGTAAATAACAAGGGAAATGCAAAATGATACCATTCAATGGTATCAATACCAAATGTTGGTTTTCGCGAGCCCTTGGAAAAATGTCTAAAGTGTAAGTTAATACCAATCTGTGGTATTATACCAAATTTTGGTATTGTTTTGTTATTGAGCAAATGTTAGAAAAATATCGAATTTTAACATACTGTTACTTACTTACATACTTAAAAACGCAAATCTACTCCAAATTAAAGCCAACTATTTTATTTTGGTCTAAAAAAGTCATTTGATGATCTTTATAAATTAGGGAATACCATACATTGGTATTGTAAAGGTATTTTAAATAAAAATATTATAAAATAAAGGTGATTCATAAAAAACTATTTTAAATGATGTTTAACATTCTTAAAAGTATGCTGATACATTTGAAATTGATAAGAAAAACATTTATATATTTAGACGATTAATTTTACGACAACAATAGGTTTAACGTGAAAAAATAAAATTTTGAATGGATTTGATTTAACATTGTGTGCATTTTGCGTCATAATCGATAAACTCTAAAAAATAATGTCAATCTTTGGTAATTTGATGAAATAACTCTTTCAATACCAAAATGTTGGTATGTATGTGGTATTCGAACTTCGTTCTAAAATCCTTTTAATTAGGTTTTACGCCGTCGCGGCTAACCTCAATCGTGTTTTTCTGTTTGACAGCTCGCGTGCACTGTTTACATAGACTTGGTCGTGTTCGAAACGAAAAGTGCGGGGTATTTTTTTTTATTCAAAGTCGGTCGAAATTGTAAAGCTAAGCGGTATGTATATTGTTAGTGAATTTATTTGCAAGATTGCAAGTCTTTTTTTTTTTAATAATTTGCAGGAAACCGAAGGCGAAATGGGCGGCAAACTTGTTTACATGACCTGCTCGCTGAACCCGAACGAAAACGAATCCGTGCTGCTGGCGGAGATGGTCGAGCAATGCCTCGTTCCGACGCTCAAGCAAAGCCCTGGGAACCGACCACCAAGGACATGCAAATCCCGGAAAACTCCAGCTCCCGAGGACTTAGTCAAGTTCAACCGATTCAACCTCGAGCGCTGCAACCTCGCCCTCCTCTACCAACAAAACACCGGCAGATTCTTCATCGTCCTGTTTGAGAAGAAAAAGAAGCTGCTCTCGGAGGATTTCCATCAAAAACCGCCGTCGAAGGCCTGCGAAGCGGAACCACCCCAAAAGAAGCTAAAACGCTACCACCGCAACCCTCTCAACCTCCTCACTCGGTGCCGCGAAGACAAAAAGAAGAACATTTACTGGCCCAGGAGGGTCTCCAGATTGTGAACGGATGTATCGGCGCAGGATGGAGGACGCGTATTTTAAAGGACGACTTGATCAAGCTGCTGTTTAAAAACGATCCGGAGAAGCCGCCGGAAATCGAAGGGCTGGGCGAGGAAGGAGTTGGAACTGTGCAGATGTGTGTCGGAGTATCGGCGGATCCGTTTGCGGTGCGGAACTATTATCCTCCTCGTAGGCGATTCTTGACGTGGGCCTGACGGAAAAGGACAGTTTGTCCTTGGTCCAAACTCGTACCAGGAATTAGGATAAATCTCCGATTTCTTAGAAGTTGTTAAGGAAATAAAATTAAATTCAAGAGTTTTTTTATTAGGTTCTAGGAATATATGAAAAACAATAGCATATAGGACCTTCAAATAAAATCTAGAATTTTCTTCCTCAAATATTTGTTAGTATTTTCTTAATAAGAAACGTCGAAAAAATCTGCAAGAGGAAATTTTTTATGTGATGTTGAGGATTTCTCAATTAAATTTATTACTACACTCAACTCATTTTTAATCATCTGCTTACTGATTCTTAAAAATAATTTCTTTTGAGTTTTGATAACTTTTTAACCATATTTATTGTTTGCTTTATACATCCCATTTTTAATCTTGTGAATCATATTTCAAACGTTTCCCGAAGATTTATACATTAGAATGTGAGCTTGTTTGGGTGGGCGTGCTGTGCTCAAATCCCAAATATGAGCTTGATTGGACGTAACTGAAGCTGCCTCTCCGCTTTTAAATTTTTATGGGTTTTAACCCGTACAATTTTTTTCTAAATCTTAACATTCTTGGGTTAAAAAATTATAGATTATAACAAAAAAAGCTCTAGTATTCAAAAATTCAGAAACTCCAAAATTCAAAACTTTTTTAATTTTAAATGTTTTTTTTTATCCAAAAACTTAAAAATTTCATTTTTTAAATATACAAAAAATAAAAAATACCCTACATTTCTTAAATTCATAAGTTAAAAAATCTACATTCAAGACTCCAAAAATTTAAGAAAAAAATAAAGAAAATATTCAAATTAAATGCAAGAATTTATAAAGTCAAAAATTAAAAATTCTAAACAAATGAAAATTAAAAACAATCAAGTCAACAAAAAAACAATAATTCCCTATTTCTCAAATGTTAACATGTTTTAAACGCTTAATTGTTTAAATGCTTAATTTCTTAAATCCTTGAATTCTTATATTATTAAATACTTACAATTCTTAGTTCTTTAATTCAGTAATTCCTTGATTTCTTAATTCCTTAATTCTTAAGTTCAACCTATTGAAAAAAGAACTGCAGAGTTCTTAAATTGTGGACATACCAAAAATCAAAAAATGTACAATTCTTAAATGCTTCCATTTTTTCACCAACTTAGATCATAGAAAAACTAATAACTTTTGAGTCATATTTCAGGTTAGAAAATTTTTGAGAAGAAAATAATACAAGCTTCGTGTTTCGATTTTTTGAGTGATTCTTTGGTGAGTATCATCGGGTACGAACTGTATTTAATTTTTTAAACAGATTTAGCTGGTACAAATTTTATTGTTCCCCCCCCCCCTTCAAAGTTGGCCCGAAAAATCAGGGGGCAAAAAAATATTTTTTTCAAAAAACTTCAATATTTTTATGAAAATTTAAGTGCATTTAGTTAAAATCAATATAAAATGAATTCCCCTGCGTTTAGAATCATTTTTAGCATGTTTGGGTTGCTTTAAAAATCTTTTGAATTTTTGAAAATTTTCGATGTCTACTATCGCTTTTTTTTCGCTAAAATTTTTGTTTTCGTCAAATTTTACATTTTTTGAAAACTTTTATTGCAAAACAACTGAACTAGTGTAAAATACATTTTAAAACACTTTTTCCATGCAAATGTTGAAACTATGGCATGTTATTTAAATATTTATTTTAGGATCTATTAACATATGAAAGACAATAGCTTATAGGACCTTTTCAAAAAAAACTCTGGAACTTTATTTACACGTTTGTGATTTTTGCATTCCTTCCGACGGAGCTCTTAAACGTAGAACGTACGTGTACACGTGTTTAATTTTTGTTCTTGAACTTTTTTTTTATCTCAGAATAAAAAATTATGAAACTCTGTGTATTTTTTTTTATGTGGCGCGGAGTTCGCGCGGATTTTGTTTTCGGCTTCTCCGTAACAACCCTGACGACATGGTCCGCTAGACTGTAGTTGACCAGCAACCGAAGTACGGTCAATCCGAAATGCAAAAAGGTCTTGGTCTCCACCCTCCTGGGCCAGTAAATGTTCTTCTTTTTGTCTTCGCGGCACCGAGTGAGGAGGTTGAGCGGGTTGCGGTGGTAGCGTTTTAGCTTCTTTTGGGGTGGTTCCGCTTCGCAGGCCTTCGACGGCGGTTTTTGATGGAAATCCTCCGAGAGCAGCTTCTTTTTCTTCTCAAACAGGACGATGAAGAATCTGCCGGTGTTTTGTTGGTAGAGGAGGGCGAGGTTGCAGCGCTCGAGGTTGAATCGGTTGAACTTGACTAAGTCCTCGGGAGCTGGAGTTTTCCGGGATTTGCATGTCCTTGGTGGTCGGTTCCCAGGGCTTTGCTTGAGCGTCGGAACGAGGCATTGCTCGACCATCTCCGCCAGCAGCACGGATTCGTTTTCGTTCGGGTTCAGCGAGCAGGTCATGTAAACAAGTTTGCCGCCCATTTAGCCTTCGGTTTGCTGCAAATTATTTTTAAAAAACTTAAAATCTTGCAAATAAATTCACTAACAATATACATACCGCTTAGCTATGCAATTTCGACCGACTTTGAATTTAAAAAATACCCCGCACTTTTCGTTTCGAACACGACCAAGTCTATGTAAACAGTGCACGCGAGCTGTCAAATGACGTCACGGTGTAAAACCTAATATTGAATTTGTGTTGAATCCTATTCAGTTGGAATCATGTATCCTCAAAAATCCCACGAAAAATGCCACGCTGCCTGGGCTATAGCCTTTCTCGTTCTGGTTTAGAGAGTAATACCAAAATATGGTATTCCCGTGTTATTTACCCCTGCTCGGGAGGTAAGAGAAAAATAAATTAATCCACCGAAGATGTAGATTCCTTACTTTTATTTGCAGATGAGTCGGTGTCATGAAATTTTATTTTTGTAAATTTGTTATTTGACTTAAACTTGTTTGTATCTTGAAAAGGTATTTTCTGATCGCTTTGGAGCAATTCCAGCTCAAATCAGGATTTTTCTGGAACTTTTGTACCCGACCCTCTCCGATTTCAATGAAACTTTGTAGACATGTTATCCTAGGCCTATATAAGCCATTTTTGTGTATATGGAGCCAGTTACACTCGATAATGACATTTGAGAATGGCGTAAGGTATTTAAATATTTTTGTATTTTGTAATTTAAAAATTACTGTATCTAGAAGCCGTTGCGTCGTATCAAAAAGTGGTCAAAGACAAACTTGTAGGATGATTTTTAAGTCCAAAACTTAAATTTAAAGGCGATTTTTTTTGTTCAAAATTTTTGAGGGAATAGCTTAAAATGTTACTAAAAGACTGACGAATGCAGGATGGTATATCTTTCCTAAAAAAATACAAAAATAATTTACTAAAACAGTTTTTTGAAAAGTGGTCTGAAAGTCAAAATTTTTGAAAACCGGTAGTGGCAATCGATTCCGCAGACAATTTTACATAAAAATCTTTATATTGACCATTGTCCTATGTCTAATCCTTGGGAAGATACAGCGGTTTTGAAAATAAAAATGTTGAAAAAACGGGTTTTTTGTGGTTTTTGGGAATTTCTAAATGACAGACTTGGTTTTCAGTCTCGTAAATATTTTTACCGGAAAGCTCGTCCAATTTCCCATAAGTTTGGCTTTCGTTTGTTCGTTTTGTTCGTTTTGTTCGTTTTGTTTGTTTTGTTCGTTTTGTTCGTTTTGTTCGTTTTGTTCGTTTTGTTCGTTTTGTTCGTTTTGTTCGTTTTGTTCGTTTTGTTCGTTTTGTTCGTTTTGTTCGTTTTGTTCGTTTTGTTCGTTTTGTTCGTTTTGTTCGTTTTGTTCGTTTTGTTCGTTTTGTTCGTTTTGTTCGTGTTGTTCGTTTTGTTCGTTGTGTTTGTTTTGTTCGTTTTTTTCGTTTTGTTCGTTTTGTTCACTTTTTTGTTTCTTTTTTTTGTCAATAGTAGACTAATAATTTTTCAAAGAGTCTTGTTAGGCTGGTACAAATATTTTAAAAAGTTATATTTTTTTATTTTTTTGCCCCCCCCCCCCTTGACCTCGGCCAGGGCCGAGGGACAAATACTTTTTTAAATATTTGCATAGGCCTTATTTAAAGAAAAAAACGTTACTTAATCCTCCTTTAGGTGGTTGGTGCCTTCCTCTCATTTATAGAGTGATTACAATCCCCTAATGTGTCCACATGGTTTATGGATCTCCCCTTACGTGATCGCAGCACCTAAGAGGTCCTAATAAAAATAAGTGACGAGTAAAAAATATACTTTCTACAAACTTTTTGTCAAGATTATACAGACACCGCCTTTCAGGAAAATGGCATCCCTCTACAAGGCTTTTTACGTGGCGATCAGACGGGACCATTTGAGGTTATGTAAATTCAGACCATTTTTTTAAACTGCTTGTAATTTTAGATAGGTACACAGAAAAAATATGTAAATTTACACAGCACGTAATTACTGTTTCTTATGTAAACTCACTCAATGTAATGTTGAAATATGATGTAAAGTGTAAAAAGTCATGGAAATGACTCCAATGTAAATCTAAATCTAATGTAAATCATGAATCCAATGGAAACGTTGAGCATGGAAACTTTAATCTGATGAATTTCTACCCGTGTTCGGCCTCCTGTAAATTCCTGTTTAATGTAAATCATATATCCAATGTATTTCTGCCAAACGTTGACTTCAAAACTACCCGAACTACACACAAAAAAACATTTCTGAATGTTACATCATTTATGATGTAACACTTTTGCACGTCATTAAACATTTAAATTTAAATGCAATTTGATGTAAATTTGCAACAAATTATACGTAAAAACATGGTTTTACGTGTGATTCAACCGTTTACGTCGAATCTCAAGTTTACATCAACTGAGTTTACATGTGATTCATTTTTTCCGTGTCGAGTAAATTCACATATTTTTTTCTGTGTAAAAATAGAAATATTTGGTTCTCTTTCTATCGCTCTCATACTTCGCTGGCCTACTGCCTGAGCCTCGCCCTGAACAAGTTGATGCTTTAGCCGCTTGTTTATAAAATGCGAAGATGGCTCAGTCGGCAGCGGGTAGCAGCAGTAACACCGAACATTCTACCCGTCGTCCGTACGATTCCAGTCCAGCGTTATTCCACTTGGCCGTCGACGAGAAAGCGTCCCCTACATGTGAAACAACTTTTTAAAATCATAATTTCCTTTTGCTGCCCACTTCACTCATTTTAAAATAGAACATAGGCCACACCCTTTTCCTACTGCAATCCAAGTCGAGCTTCTCATTCCCATTGGCCAATCAGAATTAGTTGATTTGAACTAAGGTAAATTTAAAACTAATGTAAATTCCAAAACTAATGTAAATTTTCAAAACTAATGTAAATTTCCAATGAATCTAATGTAAATTTCCAATGAACCTAATGTAAATATACATCATTTATCATGATACCTTTTGGTACATGATAAATAATGTAAATTTACAGAAATATTTTTTTCTGTGTAAGTCAGATCTTGAAAATTCTTAATCCACAAGAAAGGTCTTCTCATATGCTTTCTAAAAATGTATAACATGTGAGGGTTTCATGAAAAAACCACCCTTTTTACCATAATTTTAATTTAATATGAAACAGTTTTTTTAACATAACTTTTTAAATACATGATAAAACTGCGTGAATTCAAATAGCAACTTAGGGGACGTTAAGACGGATCGATTAAAACCATTGTGTGTGTGTGTGCAACCATCCAAACGGGACCACGCGGCCACTTCTTACAAATTGAGTTGTTTCCATGTATTTTTGGATCTACATTCTATACATGCAAATAACTCGCATAGGCATTTGGAAGGTGTTAGCTCTGCCGAGCTTCGGTGACCCATTTCTACGCTGGCTAGCCGAGCGCGAGGTACTTCAGCTTTATCGACAAGCCCCGCCCTGAAGAACGTTTGTATCAATCGGATTCAAACGTTATTTAGAACTTCCGAACCCTTGTCAAATGGACAAGGACCCAGCGCGTATATAGTTGATAGTAACAGTATTCCTAATCCCAGTCATAGCTCACCAAGCCGTGATGGCCTAGTGGTTAGCATTTTTGCTTACCAATTCAAAGGACGGGGGATCGAACCCCGACTCAAGCGACTTTGATTTTTCGTTCTTATTCAGTATTTCAAGTATTTCTAAGTCTTAAACTTTCTCGTTGGGAGCAGATGGGCATCAAACCCAGGACCATTCGCTTCCAAAGTGAATATCGTAACCAGTCGGCCACGGCCGCTCCTTAAGACGGATCGATTAAAACCATTCCGGCCAAAATCGGTTGAGCCTGTGACAAGATATACCAGTGACATTGATTTGGTACACATGTCTACATACAGCCAAACACACAGACATTTGCTCAGCTGGTGATTCTGAGTGGATATGTACAAATGAAGGTAGATTTAGGAGGTCTAACTAAAAAGTTCGTTTTTCGAGTGATTTTATAGCCTTTCCTCAGTAAAGTGAGGAAGGCAAAAACCTATTGTGATACTCTCTGCTTGACAATTTCGGGATTTAATTTTGAATTTTATATTTTTCTAAGCCATAATGATTATGCTTAATTAAAAATCTTGACCTAATTTTATTTTTTTTGAGCAGGTTAATTTTCCAGTGTTCCACAGAAACTTGAATTAAATTAGATAAAAATTGTACTTAGAGCTTACATAAATTAAAAAGTTAAAAAAATCCACTCATGCACATTTTGAAATTATCAAAACTTATTATATGAAATTTTTTCAACCTTGGCACCACCCTAGCATACCGCCAAACTCGTCGGATGGCAAAACCTCATATTTTCCGTCGTTTTCTTATTATTAAACTTTTTGGCAGTAACCTTGACCGATGCACACCACCAAAGCCAGAGGAAACGACCCGCGAGTGCAGACATGGGTGTGAGCAGATATGGAAGATAGCTATAGCTGAGCTATAGCTATAGTGAGTGTTATGGTTGATAGTATTATTACTAGTTTAATTTAAGATGTTTATTTCAGATTTGAAAATAATTATTTGAGTCTACTTAAATGTTTAGTACTGATATTGGTAATTGTATGCACTTTTAAATTTTTTTTATAATATTCAATAATAGACGGTTTGTTATATTATTTCTTTTTAAAACGAAATAATCATTTTTGACACATAATTATTTAGTTCAACAACCTTTTCTTTCTTTTGAAAGGTCAGATAAAAATTAACCAAAAAACATTTTGTTTCTCCACAAGCTTTCTACATTTTGATCCGTTTTTAAAACTGAATAAAAAAAAGTAACATGATTTAGTACCATGTTCCGTTATTTTAGGGTGGCAAACACATTCCGGTAAAGTGTATAATTTCATCGAGGCGAACCCTCATAAACTGCAGACAGATTCTAGCCCTCCAACGGGTGAATCCTTCCTGGAAGAGTTCGCTGTGAGTCCAAACTAGAATTAGCTGAAATGAGCAAAAAACTGATGCATTAAAATTTATTTGAATGTTTGTGGCATGGGGCCCATATTTGATGAAATTTAAAATTCTTAATGACTAATCAACATCAAACAAGTCTGGCTTCAAACAGCCAACAAATGCATCATGGTGATCGTATCATTCAAATGCCTCTTTGTCTAAACTATAACCAAAAAAAAAGTGCTAGAGAAACTCGTTCGTCATCTTTTTCAACACTTTGAGTGTTGGTTAGACATATAAAAAAAGCCGCCAAAACAATTCACCAGACTGACCCAGACAGTGCAGCAAAAAAATAGTTCTTAACCCTCTGCTGTCACTTTGACTTTTTCACTTTGTTGTCTTGTTTAGTATTAAATTGGAAAAAATCAATTTAATTTTTGTTCATCCCTTTTTAAATTTGTTTAGCTTCTACTTAGATTTTCTTACATAATTGTTCAACAATCCTTAAGGGTTAAGAACATTCCCGCTGCCTAGCAGTTTATCTACACTTTTTGTATTTTGGCATCATTTCTCAGAGAGGCTGGTTGGCATCCCAATAGGTCATCGTACAAAACGCCCCAAACCCAGACCAGACTAACCAGCAACAAAAAAAAATCCCCAACTTTGCCAGACAAAGTCATTCCTTTTGCAGTTTCTTCTCTTTTTGACAGAACTTTTCGTTTCTTCCCTGTTTCGTCTCGCGTGCGCGCAACGCTAATAAAACCTCCCGAAAAAGAAGAAGTTAAGCCGTTGAGCAGGAAGAAGAAGAAGAAGAAAATCTTGCCGAATCGGTTCGCGATCTACAGGAAGTCATTTTTTATGGTGTGGTTCGGGGTATTGGAGAGTTGGCTGCGGCTTTTTTTTCGGTGCGACCAAAATTAGCAACCACACACACAAACACTCGTGGCTATTAGTCTTTTCGGGTGCATGCAAAGAAATTATTAGTTCCACCTCACTCATTTAGTTGAAGTTTTGCAGTCACAATTTTTAGTTTTTAGTTTTTAGTTTTTAGTTTTTAGTTTTTAGTTTTTAGTTTTTAGTTTTTAGTTTTTAGTTTTTAGTTTTTAGTTTTTAGTTTTTAGTTTTTAGTTTTTAGTTTTTAGTTTTTAGTTTTTAGTTTTTAGTTTTTAGTTTTTAGTTTTTAGTTTTAGTTTTTAGTTTTTAGTTTTTAGTTTTTAGTTTTTAGTTTTTAGTTTTTAGTTTTTAGTTTTTAGTTTTTAGTTTTTAGTTTTAGTTTTAGTTTTAGTTTTTAGTTTTAGTTTTTAGTTTTTAGTTTTTAGTTTTTAGTTTTAGTTTTTAGTTTTTAGTTTTAGTTTTTAGTTTTTAGTTTTTAGTTTTAGTTTTTAGTTTTTAGTTTTTAGTTTTTAGTTTTTAGTTTTTAGTTTTTAGTTTTTAGTTTTTAGTTTTTAGTTTTTAGTTTTTAGTTTTTAGTTTTTAGTTTTTAGTTTTTAGTTTTTAGTTTTTAGTTTTTAGTTTTTAGTTTTTAGTTTTTAGTTTTTAGTTTTTAGTTTTTAGTTTTTAGTTTTTAGTTTTTAGTTTTTAGTTTTTAGTTTTTAGTTTTTAGTTTTAGTTTTTAGTTTTTAGTTTTAGTTTTTAGTTTTTAGTTTTAGTTTTAGTTTTTAGTTTTAGTTTTTAGTTTTAGTTTTAGTTTTTAGTTTTTAGTTTTTAGTTTTTAGTTTTAGTTTTTAGTTTTTAGTTTTTAGTTTTTAGTTTTTAGTTTTAGTTTTTAGTTTTTAGTTTTTAGTTTTTAGTTTTTAGTTTTAGTTTTTAGTTTTAGTTTTTAGTTTTTAGTTTTTAGTTTTAGTTTTTAGTTTTTAGTTTTTAGTTTTTAGTTTTTAGTTTTTAGTTTTTAGTTTTTAGTTTTTAGTTTTTAGTTTTTAGTTTTTAGTTTTTAGTTTTTAGTTTTTAGTTTTTAGTTTTTAGTTTTAGTTTTTAGTTTTTAGTTTTTAGTTTTTAGTTTTTAGTTTTAGTTTTAGTTTTTAGTTTTTAGTTTTTAGTTTTTAGTTTTTAGTTTTTAGTTTTTAGTTTTTAGTTTTTAGTTTTTAGTTTTTAGTTTTTAGTTTTTAGTTTTTAGTTTTTAGTTTTTAGTTTTTAGTTTTTAGGTTTTAGTTCATTTTAGGTTAAAACCCTGGTATGACATATTTTTCCAGTTCGATCAATTTCTACCAAGTGCAAGAAAAAAAGTTAACCAAAATTGCAACTTGTCATTACATTCATCGCTGCAGATATTACGCTTCAAATCCTTCCCAACTGAGAGATGTCATCCGCTGCAGCAATGTGTTCAATAAGTCGCCAGCCATCAACAGTGTCATCATTAGTGCAATCCTTCTGGAGAGCTGTTGGACGCCGTTGCGTATGTTCTGGTTGATTTATTTTTATTTGGACTTTTATGATCTCATACTTGTCCGCCGAAGAAACACACACCATTCCCACACCATCATCCCAGTGGCCACAAGCACACCCACCATAGATTCTGGGGTAAATTACAAATTTTTAACAAACGCAAATTTTATCAATGTTTAATTACTTTTTTTCAAATTAATTGAATACATTTAAATTTGTAATATTGAAACCAAATTACCCCTCGATCTTAGCGCCGCTTCGAGCCAAAACTCACCACCCCCGCCAGTGCTTGTTTGCAGAGTGTCTCTAAATTGACGAATTGTCCAACAACGTCGTGCCGTCGCAGGCAAGGGGTTTCCAGCATCGTGTCAGACTGGTCACTAATCCGGAATTACTTGGAATTTGAGCAAGTAATTCTGTAATTCCGGATTTACTGAGTAATTCCAGAGTAATCCTGGTAATTCCTAATAATCCCAGTAATACTGGTAATTCCATGATTCTTGTTTGTGAAAACATACTTCAGAAAATAATAAAATAATAAAAAATAACTGTTTAAAAGATAATTTCGATAAACCTTTTATAATTTTATTTATTGCCTATTAATTTTCATGTATGAAACCAAAATTATAGCTAGTACGGGATCATTCGGATTTTGAGTAAGTAATTCCAGAATTACTCCGCAATTCTGCAGTAATTCCTATAATTCTGGAATTACCTAGTAATTCGAGTAGTTCCATAGTTACTCAGTAATTCGTGTATTTCCCATTAATTCAAGTAACTACTAGTAATTCTTAAAAGGTAAATCGGCAGAATGCATTTTGCTTTTCCTTGATGCTTGTCAGTTGTAGGGCGTCCAATTTTCCAGGGTTTTGAGTTTACCGGAAAACGGAAAAAATATATTTTTTATCCCGGGAAATTTTTGAAAACGTCATGAAATCTATGTTTTCTTTATATTAGTTATGTTTTAAAAATCAAACTATTAGCACAATACTATTAAAATTAATCTAAACAGGGATAGCACTTTTAGATAGTTTTGAAGATTTTTTTTGTTCTTTGTTGTGCTTTGAATGTTAAATGCACTCGAACGCCAAAATCAGTTTTCAAAATGATGTTGATATTTACCCAATTGTTCGATGATTTCCAAGCAGGACGTCTAATTTTCCCAGGTTTTGAGTTTCCCGGAAAACGGGAAAAATATTTATTTATTCCCGGGAAGTTTTTAGTTTTTGAAAAAGTCATAAAATCTATGTTTTCTTTATATTTGTTATGTTTTTCAAGCTTTAAATTTATAGAATTAGCTCAATACTATTAATATCAATCTAAACAAGGATAGCAGTTTTTAGATAGCTTAACATTCCAACGCCCAAGAGTTCAATTTGTTGGGTGGTGACGCGCGGTCAATTATGTGGCATTGTGTGTGAAAAGAAAAGAATTTTATTTCGTGTTTCATCCTGATTGGCTTGCTCAAGTCCTTCCTACATCATCGTTGATCGGGAGGCACGACGTCGTGTGAATTGTTGCATTAAAATAAGTTTAAGTATTACTGTAAATGACTGTAAAAAAGTCCTTCCTATATCATCAATGTCGTCTGGGTAATCGTGATGAAAAATTACATTTATTCAGTATTTAAATACCTGTGCGCGAGTGTTTTGGTGTGCTAATTAGAAAGACCTTCCCATAGCATCGTTGCTCGGAAGGCTCGCCGACGGGTTTGTTATTAAAGTCCTCCCCATAGCGTCGTAGCTCGGGAGGCATCGAAAAGCCAAAAAAAAAATATTCACGTGATGCTTGAAGGAGATGCTGTGGATTCAACGGTCTCAAGCGGTATCAACAAGTATATAGCGAAAAACTATGTGCTTGATGAGTCTGCAACTTCAACTATCGGACTAATATTCCTCCCTTTCGTTGAACTGCAGGCTTCTTGGGAGGGCGCCGGTATTGACTAATAAAGTCGGGGTCTTCAGGGGTTAAACAGTGAACGGATGGTTGGCTCCCACTGATCATTTTTGATTCATTGTTTAACTTCAGCTGATCTGTCAATAACGGAGTAGCAGCTCATTGGCAGTCAACCATGCTCATGCTCATGCTCAGCTTAACATTCCAACGCCCAAGGCTCCAAAAAAGTTGGAACGGTAACTTCAACTCGCTGGTTCTCGGGCATAACTCAACCAATCAAGATGATTCTTCTTTCCAGTGATTTGTTAGATGTTAAGATGATTATAGAACTTTGCAGAACTTAATTCGATCAAATCTGTAATTTTTGCGATCAAAAACATCGTTCCAACTTTTTTTTTGGCGCAAAAAAAAAATCGCAAAAAATTCCGCGGCGGCAGTCGTTTTAAAAAGATGGAACGATGTTTTTGATCGCAAAAATTACAGAATTGATCGAATTAAGTTCTGCACAATTTTAGGATCTAGACATTCTTACAAATCACTGGAAACAAGAATTGTCCCGATTGGTTGAGTAATGCCCGAGTACCAGTGAGTTGAAGTTACTGTTCCTCCTTTTTTGGGAGGCTTGGGCGTCTGTGTAAGTTGGACATGCGTTGGGCGTTCCAGTGTTAAACAAATTTTTGCTGTTCTCTTTTGTGCTTTGAATTTCATATGCACCACATTTCTAATTCAAATTAAATAAGTGTGTGTGTGTGTGTGTGTGTGTGGTCCAATCCAATACCCGCTAACCGGTAGCGAAATTATGGGAAAGTATAATTTGTATCAGACTGTGTACATGCCAAATGCTGATACAGCTTATTTCAGTCCCGGGTATTAGGTGGTGATAGCCCTCGCGCTGCTTCCAACGACCCATTTCAGAATGACAGAGCTCCTTGCGGTCCAATTCCGAGGTCGCTGGGCATTGTTCGGCCCCGCCTAAACATAGAAGCAAGCATCTGAAGGAAACTCGATCTATATTTAGACTTCCAATCCCCTCAGGCAAATCAGGGATCAGCGCGTATTTAATAATATGAAAAGAAGAGATAACATGTTTCAACACTACGGATCAATTCACTGCTAGAGTGTAGACCTTCTGATAGCCGACTGCTTAGCGTCCCAGACCACCAATCCAAAGGTGTGAGTTCGAATCCCACCTGATTCATTTTCGTTTTTATTCATATTCAAATTCCTGATTCCAAATTTCAAAGGTACCGACCGGGATTAGATCCCTGAACCTTCTGCTTGGGAGACAGAAGCCGTAACCATTAAGCCACAGAGCCGGTTGATTGGGACGTGGTTCTCTGTATGGCTTTTTGCGAGATGAGAGCAGAGGACAACAATCATCTCAACGTTTCCACTTTACCCGGGCTAACGACCGGCAGTTCCAGTTCACGATGATTTCCCTTCATATGTTAAAAACCATTTATGATTTTGGCACATATTCCGTTTGTCAGCGTTTCCTGTCATTACTGGCGGGAAAAATCTTCGTGGAATCAGCTGTGCAGACCTCATGTGTGACAGGAATGCAGGTTGAGCGACACCCACGGGCTTCTAATTCAAATTAAATAAGTATCTTATAAATATTTATTTTTTATTTATTTCTACATGACATGAATAAAACAGCTTGAAAATTGGTTTAAGATGTATGAAAACAAAAATGACAACAAATAAAATGGTACCAATTTAGGTAAATTTTAGAAAAGTTTAAACTTATTAATTGTAATACTAATGTAATTTCCAGGCCAAATTATGATTTTTGCTTAATTTCGGAAATTCCCCGTAAAACATATAAAAATCCCGGGAATTTTGTGCCGGGAATTCCCGGGATGGACGTACTATTGCCAAGCACGTGGTTTTGTGCATTTGACAGCTGTCATTCGATCCAATTCTCAATATGCTGGAAGCTAGGCAGTAATTCCAAGTTATTTTTATAAATTTGAGCAATTCTGCGTGGTTTCTGGAAATCCCAAGTAATTCTGGGTAATCAAAATAATTCATGACATATTGCCAGTAATCCTGGTAATTCCATTTAGACTGGTCAGTAATCCTTGATGCTGGAAACCCCTTGGTCGCAGGCAAAGTGTCCCACCCCACAAGTGCCCAATGCCAAACTGGCCCCAAGTTCATTGGCACCGTGGCGGCGTGGCGTCACCAGGCGGACTGCATCATCATTAGCCGGCCGGGTGTTGACGGCAATGCACTTTCCGCGCAGCGAGGGTGTGGATTTTACTAAAGGGGCTACACTACACTAAACCCCCGCTGGTTTGCCACTTTCCAGTTTGAAAGTTTCGTTTGGGCGTTGGTTTGATAAAGTCAAACATGTCATGTTTTTGTCTGCTCTACTGCCCTTGTTCCCATCAATGTCCCGTATGCATTTTCATCACTTTTGAGTTATTGATGCAGCTTGGTTCGAAATCTGACCGAGCCACGTAGTCCAGTGGCAACGCTTCCGCCTCGTAAGCGGTAGATCGGGGTTCAAATCCTCGGATCAACACAACTGTTGATCTTTTCCCTTCTGGAATCGATTGCTTAGTAAAGGGAAGGTAGTGTATCGTCACAAACTGGACCTTATCACCACACTTTAGGAAGACAACCTGTGGAATGTTATTTCAAAAAAAGTCTGAGATTTCAAAAAAAGTGTGCACTTGGTTTATGGATGGTTCCTTACCGACATTTCAGCCACCATCTTGGATTAAAAAAATCTTAATCACTTAAGCGTAGTTTAGGGGTCATAAAAATAAAAAAATATGAAAATTGAAATTACAAGCCTAGGTTTCAACATTTGGATGAAAAAAGTGTTTTAAAATAAATTTTACAGGCGTACAGTTGCTTTCCAATCATTAGTTTTGAAAATATTGAGGTATTGACGGAATTTTTTTTCTTTTCGTGGGACTGTACATTGGTATTTCACGAAAATTCAAAATGTTTTCAAAGTTGAACATGCTAAATGTAATTACAAATACGGGAAAATGCATTTTAACTGGTTTTCAGTTGATTAAACTTTAATTTTCATAAACAATTTTAAGTTTATCGAAAAAAAATTTTTTTTTTGCCCCTGATTATTCAGGCCAACTTTGGCGACATAAACTTAGAAAAATATTTGCAACGGCCTTAAAAAATCTAAACTTTCAACGTTTGACGTTCAACGCGAAACTAAAAAAAACTTTTAGTAATTTAAAAAAAGATCCACTTGGTTTATGGATGGGCTCTATATTGATTTTGAAACTAAAATGTAGGGCATGCTTATTGTCATTTATTGAGCTGACTTTTTAATGTTCGACTAATTTAGCTAAACAGTTTTCACTGATTTGCTACTATTTTATCCTTTACATTTTATTGAATTTCATATCAAAGTCAAATTCAACAAAACAATCTAACAATTATCTTTTTTTGCGACATTTTGCCCAGTTGAAAATACTTTTAGAGTTTTCATCCCACTTTTCAAAAACTAAATTCAAAATCAATAAGCAAAAATATTTCAATCTGTAACGAAATCTTCAAAATTTTATTTAAAATCCAAACAGAAAATAAACATTTATTTACCATTTACCCAAATAATTAAATATCGTGAAAACTAAACAGGTATTAATTTAATGTTGAATAAACCAAGCATGACTCTTTTAATTTCTTTTAAAATTATATGTTGCAAATCTCAAATTAGTTTCCTGAATAATATTAATAAAATATTTTTTAGAGTATCAAGCAAAAAGCAACATATTTTCTCAATATTTTTCCTTACTCTATCTTTCAATCTATTTTTTTGCTCCTCCGTTAAATCATTGACCGGAGGAAAAGGGAAAGACGATTTTTTCACTGAATGTTACTTTTACAAGAATGTTTGCTTTTGATTGATTTCTAAAAAGAAATCAATGATATAAAAAAAAATCACTGCAATCTTCAAAAAAATAACACAATATACTTGTTTAATAAAATTAAAATAAAAAGTTCATAAAAAAAATTGCGACAATATTTTTTGGTCTTTGACTGATTTTTGTTACCATAATTTAAGTTTTCGCAGCATTCACTTCTTAGTAAATGTTCTATCAATTTCATGTTAATGTAGGTTTTGCTAACAATTTTTCAAATGGTTCATACCACATTTTTCAATTGAAAACTAATAAATTTTACTTTAAAAGTCTTTTATGAATGAAACATTGATTATGTTATCATTTTAAAGAATTGAATTGAGGAAATTGATAAATTTCACGGAATTTCACGGAAATCTTTCAAAAAATTAAAAAGTGACTGTAAAAATATTCAAAAGAAACTAGATAGGCATAAGGTTACGATTCTATCGCGGTAGAGCAATACTATCAGAAACAAATAAAAACTAGGGGAAATTCTCGTATGTTTGGCAGGTTAAGCACTCACCCCTAACTCCATCCAATTTGTGGATTTTCACTATCTAAACAACTAATTTTGCAAAATTCTTGATAGAAACTTGCTTGCTCACTTCTTATTGAGCTATTTATCACTCGATTTCAGTTGAAAACGCTTTTAATTAGCTTTAATTGAATGTCAAAGTTCTGGCCTGCCAACATTAGAGGCAAGCTGGATAAATGCAAATTACAATACCGTCAGTGGGGGTGACTATGGGTCAAAAAACGAAACAACTCTCGAAATTTCTTAATAACAAAAACAATTTAAATAACATCGAAAATCTTTTAACGTAGATTTGTTCTTAGATAGTTTACTAACATTTTCCCAAAATATGGTCGATTTTGATGAACACTACCTTAAATGCCAATTGTTTGAAAATTGACCCAATCTCACCCTTAGAGGGGTGACATTGGATCAAATGAAACTAAAATGATGCTGAAATACAAAGATATGGTAAAAACAAGTCATCCAACAGCGTTTCTTGTTCGAGGAATCGTATTGACACGCTACAATGTTTGAAGTGGAATTTTCAAACACTTGGGTAGTTTTCGAGCAATTCTAACAAAAATATTAGAAAAATGATTTTTCGAGAGGTCATTTTGGCCAAAAACGTACCCCAACTTTAGACATCTGCCAAAATAACAGGATATGTTCTAGGAACGAATTTTTTTCAGCGAAGTCATCTTAAGATGTCCCCTACACAACCCTTTTAACAGAATTCAGTTTCATTGAAAAGAATCTGAGAAATGGTAAAATCCGTAAAAAATCACTTTGACCCAATCTCACCCCCCAGACCCAATGTCACCCCCACTGACGGTACTTAAAATGAAACAACAAAAACATAAAACAGAGAGATGTTAAGTTTTTCGTAGAACACAAGTTGCTCAAAATGACCTCCTGAACACGAGAAAAATTAATATTCTCGAATTATAAATTTGGGCAGTAGAGGGTTAATGGGAAATTGCATGATATCTAGGGTTGTCCATATCAATTTCCATTCAATTTTGGAAGTCATTCCAAAATGGCATGTGAAATTTAAAAAAAATTATCTTTTGGGGAAATTTTTTGATCGATTTGGTGTCCTCAGCAAAGTTGAAAGTATAAATAAGAACTAGACCGGAAAAAATATACACTTTATGTTACTAAAAATTGGTTTCTTAAAAAACTCTGTTTTCATATTTTTATAAACGTAAAAAGGACATAATATACAACCTTTCCCATTTTTTAAATGTTAAATCAAATTTTCAACAAAAAAGTACTTCAGAAAAAAAAATTTTTAAGTTCATTATATTTAAACAAAAAAAATGTATTTCCAAAACATTATTTTTTGTGAAAAAATTCCTACATTTCGCTATTTTGAACTTTTTTTTAAGGCATTTGGTTGCTGAGATACGACCTTACAAAGAACATATTAATATGTATGGAAAATATGATGTCATATGGCTATTTTTGCCATACAGAATGAACCCAGAAGATTTCAGCCAAAGTTTTAAAATAAAATAACAATCTGATTGCCAATATATCACATAATTGCTCAGCTGTCAAAATTATACGGAATGTGCTTTCAAATTTCATAAAATCAATAAATAATTAATTCATTAGAATAGCGTAAAACATAATTGATTAAAAGTTAACTAAAAACTCTATAAAGTTAGCCCCTTTTCTTTCAAAATGCTACTTCTGATGCCAACCCCCAACTGCATCGGTGTGGAAGACGTGCCACACTGGGATTAATTGCTTTGAGGGCGATTGACAAATACGTAAAGTGCGCTTAACACACTTTTGTGGATTCCTTCAGTAGTGACCATATTGGAGGCAGGACCTGGCACTGGCGCAATGCAACCTAAATGGTCAACGCGGACGAAGAGTAGCAATTAATCGGGAATTGATTCGTCCCACACACGTACTCTCGAGGGGTGGGTTAATTTTTTAATGGGGATAGCAGTCGATGAACTGCTGGATACTGCTGGTTAACAATCTTTGAAATTTTATAGAAATTTTTAATAATTCTAGATTCGATTTGATAGCTTGATTTTGGTTTTATTTATTATTGAGGACAGTGGAGTTGTCTCAGAAATTCAGTACAAAAAAAGAACCACAAAAAGCATTCAAATGATGAACATAAGCTAAAACAAGTAATCTGCACCCGTACCAAATCAAATTGAAAAATAAGCATGCTTCAAATATATAAGTCAACCCCGCGGGTGGCTAAGATTTCGTCGGTTGCCACAAAAATAGAAGGATGAAGTTGCAGCAGGCAAAAAAAAGAGGGATGCAGAAGTTGGCTCAAGGTGATTGGTGGTGTGGAGGTGCAACATCACACACACACACACACAAACCTTAACAGCCCCACTCTCTGGAGGGGGTGCGCAACTGGTTCTGTGCGTTTTTGCTCGTTGATAAATTTGCGGATGCCGCGCGCATACAAAACTTGGCAGAAAAAAAAGAAACTACAAAAACAGCAGCAAAAAAAGCTCGACTATCCTGACACACACTACCACACCGAACTAACCCAAAAAAAAAGCTCTTGTCGGGGGGCGCGCGTGCAGCTTCGCGCCGTTTGACATTGCAGCGTCTTTGAGACGGTGACTGGAGCCATTTTCGGCATTATGCAGATAGTTTTCGCGATTTGGTGCGATGGTGTTGAGTTTTTTTTTTGCGGCTGATGCTGCCGGTTTTGCGCTCAGGCATTGGGTTTAACCCTTGCTTGCTTGTTGTCACAAAATCAAGACTTTTGTAAAAAGTACGCTAGAATTGATAACTCACAAATAGACTTTGTTTGAATACAACTATTTTTATAAATGACATTCAATCGGAAATTCAATTAAGTGAACATGTATCAGTTAAATAAATCGTAATTTAACTGCACTACAATATTAACGCTAAATGTGAGCTTTGCCTTCATAATGTAAAGATTTTTCCATGATAAGAATATTGGTAAGTCGATATTTGGCACCATAATAGAAGGGCTCTTTCCGGACATTATTATTATTATATTATTTACACATATTTTGTCAAATGCAACATTTTAATATTGAAAAGCCGCAAAAAATCGATTGAATCATATTGAAATCCATAAAAAATCATAATTATGAATTGAGAGACTCTAAATTATATATTCTTCTTTGAAATTACACCAAAATTAATGTTGGACAAGCCAAACGATCGAAAAAAAAAATTGTGCAATTTGTCATGAAATTACACCCAGATACAAATTTAAGCATCAAATAATCTAAAAACTAAATTATTTCATTAAAAAGCTGTTATTACCTAATACGTTATCAAATTTATTATGTCAATAATCAGTCATATTACACCATGACATTTCAAAACACTTTCGAATCTCACAAAGCTGGTCTCTCCTCTGAATAAATTCTCTAAAAATAAGCATCAGTTTTGTTCAAGATAGGGTAGAGTAGTCATCAATGTGACACGGGGAACAATGATAAAATGGCTCTCACAAGTCGTAGTTTCAGCCAATCAGGCTCATATTTGGGGGAAAGGTGTGTGTACTGGATACTCGTCTGCCATAATAGTGGCTTTGGTTATGGACTCTCCCTTGAAAAGTTATTCATAAATGTTTGATTCTGGGGTGTAAAAGTAAATTAAAGACAAAAAATACTTTTTCGCTCGTAGGCTGCCATTTACACCAAAACTAATATTTTTTTCAAATTTCTTTCGACGTTCCATAGGGATTGAGTTGGGCTACAGTAGTGTCCTTTCATTAGGTTTGGCCAAAATTTAGAATATACCCAGAATCCGGGGCTGTCTCATTGTACCCCACTCATTTCAGCCCATGGGTAACAATGAGACACTTCAATTTTTCTTCAATAAACTTTTCATAATCTATGGAAATCTTTCAAAACATGAATTAAAAGTGATTTTTGGCATATTTATAGATTTTTTACTTCATTTAACCAAAATACAAAGTTATCTGGCATAAATATATGGATTTTACAAAATTTAAATGCTTTTTAGTATAACTTTTGTTAATTAAACTTTCATGTTGGCAAAATTGCTTTAAAATGTTCAAGGCAAGTAACCTGCAATGGAACAATATAAAAACGTGATGTTTTACTAGAAAAAATATGATTTTCGTAGAGTGTCTCATTGTTCCCCAGCTGTCCCATTGTTCCTGCCAAGTGCGTCTACAATGAAACAGTTGAATAACTCTGGCTGTAGACGTCAGATCGGTCTCATATTTTGGGCAATGTTAGAACACATTAAAAGAAAGAAAATGCAATAAAAAGCTCAATGAAACACGTTGATGAAAAAAAATACAAAAATCGTTGAAAGTTCAAAACCAAAAGTGTCTCATTGATGACTGCCATACCCTAAGCATAAATATTCTTAATTTCGTAAAATAAAATGTGACTTTCTCCAAAATGTCTAGATTTAATTCCCTTTCACATGATGAACACTGCCAACTGAGTTTTTTCAATTATTGTTTTGAAATTATTTCCATGAATTTCCTCAAAATTAGGTATAATTTTCAAGTTTCAGCAAAATATTATCATCATAAAACATATAGGAGTACCCGAGCATGGGTAAATAACAAGGGAAATGCGTAATAATACCTTTCTCTGATATCAATACCAAATTTTGGTATTCCTGGACCCTTTAAAATTTGTCTTAAGGATTATGCAAGAGCAAAATGTGCTATCATACCAATTTAAGGTATTGTTTTGATATTGCAAAGTTGCAGAATTTGTCAATGGTCGAACACCACATATTGGTATTCTTTTGGTATTACAGTGTTTTATCAAATTCCTCTGAAGCTATGAGAAAATTTTGACCAATTTTAACAAATTAATTAATTTTGCGCTAAAATGATGTCTCAAAGCGTATGCTTTCATTGACAACCGGAAATTTTAAACTTGATTTTAAACATTTTTGATATACCCCCTAAAGAAATGACTTGAAATTGTTGAAAATTTTCTAAGTCAGGATGGCACATTTTGGTATTAAAATGTTTTATCAAATTCCTCTGAAACTATGGGAAAATTTTGACCAGTTTTGACAAAATAATTAATTTTGCGCTAAAATTATGTCTCAAAGCGAATGCTTTCATTGAAAACCGGAAATTTCAAACATGATTTCAAACATTTTTGATATACCCCCTAAAGAAATGACTTGAAATTGTGGAAAAATTTCTAATTCAGGATGCCACATTTTGGTATTATTTTGGTATTGAAAGGTTTCATCAAATTCCTTTGAAACCATGGGAAATTTTTTTATAAATTTTGATGAGATAATTAATTTTGCGCTAAAATGACTTGAATCCCAAAAATGTTAAAGCTGATTTTCATTTTTTTATATACCCACTAAGATTTTTTTTAAAAAACGTTGAAATTTCTCTAAGTAACTTTGAAAAACGAGTTAAACGAAAGATTATTGAATTTTGGTGAATTTCAATCCCGTTTCATTTTAATAACACTTACTTTTCAATCTTGTTATTTTTTAGAATCTTCAAGAACTTCAAGCACAAGCCGTTCATCAATTACAAATGCATTCAATGTAGTGAAGAATATCACTAAGAACAACATGGAATCATCAGGTGAGTAGATTTGGCTGTTGCATATGGATCATTTCCGTTTTTTCACTAACTGCAACTGCTGCACTAAAAATGGTATGAAAATACCAAATTTTGGTATTTCTTGTGCAAATACCAGCGACCAAAATGTGCTCTTGGTTGCCCAGTAAAAGATGGTAAAATACCATGAAATCATACCAAAATCATGTATTTGGAAGACCACAGGAATACCAAAATCTGATTTTCCAAGGGCGCGGGAATACCTTAACCCTCTACTGCCCAAATTTTTTTTCGAAAATATTTATTTTTCCCGTGTTCAGGAGGTCATTTTGAGCAACTTTTGTTCTACGAAAAACTTTACTTCTCTTGTTTTATGTTTTTCTTGTTTCATTTTTACTGTTTTAATTTGCATTTATCTTCACGGATAGAAATCCTGTCCGAAAAACCGAAAACTAATTGTTTTAAAATCGACAACATCGATTGTTTTCGATTTCGTTTACAATGTTTTCAAATATGAAAACATTTTCTTCGATTTCGAAAACTTTTGTTTTCGAAAGCGGAACTTTTGTTTTCGAAAGCGAAACTTTTTCCGTCACCCTTTTTGGGGAGCGTAACATCTGTCAAAACGCAGCCTAAATCAAAACGTCAACCCGAGGTTGATGACAGTTTGTTTGTTCAAAGTTTTTTTTAATGTTTGCGAGAAAAAAATCGTGACTGGTGGCCCGAAAGTAGCAGGTTCCGTTCCGAGGATGGTGGCCAAGTGGAAGACGTGTAGGTCGTCTGTGCTGTCCAGCTGTAGCTGCAGGTTTCGGAAGTGCTAAAATCACATGGCCGAGAGAAGTGAGCGAGGTCGAACCGCACCGCCAGCATCGATCCTGACGTGCAAGAGTGAAGGAAAGGACGAGCAGAGTGTCAGTTCCGGAGTGGGAATAGGGACCATTGCCCACGGACAAGCCCGAGAAGGCGGACTGCGGAATAATTGCATCGCCGGAACCAAGAAGCAACATCGAGAGTTACGAAACTAGCGACGGGGACGAAACTGACGCTTTTGCCCTCCTCCTCCTCCTCCTACTCCTCCTCCTCCTCCTACTCCTCCTCCTCCTTCTCCTCCTCCTTCTCCTCCTCCTCCTCCTCCTCCTCCTCCTCCTCCTCCTCCTCCTCCTCCTCCTCCTCCTCCTCCTCCTCCTCCTCCTCCTCCTCCTACTCCTCCTCCTCCTCCTCCTCCTCCTCCTCCTCCTACTCCTCCTCCTCCTCCTCCTCCTCCTTCCTCCTCCTCCTTCTCCTCCTCCTCCTCCTCCTCCTCCTCCTCCTCCTCCTCCTCCTCCTCCTCCTCCTCCTCCTCCTCCTCCTCCTCTTCCTCCTCCTCCTCCTCCTCCTCCTCCTCCTCCTCCTCCTCCTCCTCCTCCTCCTCCTCCTCCTCCTACTCATCCTGCTGTAGGGGCCACTTTCACTGCATGACGAGTTGAAGAAAGTAGTCAACACTAGGCTAGCCACGCATCTGATGCAGGTACGTCCTTCAGCTTGATAAAATTATAATGAAAAATCTCCTATTCGTAATCGACCGACCTAATTTACCTTCATTCCGCAACAGGCAGCGACGCCAACATCTTCACCAGATCTGCAGCCACTTCGAATTGAACCACGGCAATGAGGAAAGCGACCCGGTCAACGGTTCCACGACGAGACGAGACGCATCTACCGAACTCGAGCTCCGTCGGTATCCTGGAGGAGATCTCAGTCAAGCCCTTCCACACACACACAGCCCATCCACACACACTTTGTTACACCCTACTAACAATCTTCAATTCTGCATCAAAAATTATAATTCTAAAATTCCAAAATTCTAAAATTCTTAATTTCTAACATTCTAAAATTCTAAAATTCTAAAATTCTAAAATTCTAAAAGTCTAAAATTCTAAAATTCTAAAATTCTAAAATTCTAAAATTCTAAAACTCTAAAATTCTAAAATTCTAAAATTCTAAAATTCTAAGGTTCTAAAATTCTAAGGTTCTAAGATTCTAAATTCTAAAATTCTGAGTTCAAAGATTCTAAAATTCTAAAGTTCAAAGTTCTAAAGTTCTAAAATTCAAAGGTTCTAAGTTCTAAAATTCTAAAATTCTAAGTTCTAGGCTCTAAGGCTCTGGGTTCTAAAATTCTAAAATTCTAAATTTGAGATTCTGGATTCTAAGGTTCTAAAGTTCTAAGGTTCTAAGGTTCTAAGATTCTAAGGTTCTAAGTTCTAAGATTCTAAGGTTCTAAGATTCTAAAATTCTAAAGTTCTAAAATTCTAAAATTCTAAAATTCTACAATTCTAAAATTCTAAAATTCTAAAATTCTAAAATTCTAAAATTCTTAAATTCTTAAATTCTAAAATTCTAAAATATTATAATTCCAAAATTCCAAAATTCCAAAATTCCAAAATTCCAAAATTCCAAAGTTTTAAAATTTTAAAATTTAAAACTTCAAGAATTCAAAAATTCTAAAATTCCTACATTTTTAAATTCCAAAATTCCAAAATTCCAAAATTCCTTAATTCCTAAATTCCTAAATTCCTAAATTACTTAATTTCTAAATTCCTAAATTCTTGCAGGCCAAGGGCGAATGATGCTGATGTTCCCATTTCAGTTGACGCTTAGGCGAGGAACATCCTGGAAGGAGCGTCACTGACTACGTCCGTAGTCCTGTTAGATCATTTTTGATCAAGACAGTATAGCTCTGGTTCCTTGCAAGTGTCCTATTTTCTTACCTCCACGTTGGCTTGGTTTTCATGATGACCTAGCTGGTGGCCTGTGGAAACGGATCGTAAACCTTTGACCACCGCGGGTCAGAGTCGAGACGGCTAAAAGAAAGGGGCGCGACAATGTGGGAAAGGGAAGTAATTTGTGATTGTAGACGGTATTGTTTTGATTCGCAGTATGTTGAGTCAACTGCTGTGGATGTACCTAAAACATCGCACAACGGGGTTTCTCTTCTTTCCATTTCAGCTACCACCTATCTTCTATTTATTTTGTTTCACTGATTTTCTATCGCGGCTTCTGTTAACTATCCTCTATTTGATTTCGATTTTACTCATTTGATTCTCTTATTTCTCAACGCTTTTCCACTCTTTTTTACCAATTTATGCTGCTGCAACAAACTGTCTGTTTTCCCTTAATTTGGCAGCGATGTCAATTTTGTTTATCTTTATTTATCTAGTTATTTGAATAATTTTTCATCTGCTCTATAAATTGCACTTAATACAATCTAAGCTTGTTTGTTACCTCTATTTATTAACTATTGTAAATTTCTTTATCTACTTCATAAATTACTATCTTTCTTTTACTATTGATTCTTCAAATAGTATATTTCTTTCACTGTCCATTGTTTTCAATCTTTACTCTTTTCTTCAAACAAATGAGGTTCGAGCCCTTGTTCAATTTTGGGAATGATCAAAGAATTAACACAAATATTACTATTGTATTTTTGGTAAACTTTTATAACATGCTTAGGACCAAAAATTGTAACAAAACACCGACTCAACAATAGGGAAGATTTCAGGAGAAAACAATACACAGTAAATAACAATAAGTTTTTGAATTCAAACTAAAATAAAACAGTTTTTGCTTTAATGAAAGTTGTTAGGCACACTATAAATGGTTAGGCGCTTATACTTACATCAAACCCTACGTAATGTACCACCCCCGGCCGAGTTAAAATGCGTAACCGGAAAAGAAGGTGTGCATGCCTGGCACGAACACTCAAAGCGTGTTCTAGCGTGCTGCTCGTACTGACTCAGAGCAAGGGTGAGATGTAGGTGTAAGGGCAGTGCGTGTTCGTCGGGAACCTAGTGCATAAGATCGGTCAAGGCCCGTTCTTACACTGAAAATTGCGAATTGCGAATTGCGAATTTCTAAATTCCTAAATTCTTAAATTCCCGAATTCCCAAATTTACAATTTCTCTTATTCACCGATTCCCAAATTCTTTAATTCCTAAATTCCCAAATTAAAAAAAATCCCAAAATTCTCAAACCCCAAAATTCCCAAAATTCCAAATTCCCAAATTCTTAAAATCCCAAATTCCCAAATTAACAAATTCTTAAATTCCCAAATTAACAAATTCACTAATTCCCAAATTCTTAAATTCCCAAATTCACAAATTCCCCAATTCCGTAATTCTCAAATTCCAAAATTCCCAAATTCCCAAATTCTTAAATTCCCAAATTAACAAATTCTTCAATTTTCAAATTCCCAAATTAACAATTTCTTCAATTCCCAAATTAACAAATTCACTAATTCCCAAATTCTCCAATTTACAAATTCCCAAATTCTTAAATTCCTAAATTCCTAAATTCCCAAATCCCCAAATTCCCAAATTCACAAATTCTTATATTCCCAATTTTCTAAATTCCTAAATTCTCAAATTCCTAAATTTCTAGATTCCTAAATTCCTAAATTCCTATATTCTTAAATTCCTAAATTCCTAAATTCCTTTATTCCTAAATTCCTTTATTCCTAAATTCCTAAATTCCTAAATTCCCAAGTTCCTAAATTTCCAAATTCTCAAATTCCCAATTTCCAAAATTCCCAAATTCCCAAATTCTTAAATTCCCAAATTCCCAAATTCCTAAATTCCCAAATTCCCGAATTCCCAAATTCCTAAATTCCCAAATTCTCAAATTCCCCAATTCCCAAATTCCCTAATTCTTCAATTCCCAAATTCTTAAATTCTCAAATCCCTAAATTCCTTTATTCCTAAATTCCCAAATTCCTAAATTCTCAAATTTCTAGATTCCCAAATTTCCAAATTCCCAAAATTCCAAATTCACAAATTCTTACATTCCCAAATTTCTAAATTCCTAAATTCTCAAATTCCTAAATTCCTAAATTCCTAAATTCCTAAATTCCTAAATTCCTAAATTCCTAAATTCCTAAATTCCAAAATTCCAACATTCCTAAATTCCTAAATTCCTAAATTCCTAAATTCCTAAATTCCTGAATTCCTAAATTCCTAAATTCCTAAATTCATAAATTCCTGAATTCCTAAATTCCTAAATTCCTAAATTCCAAAATTCCTAAATTTCCAAGTTCCTAAATTCCCAAATTCTCAAATTCCCAATTTCCAAAATTCACAAATTCCCAAATTCTTAAATTCCCAAATTCCTAAATTCCTAAATTCCTATATTCCCAAATTCCCGAATTCCCAAATTCCTAAATTCCCAAATTCTCAAATTCCCAAATTCCCTAATTCTTCAATTCCCAAATTCCCAAATCCCCTAATTCTTCAATTCCCAAATTCCTAAATTCTTAAATTTTCAATTCCCTAAATTCCTAAATTCCTAAATTCTCAAATTCCTTAATTCCCAAATCCCCAAATTCACAAATTCTTAAATTCCCAAATTTCCAAATCCCCTAATTCTTCAATTCCCTAATTCCCAAATTCCCAAATTCCTAAATTCTTAAATTCTCAAATCCTCAAATCCTCAAATTCCTTAATTCCTAAATTCCAAAATTCCTAAATTCTCAAATTCCTAAATTCCCAAATATCCGAATTTCCAAAATCCCAAATTCCCCAATTCCCAAATTCCCAAATTCCCAAATTCCCAAATTCCTAAAATCCCAAAATCCCATATTCCCAAATTCCCATATTCCCAAATTTCCATATTCCCAAATTCTCAAATTCCCAAAATCCCAAATTCCCATATTTCCAAATTCTCAAATTCCTAAATTCTCAATTCCTTAATTCTTAAATTCCCAAATTCCCAAATTCCTACATTCCCATATTCCCAAATTCCTAAATTTCTTGTATTCCCATATTCCAAACACACACACACACACACACACACACACACACACACACACACACACACACACAAATAGTAGTTTTTTAATTAATGATGTATTTTTTGCCTCAATAAATAAAAAAAAAAAGAATCAACTGTTTTACTGAACCAAAAGAAATATCCAACGGTCAATTCAAAAACCAAATCCAACGGTCAATTCAAAAACCGAATAAATCGTTCGGGATGGCTGCGTGCTTTCTGTTTTGCCAGGCGTCACCAACCGTGACGACTCAAAATCAACAACATTGTTCTCGATTTTGATGCAAATGTTACCGGACGACTGGTCGACAACATTCTGAAACGAATTTCAGAACGAATCGAGAACAATGTTGTCGATTTCCCGGACAGGATTTCTATCCGTTGTTTAGTTTATGTTTGTTTTTGGTAGTATTTGGCCTACTCTACCACCTAATATAATTATATTTCGCCTATCTAATTTTTTCATGTTTTTACAGCCACTTTTTCAATTTTTTGCATGTTTTTCACATTTTCTGCTATAGAATCGCACCATCATCATTTGAATTGCAAAAAAATGCGTAGAGGCATAGTCTGGGAAACTACAAAAATTACTGCATACTTCTTTTTACTGAAAATATAGGAAATGTTAGTGAAAACACAGCCAAAGTTGACCCCTAAAAAAATGTCATTTTTAAAAACATTGGCAAAGTCACATAAAACAAGTAAAACTTTCAACCAATAAATTTTCTAAAATTTTAAAAGTTCTTCTTTCCAATGCTTTTTAAATATCAAAAATCGGTTGGAAAATTGATTTTTGGCGATTTTTTAAATTGAAGCCCGTCTAAAGGCGGGGTTAGGTTGTAGAGGGTTAAAAATAAAACCATGGCAATACCAAGTTGAGGTCTTCTGGATTTTTGAACATTGCTTGAATACCAAAACTTAACTTATTTTGTCAAATTTGGTCGCCTTGGGCTTCAAGTTATAGTTTAATGTCCCCTGATCAAATTCCTGTACAGACATAGTCCATAAAAACTTGTGGCATGGCGTTTCAGGAAAAAACATTGTATTTTTAAGCTAAAAAAAACAAAAATCACTCCCCAAAGGGACTAAAATCTTTTGCAGCCTAAACTAATGCATTCAGCTTAAAGGAAAGTTCACGGCGATAATTTTGGTTCTTTAACATTCAATTTATGTTCACGCAAATGCATTCGTTTTGGCTGCAAAATTACTAAATCCACTTAGGTGGCTGGTGCCTTCGTCCAATTCATAAAGTCAATACATTCAGTAAAAATAGCAACATTCTCCCTTAACATGTTTAACAAGTCAACATTATTACTCATTTCTTTTGATAGGGTTCGCAGACCTTCAATATTTCTAACTAATCGGCAAGGTCTGATAAAAAAAACCTCTCCAACGATAGTTCTCATGATGGACCCGGACATTATCTGAAGTCCCATACAAACCTTCGGATAATAGACTTCGGATAATCGAGGTTTCAGAAAATCGAATCAAAACAAAAGTAAGATATCGTTAATCAAATTCGGCGAAAGTGAGAAAATTTAAATTGGCTGTAGTTACCAGCAACCCTATTTGCAAAGTCTTTGTAAAAAATATAGAACAACTATAGGCCCATTTGATGCTGTTATGGGTGATTTTCCTTTTAAATTTCAGAAAATGAACACCTGTTGAAAAAAATACAGTCATTTTCCAAATAATAATTTTAAGATGCAATGAAAATTCCAGTTCCTAGAAGGTTAACCCCGCAACACTTCGGAGTTAAGCCGCAATCCATCCACAACGGTGTGCCCTAGGGCAATTATTGCACTATGACTTCGTGCCTAAAAAACACCCCTGACCGTGGCATTGTTGGTGCAGTTTCCGTGCTTTTGGGTACGTGCAGCTAAACTGCAACCGTCAACACGGTTTGGTTTGGCTTGACCCGGCAGGGCCTTGACTTTTTTGCTTTTTTGCCCAGACGTGGACGTGTCTAATTGTTACGCGCGCTCGCGAACTTTTGTGGTCTGATCAGGGGGTAGCGAAGAAGCCGCCATCTTGGAAGTTCAGATAACAAACACTCAGAATCAGTATTATTCATATTACTTTGGTAACACGAAGTGTGTTATCCTGGTTAAACTCAAAAGTCCCATGCAAATGTGTAAAACCAAACTGAAAAATGTGTAATGCCGATTCACAGTGTACCGGCGCACTGTTTGATCGACCAAAGAAAAAAAGCAAAAAAAGGTAAACAGAAAAATCACTTTTTTCGATATGAATTTTCAGCCAATATTGGGATGGAATCTCCAAGGATATGATAGAATTTGGCATCAGCAACACAATTCACCTGTTTTTTCAGGTATTTATCGTTTGAATTGCGGGAAATTTTAAAATCAAAAACCCAAACAATGATTTGTTATGGGCTACCATTTGACAGCTAGTGCTTTTGTTGTGGGCTCTCATTTGACAACCGTGCTAATGTCGACTGTTGTCAGTTTGCTTTGGTCGGAATAGGGTTGCCATCCCCCCGGGTCTGATGGCTGTGTGTCGACTGCAGCAGCCTAAATTGCTGCACATTTTTTTGTGAGTGTGGAAGTGTGTGTGTGGAGTTTGGCTCTCTGTCTCTAGAAGGAAATCCTGCACGAGTGATGAATAATGCAGTTTTGATTGGAGGCTAGTTTGAGTTTTTTTTTTTTTTTGTTGTTGTTTAAAATTGAGATTTGGCATGATCAATCTGCGCTCTGGCACCAGGAAGTTCGGACTGCACCGTCTAGGCTGTCTGTGGTGGTTCAATGCCAAATTTTGAATGCAGAATTGCACCCCCAGGCGATGAGTGGAGCTTGTGCGTTGGTTTGTGTTGAGTTGGTTTTTTTTAATCTTAGAATGATTCTCTGAAACTTAAGGTAAATGAAGGACTTTTTAGATTTTTTGTTTATTTGCCAACACATTTGATACGTTTTATGAGCATTGATTTACACCAAAACAATTTTAATGAAAATGCTGCCTTCATTCATAAGTTATGGTTCATTTAAATATTCAAGCACATACAAAAAAGGGTGGCAAAGTTAGAAAAAAAAGTAGAATATCGAAAAGTCATAAAACATGATTTTATTTTTCATTATGCATCAAACAACATCTCATTCTCTGAGAATTTGCGTAAAAATATGTTTTTTGTCAACATTAATATGGATTTTGTGTGTCAACATTTTTCGATTTCACAAATTATTGAAAAAAATAGATTTCAAATTTATTACAAATTAACGTGAAATGAAAGCAGAGTTATCGATTTACCCTTACCGTAATCCTGAAAGAATATTTTGAAACAACAGTTTATTGACTATTAAATAAACTTAGCAAAAATAAACCACAATTTCCCAATTTTTGACAAAAATCTCAAACTCTCAGCTTATTCCCGTTTTTTACGGATTCTGGCAAATTCCCGTATTTTTCCCGACTTTACCAATTTTCTCGAATTTAGTGTCATTTTAATTTAAGACGATTGGTTTCAAGTAGCACTTTCTCACATAGTTTTCTCAAATATTCATTCATTATTTAAATAACACACAACCTCTGCATGAGCACAAATCCAAACCGAATATGTTCCTCTTAATACGATTTCCAAAAGATGGGATTCAATATCAAAGTTAACCCTAACCAAATTTAAAAAGTCATGTCCAGAAAAAAAAAACTTTTTCGAATTTTAAATAAGTGAATTATTTTCGAGTTGATGATTATTTCCCAACTGGTTTAAAAGAAGAGGTTAAAATAGTTATCCACAATTTTCTGTTCAAGAATTATTTGAGTTAACACGAAATTATATTTTTACAAAACAAAACCAAAATGAGACAATGAGAATTCATTTGATTTTTTGTTATTTCGCTTAAACTTTGTGGGAGGTACTCCTGAGAGTGTACGTTGAGCTGTGCGGTTCGTTTTGTTCGGTGGGCTTGTTTCGGTTTCGTTTTTATAGTTTTTTGGACGTTCTGGTTCGGAAATTTCCCTAAAAGTGTCCGCGTAGTGGCAGCAATGTTTAGTTTGTCGTTCGCATTGGAAATTTTCGCGGTGATTTCGATGCTTTTCGAAAGTTTTCGCGTTTGTAATTGAAATGAAAGACTGGCTTCGCCATGTTTTTTCACATTTCGGGCCAAGACATGCCGCAGCGAGACTTATCACACTAATACCAAAGCATTGGTACTGTACTGTGAGAGAGTTTCTGAAAAGGAAGAGAATGGAACAAGGAGAGAGAAGAAAATAAGAGGGACTTTGCAAGCAAGCCACGTTTTGCTCTTGGTTAGCTTCTGAGGTGTGCGTGGTGTGTGTGAAAGCTGCTCGTGTTGAAGTGAGCGAGTGTGTATCGAGCGAGAGGCAGTCTACGCTGATGACAACGGTCATCATCACTGCTCCGCCATCATCGATGACGCTCTCTTTGAATACGCTCTCATGTGCTGATTAGAGAGCGAGAAGATTGATTGTCGAACGGTGGCGCATGCTGTGGGGTGGGAGTGATGGTTTCGGGGGGTTTGTCATCATCGGAAGTTGGCTGCTTTGATCGGAGGTGTGTGCCTGTCAGCTGACTGTTGCACCAACGTTGCCAGGTGTGAGAGCGACGGAAGGTTCTGTTGCTGCGTTCGCGATTCGCTCGCGGACTAAACAGTTGGTGCTTTCTGGGACTGCAGAGGGGTTGGATAGCCCGTCCCTTTTACATCGGAAACTGGAACGGTAGGGGAACTAGAGAGTGGTGTTGTACCTCAGGTATGCTTCTCTTTTTCAGATGTTAAAAGTCTGCAATGTTAAAGGTGAGTCTGCATTTTATTTTATTTTATTTTTTTTTGCATTGTATAATTACTACATGTGCACACATGTAAAAAACATATAATAATAAATAGTTATTTTTTAAATTTCATTAAATTTTTGAAATCATCAGAATTGGTGATCTATGTTATTACTATTTAATAAATTTCACTTTCTCTACCAACAGAGAGCGAGTTGTGGCGCTATAACCACGGCAAATAGTGTCCAGGGCATTTGTGGAAATACGATGTCCCATCCTCGAGGGTCCCGGAGCACCAAAACTTCTTAGCATGGTGGCTCCCAACGATTAATTGCCTAAATAAACAGGAACGTGAGCGGGGGATCCCCACGTTTCTTCCTCCCCTGTAGATTCAGAAATTTATTGCTGTTTGAACATTCGTGTTCAAACTCAATCCAATTCAACGAATCATCTTTGCGGTTAACTTTACGCAGTTGGCCTGGCCGTTTCGACGTTTGTGATGTTTCAATGCATGTTAATGCAATGGCGCACTGCAAATGTTGATAATGACAAGAAGATGCTAGGCGTCAATCAACCTAAGGCATTCTCCAGGATGCCCTCGAAAGACTGGCTGCGCTAGGGTTAGATTAGATTAGATTAGATTAGATTAAACTTTGTGGGAGGTACTCTATGACTTAAGAAGCTATGCAATTTTCCATACAATGTTGACAGCTGCTATGTAGGTATATATCTCAAAACTGTATCTAAGAATATTATTTAAAAATACACATTAAATTTAAAAAATCCATAATTTTTAAAATCCATTTTTTCGGTTTTTTATATGTTCAACATTTGTTTTAATTTCCAAACAAAGGTTCCTTAACTCATTCAGGCCTGATGAGTCATATATTACCCAATAATGTAAATAAATTTAAAAAATCTAGCCTATTATTTTCGTATGGTCATGAGAATCATCATCCCAAAACAAAAAAAAAGTAAAAAAATGACCTGAAAGAAATAATAATTTTAAAAAAATCTAAATGAAATAACAAACCCCAATTTTAACACTTCAATGAAAAAACCATTGGAAAATGCATTATACAATGAAATAAAAAATAGTATTAAATTCCTTTTTTCTAGGAATTTTGCCTCTTTTCCTTATTTAGTAATCGGGGGTTTTTTTGGTTTACTTAATATGAAAAAGAGCCAAAATTCCAAGAATTTGGGAATTTGGTACTTTAATTTTTTTAGTGTACCTACACACGTGCAGTTGATACGCAACTAGAGCGTCCAATTTCCCGTCACAGAGCAAAAAATCCCGGGAATTCCAAGGATTTCCCGGAAAAAAATACTTCCCGTGTCCCGGGAAATTTGTGGATTTCCCGGGAATCCCCAAAATACAAATGAAAGTATACATTTTCCTACCTTTTTGGCACGCCATGTTTAGAAATCATACAAAAAATAATAATAAGAGAACCTTATTTGATTTTATTCACTTCAATCTACTGCTCATACTGAACTAATCAGCTTAAGCATAAGCATAGGTGCCCACCCGCAGTTGCTACTCCGTTATTGACCAGGACCTCCAGAAGTTACATCCACGAGCCGTGGAAGATAAGTGGGAGCTATCTTTCCTCGCTTCGCAACTTCTCAAAGGCCCTATCATGCTGATCAATACCGGCGCCGGCCACGACCAGTGGTAGGGTCACGGGAAGTGGATGGGAATGTTAGTCCGATACTTGAGTGATAGAGACCGCTCAATCGACTGCATCTCCGACAAAGTATCACATGAGTTTTGAGGGGTTAGTAGATGGGTATGAGGTCAGGATTCACGAGTGGCAGTGATGTGACCATGAGCATTTTGTTTATCGGTTGAAAATTTTAAATCTTAGGCAGCCGGCTGCGGAAAGATAGATAATTGATCATTTAAAAAGTTTTTTTTTATCGAACGCGTGCCAGCCGAGCAGTAGTGCTATGGGCTGGACTTATCAGTATATTTTTACTATTTTCAATTTAGATAACGCGAGCAAATTTCAAAAATAGTAAATAAATGACGCTTTACTCTTCATAAAATCGATCGATGCCAGTTGGAATAAATTTTTACGATCATTTACGATGAAAATTATCGCGAAAAAACAGGACTGCGCGTCCCCAGAAGCACTGCACTTATGATATCCAATAAGTTATAATAACCACTCACCCAAGCACACAAACAGCGACATAAAAGAAATGAAAATGAGCATGCGAAAACAAGTCAGCGCGTCCGCGTGGTCAGTGCACTAATCTCATACTGAACTAATCAGCTTGCCTGTAAATTTCATGTCAATGTTTCATTCAAATAATATTTATTCCTGAAGCATTCACAACTAGGAATACTGTTTGCTTATATATCGAGCAACAAATATTTCACTATAATGGAATAAATATTATTATTTTATTTTCGACAACCTATTTGAACGATTGTTTTGTTTTATCATTTGAAAATAAGATATTCGCCATTTTTGTTTACCTTGACCAAATTGGATGAAAATTAAATTTATATAATCATTTTTTTCAAAAAGGTTGTTCGAGAACAATTTGTTCAAAAGTATTCGAGAAATAACTGTTTGAAGTTATAAATTTTAAATACGAAAAAATATTGTTTAAGTTCAACCAATTTTAAAATATGAAAATTATTTTAATCTAATTAATTTATTGTGCAATATAACCATATAACTAAAATTATACCATAAATGGAACCATGCAAAATTATGAAAAAACAACTTCGTACCATATGAAATTTACCCAAAGAATGCAACCATATTTCAAAAACTCGCTTCAAATATTGTAAAACTTTGAGTTTGGTGTAATGAAATAGTGTTTCAAGTTAAAAAGAATTTCAATGATTATCTATTAATTCACAAGTTGAAAATACTTGTTCTGAAATAAGTAACTTGCCATTAAAAACATTATTTCTGCATTTTTTTTTTCATTTCACCGTTATGGTCACTGAGACAAATTTAAAAGCAATTTCATTGTTGTGGAGCATAGATTTTCACTGTCCAAACACTTGGATTAAAAAAATACTAATAATATTTTATTTTGATTTGGTACGATTTGAAAGACAGCAGGAAAAAATAAGAAAATTTATAATATTTTCTCAAAGTTGCATGATTTTTTACAGCCATTAATTGATCCTCACACTCATTTGGACATTAAAGTTGCTGTTCTATACAATTCCGATGCAAAATATTTATCAGAAACAGGATCAGAATAATTTTCCTTCAATTTCGAATTTCCCGGGAGTTTTGTTATTTTGTTTTTCGTTAAATTTCAAATTCCGGGAATTCCCGGGAAATTTGTTGAAAATTTCCCGTTTCCCGGGAATTTTGTAACCCTGGGAAATTGGACGCTCTATATGCAACCATTAGTCTAAAAAAATTAAGGTCTGACGAAAAAAAATTGCAAAAAAAAATACATTTTTAACGGTTTTGTACATTGAAAATTCAAAAAAAAATCAAAACATTAATGAATGAACCCAAACATGCTAAAAATAATTTCAAATGCAGGGGATTGCTTTTTAAATAGATTTAGGCAGAATGCTGAATACTGGTTCGCAAAACGGCCTCAATATTGAACTGTCAAAGTGAAACCAATTTACTGTTTGCCAAAAGGGATCATCCATAAACCACGTGGACACTTTATTGGGAATCTAAATCCCCCGTGGACAGTAGCCCATATAAAAAAACTTTTTTGTATGGATCGTGGACAATCGCCAAACACACTTGAATCGTGAAAAATTCCACGACGGATTCCCAGACATGTAACCACATATTCATTCCGTCAACTTCCGCTCCTTTGTCTGCAAGCTTGTCTATGGATATCTCAAAGTGACTCAAACCAACACCTCCCCTCAAGTTCTCCAGACTAGACCGACCCTCCACCAAACGTTGAGACGACGACGAAGACGTTGAACGATCGGATAATTTTGTTTCTGTTTTTGGGGGGTGCACATACACACACACACACACACACAAACGTCCGTTGCCAAATTTAAGCTAGAACGACTCAACGATGACGACGACGACGCTGGCCAAGATTCTGCTAGCGGGGGATCCCACGCCACTACCCTACTCCCCATAAGCCTCCACCCACCCCGCTGGCCTGTCTAGCGAAAAACTCCAGGAGAGATCGCGGTCCCCCCGAAAAAAAAGGAAAAGATCAACCGTCAAATGCGCTGGAGGGGCGTCGTCGTCGTCGTCAGTTTTGGCTATGTAAACAATTGCATTCGACAGAAAAATATGCACACACACACGTTGGGCGGCCTAAAGTCGGGTTGAAAGTCGTGGCAGCCGAAAATCACTCAGACATGACCAACATTCTCGACGAGTTTATTGTTTTGTTGGACTTTTTACTTTTTTGTGTTCTCAAGTCGAGTCTAAACTTCTCGCACATTTTGGCCGCTTTTGTAGCTTTCGGAACTCGGTTTTATCTGATTTTGGGAGGCTTACGAGGTGGATTTGCAACATTTGTTGGTTGGCGATTAAGTGCTGAATTATCGGTGCGAAAATGTGCATGTTTTCGTTTAATCTGTATCTGGCGAATTTGTTTGCAACCTTAAGACTTTTGCCCTGACTTAGCCATGTTGCTAACCATTTTTAAATCTAATATGATTTTTCAACTAAAAACTAAAAACTAAAAACTAAAAACTAAAAACTAAAAACTAAAAACTAAAAACTAAAAACTAAAAACTAAAAACTAAAAACTAAAAACTAAAAACTAAAAACTAAAAACTAAAAACTAAAAACTAAAAACTAAAAACTAAAAACTAAAAACTAAAAACTAAAAACTAAAACTAAAACTAAAAACTAAAACCTAAAAACTAAAAACTAAAACTAAAACTAAAAACTAAAAGCCAAAAACTAAAACTAAAAACTAAAAACTATAAACTAAAAACTAAAAACTAAAAACTAAAAACTAAAACCTAAAAACTAAAAACTAAAAACTAAAAACTAAAAACTAAAAACTAAAAACTAAAAACTAAAAACTAAAAACTAAAAACTAAAAACTAAAAACTAAAAACTAAAACTAAAAACTAAAATCATTCATACACTTATGTTGGCAATACCCTTTTCTAATATGTTTGATTAGGTTGCAAATATATTTTCTAAACTTTTGTGTTCCCTTCAAAGCCTTTTTTCAGGAATGCAGTTTTTTCTTCTTTCCCTCTTTTCGAGTGCCTCACTCGCGAGAGCTGTTAATTCTTTTCCTTCTTTTTAGCGCACAGTTTTGGCCACTCTTTTCCAGTTGTGTAGCATTTTTTATGCTCACTCTTCTACTTTTTAATTTCTTCTCTCTTCTTGACGTTTTATTTTTCTTTCGGCAATCGCCGCTTGCATCTTTCGCATGGTTTGATTTGAATATGAATATAATCTCAAATGTATATTTTTGGAAGAAATAAATTTTCATATCATGCACCAATCTTTTTTTGCGAAGTTAGGCTTCTTTTTTAGTTGTTTTTTCCTCCGGTGGAATTGCCTCAACATTTAAACGTGACTAAAAAGCGCTGCTGTTAATGTGATTTTTCTTCCTGATGGAAGGTGCATCTTATTATGTACCCTTTTCAGATCTTGAGCTACACAGGGAGCAGTCACGGTTGGAGATCGCTGTGCAGGTATTTTGTTTTATTATCGTTTATTAATGGTATGTTAAAACAAAAATAAAAATACAAATTATATGGCATATTTTCTCCAATTGCAATACATCAATGATTTGGTAAATTTGAGAACACAGTTTTATAAATGTTACCAAGCGAAATTAACCTGCAAAACATTCAAAAACTCAAAAAAAAAGGAAAATGAAAACTGCTAACATTTTCTCTAACTTTATTCTTTTTAGATGTTCGTTAGCTTAGCTAACAAACACTTTTTTCAAACTAATACAACTGCGACTAACGCACACAAGAGTCAAATGCATTAATTTGCAAAGAAACAAAACTCAGCAGACGAGTCTTTAACTTTGTGATAAAAAATACGTTACTAAATCCACCTAGTCGCTATAATTGTAGGTAAAAATCATGCAGCACAACTTTTAATTTTTCAGATTTTTTACCAAACGTTAATTCTTGCAAAATTTTGTGATATTTTGTGATATTTAAAAAAAAAATTATTTTTTTTCAGCAAAAAAAAACAATCTAAACTCATTTTAGGACCCAAAACAACTGTTTTCACTGCTTTTTGAGTTACAACCATTTAAGTATATTTTTTCAAAAAAAGTGTTTCTTTATTTTTTGAAAATATTGTTCATCCTCTTCCACCATTGAAAAAATAGTTTTGAAAAGATCAGAGACTGGCCGACATATTTCTTTTTGAAAATTATTTATCCTTTGTGATTGTGTGTGCAATTTAAACTCAATTTTAGGACCCCATCAACTGTTGTTTCTAGATTTTGTGGTTGGCCCCTAGGGAATCAATCCATAATCCAAGTGGACTGTGTGTGTGTGTGTGTGTGCAACCAACCAAACGGGACCACGCGGTCGCTTCTTACAAATTGAGTTGTTTCCATGTATTTTTCTACATTCTATACATGCAAATAACTCGCATAAGCATTTGGAAGGTGTTAGCTCTGCCGAGCTTCGGTGACCCATTTCTACGCTGGCTAGCCGAGCGCGAGGTACTTCAGCTTTATCGACAAGCCCCGCCCTGAAGAACGTTTGGACCTAATCGGATTAAAACGTTATTTAGAACTTCCGAACCCTTGTCAAATGGACAAGAACCCAGCGCGTATATAGTTGATAGTAACAGTATTCCTAATTCCAGTCATAGCTCACCAAGTCGCGAAGGCATAGTGGTTAACATTTTTGTTTACCAATCCAAAAGACGGGGGATCGAACCTCGACTCGAGCGACTTAGATTTTTCGTTCATCCCAAGTAACCAGAAGCACTAAATCAAAACTCTAAATCCACTCTAAATAAACTTTCCCGATGCTATGACACTTTAAATAGCCTTTCCCAATGTTTCGAAACATTTGTAGCTTGAAACATTATTACCTACTGTATAATGACATATAGAACAGCCAATTAAAGTTTCAAAGCATTTAGCTCAATAATGTTTCGAAGCATTAATGGTAAGCTTTATATATCAATGTAAAGTAAGCTTTTAAAGTTATGTCACACTTTGACATTTCTTCAAATGTTTCAAAACACTAACTCAACATTAGTGAGAGCAAAGAAAGTTTGGCAGTATTTGGTAGTATTTTTGTTGATGCAGGAAAAATCGTTTAGAGGAGGTCCAGGTTTTGCTCGGACGAGACCGTGTGCGGAGTGGCAAACGTCTACACCAGCTTCAAAGATACCTTCGGCTACGTTACGGATGTTTTGGGCAAACAACTATCTGGCGGGGCACCGGCGGCATGAAAGTCAAGGCTGATCGTGACGAGGCTCGCCCTACTCTGCTATGTGGCCGCTTTGTACGTCGGCGGAAAGTGCAAGTCTCTCGGAATCACCGCGCTGCACATGAAGCTGCGTGCCGCCGATGGAAACTGCACCAAGACCCCGGGACCGGGTGAGCAATCAGCGCTCCGTGGCCGGGCCCGTCGTCAATAAATGGTGTGAAGGTTGTCAATATTTTAAGAAGGTTTGAAGTGTATTGATTAATGAATGCTTTGTTTTAACCTGGCTAGTGTATTCTTTTTTCCTGTATAAATGAAGGAAGACTCTAGCGACAAAAATCATACATGTAAGCATATTTCTGGACGGGCGAGATGGTTGGCGCAGGGCATCTAGATGAAACATCTCAGTACACCGAACCAGCAGCCAGTTTTGAATCCCAAATGTAGGACAACACAGTAAAATAAAACAAATAAGCTTTCAAAACCCGTCATCCAAGCAGAGAGAGAGAGAGAGAGAGAGAGAGAGAGAGAGAGAGAGAGAGAGAGAGAGAGAGAGAGAGAGAGAGAGAGAGAGAGAGAGAGAGAGAGAGAGAGAGAGAGAGAGAGAGAGAGAGAGAGAGAGAGAGAGAGAGAGAGAGAGAGAGAGAGAGAGAGAGAGAGAGAGAGAGAGAGAGAGAGAGAGAGAGAGAGAGAGAGAGAGAGAGAGAGAGAGAGAGAGAGAGAGAGAGAGAGAGAGAGAGAGAGAGAGAGAGAGAGAGAGAGAGAGAGAGAGAGAGGGAGAGAGAGAGAGAGAGAGAGGAGAGAGAGAGAGAGAGAGAGAGAGAGAGAGAGAGAGAGAGAGAGAGAGAGAGAGAGAGAGAGAGAGAGAGAGAGAGAGAGAGAGAGAGAGAGAGAGAGAGAGAGAGAGAGAGAGAGAGAGAGAGAGAGAGAGAGAGAGAGAGAGAGAGAGAGAGAGAGAGAGAGAGAGAGAGAGAGAGAGAGAGAGAGAGAGAGAGAGAGAGAGAGTCGGTAAGGTAGTATTTTGACGTTTTACCGCAGTATAACTTTATACCAACTCTACACGTCGCCACTCAATTTTACCTCCATGCGTTTAAAGTGAAAATAAAGTTTTGAGACTCTATAAGCAAACTTTACATGTTGATATAGAGGGGATTTAAAGCTACCATATACAGTCCCACGGTTACTTGGGATGTACAAAGTTTCAAGATTTATATTTCCTACACTTTCTCGTTGGGAGCAGATGGGAATCGAACCCAGGACCATATCCATAATCCAAGTGGACTGTGACTGTAAAATCATGAAAAAAATAGATAGGCAAAATGTAATGATAGGAGGTGGTAGAAAAGGCCAAATACTACCAAAACCAAACGTAAACTAAAGAAGATAAATGCAAATTAAAATATTAAAAATGAAACAAGAAAAACATACAACCATATAACTTTAGAAAATTTATGGGTTGGAAGTTTTACTTGTTTTATGTGACTTTGGCAATGTTTTAAAAAATGCCAACTTTGGCTGTGTTATTTACTAACATTTCTATATTTTAGGAAAAAAAAAGTAAGCAGTAATTTTTCTAGTGTCCCACACTATGCCTCTACGCATTTTTTACAACCTCAATGATAATGGTGCCATTTTACAGCAGAAAATGTTAAAAACAAGCAAAAAAATGAAAAAGTAACTGTAAAAACATGAAAAATAGGTAGGCAAAATGTACCATAAACAAACATATACTAAACAAGATAAAAGCAAAATAAAATTCTTAAAATGAAACAAGATAAACATAAAACCAGGGCTACAGAGGCGGAGTCAAACTACTCCGACTCCGACTTCGGCATTCTGAGATTAGCCGACTCCGACTCCGGCTCCGGCTTTCAACTCGAACCGACTCCGACTCCGACTCCAGCTTTCAACAAATGACTCCACATATTTTTAAATGTTTCAAAAGTTAGTTATTTATTATTATGGAAACATTCATAAATAGAATTTGTTAAAAACTTTCTAAATGTAATGTTTTTCTCAAAAAAATAAATAAGAATCACAAAACTGAAAAAAAGGTTCCAGGTAACAAGTTTTAAACATTATTAAAACAGAAATCAAAAAAATATCTCCAGTTTTGAAGGCATTTTCTGAAGAACAATTCAGAAGTACGGACCAAAATTTTACCGACGATTAATGATTTTTTTTTTTAAATAGTGATTTTTGTAAAACAATTCAATCATGTACTTAAAATTTGTTTACCTCATTTTTATGTAAAATCGAATTTGCAATCGAAAAGTACTTTACAACTTTAATATTAAGTTCACCGTTTTAAAAATATAGCCTTTTGACGTTAAATTTTGTCCGAAAAAAATCCGGTTTTTCGATTTTATTAAAATAGTGTCCTTGATTATCCATTCTGATTTTTTTTTTTAAGTTCAGAAAATTTCCTACTATTTCGTCTAAGAAAATTGGACCACTGGTTGCTGCGATACAGCGGATAAAAGAAAAAGAAACAGGAAAATTGTTTTTTCTAAGTCTAACCCAAACAACTCTCCATTTTCTAATGTCGATATATCAGCAATTAATTGTCCGATTTTCAATGTTGAAAAATGAAACATTCGTGAAATTTTCCGATTTTTTCGTTTTTTTTTATCAATCAATCATGGACACTATTTTAAAAAGTAAAAAAACCGGAATTTTTCGAACAAAATTTAACTTTGAATGGATATAAGGCTTTCTAGTCAGAAATTTACCAACACATTCAAAGTATGTTTACATGACAGCTGGACGTTTGTTTGCATCAGGTTTCCTATCTCTTTCTAGCAAAAGTTTTTTGTCAGGCACCTTCTAGCTGGTTTTTTTGACTGACTGCCCGATATGTCAGCCAACATACTTCGCAGGGCTGTGACAGCTACAGCTCGATCATTGTTTGCATCAGGACACTGTGACGAGGAGTTCGTCATTTTTGAGTTAAATTATATTTTTTTCACTGGGCCTAGAAAGCCTTATATTTTTAAAACGGTGTAAGGCTTTCTAGGCCCAGTGAAAAAAATATAATTTAACCCAAAAATGATGAACTCCTCGTCACAGTGTCCTGATGCAAACAATGATCGAGCTCGAGCTGTCACAGCTCTGCGAAATATGTTGGCTGACACATCGGGCGGTCAGTCAAAAAAAACCAGATAGAAGTCGCCTGACAAAAACTTTTGCTAGAAAGAGATATGAAACCTGATGCAAAGAAATGTCCAGCTGTCATGTAAACTTACTTTGAATGTGTTGGTAATTTTCTGACTAGAAAGCCTCATACTTAATCAAAAATGTGTCAAGTACTTTCGATTGCAAATTCGATTTTACATTAAAAAATAGGTCAGAAAAATTTAAAATACCGATTTTGGGAAATTGATTTTCTGCAAAAAAAAATAACCAATATTTACGTACCTTTTTTATATGAACACCTGCCAAAATTGTATGGAGATTAGTATTAGTGAATCAAGGACACAAAATGGCTTCTTTGGTGATAGGGTATGCCCATAAAGTTTGAGCCAAATATAGAAAATAAACAGAAAATTAAAAAAATGGTTGAAATCGGCCGATTTTGTAGAGAATTTCTGATCTGATAAATCTAATTAAAAAAGGTTACGCAATGCATGCGACTTAAAAAAACAATTAAAAAATAAGAAGTTTTGTGAACAATAAAAAACATAATTTTTGTTGAATTTTAAATATTTCCGACTCCGACTTCGGCTCCGACTCCAGACCATAAAATGTAGCCGACTCCGACTCCGACTCCAGCTGTTCGAGTTTTTGACGAATCCGACTCCAGGTCTCCAAAAAGACACAACTCCGGCTTCGACTCCGACTCCGACTCCACTGCCCTGCATAAAACAAGAGAAGTAGAGTTTTTCATAGAACAAAAGTTGCTCAAAATGACCTCCTAAACAAGGGAAAATAATAACTTTCGAAAAAAATTGGGCTGTAGAGGGTTAAATTCAGGTTATATTTTGAAAATCTAACGTTTTTATGTTAAGGTTATGTTTTGGAAAGTTTGAAGAATTGATTGAAATTGACCAACTCTACATTTTTTTTACAAATAAAATTGCCACCTTCTACCCTTGTCCCACTACTCAAATTTAGATTGCCAGATTTTTCTAGTTTTTTAATCGGCACTTGGCCAGATTTTTTTAAATTTAGTTCTGTGATGTAACTACACTCAACCCCCGGTGGTTGGTCACTTTTTCGTTTGACACTTTTTTAGTTTGTACCCCGTTGGTTGGTCAAAGTCAAACTAAAAAGTGACGAACTGTCACTTTTTACACGGCGCTCACTTACACTATCAAATCAAACGTTTGGTAGTGTGTGTGAACCCCGTGTAAAAAGGGTGTCAAACTAAAAAGTGACCCCGTTCGTTTGACAACAGTTGGTGTCAAACCATCGGGTTTTGAGTGTACAAGTGTTTGAAAACAAAATACACTATTTATTTCAGTTTTCTCCCTACATCAAATTACACCACTTTCCCACCTTAAAACCATACCATCGCTAACTGTCTAAATCAATAACACTGCTCCACTCCATAAGAATTCGTGGATCCTCATCTACTAGCGTGGCAGCTCTTTGTCGTCGTCGTTTCGGTCTTAACTTTGCCTTCCAACGAAGCACCAAAATGTGTTCGGGCGCTCGTCTTCTTGATCATCGTCGCCGCCCGTTGCCTTTATCGTCTCTTGATCGAGAAACTTGGTCGTCGTCGTCGTCGCTGTCCAAAAAAAATGTGTGTGTGCCCAACGCACACATACACAGATTCGCATTTGTGTGTGCATGTGCCGAAAAACGCAGCAAGGTCGGCCAAATTTCTCAATAAGACCAGATTTCACCGGGCTGCAACATTCCACTCTAACGGCGGTTCTTGGCCGATGCAGTTCGCGACGAGGGTCCCCCTCAAGTCGACCCCTTAAACTCCGGGGTCCGGTTGCATTTAAAAGATCGCGCAAATCGGGAACGGACCTCAGTAGCTGTGAAGAACGTGGCGTGTGCGCTGTGCCGAAGAACGAACTAGCCTTGCCGAGGGAGAGGGCGCGAGAGAGCTAGTGAACGCAGGGACAAGTCAACTCAAGTCCGGACAAGTCTGACAACGCGGAAAAACGCTGGAGAACTGGAATTTTTGTGTGCTACTTTGGAGGCCGCAAATGTGTATGTGTGCGTGTGTGCGTGGTGTGTGGAGTTTGAAAAATTATGAACATATTTACATTTTAAATATTTGCGCCACAGTCGAAAGAGAGAGAGAGCTTGAACATTTCGCGAACAAGAAAGAAGAAAACCGGCTTAAAATTAAGTGAGAAATAAGCAAAAAAAAAGAAGAAAAGAGGAACCAACCAACGAAGTTATGTTCGGTCCCCCCGAACCGCGAGAGATTGAGCGGCGAAAAAAGTGGCAGTTTATTAGCGGTGACCGCAGCGCGCGAAAGTGTGTCCGAGCCGTCCCGAGTTCAATCCCAACGAGCGACGCACATGTCAGTGTGACATTCGAAAGAAAAGAAGAACTCTGACTTCATCGAAAACTTTTTTTTGCTCTTAACACGTTGTGTACACACAGATGGAACCCTAAAATGTAAATGTGTGAGATTGAGTGAGTGGAGCGCAAAAAAAATGAAAAATTGATGGTGATAAAAAATATATGTCGCGCCGAACTGAGTTGCGCCGATGGTGTAGTGACGTGATAAAGTTGAAACTTTTGTTGCTGTTGTTGCTTGAGTGATCTGCATTCGGTTTGATTGGCGTTGTCGTTGTCGAAAATGTGTCTGTGTTTGGACCACCACTCGGATATCGCGAAAAAAACACTTGGACAAAAAAACGGATTTGTGCACCCAAAGGAGAAGTTTGGCGTAAAATTTGGAGATAAGATGGTGATGTATTTAAAAAATTTGTTTTAAAAATGTGTAACTTACTGGAATACACCGGAACCGGGATAAGTATGACCACCAAAGACCACAGATAAACAAACGGATCTTACCAACCGTTCATAACGGTCACCCAGAATTTGAACAATCCATCCAGCTATTTTATTGTGCATCTTTATTCATTGAACAAAACATTAAATGGTTTTTATTTAACAAAAAAATGGTTAAGAAGTTCGACTTTTTAAACATAACAAACATGTTTGTAAACAAAACTCTCGATATTTTTGATTTGAAAAGTATGAAAGATTAAATCGTGAGATAAACGAAATTTAAAAATGAAACAGCATTCTGAAGATGCAATTTTTTTAAAAAAAATATGCAAATTCTGTGCGAAAATTTTATTACCAATTATAAGTATTTTTAATACCAAGCAAACTTTACATCACCAAATCCTTAACCTGATAAAGATCTGGTCCTTTTTAACTCGAAGATTTACAATTTTATGTTTCGACGTTTTAAAGTGTTGATATTTGCGATACCAAAACATGCGAGCAATTGTCTTCAAAAAAGGTTGATTCCATACATTTTTATTTGTTGGGTCATTGGTTCACCCATACAGGGACCATCCATAAACCATGTGAACACCTTAAGGGGGGTTTTCTAGTTTCTAGTTTTATTTTATTTCAGAAAATCATATCTCAGAATCCCGCTTGCAATTTTTTGATATATTGCGTAAAACAATTAGAAAATGCATGGATAATTATTTTTAAGCTTTGAGCTCGGCAAATTATTGTTTTTATTGGATATATAAGTCTGGAGTTTTTTTTTTTTTTTTTGAAAAGGTCCAATAAACCAAATTTCCAGTTTTTGCTTTTTGGGTGTTTTTGAAACCGCCTTGAGTCAGGGGTATCAAAAAAACCCAAAAAGCAAAAACTGAAAATTTGGTTTATTGGACCTTTTCAAAAAAAAAACTGCAGAAGTGTACTCAGCTATAAATGTTCCTAAATACCTTAGTATTTTTCATTAAAACAAAATTCATCATCTTTTTTTTGCAACGTCATTGGTGCAACCGTTTCGTATTTTGATGCCTCTGTGCTCTAATGTACTAAGCTTGCAAGTTTTCCTATCTAGTCAGCATAAGAGAACACAAAAGCTTAAATATATTAAAAAATGAGGTTTGCCTAAAAACGTCAGAAAACTAATTATTTGACCACCCTATTTCGGATAACAAATAAAATCCAAATTTGAGCTTAATCGGAGCTCTTTTGATCTAGATCCTGCTGGATCGACGTGGAATCGCTCATAGGAGAAATGCATTTAAATCAAAAATATTTGCAAAAGTTGTGTCATGATTAAGCTGGACATGAAATTAGGAATTATTACTGTATAACAAAAGCAGTATAATGAAGACGATATAAAACATGAAATTAATAAATTGTAAGCCTTTTTCATAAAACACCCAAAGAAAAAAATAAATATCTCACTTTTTATCAAAAATGGCTTTTGACTAAGATTTGAATTTTTGAGTTCAAATAACGTCATGCTTCGAAATCCGGACACTTAGTAGCATATCATTTTTGAATTAGCTGGCAAAAAATCACGTAATAGGTTGTAAATGTTTAAAAATGGGTAATTCTCTACCAACTCACACGAAATCGGGAAAAGTTGCCCCGACCCCTCTTCGATTTGCGTGAAACTTTGTCCTAAGGGGTAACTTTTATTCCTGATCACGAATCCGAGGTCCGTTTTTTGATATCTCGTGACGGAGGGGCAGTACGACCCCTTCCATTTTTGAACATGCGAAAAAAGAGGTATTTTCAATAATTTGCAGCCTGAAACAGTGATGAGATAGAAATTTGGTGTCAAAGGGACTTTTATGTAAAATTAGACGCCCAATTTGATGGCGTACTCAGAATTGCGAAAAACGTATTTTCATCGAAAAACACTAAAACGTTTTAAAATTCTCCCATTTTCCGTTACTCGACTGTAAAAATTTTGGAACATGTCATTTTATGGGAAATTTAATGTACTTTTCGAATCTATTGACCCAGAAGGGTCATTTTTCATTAGAACAAATTTTTCATTTTAAAATTTCGTTTTTTCTAACTTTGCAGGATTATTTTTAGAGTGTAATAATGTTCTACAAAGTTGTAGAGCAGACAATTACAAAAAAATTGATATATAGACATAAGGGGTTTGCTTATAAACATCACGAGTTATCGCGATTTTACAAAAAAAAGTTTTGAAAAAGTTACTTTTTGCGTTTTTCTTTGTTTCGTCGTCCGTGTCTGTCGCGGGTGACCATGAACGGCCATGATTGATGACGACCAACTTTTTCAAAACTTTTTTTTCGTAAAATCTTGATAACTCGTGATGTTTATAAACAAACCCCTTATGTCTATATATCAAAATTTTTGTTCTACAACTTTGTAAAACATTGTTACACTCTAAAAAATAATCCTGCACAGTTAGAAAACACGAAATTTTAAAATGAAAAATTTTGTTCTAAATGAAAAAATGACCCTTCTGGGTCAATGTAGATTCAAAAAGTACATTAAATTTCCCATAAAATGACATGTTCCAAAAATTTTTACAGTCGAGTAACGGAAAATGGGAGAATTTTTAAAACGTTTTTATTGTTTTTTCGATGAAAAATACGTTTTTCGAATTTGAGTACGCCATCAAATCGGGCGTCTAATTTTACATAAAAGTCCCTTTGACACCAAATTTCTATCTCATCACCGTTTCAGGCTGCAAATTATTGAAAATACCTCTTTTTCGCATGTTCAAAAATTGAAGGGGTCGTACCGCCCCTCCGTCACGAGATATCAAAAAACGGACCTCGGATTCGTGATCAGGGACAAAAGTTACCCCTTAGGACAAAGTTTCACGCAAATCGAAGAGGGGTCGGGGCAACTGCTGTGTGAGTTGGCGGAGAATTACCCAAATGGAGCCTAACATTTCAAAAGGGCACAAAACTTTTGTAAACAATAGTGTATCCCTTTCAATCGAATGACAGTTTGCATAAGGTGTGAGAGGGATACACTCTTGTTTACAAAAGTTTTGTGCCCTAATGAAATGGAAAGCACGAAATATCATCATGATCTTGCAAAAGATGTCTTTTCTAACAATTTTTCATCAGAATTTGAAAATTAAAATGACTTGATATGCTTCGAATCCCGGACACTGAAAGAAGCTGATTTGAAATCCGGACACTTTTGCTTCGATTTCCGGACACTCGGCTTTTCTTACGAATTGCACAAATTTGGATTGAAATTTTAGTGAATGGCAATCTTTAGGTCCCAAATAAGCTGTTAACATCAAAACATTCGAAACATTGTATAGAATTTTACTAGAATTTAAAGCAGTGTTTCTCAACCGGTGAGGAATTCCCCCCTGGGGGGGAATTTGGCCATTCTTGGGGGGGAATGAGGATGCAATAGAAAAGTAATGCCTTTAAACAAGCTTGTAAAAATAATCCATGTCTGAAACTTTCTTTGAAACTATCGAATTGGAAGAAATATTTCTACTATAAAAATAAAAGTCCGTTAAAAAAGGAATGTTTTTTTTAAACACATTTTTATGAGTTTTTGCTCTATTTTTCAGAGATTGATAAACTCTCCTAAAATTTAAGAGTTCTATGAAAAACTAAATTGAACTTAAAAAACTAACTTAATCCACCTATGTGGTTGATGCCTTCCTCACTTTTTACCAACAATCGGTAATATGAGTGGTTTGGACACATATTTCAGCTATTTTTTTTAGGTCCAGAAAAATAAGTACACAGATATAACTTAAGTTGTCATAACTCGAGACAGGGTTGCCAGATTTTCAATGATGTGGACTCGTTGGAAAGGTCTCTTGATTACCTAACCAACGATGGGTCGGATGATGGATCCGGACATCGTTTACATGCATTTAAGTGAGATCCGGCTTCAAAAAAGTACATAAATATCACTTAAGTGGTCATAACTCGAGACAGGGTTGCCAGATTTTCAATTATATGGACTCGTTGGAAAAGTCTCTTACCTAACCAATGATGGGTCAGATGATGGATCCGGACATCGTTTACATGCATTTAAGTGAGATCCGGCTTCAAAAAAGTACATAAATATCACTTAAGTGGTCATAACTCGAGACAGGGTTGCCAGATCTTCGATGTTGTGGACTCGTTGGAAAGGTCTATAAATTACCTAACCAACGATGGGTCTGATGATGGTTCCGGACATCGTTTACATACATTAAAGTAAGATCCGGCTTCAAAAAGGTACATAAATATCACTTAAGTGGTCATAACTCGAGACAGGGTTGCCAGATCTTCGATGATGTGGACTCGTTGGAAAGGTCTTTTGATTACCTAACCAACGATGGGTCGGATGATGGATCCAGACATCGTTTACATGCATTTAAGTGAGATCCGGCTTCAAAAAAGTACATAAATATCACTTAAGTGGTCATAACTCGAGACAGGGTTGCCAGATCTTCGATGTTGTGGACTCGCCGGAAAGGTCTCTTGATTACCTAACCAACGATGGGTCGGATGATGGATCTGGACATCGTTTACATACATTTAAGTGAGATCCGGCTTCAAAAAAGTACATAAATATCACTTAAGTGGTCATAACTCGAGACAGGGTTGCCAGATCTTCGATGTTGTGAACTCGTTGGAAAGGTCTCTTGATTATCTAACCAATGATGGGTCAGATGATGGATCCGGACATCGTTTACATGCATTTAAGTGAGATCCGGCTTCAAAAAAGTACATAAATATCACTTAAGTGGTCATAACTCGAGACAGGGTTGCCAGATCTTCGATGTTGTGGACTCGCCGGAAAAGTCTCTTGATTACCTAACCAACGATGGGTCGGATGATGGATCTGGACATCGTTTACATACATTTAAGTGAGATCCGGCTTCAAAAAAGTACATAAATATCACTTAAGTGGTCATAACTCGAGACAGGGTTGCCAGATCTTCGATGTTGTGAACTCGTTGGAAAGGTCTCTTGATTATCTAACCAATGATGGGTCAGATGATGGATCCGGACATCGTTTACATGCATTTAAGTGAGATCCGGCTTCAAAAAAGTACATAAATATCACTTAAGTGGTCATAACTCGAGACAGGGTTGCCAGATCTTCGATGTTGTGAACTCGTTGGAAAGGTCTCTTGATTATCTAACCAATGATGGGTCAGATGATGGATCCGGACATCGTTTACATGCATTTAAGTGAGATCCGGCTTCAAAAAAGTACATAAATATCACTTAAGTGGTCATAACTCGAGACAGGGTTGCCAGATCTTCGATGTTGTGGACTCGTTGGAAAGGTCTATAAATTACCTAACCAACGATGGGTCTGATGATGGTTCCGGACATCGTTTACATACATTAAAGTAAGATCCGGCTTTAAAAAGGTACATAAATATCACTTAAGTGGTCATAACTCGAGACAGGGTTGCCAGATCTTCGATGATGTGGACTCGTTGGAAAGGTCTTTTGATTACCTAACCAACGATGGGTCGGATGATGGATCCGGACATCGTTTACATGCATTTAAGTGAGATCCGGCTTCAAAAAAGTACATAAATATCACTTAAGTGGTCATAATTCGAGACAGGGTTGCCAGATCTTCGATGTTGTGGACTCGCCGGAAAGGTCTCTTGATTACCTAACCAACGATGGGTCGGATGATGGATCTGGACATCGTTTACATACATTTAAGTGAGATCCGGCTTCAAAAAAGTACATAAATATCACTTAAGTGGTCATAACTCGAGACAGGGTTGCCAGATCTTCGATGTTGTGAACTCGTTGGAAAGGTCTCTTGATTATCTAACCAATGATGGGTCAGATGATGGATCCGGACATCGTTTACATGCATTTAAGTGAGATCCGGCTTCAAAAAAGTACATAAATATCACTTAAGTGGTCATAACTCGAGACAGGGTTGCCAGATCTTCGATGTTGTGGACTCGCCGGAAAGTTCTCTTGATTACCTAACCAACGATGGGTCGGATGATGGATCTGGACATCGTTTACATACATTTAAGTGAGATCCGGCTTCAAAAAAGTACATAAATATCACTTAAGTGGTCATAACTCGAGACAGGGTTACCAGATCTTCGATGTTGTGGACTTGTTTGAAAGGTCTTTTGATTACCTAACCAACGATGGGTTGGATGATGGATCCGGACATCGTTTACATGCATATAATTGAGATCCGGATATATGTGAAAACACATTTTTATACATAACTTTTGAACTACTTATCGAAACTTCAAACAATTCAATAGCGATGTATGGGACCCTAAACCAAGTCGAATGCAACTGGTTCGATCAAAATCAGTTCAGCCAGTGCTGAGAAAACTTGGCAAGATTTTGAACACATACATACATACACACACACACACATACACACACACACACACACACACAGACATTTGTTCAGTTTTCGATTCTGAGTCGATATGTATATATGAATGTGGGTCTTCGAGCTTTTGATAAAAAGTTCATTTTTAGAGCAGGATTATAGCCTTACCTCAGTGAGGAAGGCAAAAATCTGGAATTTTTTGCATTGAATTTGAGCAGCAGATTTTATATTTTTTCGTGAATTTTCTCATCTCTTTTCAAGTATTTTGATTATCGCCTCTGAAATATTTCAGTGAAATGTTTCTCATTTTTGGTAAACTCATATTTTTATTTAATTTAATTGTTTTGGCTTTGAAATGAAAGTTGATGTTAGAATTCATCAAATAACACAGTTTTGACATTTATTATGCAAACTTATATTCAAATAATTGTTAAAACAAAATCAGGTGTCCGGGTTTCCAAGCTTCCGGGAATTCGAATCATGCCGTTATAATCTGCAGATGGCCGAAACCAAGAAGTAGTCTGAAATGTAACGAAGATGAATTACGTCTCATTTATCACCGAAAAGCATCAACTAGAGCCAAAAAAGTCATTCTCGGTGATCAAAACTACCAAAAAATTAAAGGAGCTGATCTTTTTTGGTATTTTTTGCAAAAAAAAATCAATTAGAAACCTAGGTTTCAACATTTGGATGAAAAAAGTGTTTTGAAATGCATTTAACCCGCGCCCAGTTGATTTCCAATTATTAGTTTTCAAAATATCGAGTTATCGACGGAAATTATTTTTCACGAAAAAAAATCTTTTCGTCTGACTGTACATTGGTATTTCATGAAAATTTTAAATGTTTTCACATGAGTTCAAACATGCTAAATATGATAATAAACGCAGGAAATGCATTTAAACTGAGCAATTCTCTACCAAAACCGGAAATGGATTTTATTTGTATTTTTTGATTTGGTTCATACTTTTGTGGGGGCCTTCCCTATGGCCAAAGAAGCTATTTTGTGTCGTTGGTTCTTCCATGCCAGTCTCCATACAATTTTGGATGCTGTCCATACAAAAAAATGGCACGAACATATTCAAACAGCTGTAGCTTTTGAGTGAATTTTCTGATCAATTTGGTGTCTTCGGTAAAGTTGTTGGTATTGTTGAGGACTATTTATAAAAAAATAGGTACACGGAACAAAAAAATTGCAGTATTTTGATCAACCTTTTTTCCACAAAAACTCAATTTCCCAAATACGTATTTTTTTTAATTTTTGAGATTTTTTGTTATGTTTTAGGGGACAACTTTTGAGCTATAGAGAAGTATGGTCTAAAAATCTGCGCCGAGTTATGATTTTTTGAAAAAAAGTGATTTTTAGAAAAAATTGAAATTTTATGCAGAACAAATTTGACTTATTTTTTATGTAAAATTGAATTTGCAATCGAAAAGCGCTTGAAGATTTTTTGATACAGGGCTCCGTTTTCAAGTTATAGCTGCTTTAAGAAAAGAAACACGAAAATTGATGTTTTTAAGTCTCATCAAAACAACCCACCATTTTCTAATGTCGATATCTCAGCAACTAATGATCCGATTTTCAATAATAAAGCATGAAACATTCGTAAAATTTTCCGATCTTTTCGAAAAAAATATTTTGAAAAAAAATGTTCAAAGTTTGTTTTTTTTAAACATTAATTTTCATTAAAATTTTGAGGTTTCCGAAAACATTTTTTTGCTTCCTGATTAATCAGGCCGTCATTGAAGGGTGTGGGCGACATATGCTTTGAAAAATATTTGCAACGGCCTTAAATAATAGAAACCAAAAATAAATTGGAAAACCCGTAAAAAATACCCCACTGGAATGGGTCATACAGACGGTACATTTCATATTTCATTTAGAAAATAACTATTTGCATTTGTTCCACAGACCCTTCTCAAATGTCACCCCCCTCGACCACGCTGCCGATCGTGACTTGAATTCCCAAAGAACAAAGAGGTTCGCACATAACCGCAGCCCTCGCAAGTGACCAGCGCGTAGAATGCAGATTAGCAGCTTAACACAGTGACTAACTCACACACACGCACACAGATGTAATCTAGCCTCTCCTAGGCTTTGTCTGTTACCAATTTCCAAGCGGTAGTTCAAGATTCGCTAGCCAGACATAGCCTGACAGAGGTTAGGTGAAATCTGAAATGTCAACGAACGGAGTGAGCGATTTGAGTTCAGTGATTTGGACGACAACGACGACGGCGGTGGCGGAGAATTGCGTGGGATTTATGTGACCAAATTGTGGCGAGATGGAGTTTTTTTTGCCGGACCGGAATTGGTTGTGTAGTGAATGGACTTGAAACACGGTGAGAAGGGTAAACAAAGGTAAGACTTCTAATTTTATAAGTAGGCTTAGTGATTTTCACGCTCAAAAAATACAAATTTCACGGGGACCTCAATTTCAATACACCAAATTTAACGCAAATTTCGCGGAACGTGAATTTTTTAAATATCTCTGAAAATCTTATATTTAAATCACAGAAACAACTTTTATGTTTCATTATATATTATTCTTCAATAAACTAAAAAAAGTGCCTTATTTTGAACGTGACACAAAAAAAAATTCTCATAATTTTCAAAAAAGTTTGCACCTGCTATATATCTTTGAAACAAAATGTAGGGCATGCGTTTTCTCATTTACTGAACTGCTTTTTTAAATATTCGACTAATAAAGCTAAAAAGTTTTCGCTGATTTGCTTCTGTTTTATCATTTTACATTTTTTTAAATTTCATATCAAAGCAAGATTGAACAAACTTGTTTAACCAAATGACTAAAATAATTTGAATTTTCTGCGACAGTTAACCCATTCAAAATAATGTTAAATGTTTTCATCTAACTTATCAAAAACTTAATTTAAAATCAATAGACAAAAATAATATAATTTGTAACGAAATCGAAATTTTCAATTCAAAATGAGAAGAAAAAAAAAAAGAAGTATTTTTCAACTTTCACAAGAATTATCCACCCAAATATTCAAATATTGTTAAAATTAAACAGGACTCAGAAAAATATCTGAAATGTTTTAAAAGGTGATTAAAAAATACTCTTCATTTTATTTGAATAAATCAAAGCTGTATTATTTATTCTACTCAAACAATACATTTCAAATAAAATAGCAGCAAAATGTTTGAAAATATTACTAAATTTAGTTAGTTTCTAAAAAACTGAACAATTCTTCAACTGGTTCATAGCTTATAGCTGATTAGATCTTTTCAAAAAAAACTTTAGATTTCACGCTATTCAATTGAAAACTAATAATATTTACTTAAATAGTCTGTGTGGATCAAATATTTATTATTTTGTTATTTAAAGTAATGATTTGATAAAATTGATAAATTTGACGAAGTTAAGGCCGTCTACGAAATCGTCAAAATCACTAACTCTATATTAGTAATTAAACCAGGGTGTTCACTCGCTTAACTTTACAGTAATTCATAAGATTATTTTTATTCCTTTTGAGTTTGATAAATTATTTTAAGAAATATCGTTACAGTTTCACACAAACTTGCAATTTCACGGGATTTCGCGGAAAGCAAAATTTCACGGATTTCAGGCTTTCCGCGAAATCGTGAAATTTCACTAACCCTTCTTATAAGGTTTAAGAGTTTCATTGAACCTGTCGTTGATATGATTGATCTAGTCACTGATGCAAGTTCACAGTGAATGTTTGATAAAATACATGTTTTGATTGATGCAATATCTTACCACCACTAACTGAGTAGTTATACATCGTCACTTGGGTGTGTTTCACTTAATCGCAATCTTTAGCACAGTTTTTTATATAATCAAACGAAATATAAATTTGACTATCCGAAATTACAAAAAAAAACAATAAATATACAATCTATAGATATCTATATACAAACTGAAAATAATAATTTATAAAAAGTAAACAAAAACATTATTGTTTTTTACACTGTTTAACAGGCATTTGAAAGAAAGCCAAACCTTAAATAAAAAAATCATACAGAAAAGGCAAAAGCAAAACCATTTAAGTTCTTTCATGTAAATTCTCCCTTTTTCTCGAGCTTAGGAGTTTAGGTGTTAAGTAAACAACATGTTTCAAGAACTGACAAAAACTAACAACAATTGACTCTTAAAAACTGATTCTTGTTCTTCTCAATGAATGAATATCAGTACATTTATTGCAATGTAAAATAACTCATAGAATCTAAAATTTTGAAAATCCACCTCACTTAAAAAAAATACAATGAACTGTTTTAGCAAATTGGAGCAACCTCCAGTATCTTCGTGTGACAAATAATTAAACTATTTCTGATAAGTTTTCAAGAAAAACTTCACATAAAAATATACTTTAAATGTTTTTTTCAAATGTTAGTACAGAATCATTTGTGGAATTGATCTCAAAATTTCCAAATAAACATTAAAACATAACTTGAAAATTAAAAAACAGATAAGCAATACTGCAGCTTTTGCATTATCATTTTCAATCTTTAAAAAGTGCTACACGTGCCAAAGCCAAAAACACCAGTTCCGGGCAAACACGGCCACCTTTGCATACAAAGTAATGTCATTAATTTAAAAAAATCGCGGCCATTTGCGGTCACCAAACCGCAAACTTTCACAAAACCTGACAGTTTGATTGGAGAGGTTCGCGCGGAGAAAAGAATATGCGCGATTTCTGAACGGGAGAAATTACCATATCTTGTAAATGACGCAAACAGCGACGGACCTGAGCGGCGGAAATATTGTGCGTGTTGTTGTGTATCCAAAAACCTGTTTTCATTTTCGACGATTAACGCCCGCAAAACATATTATACGTCAGGGGAGAGGACACCTTCGAACGCTAAAAATAACGGACAAATCATACTACATTTTGGGGGGGGTTTGAGGTGAACATATTGATAAAATCTGCTGCTAAATTTGTTTTGCAACTAAAAATTATTAAAAATATAACATTTCCGGAGTTTTTTTTTTTGAAATGGTTCCAAGTTGAAATTTCCAGTTTTTGCCTTTTTGGGTGATTTAGTAAAGGGTATTAAAAAACACCTAAAAAGCAAAAACTGAAAATTTGGTTTTTTGGACCTTTTCAAAAAAACTCCAGATTTCAATTATAATGTATTGTTTACAAACTTTTGTCGAAATAAAAAAAATGCTGATGAGAGCTCAATTAAATTTGATGTAGAATTCAACTGTATTTATTACCTTTCATAGTTTTCTTCAACAGCCGCCGGCGTCATCGTTTGCCTGTTTCTCTAAACATATGCTCCGAGTGGTTTTCAGCATTGAACTTGAAAACAAGCTAAACAAGTTGTTGCTGTTCCGATCGTCGTTAGAACGTTCGGCTATTTTCGTCTCTTTCAATTAGGCCACACTAACGTAGCGTGGTTTGAGTGCAGCCAGCTAAGCATATGACTTGGAACTGTTTATGGGACAATAAGAGATGGTATCGAGTCTATTGGGAATATTATGAAATGAAGAAACTTGTTTTTCTTACTTTTTAAGATTGATAGAATTTATGGAGTGAAAGAAGTGTGAAATAACAGAATTATTTTATTATAAATTTGTCAAACAAATTTTAACACATATGTTTAATTCGTAATACAGTGAACTCTCTCGTTGTCGATATTTGAGGGACCATCGAGAGAGACGCATGCTACTTGAAGGGGCTGCAAAATTTATTGACAGCTAGAGCAATATTGATATCGAGAAGATCGACAACCAGAGAGTCAACTGTTATTAACTACTCTTGTTTTGTTTTTTTATGTTCTGTGTTCAGTGTTTTTTATATTCATTTATCTTATTTGGCTTTGATATTTAGTTTCTTTTTTTTAATAATAAGCTAATTTTACAAGGTTTTTTCTAAAGACGAGAAAACTTAGCAAAGGTTTCTATTTCAGACATTCTTCAAAGTTAGGTAGCAATTAGAAATATGTTTTTTTCTTCAAGTGTTATTTCTAGAGAGGAATTTACATATTTTTTAAATTCAAAAAAAATATTTTTTTAAAAAGTTCAACCAAAATTTAACAAAATTCCATAAGTGTACTGCTATCTTTGCGAGTGTATGCCGACAAAGTTTGCCGAAATTGAGTTTGTGTGATAAAAAGTGGAATAAAAAAATCGGGATTTTTTCCGTGTACTTATTTTGTCCGAAAAGTCCAAATTCTAACCAACATCGTTGCCAAAGACATCAAATCGATCATAAAACCACTCTCCTCCCCCCTAGATACAAATCTAATATTATCATGGCTCTATATGGTACACCTCTCCGATTTTTTTTCTTTTAAAATCATATGAATTGCCTTTTTTGACTGAATATAACATCAATATTTTTTGCAAAATATTCAATTTGATCTGAACCTCATCTTTTATGTATTCCAAACAAAACCTTACAGAAATAATGAAAATATCACTAAATTTATGAATCATACTACTGTCGAAAATTAGTTTTTCGAATTCATGAAGATAAAGTTTTTTAATCGTTTGCTCATGTTGCCAAATGCAAAAACTCAAAAATTATTTCAAAAATGCAAACAAAAAAATAAAAAAATTGAAGTAACAAGCCATGTTCTCAATATTTGACTGAAAAAAAGTATTTAAAGTGCATTTTACACCTGTCTAGTTGTTTTGCAATCATTAGTTTTCAAAATATCCAAGTATTGAAGAGATTTTTTTTCGCCGAAAATAACTGTTTGCGGTGCTGTAGGGGATAGTGGGGAGACTTGATCGCACATAACTCTGTCAATTTCTCACAAAACTATGAACTTTTTGCATGAATTGAAAGCATAAACCAGGGGTGACCAAAGTATGGCCCGCGGGCCAAACGTGGCCCGCGATGTGATTTTTTGTGGCCCGCGGACTTATTTTGAATGATCATGTAAAATGGCCCGTTTGACACTTGTAAAGCAATTTTATACTTTTCAAAATTAGAATTATTACATTTTATATGCTGACCTTTTTTGTTTATAAAATAAGATTGATATTTAATCCCCATTTTACGACACAAATATTTTGTCCAATAATCATAATAATTAAAACAATTTCACACGTTTCAATTTGAGTAAACTAGTTAATATTGTCCAAACTTTCATCAAACATTTTTAGAAATATTTATAACAGGTTCGAATTAGACTTTGGTAGAAATCTGTGCTAATTGCATAATAAGTATTTATTTCATTATTAACACCTAAACTCCCAAGCTCAAGAAAAAGGGGGAATTTGTATGGAAATTCCCCCTTTTTCTCGAGCTAGGAAGTTTAAAACTTAATGAGAAGTCATAATGACCCTTTTCATGAAATGACCATCAAATTTACTTTGCACTTAGAAACCTTCCCTCGGCATTCAAACTCATGACAGGTGGATAACTAATCTAATTGATTACCATTTGATTCAGGCAGACAAAATGTTGAAATCGGACGAACAAGGCTGATGAAAATATGTTACAAAGCTTTTAATAATTGGATCGAAAAACTAGGAGCAAAAAAATTTTTTTTTCAAAAACTTCAAAATATCAAGGAAATTTACGTGCAACTTGCTACTGAAATCCATTAAAAATGCATTCCTCTGCATTCAGAATCATTTTGATCATGGTCGGATGGTTGAATTTTGGTTTGTTTTCGATGAATACGTGTTATTCGCCAAAGTGTTTTTTTCGTCGAGAATAAAATCAACATTTCTGATAAAAAAGTGACATTTTGTCTTTTATATTGTTATTTTTTATTAATGAAAGTGTTTTAAAAATAACGGAAATTTCAGACAACTTCAACCTATTTTTTTTTAAAATGGCCTTTTATGTAAATTTGGCCCGCAAGCTCATTTGAGCTTCAAATTTGGCCCGGCCTTCAAAAACTTTGAGCACCCCTGGCTTAAACATTCAACTATGTTTGGCTGATAAGGGTATTTCATCAGAAAAACTCTTCAAATCATGCCAAGCGTTTTAAAAAACTATTTTAAACCGGCATTTTCAAAATGTTAGGGGTAACTTGATCCCCCTTTCAACATTTTGAAAAAATCTTAAGCATAATGTTTCTTATTCACTTTAAATTTTCTATAAGTTACAGCAATTTCACATTAAACATGACGTTTGTGTTCAAAATATAACAAGTTAAGCATGCAAAGTATTTAAAAACTAAAAATTTTCTTTTTCAGACAAAAATTGGACATGTTTACAAAAGCTGGTAATTTTTGTTAACAAAACTTTTGAAAAATGGTTCAAACTGCAGTAAGTTATGTACAACTATACTAAAGGAAACTATGTACGAAAACCCAGCCCAATTATTTAATCTTGAGGCTGATTCCAGTGACTGTAAAAATGCAGGGATCAAGTGTCCCTAAACGCAATTTTTTAAACAATTGATTGTAAAAAAAGTATGACGATAAATTTAACGTCACATGCGTAAGGGTTTTGGAGTTGATATGTTTATCAAACAATTCATTTATAAATATTTTTTTTGAATAATTTTTGAGTGTTTTTACACTTATAAAAACAAAGAAAAAAGATCTCTTGGAAGTTTTTTGCAGCACTTTTTAGAAAAATGTGTGTAACTCAATCTAAACATTTTTTTTCTTTGTTTTCTACAATGAGTTTTACTCAATTTCGCACACCTTTCTAAAACAAAGCTAATTGTTTTACCCACCTGCTGACGAGATACAGGCTTGGGATCAAGTGTCCCCGGGAATCAAGTCTCCCCAGTCTCCCCTACATTGAAATTCCACAAAAATTGAAAATATTTTTGATCGATACCAGACATGCTAAATATGATTTTAAACGCATGAAAATGCATTTCTAATTGTTTTCAGTTGGTAGACTTCTATTTCCTTTAAAATTTTGAAGTTTTTTGAAAAAATATTTTTTGCCCCCTGATTTTTCGAACCGGTTTTAAATGGAGGGAGGGGGTGGCGACATAAAGTTTGAAAAGTATTTGCAACGGCTTTATTTTCAATATACTTCGTTTTTAGAAATAATGCAAACACTACAGAATTTGGTTTTTGAAAACCCTAATTCATTTTCAAAGAACTGCGCATGTGAAAAGATGTTTGGAAGAAAGTAAAACCCTTAAAAATATGAACTGGTCATGTTTGGAAATAATTTAAAAAAACAGCTGATTTATTTTTAGACATTTATTTTTGCAAACAACTGGCTATTTAGAAAAAAAATGCAAAACAAATAGAAATGAATAAAGTCATGTTATCCTCGGACAAATCTAGAAAAAATTTCTGTCGAAGGGCCCCCCTGGTACCACCAGTGTAAGAACTGTTTGTGGTCATGTGTCAAAGAATGCAAAATCTACTGGAATTTTTATTTTTGTTCAATATAATGCAAAAACTCTCAGAAAAGAATAAAATCATCTTTTCAATATTGCAAAGAACTAATCATGTTTTAAAAAAAATACTTGCCAGTGTTTACAGATTGGTGGATTTTTTTAATACACATCCACAAGGCTGATAAAAGCTGTACAATAAAATTGATGTAAAGTCATCTATGGCCAATCGGGATACGTGTGGTGAATTGATGCTGCTGTTGTAGTCATGTTTTTGTTCAATATTTTGATATTGTTGTTCATTTGTGGTTAAAACAGACACAGAACAAAAAATGCTAGATTAACTTCCAAATTTGAAACTTTTAAGTGCACTGGAAACTGGTCCATATTTGAATTGTAGTCTTGTTTCGAAATTTTTTAATTCACGTCGTTTATGAACGGTCCCGTCTGTGCTCGTTCGTATATTACTGTTCGTTTTGCAAAATATGCGCACTTCGAATATTAAGTGATTCATTTTGCTCACTGTTTCTCCTCGATTTTCACGAAAAGAAAGCTCTTCCGTGAAAGGAGGGTGCGGCAAACTCCAGTTCTTATTTTTAAATAACAAATTTGCCAATTTCCTAAGAAATACATAAAGTAGTGTTTAATTCAAAAAGTTCAAACGGTTCAAAGCAAATTGTCCAACCGCGATTATCCAACCAAATGAACCAAGATAAACCCACTTTCAAAATGATGTCATTAAGCCACAAATCATTTCCGGCCGGTTCGATTAGTCAGTGCAATTACACAAACCAACCGTCGAGGCGACTTTCTTTGCCTTCGATTCGATTGGCACCTGGGCGGAGGTTACTTAACAAACTTCGACGACTTACTTCACGCACGGACAAGACGGTAGTACTATCCTCTATGGCTTTGGGGCATTTTGTGGTTCAAGAGATGACACACAGCAAGAGAGATGTTACACCAGGAAGGTCGAACCAAATCCGGACTGACAACCAGAGCAACTGGTTTCGTTTTTCGTTTTTCGTTAGGTAACACACTCTGGATGCGTCAAGACTCTTGACTCGACGGTAGGATGCATAATTTAAGGAGTGCTAGTTGTATGAAAATTATCTAGTTTACTTCATGATTTTTTCCAAGTTCCACTGTATACCATTTTTATAACTTTTAAAAAATCATAACGTGCCATAAACTGAGGTGAGATTGATAGCCCGGGGTGACATTGATAGAAATTTGAATTGGCCACTAATTTGAATACAATTCTGAAAAATGTTGAGCTATGAATTTGACGGGCATTTGAAAAACCTATCAAAGTCACCCCGGGCTATCAATGTCACCCCAGTTTACGGTAATAAAAATCATAAAAAATCATTGATCAAAAACCTGAAATTCCTCAACCCTCACGTGTCAGCTGTTCTCGGAACGAGGCCAACCTCAAACACCTTCAACTGTAAACCAAAGCAGCATGAAGACTTAGTACCTCCTACTAGCGACGTGAATGATGGTACGGTGGTGATTGGTATTCATGAACGCAGCTGTAACATACCTACTTTTGCCGATGGACGTGTTGGCCCAAGAAGAAAGTAAATATATTTGCGTTCATTTGCGAGCGCGAGAAAGAAGGCATCCTCCACCGCCGATTGTGGGACACTCGGAAGACCCGAGAAATGCCATGTTTAATACACCTATTTATTTATATTAGGGGAGAGTGGGGAGACTTGATCCCCTTTTTTTGTATCGCACATAACTCTGTCAATTTCTCACAAAACTATAAACTTTTTGCATGAGTTGAAAGCTTAAACATTCATCTATGTTTGATGAGGGTATTTCATCAGATTAACTCTTCGAATCATGCCAAGCGTTTTAAAAAATATTTTAAACGGGCATTTTAAAATGTTAGGGTAATATGATCCCCTTTCAACATTCTGAAGAAATCTTAAGCAAAATGTTTTTATTCACTCCAAACTTTTAATTCTATGTTACAGCAATTTACATAAAACCTGTAACGTTTTCTTCAAAATATAAAGTTTATATGTAAAATATTTAAAACTTAATATTATTTTTTGGGACCAAAATTAAGCATGTTAACAAAAGCTGGAAATTGTTTAAAATTTTTTGAAAAAGGTACAAACTGTAAGTTATGTACAACTATACTAAAGGAAACCATTAATGAAAACCCAGCCCATCATTTAATCTTGAGGCAGATTCAAGTGACTGTAAAATGCAGGATCAAGTCTCCCTAAACTCACTTTTTTAAACAATTGATTGTAAAAATAGTATGACGATAAATTTAACATCAAATGCGTATGGTTTTGAGTTGATAAGTTTATCAAACAATTCATGTATGAAAATATTTTTGAATAATTTTTGAGTGTTTACTATACATATCAAAACAGAAAAAGATCTCTTGAAGTTTTTGTAGCCTGTTTCAGAAAAAATGTGTAACTCAATCTAAACATTTTTAATTTTCTGTGTTTTCTACAATGAGTTATAGTTAATTTGCACAACTTTCTAAAACAAAGCTAATTGTTTTACCCACATGCTGACGAGATACAGGCTTGGGATCAAGTGTCCCCGGGGATCAAGTCTCCCCACTCTCCCCTATAGGTAAGCAGGTGATGGGATAAGTGTTGGTTCAGTTTTCTTGAGTGTATGCGAAATCGTTGGAAAGAGACGATGATAGCAATTATGTACTTGATTCATACTTAAACATAATCTGATAAATTTAATTAATTTTATATTTTAGCATTTCTGTTTTGAATTACAATCCCTACAATTATAAGGATCTCTGAAAATGTAAAAATTCAAGAGCATACAAAATGGCTAACTGTATTAATAATTGGGTAATTCTCCGCCAACTCACACAGCAGTTGCCCCGACCCCTCTTCGATTTAGAAACTTTTCCTTTGGTCTTAATCTCGATCACGAATTCGAGGTCCGTTTTTGATATTCGTGATTTTGGGTCTCTTCCAACATGCGAAAGAGGTTTTTTCAGGTGCCTGAAACGGTGATGAGAATTTGCGTCAGCGATGCTTGATTGCGCATCAGAATCTTCATCGAAAAACACTAAAAGTTCTGTAAATCTCCCATTTTCCGTTCTCGATTGTACCTTTGAAACATGTCGCATAATGGGAAATTTATAGCTTTTTCGAATTACATTGTCCAGAGGGTCATTTTTTCATTTAGAACAAAATTTTTTCATTTTACTTCGTGTTTTTCTAATTTTGCAGGGTTATAACACAGCCCATTAAAGCAGAAAATACTGATATATAGACATAAGTGGGTTTGTTTATAAACATCACGAGTTATCGCGATTTCACGAAAAAGTTTCGAAAAGTTGGTCGTCATCGATCATGGCTGTTCATGGTCACCCAAGACAGACACGGACGACGAAACAGAGAAACGCAAAAAGCAACTTTTCAAAACTTTTTTCGTAAAATCGCGATAACTTGTGATGTTTATAAGCAACCCCTTATGTCTATATATCAAAATTTTGTAATTGTCTGTTCTACAACTTTGTAGAACATTGTTACCTAAAAAAATAACCCTGCAAAGTTAGAAAAACACGAAATTTTAAAATGAAAAATTTTGTTCTAAAGAAAAATGACCCTTCTGGGACAATGTAGATTCGAAAAGTACATTAAATTTCCCATTAAATGACATGTTCCAAAATTTTTTACAGTCGAGTAACGGAAAATGGAGGATTTTTAAAACTTTTTAGTGTTTTTTCGATGAAAATACGTTTCGAATTCGAGTACGCCATCAAATCGGCGTCTAATTTACATAAAAGTCCCTTTGACACCAAATTTCTATCTCATCACCGTTTCAGGCTGCAAATTATTGAAAAATACCTCTTTGCATGTTAAAATGGAAGGGTCGTACCGCCCTCCGTCACGAGATATCAAAAAACGGACCTCGGATTCGTGATCAGGGACAAAAGTTACCCCTTAGGACAAAGTTTCACGCAAATCGAAGAGGGGTCGGGGCAACTTTTCCCGATTTCGTGTGAGTTGGTAGAGAATTACCCAATTTATTTTGCTCTTTTCATCAAAATTTGCCCCTATCCATTTTCAATAACTCTTCCGAAGACACCTAATCTCTAAAATCAAAGATTTTTTCAGAAAACTCAATTTCGCCTTAAGTTTGCGATTTAAAAAATAGAATTTCAAGCCATGGTATTAACATTTACATGAAATAAGTGATTTAAAATGCATTTTACACCCGGACTTTTGTTTTTTAATCATTGGTACTTAAAATATCTTATTAAAAAGAATTAATAAAATCAAAATGACTCATTAAAAAAATACCGGTGCCGGTTTAATCGAGCCCAATCATGCTATATAATATTTATTATTATAATCATTTATTTACATTATGATTTTAAACGCAGAATGCAATGCATTCAAATAGATCTAGGGTTTTTTTTAATTCAAAATTTATTTTCCTTAAAAAAGCTCTCAGCTAGCAAAATCTAAACTTAGAAATATCCTGAGCAGACGGAAATAACTTATGATGACATTTTTTGATATTTTAAAATACTAGGCCAATAACATTTTCAGTTATTTATAACAAAATTTGTTATTCGTCGTTATGATTTTTTTTGTTATTGGATTGTTATTGTAATAACAGACTAATAACATTTTTAGTTATTCTTCGAACAAATCTTTGTTTTTATTTTTTGTTATTTTAACAACTAATCCGATCGTCCCAATAACAAATTTTGTTATGATAACATAAACTGTTCTTTCTGCTATTTTAACAGTATTTGTTATTGAAATGGCATGAATTTTGTTATAACCGTCTGCCCGGGATGTACCCTACCTGTAAAGGCTTTTGAATTGATCTCAGTTGAAAGGTTCTCCAAATCTCTGAATTGTAAATGTAACATCCTGGAACAAACAAAAAATGCATTTAATTTTTTTTCTATTGATTAAACTTCTATTTCCATTAAAATTTTGTGGATTTTTGAAAAAGTATTTTATGTTCCCTGATTTTTCAGGTCGATCTGAACGGATGGGGAGCGACATCAACTTTGAAAAATATTTGCAGCGGCCTAATATCACTAGAAAGATAAGCTTTTTCAATACACCTCCAAAACATAACTTCACATATCCCAAATTCTGAGCAATTTTCTGTGGCAGTGTTTGTGTTTTCTTTTTTCCAATCGGATTTCCCGGCACAACCTGAACGGATTTTGTCCAGGTTTGTTCCAATCAGTTCAGATTGGAGTTTCGTAGGTCCCTTTTTAAAACTATAAAATTAAGTGAAGTACTTCAAAAGTTTCGCTCGAAAAAAAAATTAGTAGATGCGAAAAATAAAAATACAGCCATTCCACGTCAAACAGGAAGTCTCCAAATAAAAAGTGCTCCGAAACGTGTTAATGGATATTCGCAATTTTTTGATATGTTATGTAAAATATTACAAGGAATCAGGAAAAAATATTTTCAAACATGGGCTCTTCGGTCTCGAGACCTTGAAATCGGCAAACGAAATTTTCATAGGACCTTTTCAAATGTGGTTTTTGCGAAAATCGACGAAAAACGCAATTTTATGGACCACCCTATTTCGGATAGGACCACCCTAATCGCCAAACAAAAAATACGGGTCTAATTATGTTGGCCAAAGAACCCCCACTCCAAATTTGAGCCAAATCGGAGCACTTTTGATTTGGAGACTTCCTGTTTGACTTGAAATAGCTGAATAAAACTTTTGTTATTATTGTAATTTTTTTAAATAGTTACTAGTAAACTGCATTTTACAACCATTTTTTCATAGAAAAGCAGACGTGGTGGAATGTTTGAACTTTTTTTTATTTTTCAAGCACCCCCTTGCATCGGCCAAAGTCTAGAGACATAAACTTTTATAAATTTTTGCAACGGCCTAAATTCAACTTAAAACCATATAAAATGAGTTAAAGTGTCTTTTTTATTATCAAAAGCGAAATGTCGAAAGTGGACAAAAGGTCAACCTCAAGGTCAAGGTAAAAAAAATGGAAAAACAAAACTTTTTACAAAAATAATAAAACGATTTGTTCGAAATAATGGAAAACTTACACACTAGTTTTTTTGAAAGAAAATAAAAATTACTTAAAATATGTTTAAATTCTGACTTCTCATAAAACAATTTTTAGAGCTACTCATATTAAAAAAAGAAAATGATTCGTTTGAAGGAACATGAATTCATAAAAAATATAAATTCAAATTTCTTCAAGAATTTGAAAAAAAACTATACTATGTAGTAAATAAGGAAGCTTTTCAAAGAACTGAAAAACAAAATTATGTGTCGTTGGACAAATGATTAATTTAGAAAAAAAATATAGAAAATTAGCTTTATATTCAATTGACCCATCTAGGCCTGAAAGGGTTGAACATAATTATATATTTAAAATGAGTAAAACTAACATTAAAAATAGAAAATTGAACCAAAAAAAAATCAAACCATCCACATTAACGACCCCCAGGTCTTTTGTGGTCTCTATTGCAAGTTTCTGCTCGAACCTAGGAGTCCGAAGGCTTGAATGGGGAGAGCACCCAAACCTCTTTTTACTCCAAGGAACCTTCCACCCCAGTGTTTGAACTGACGACCTTCGGATTGCGAGTCCAACCGCCGCCAGCGATTCCACCGGAGTAGGCTTGGTTTGGTGTGTTGTTTGTACTTATGGCATGGAGACAACTCCTACACCTGGAATGACTTAACGGCCTAACAACCAAGGCCGGGACCGACATTTTACTTCCTCATCCGATGGAAGGTTGCAGCAGATGGGAATCGAACCCAGAATCATCCGCTTACAAAGCGGACAGCGTAACCATTCGGCCACGCACTGCCACTGAACCAATAGTTTCCGAAACATAGTCAATTGAAAAATGAGGGATAATTAGGTGACACAGGGAACATCTTTATTGACTGCTTCCTTGTATTGTCTGATCTCACTTCTACTCTACTAAGCATCCTAAAATGGATTTCAAAATTTTGTATCGTTATCTGGGGTGAATAGGAACAGCTGTTTTAACCAGTTTCTTGCAATTTAATTATTTTTATATTTTGGATTGATTTCGGTTAGAACAGATACAGATCATCTAAATTAGTGCATTTGTTTTTAAACGCTTTTAAAGCTTGTGTCCCTATTTAGGTTGTAGTACCGATTCGCCACAGTTGTCCGATATTTCGCGCTTTCCATTATTTTCATAAACTTTTGTAAACCAGATTTGCACCATCTCACACCTTATGCAAACTGTCATTGTTTGAAAGGATACACTATTGTTTACAAAAAGTTATGTGCCCTTTTGAAATGTTAAGCTCCATTTGTCCGAATCTTCTAGAAACATAACTTGAATAAATTCTAGTTAATATAAGATTTTGACCATCTCAAACATATAAACGAAAATATGCCTTTTTTACCCATAAAGCATATAAAAAGTGCAGGATGTTATGTTACACATGACCAGTATTACAAAGAAAGTTCAATAAAGAAAATTTGAACTTGAATCCATTTCATTGAATTTAAATAATTGTATATCAAGTTTAGTTAACTTGAGAAATTACAACCTGATGCATAGAAATGCACGGCCAAAATTTTCAAAGCTGAATCCAAAAATATTTCCAAATTGTGTGTAGTGTAAATAAAGTAATGATTGTACATCAATGGTATTTTGTATAATGTTTTTAACCGTATTTAAATTGATTGATATTCTTGATTATTTTTTCATTTCCATTTCATTATTTTAAACCTCAACGTACACACCGTCAAGTTTGAGCATCACTGCCGGAGAAAGTACGTTAAGCCGCACGACTTGTTGTCTCATTCCAACCATCCTCTATCACGAGAGAGAGAGAAAAAAAAACCAAGAGCAGGAGAAATGAACAAACACATGTTTTCAAACACGCGGCCGCCGCCGACCAGCAGTGGAATGCCATAATGTTACATTGCGCGCTTCACTCACCACGAGGCACGCCGAAATTCATTGGCATTTGGTTCATTTCTCACTCTCAGTTTTACTTGAACAATTTGAAACATTCATTTTCTAGCACTTGGAATCGATGGGTTGGATTTTTTTTTCAAACAAATTTTAGTTGGTAATTTTTTTCACCTTGATTAATTTGATTATTCTTTGTGTAATTCGATACATATTATTACTTACTTTAATTTGTATGCTTTCCTATCAAGTTTGAATTTAAAAAATAGTCTAATACTTAGATTTAAAGATAAAAAAAAATAACTAGAGTGCAACATGTCAGATTAATTAGCGAATCAATTACTGACAATAATTTACTCTCTCACACAAAAATAACTCATTAGTACGATCAACACAGAGAGCAAGAGTACTCCGAAGAAAGGTCCAAAATGGGATGTAAACAAGTCGAATCTCTCTCTCTGCGTGGCACTATCAAAACAGACACTCTCGCCGATTGCCACGGTCTTCGGGCAAGATCTGCGAAGAAAGGCCCATTCAGTACCACCTGGTCGTTGGAGTAGTTTGGAGTGTTTTTTTTTATTTCTCGACTCTGCCCTTGTAAGGCAGCTGATATTGGATTAGGTGTCATAAGGTGTGCAGCCGCGAAGTTTCCACCAACCATTTCGTCACGATGACAAGCCAAGTGTGAAGGAGATTTTTGGATAAAAGTCTGGAAAAAAAGTGCAACCTTGTGGAACAGGTCGAGTTTTTGGTGTGAGTTTGGGATGAGCTGAATGAAGGGATACATGTATCCCGTGTAGGGAAACTGTAAAAACAAGTCCGCGCGCTTCGTGGTTCCGGTTTTGAAGGTGATGTGGGCATCTTCATGGAACCGGTGCAGCGGGGGTTTGTGTTTTGAAATCGGTGTTATCACGACGTCTTACGGAATCTTCGATTATGTGACCTAGAAACATAAGCAGTGCTAGAAATGTTATGATGGTTTGAATTCATAATGATACAATTAAATAAGGATTTTTCAAACCAAAATAAAAACTCCGTTTTTTGTAAGATAAGTCAGCATAACAACAAATCTCAATTTAATCTATAATTTTCCACGCATTTTGTATACAAATTTCAAGGTCTAACAATAATTACAAAAAAGGATTATTTTAACACTCTTAAAATGTCATGATTTTCCCAATACAAATGAGTTTGAATCGTAAAACAGACTGCATTAACGGATTTTTTGAACAATTTCACACTAAGAAAAGTAACAGAGTTTTTTTTAATTATTTACCCAGGTTCCCGAGCAGAAGTAAATAACTCGGGAATACCAAATTTTGGCATTACTTGGGCAAATAACAGGGACCAAAATGTGCCCTTGGTTGCTTAGTAATAGATGGTAAAATACCATGAAATAATACCAAAATCTTGGACCTTGGAAAATCAGATTTTGGTATTCCTGTGGTCTTCCACGCACAAGATATTCTAAAATTTGGTATTTTCATGCCATTTTTTTAGTGCAGTAGTTGTTGTTAGTAAAAAAACTGAAATGATCCATATGCAACAGCCAAATCTGCTCACTTGATGATTCCATGTTGTTTTTAGTGATATTCTTCACCACATCGAATACATTTGTCATTGATGAACGGCATATGCTTGTCTGCCTGTGTGGATCAATCGGACCGCGCACTGGACTCACAATCCAGAGGTCGCCGGTTCGAATCCCAGGGCGGACGCAAAAAAATTCTAAGTGTAAATATAGGTATTCGGTGCCCTCTCCCCGTGCCCATACCTTCACACTTAGGAGACCCGGGAGGCGGAGTCTTGTCGCAAAAAGAACGATACACGCCTGTGGATTCGTTGACGAAACCGCAAGGTTTAAGAGGGCCACATTATAAGGTGTTACGTCGATTCCGTTTTATATGCTTGAAAAATAACAAAATAAAAAATAACAAGATTGAAAAATAAATGTTATTAAAATGAAACTGGATTGCAATCCACCAAAATTCAAAAATCCGTTGATTGATTTGTTTTCAAAGTATTTGGTTATCCCAACTTTTAATGATTTTACAAATGGCTATCCGAAGTAAATTTGATATCAGAGGATACCAACATGTGGTACCGTAAACTGGGGTGACTTTGATATTCCAGGGTGACATTGATAGAAATTTGATTTGGCCACAAATTTTGATACTATCCCTTAATGCTTACATACTCAAAATTCTCAAAAATGTTTAGTTATTGATTTGACGGGCATTTGAAAAACCTATCAAAGTCACCCCGGGCTATCAAAGTCACCCCAGTTTTCGGTATCCCGACTTAGATTTTTTTCACAAATTACAGGACTTTATCAGTACAAGTTTATGTTATTGACCGTGAAGAATAAAAAATTGTATTTCGATGAAAAAAATGTTTCCAATTAATCAAATCAAATTATTCGCTCTACAGCATTGCCTTGGCGTTCTCGATTGCGAGATTCCTACTCGAAACTAGGTGTCCGAAGGCTTGGTTGTTGAGGCAATTGCAAACCTCTTTTTACACCTTAGCTTCCATCCACCCCGGGATTCGAACTGACGAACTTTGGATTGTGAGTCCAACTGCCTACCAGCGACTCCACCAGGACAGGACTCAGGGAGACGACTCCTACACAGAAAAAAATCAATTCCCGTAATCGTGAATTAAGTTCACGAATGTGAGATCCTCGAAGGAATTTATTCATGAGTATGGTGTATTTTGCAACCATAAACGTGAATATATTCCTTCGTGTTTTAATCGTGAACTGACTTCACGGTTTCGAGAATTGATTTTTTTTGTACACCTGGACTGAGCTAGCGACCTAACCTTTTTTAGGTTAGTCCGGGGCCAACATTTACTTCCCGTCCGACGTAAGGCGTGATCAGACAAATCTCGTCTCAAAATTTGCCACCGGGACCTTCTGGGTCGAACCCAGGCCGACTGGGTGAGAGGCAATCACGCTTACCTCTACACCACGGTCCTGGAATGTTTCCAATTAGTTTTTAGCAAATTTTATCTATGTATTTTCCTTACCTGAATTTTATATGCGCACAAAAAAAAATATTTTCCGAATGTTACATAATTTATGATGTAACACGTTTGCACGTCATTAGAGCGCGTCATTTCCGTCCCGGGAAAAAAATCCGGGAATATCCTTCAAAAACATTTTCTCGTTTCCCGGTAAATTTGTAACTTTCCCGCGAATTTCCAAAATTCAACTGAAAGTTTACATTTTCTTAACTTTTGGAACCAATTTTGGAAAATGATCGGAAAAAAATATTAATGAAAAAACTCAACATTATTTTGTTCAATTCAATTTATTGTTATGTTGAATCATCTGGAAATAGATTAACCTCATGGAAATAAACTATTACAATTTAGGTAAGCTTATCAAATCGTTAAAAAAAACGAAGTTGACTTTATAGCTGTCGGCCACCATTGCTAGGCACCAACCACTAGTGTCTTCCTTTTTAACTACAAGGACTTCGCCGCCCTGGGCTCCTAAGTGTACTAGAGTATGGCACGGAGCGACGGCGCCGAATACCCATATTGACACTAAGAATTTTAGAGCGCCCGCCGCGGGATTCGAACCAGCAACCTTTGGATTGTGAGCCAGTATGCGGTCCGATTGATCCACACGGGCCAAAGCAAAACTAGGTTTTTACGTAATGTGTTTACCATGACCAAATGAGGTGAAAATTGAATTGGTATAATTAAATATTTCAAATAGGTTTGTGCAAGAAGAGTTATTTCAACTCGTTTGATAAAAAATACAATTTGAAGTGAAAGAATTAATAAGCACCGGTGCAATATTGGATGTAAGAGGGTTAAATATGAAAAATGTAAGAATGATTGTCGATTGGTGTTGATTTAAATCATGTTTTGTTCTAGGAAAAAACAATCAACCGAAGTCAATTATAAACCCGGAAATCATGTGGCATAATAAAACCATAAGAAAAAAACAATGTTAAACAACTTTGTATTGTCTAAGAGGTGTCCAAATATTTGACTGTCCAAATACTTTGATAAAAAAATACTTCTCAACATAAAATACAGAGATCATTTTTTTGATTTATGATACGATTTGAGCTTATGAAATTAAAAAAAAAATACAATGACTTATGGATTAACACCGGGAGTAGCAATTTAAAGAATGTGCAAACTTTACGCTACCTGGACACATAAATAAACGTTTAGTTGTATGATTTTTTACATGAAGTCAAGCTTTTAATTGATCATCACACTTATTTTAACCATTGAATTCGCTGTCATATACAGTTTTGTTGCAAAACATTAACCAGATCCAAGATCAGACAAATTTCAATTAATTTAAAATTTCCCGAGTATTCCCGGGATTTCCGGGGAAATTGGTCGAAAATTTCCCGTTTCCCGGAAAATTTGTAACGCCAGGAAATTGAACGCTCTACACGTCATTAAACATTTAAATTTAAGTGCAATTTGATGTAAATTTGCAACAAATTATACGTAAAACATGATTTTACGTGTGATTCAACCGTTTACGTCGAATCTCTCTCTTTTTTTTTTTTTTTGAACTAGACCAAACTTAAATTATTTCAAATTGTTGATTAGGGAATCAAATAGTTCATCGATTGTTGAATCGCAAAACCTCCCACGAATGTCAATCCAATTTCAAACGAGAGCCTAATTTTCCTTTGCATGTTTCCATACAATGAATAAACATGTTTCCGAAAGTAACAGGTCCACACCGTCATCAACAATCCGGTCCAGTGCTCGCTTTCGCCGCGTCCAAAACAGCTCACGATAGTCCATAAAGTACCCGAAAAAAAAACAGTTTCTTCATTTTCGTTACACCAAATAAAAAAAAACGGGATCACTTCTCTGCATACTAATCTCGTGCGGACAATTGGCCACCTAAACTGATGAGAATTTGAAGTTGCTCCAGGTAAAATTTTTCGCGGTTAGCATAAATAACTGGAAAATTCCTGGAGGGAAAATTGCACGGTTTGAACAAGCTTTTTTTTCGTGTATCTTCCAGTACCCATGAAAATTCCTTCTTCGTTGTGTAAGCGTTGAATAACCCAATTCACGCGATTCGACAATGTCATCTTTGTATCTGCCTGTCTGTCAGGGGCCGGAAGCAGACTGTTTTGGCGGCCGGGTGATAATTTCTTTCTCACCTTTAAATTCAGGTGTAATAATGCATCGTCACGTCACCGAAACTTGTGGCTTTAATGGTGGTGATTGTTGTCTTTTGTTAGATTAACATTCAGGAGTTGTTTGTTAGCCCTAAACACAAGCAACCAATAAACATATTTCTTCTTCTTGATAAAAAAAATCGCCCTATTGAACGCTTAATACGGAGCGTTACAAGTTTTTTTTCCATGAAAAGTGTAATGGTAATGGATATGCGTCTATTAGTCTGTGTTTTAATCAAGATTTTTAGTTTCCATTCCAACCTAAATTATTCCTCACTAGAACCACAGACAAACAGATTTGAATCATTGAACAAATTTATCAAAATACACCAATCTCTTTCATTACCATCTAGTTGTTGACCTGCACACTTCAAAGTGGGTTAGTATGCGTTCATACCGTTTAAACCAACTGTCAAACATAAGTTAATGTGCAGTGGTGAGTTTAAAATCATTGTGGTGAGTTTCTGATCATTGCGTTGAGTTGTCTGATAAATGCGCAAAAAACTTTTATTCTTCAAAAATACTTGATTGTTTTTAACGTACCAACGCCTACCATGACCACGGAGTCAATGAGCTTTGCCAAGCCAGAAAATAAGTGGTCATAACATCAGCGCCTCGGCAAACAACTGTTAGTCCATTTGAATGAAGGTCACTGAAAGTGAAATGGAGCATGAAGAAAAAAATACACTTTTTTATCATTACACACCTCTTTCACCCGTCCGTCCGTCCATCAAACTCGGCGGACGCGTCTGGTTAAGGTGAGGTTAGGTTCACTTTGTTTTCCAATTTTGGGCTGCAAACGGACCGCTCCTCACACTTGAATAGAGTTGACCGGCGCGGATTTTTTGTTTTCTGTTTCTACTGCGTGTTGGCCGCACCTATCACATCAAAATAACCCATAATTATGATTATCGCAAAGTTTGCTCGCACTCCGGAAAGTAAGAGTGAGATTTGGCTGAGTGTGCGTGTAGGTAGAGTAGAGCAGATTGTGTAATCCATTTCAAGATTTCCGTTGGGGTCAACGGAATCGGACTTCATTGCAGACATCTGGAACTGAACTTGAGGAGAGATCATTTAAAAAGATCAATCACAGACACACGTGAACTGAAAACAATTCTTCAATATTGCCAACAATAACGGTGATTAAGTTCCGGGAATGTATCATTAGTATGTGAGACAGGGATAATGACGGTCTTGTGCGGAGAGGGAAAGTGTCTCCTGTCTGATTGTTGGAGGAGATTGACGACTTTCTCGGTATTTCCGAGTTATTTATTCATGCCAAATTTGTGGGGGACGTGTGAAGTGAAAGTATTGAGTTTTTTCGAGGAATTCAATCTTGTTTCTTGAAAACAACTTTAAAATTGTTTTGAACTCAATCAATATGGACATAGAAGAACATGCGTAAATCTTCATTGAACTCACCAATCATAAATTTAACGATCAAATTGAATATCACGTAAAACTGTATGGATGCACACTACGAAACCAAAGACAAGCAGATTTAAATCCTTAAACTTTTTACCAAACGTGATAATGATGATTGCATTGCTCATATTTTTTACAGTATGTGCGAATACAGTTTGATGCAACTCTTCAACGCGTGTAAAGAAGCGGTGGTGAATTTGAAATTGCCGTGGTTAGTTTCCAATCATTTGAAGTTACAGCTGATCGAAAGAATTTAAAAAATAATAATTACGTTTGTCTGTGTTAAGCAATGAAATAGTAATGCTAAAGTTAAGCCAAACTTTCGCTTCGCTAAATTGAAATTCTCCGCACAAATCAAACATTGACAGTGTTCATTAAGTACCCTCCCATCTATCAATGCCAGTTCACCGATCGTCACCGCAAAGCAGATCTCGCAAGCACACTGAAATAAAAACCAACAAGAAATTCCTACACCCCCAACACGTTTCAGCACTCTAAAGCCCTGCTAATTTTCCAAACTCCATTATCTCCCATTTTTTTACTTCAACAGCATTTAACGAGGAGGATCCACTTCTCCCACCGAATCAGCAACTTCAGTCACGGGGCAAACGCCACCGAAGAAAGTCAATTGCGAGAGAGAGACAGCCCCATTATGGCCGCCAAATCACTCCTGGCGGTGGCGACAATTGCGGTGCTGATCGTGATGCCGTCTCTAATTTGCGGTCTGGAGCCACCGGAAGATGCTGCCAAATCGAGGGGTGAATTGATGGGTGAGGTGAAATTTCTAAATTTAGTTGAATATTAGCAGAATGCTGTGAGCGTGTATTTGACAGAACGAGAACTGTCAATTACACGCTCATTTGAAATTACTCAGATTGCTGCAAATTGGAAATCATCTTGGCTAATGGGATGACATAACCTAACTTTATTTTGACAGCTCCCAGAACCTTCGGCCGGATCCGTATCATGAAGAACGTGATGCTTCCGATGGTGTTCCTGCTGGGCGGGATCAAGATGCTGCTGATGTTCCTGACGGTCATCTCGCTGAAGACGCTGTTCGTGGCCACCTCCATCCTGGTCATCAACATAAGCGTAGGCCTGGCGAAGGTCATCAACTTCTTCAAGCACGGGCAGTACGGGCAAGTCAGTCATGGCAGTTCCGGCCACTCCTGGGGCGCGCAAGAAAAGAACATCAACATCAACATCCACAGCGATCCGGCCCACACATTGTCCCTGGACGGTCCTCCACTGCCGTCGATCCACAGCAGCATAGCGCCCTCGTATCCGTACTCCCGGAGTGACATGGGCCTGGAGCCGGTCTACAGCAGTCTAAGCCCGAGTCTCGGACACTACTCGAAGCTCTACTCCGGTGGTAGCGTTAGCAGCGTAACGTCGAGGCCGTACTCGCACTGGCCACAAATGACCCGGCGATGATAGCGCTCCCGGTGGAGTTCCGAGGAAGCTCCCAAGATACTCACAATGCCAAATATGAAGACCACGCGGAGGAGAGTATACTCAGCGGAGTATGAAGATGAATGGCTCGCCGCAGCCAAGTGTGCAGCTCTAATTACTGCAAAGAGATTCGTCGAAATTGTTAAGTTTCTTTCACCCTCATTCACTGCCGGCCACCAGTGCGAGTGTTGACTTGTAAGTTATTAAACTGTGTATACCACTTAAGGCTTATGTAAGCCCCTAGGTTCTTTAAATTTAATTAATTAATTAGCTAATTAAGGTTAGATGTGCGCAAAAGCAACCACGTGAGACAAAAACGTTGAAACGAATCCTAAATTTGTTGAGTTGATTTGTTTCAGTGCAGTTCAGAACTGTCAAACGGAAGTAAACAGTCGTTGATACCTAACCCCGTTCTCGTGTACTCGTTTTCACTTATTTTCATGTGGTCGTTTTGGCGTGTTAAAGATTTCAACCAGAACAGTGCTATCTCGTTTTAGTTTCAACTTAATTTATTTATTTATTTATTCTAAAAAAATAGTTCAATCTCAACATACCAGAGTCACGTTGCAAGCAAACCAACTTCATCAGAAAAAAATGTTTGCAATGCAGCCAGTTACACCGTTAAAGTTATGTTGATAAACAGAGATAAAAGTAAAAGTGGACGAAAACAACGGCCCACAAAAAAAGTGCAGCATTACAAAATCGGCTCGTGCGCGCTCGAGATACTCCTATTATAAGCAATGGTATTTGTAAGCAATTACGCACTGCGTGCCAAAACCCACACTAGCCTACAACTGTTACAACTGCAGGTGAAAATAAAGTAAAAGATGATGTAAATTAGTCAACAGTTTAGCGCGTTTCTTTCTTCTTTCTTTCGTTCGCCGTTTTTTTTTTTACTCGTTCGTTAAATTCAGCCAAGCGAGCCCAAAACGAACTCCGAAAAACAACTAGTTTCATAAGGTAAGTCCATCATCGCGCCATTGTTTGGAGAAAACGGTGTTTTTCATCTCGTCTAACGACCAAATCGCGTTTATTCAAGGTCGATGTGACGAGAGTACCCGTTGGGCGGGGTATCGATTAGGTCTATCACCGAATGCGTGTTAGTTGGTCATTGGACTAGGTTAGGGTGTTGGACTAGGTTTTTTTTATGGGTTTCGGATCATCCGACCGAATGACGGTGCATTTTTAACAGGTGACTCAACATTATAACCCGTTTTGGATCATCAACATGATACAGATGTAAGATTCAATTTTTATGTTGGCTTTGGGATTTGTATGAAATCATATAATTTTTTTTTTGCTTGTCCTAAAAACAACCGATCATCGAACTTTCATTATATTCAATCATAATACGAGTCATTCCATCTGAAGCGGAACAGCATTTGAAAATTACCATCTCCGATTCTGCTCAAATTTGGCAGAGCTGTTGAGACTATCAAAACATGCAAAAATCCCGAATTTCATCCAATTTTGTACCCTCCCAAAAAATCGACTTTTTGACGATTTTTGAGCGAAACCCCTATCTTCAAACGGCGTTTGCTCAGGAACCACAAATCTTAGAGGGTCGGTCTTAGACTCAATAGACGTAGAATCCATTTCCGTGATCAAAATTTGGATTAAAATATGTTTTCTACCTGTATTGCGCAATTGAAAACTTATAAATGGCCGTATCTCAAAGCAGCCCTATTTATTTTTTTAAATTTGACCTCACCATCGTATTTCCCGTCCAATTTTACATAAGAATCACTTATCGACAGAAAGGAATATGCTTCATTCCAGAGATATCGAGTTTTAAAGTTTTTAAAATTTGAAATTACCTAAATTAGCTACACTCGCCACATATGCTAGAAACACTCAGTCGTGCTGAGCATGAGCATGAGCATGAGAGATCACCCATGGTTGCCCCTCCGTTGCTGAACAGAACCGTAATATCCTTTCAGCACTACTGATTATATGCTTCGACGATCAAGAGGCGATTCTCTTATCAACAGCATGTATGAATGCGCTGAAAAGATAAAACACCATGATTGCTAAAGCTAGATCAGTTGCGAATAGGTAACAGTCATTGGCCACCAACGGCGCCCGCCATGTCAGTTTGTAGATCTCGATTTTAAAGGACGGGAATGTTAGTTAGCGCAGGTTGCTACTAGGGCAGCTGATTTACTCTGTGCTTACACCTCACAAGCGCCAGGAACCTGAAAATTTGTTAGTAGGATAGGGTGTTTGGTCAGGATTCATCATAGAAGATGATGATGCGACCCAAAATCATAGTGTTTGTTGAAAGGTATTATGATTTATTCTCAAGGCAAGCAATCGGATGCTGCGGATGAGACATTTCCCGTTTATCGGCTGTTAACTGAATTAATTGAAATGGTTTAATCTTAGACAGCCGGCTGTGGAAATATAGAACCAAAATTATTTGTAATTAAATGATGAAGGATTTAACAGTCTGACTTTTAATTGAGATGTTTTTACGAGTTTTACATGATTCATGTTTAGTGGGGTACTGATTAACGAAGCGAACGACGAGTTACGATGTTTATCGAGCTGAAATGGTATGATAAGGTTTTGTTGTTATTGCACACCGACGACGAACGCGAAAAAACCCTGCGACCCAATCGAAAGGCATCGCAAATCAGACTGGCTCAATTGTCATCGATGACAACCAGAGCCAGCCGCACCTTTACACACATACACGCACGCGAAAAAAAAACGAAAAACACACCGACGACGAACGCGAAAAAAACACGACCCGACGGAAAGGCATCGCAAATCAAGCTGAGGAATGGAGAGAAAGAAAATAACATAAAAAATAAAACCTAATCACATAAAACCTACTCACATAAAACCAATCACCCCATCCACACAAATAGCAACACAAGAGAGACGAAAATTATCACGAAAAAACAGGACTGCGCGTCCACCGAAGCACCGCACTTCTCTATGCTAGAAACACTCAGTCGTGCTGATCAATAATTACTACCTGGTGTTCTGTAAGATGAATTATTTTTATAATTTTATACGATTTTGAGATAATCAATACCTTGAACAATCTATTTTTTGTTTAAGGAATATTTATTGGGTAATTTTGAATGCACTGTTTTTCCTGATCTTAGTGTGATTGAACCATATTAGGTAAAATTTGAACTTTTAATATTTATTTGCAAATGCTACAACGTTTTACAACACAATAAAAAAAATAACATTTATCTATTGTTTTCCTATTTTTCCTAATTCCTCATTTCTTCCCACTTTATCAAATTATTTCTTTTATTTGAAGCAAGAACAAATGTAGAGCTGGATGTAGTAGATGAAATAATTCTCATGGGTTCTAGAGCTTTTGCCAAGTGCGGTAGCAAAATAGTGCCATTCAGCAATAAACCCCAAAATCTGCCTTACGATTTGAAAGATTGAGTAGAATAACAATTTTTGGCAGTGCCCGTCATGTGAAAGGTAATTAAATTAAGAAATTTTGGAGAAAGGCACTACTTATTTCAGGAAAATGGGCATATCTCTGCTTATATTGATCCAAAATTGATACTTTTTTATGGAACTTGCTCAGAAAACTGTTTTCTACAATGTGATTGATTCTAAAATGTTTTAAAATTTAATGGTGTAATGTGGCAGGGGATTGAAAAAATAATTTTCAAAACCTGTTGGGTAATAAACAGCTTATTTATTCAATAATCCATGTTTTGCATTGTTTGATGCTCAAATTCGTATCCGAGCAATGTGTTGTTGTATTTTCATGCCAAATTGTACAAAGAAAAGATTTACCCGAGCAGACGGAAATAACTTGGGAAGGTCAGTTTTGATATTGTGAGAAGATCGAAATATGTTATTGGAATGATCGGATTAGTTGTTAAAATAACAAAAATCCATAACAAAGATTTGTTCGAAAAATAACTTAAACTGTTATTATGTTGTTATTGCAATAACAAACCAATAACACAGAAGGAATCATGAAGGAATAACAAGATTTGTTATTTTGTGCGGAGAGGTGGAGCAGCATAATAACAAAAAATGTTATTGAACTGGTTTGTCTCCAAAGCCAAAAAAGTTATTGTTTTGGTTTATTTGTAATTTGCAAATAAACCTGTAGTTGCCATAACTCCTCTGTACTAGTCAGGGCTGCAGAGTCGGATACCTTCGAGCGACTTTAAATCCATACTATGAAGACAACTCCGACTCTGGATGCAGGATATGACGTTCAGCTCTCCAAAAATACCCGACTTCACAGATTCCGACTCCAAGTAAAAGTTGCTGAAAATTTGATGAATCCGATGCAGTCTCCGAGGTCTCACTCCAGCTCGAACTTCAACGTCAGCTCCGACTTCCTGGCTCTGTGAAAATAATAACAGTTTTTGTTATTCACACATCAGAAATTCTCATTAAATAAATTAATTTCGTTAGGGAATATAACAAAATTTAAATAAAATGAACTCTCAAAAGTTAATTTTATCGGAATAATTTCAGCTTGAAACCCCATTTCATGGTGAAATAAATGACCCCGATGAAATTGGTCAAAATTATCCCATAGTTCTAGCCAATTTTAGCAATGTCCCTTAGGGGGTATATCAAATAATTAAAAAAATCAACTTCCAAAATTTCAACTTTTTAGAAAAATTTTAGCTTAAGGACCCCATTTCATGGCCAAAATAATGACCCCAACGAAATTGGTCACAATTATCCCATAGTTCTGACCATTTTAAACAAAGTCCTTTAGGGGGTATATTAAATAATTTAAAAAAATCAACTTTCAAAATTTCAACTTTTTGGAATAATTTTAGCTTAAGACCCCATTTCATGGCCAAAAAAATGACCCCTACGAAATTGGTCAAAACTATCCCATAGTTCTAGCCAATTTTAGCAATGTCCCTTAGGGGGTATATCAAATAATTAAAAAAATCAACTTCCAAAATTTCAACTTTTTAGAAAAATTTTAGCTTAAGGACCCCATTTCATGGCCAAAATAATGACCCCTACGAAATTGGTCAAAATTATCCCATAGTTCTGACCATTTTAAACAAAGTCCTTTAGGGGGTATATTAAATAATTTAAAAAAATCAACTTTCAAAATTTCAACTTTTTGGAATAATTTTAGCTTAAGACCCCATTTCATGGCCAAAAAATGACCCCAACGAAATTGGTCAAAACTATCCCATAGTTCTAGCAAATTTTAGAAAAGTCCCTTAGGGGGTATATCAAATAATTATTAAAAAAAATCAACTTTCAAAATTTCAACTTTTTAGAATAATTTTAGCTTAAGGACCCCATTTCATGGCAAAAATAATGGCCCCGATGAAATTAGACAAAATTATCCCAAAGATCTAAACATATTTAACAAAAGAAAAAATAATAACAGATTGTGTTATGGACACTTAGAAACTTTTCCATTTGTGCGATTTATGGTAATTTTATTTCTAAGTCAGTATACCGAACGAATAACAAATTTTGTTATTAGGAGAGTTTTTGAAATGTATAACATTTCCTCTTATTAGCGTGTTATTAAACATTTTCAATATAATATCACTTCAATACCAAATTTTGTTATTTTATCAGAAACTGTTAATATTTTTTCTTCTTGAAGTTGAACTTCAGGATAAAATAATAACACTTTTTGTTATTTTAACAGGATTTGTTATTGAAATATTATTAATTTTGTTATTACCGTCTGCCCGGGTATTTTCGGTCGTATCGGGGCTTCCAGCTTGGATTTTGGGGTAATTTCAAAGAAAGCAAGAAATCTGGTAAATCTGATTCGAATTTTTTTTATTGGAGGTCAAATATTAGTCAAATATGATTGGTTAGAGTCCCCAAGGCATATTCATAAGAAATTTGAGTGATATCAACATGAATGCACGGATTTTCTGTGATTTTTTCGAACAAATAGCCTATTAAATCGAAAAATAATCTTCAAAAAAAAGTTGCTCTAGAATCCCCGACGAAATATTTCGATATAGGGGAGAGTGGGGAGACTTGATCCCCGGGGAGACTTGATCCCAAGCCTGTATCTCGTCAGCATGTGGGTAAAACAATAAGCTTTGTTCTATAAAGTTGTGCGAAATTGACTAAAACTCATTGTAGAAAACAAAGAAAAAAATTAAAAAATGTTTGGATTGATTTACACACATCTTTCTAAGAAGTTCTGCAAAAAACTTCCAAGAGATCTTTTTTCTTTGTTTTGATAAGTATAGAAAACACTCAAAAATTATTCAAAAAAATATTTTTTATACATGAATTGTTTGATAAACATATCAACTCCAAAACCCTTACGCATTTGACGTTAAATTTATCGTCATACTATTTTTACAATCAATTGTTTAAAAAAGTGCGTTAAGGGAGACTTGATCCCTGCATTTTTACAGTCACTGGAATCAGCCTCAATATTAAATAATTTGGCTGGGTTTTCGTACATAGTTTCCTTTAGTATAGTTGTACATAACTAACTGCAGTTTGAACCATTTTTCAAAAGTTTTATGAACAAAAATTACCAGCTTTTGTAAACATGCTCAATTTTGGTCTAAAAAAGAAAATTTTAAGTTTTTAAATATTTCACATGCTAAACTTGTTATATTTTGAACACAAACGTACAGGTTTAATGTGAAATTGCTGTATCTTATAGAAAATAAAAAGTTTGGATGAATAAGAAACATTTTGTTTAAGATTTCTTCAAAATGTTGAAAGGGGGATCAAATTACCCCCAACATTTTGAAAATGCTGGTTTAAAATATTTTTTTAATAAGCTTGGCATTATTCGAAGAGTTTATCTGATGAAATACCTTTATCAGCCAAACATTGTTGAATGGTTAAGCTTTCAATTCATGCAAAAAGATCTTAGTTTTGTGAGAAATTGACAGAGTTATGTGCGATACAAAAAAGGGAATCAAGTCTCCCCACTCTCCCCTACCCCGCAAAATTTCGGAAAAGAGCCCTTCTTTCACGGTGCCAAATATCAGACATACCGATTTTTTTTATCTTTGAGGTCTCGAAAAAAATACACCGTGTCTTATGTAAAATTCGACGGGGAATACGATGGTGAGGCCAAATTGAAAAATAAATAGGACTGTTTTGAGATACAGCCATTTAAAGTTTTCAATTGCGCAATACAGAAAGAAATTATATTTTAATCCAAATTTTGATCACGGAAATGAATTCTACGTCCAATTTCCATCAAAATTGAGTCTAAGACCGACCCTCTAAGATTTGTGGTTCCTGAGCAATCGCCGTTTAAAGATAGGGGTTTCGCTCAAAAATTGTCAAAAAGTCGATTTTTTTGGGAGTGTACAAAACTGGAGGGGGAGGTCCGATTTGGTTGAAATTCGGGATTGTTGCATGTTTTGATAATTTCAACAGCTCTGCCAAAGTTAAGCAGAATCGGAGATGGTAATTTTCAAATTTGCATTTTTTCTTGCTCACTTCAGGTGGAACGCTTAGGAGTAAAAAGAATGAAGTTATTATTAATATTAACCCTCTACTTCACAATTTTATATTCTACATTTTTCCCGTGTCAATTTGGAAAATGTTGTTCTAGGAAAAACTTTATTTCTTTTCGTCATGTTTTTCTTCAGTCATTGATAGTATGTATGCATGTAAAAGCAATTATCTTGTTTAGTTTTTTTTTTATTATAATAATGCCGTTTTTTCAAAGTTTATGACGCCCCCTAGTGAAAATAAACGCATGAAGTTCACAATATTATTGAATTGATGGTATTAACTATCAATCAATACAGAGAAACGCTTTTTATTTCATATATTTCTCTTAAACCATACAATATTTTACATGCTTCAAAAAGCGTTTTGTAGATCTGAACAGAACCTACAAATTGTTTTTTTGCAATTCCGTCTTGAAACTTCCTACTTTTCCTGTCATTCTCGCGTGACGAAACAGCCTACTTTATCTACTAAAAATAACAAAATCAAATAGAAACACATTTCAAAACAAATGCTGAAAAGTTCTACTTTTCAGCACTGTAATAGATTCTGAAAAGTTGAACTTTTCGGCAATAGTTTTGAAAAGTAATACTTTTCAACATTTTTTTGATTTAAACGATTTATTGACAAAATACATGAACATTCGACTTATAATTTCACTCAATGGGTGTTTTTCAGAAATGCAAAAAATGTTGTATGGAACTCGTTGCAAACCATGATTTTTTCAGCACTTGTCGTATTTATCCAACTCGGTGAACCTCGTTGGATAAATGTACGACACGTGCAGAAAAAATCTTCTTTTTGCAACTTGTTGCATAAACTACTATTAAAAGATTGCTAAAATGTTGCGTCTTTCCAGAGAAATCGACAAATTAGAAAAACCTTGCGCATCGCGTAAAAAGAGGTTTCTCTGCAACTCATGTTTTGACATATTATCAAATCCAAATAATAAGTATAATTAGTGAAAATGTCCATTCAAAGATTGCAGCCTAAAGCAAATTGAAATTTAAATATGCTGCATACTCACCGGGCGTTAGCGCTCCACCCAGGAAAGATTTCCTCATGTGTTACAAAGCAGAAAGCTTTCATGGGAAGCTCACAAACAGTTCGTTACGTTTGATTTAAAGCATTGGAATAAGCAGAACCTGTTTGAGTGAAAACAAATTTTACAGTTTCGGAAATCTTGCAAATTTTGAAAACTTGTTTCACGTTTTTACGGACTTTGTTTTGATTTTCCCCGAAAGCCAACTTAACTCAACTAAAAAAAAATCCAAAATTTATTTTTTATTTATTTTTTAATGTTGAGTCTATTTATTAAACTTAAAGATTTTGTCTCTTTGGGCTATAATCAGCGTCGAGCAATGAAGACAACATAAATAATATTCAACCTCATAATAACTTTTTTGAGTATGAGAATGAGAGCCTTATTAAAATTTGTTTCAAGCAAAACAAAAGTATTATAGTGTGGTTACAGTATTGCTGTTGTCAGAAAATTCTTATACATACTTCTGAATTTCTGAAAATACTTCTTTATTGTCTAGATTTTTGCCATCTGTGATAACATGTGTGTAAAATTAACAAAAAAAATCCGAATGATAAATACGTAAATTGACCATTTTTTTATTACTGAACAATTTTTTTGTAGTTGTTTTCACGGAATCAAGTTATTATTAATCAATATTACCCATGGGAGCTTTAAACGTAGAAAGTTGTGTTTCATCTTTCTTATTATGAATGTGTTTTTATTGTTTCTTTTATTTTTTTTTTCAGCATGATAAGGCTGGTACAAATATTTTTAAAGGTTTTTGTCCCCCCCTTCAAAATTGGCCCGAAAAATCAGGGGGCAAAAAAAATATTTTTACAATAAACTTCAAAATTTCAATGAAAATTCAAGTGCAACCAGCTCAAATTAAAATACATTCTCCTGCGTTTAAAATAATTTTTAGCATGTTTGGGTTTATTAAAAAATCTTAAGATTATTTGAAAATTTTCGATGCAAAATCTTGTTTTTCGATACAATTTTTGTTTTTGTCAGATCTTAGATTTTTTGAATACTAATGATTGCAAAACAACTGAACTAGTGTAAAATGCATTTTAAAACACTTTGTTCATTTAAATGTGAAGACTATGGCTTGTTATTTTTTTTTTTTTTTTCATTTTTTTGCCCCCCCCCCCCTTGACCTCGGTGCCCCCCGACCCTGGGCCGAGGGACAAAAACTTTTTTAAATATTTGCATCGGCCTAAAACCTTTTAAAAACACTCTGTCCACAGATAGAATATTTTGAATCGTACATTTTCATCGTTTTGTATATAATATTTTGCTTCTACCAATACAAACTCTGTCTCCAATTTTGATGGGAAATTCAATGTACTTTTCAAATCTGCAATAACCCAGAAGGGCCATTTTTCAATTTGAATATTTTTTTTGCATTTTAAAATTTCGTGTTTTACTGACTATGCAGGATAATTTTTTACAGTGTTACAATGTTCTACAAAGTTGAAGAGCAGACCATTACAAATATTTTTGCCTGTAACCTTCACGAGTTATCGCGATTGTACGAAGAAAAGTTTTGAAAAAGTTGGTGGTTGTCGACCTTGAACCGTCAACCGCTACAGACACGAACGATGAAACATAGAGATACGGAAAAAGTAACTTTTTTTTGTAATATCGCGATGACTTGTGAAGGTTACAAGCGAAGCCCATATGTTTATAAATCCTAATTTTTGTAAAAGTCTGCTCTTCAACTTTGTGGAACATTGTTAAAATCTAAAAAAAAAAAATCCTGCAAGGTCAGAAAAAACACGAAATTTTAAAAATTTTGTTCAAAATGAAAAATGACTCTTTAGGGTTGCTTCTGGGTTATTGCAGATTCAGAAAGTACATTAAATTTCCCTAAAATTAAAAATGCGATTTTTCGCAAATTTTAGTAAGCCATTAAATCGGGCGTCCAATTTTACATAAAAGTCCCATGGACATCAAATTACCATATCATCATCATTCAGACTGCAAATTATTGAAAAAACACGTCTTTTTTCGCATGTTCAAAAATTGAACGGGTCGTACCGCTCCTCCGTCACGAGATATCGAAAAAATGGACCTCGGATTCGTGATAAGGAACCAAAATTACTCTTTAAAACAAAGTTTCAAGCAAATCGTAAAGGGGTCGAGGTGACTTTTTCCGACTTCGTTAGAATGATTTGATGTGAAAAAAAAATCTCACAAACAGAATCAAAATGCCTTTCTACGGTTTCTGCCTAATCTCCCATCATTGAACAAACCCCAAGTGCAAGGTTCAAATTAGCGCAACCACATTTTACGGCTCGTTACATTGCAGCACGATTAACACCTCCTCAGCAGCCCCTCCCTCCATTCAGGAGCTGAATGATGCAAATTACCACACGTCGTTAGCCAATCCCACACCTTCCTTCCTGCATGATGGTCAACTACCAATTGACACAGAGGTGCACTTTTCCACCAAACCAACGACGACGACGCCGGCATTAATCAAAATCCATCCAACAAACAACCAACGTATGGGCCGTTATCGAATATTGATGAGCCACCTGCTTAAGCCCGCTGTCAATGTCTACCTGCCTGCCTGGCTCTGCCATCTACTTAAAGGTTGCACTCACATATAGTGTTGCGTGTGTTTCGTCCAGGAGGGGGTTGTGCAAAGAAACAAAGAAAACTTTTTCTTTTTCACCAAATTTCAAACGGAAATTTTCTCGCGTATTTGCAAAGAGTTCCTCCTTCTGGGGTCTTCTGCTATACACATCTGCTGTTGCAACAACGTATGGTCATTGGCAGTGTTGTCGTCAATTCGCAACTACATTCATTGACCACCTTACCGCTGATTGTCACACACATACGATTCGGTAGGGTACTGTGGCGTGGAGTTGATTGAGGATGGATTTTTCAATTACTATCAATTATACAACAAAACAAATTAGTGTCACTTAGTCCTTGGCTGTATTTGATAAGCATAACTTCTTCATTCAGAATTTATGTTGAAAACTTATCATTTTTATGTGATAAATATTGAATTTTGGAATTTTGAATATTACCTTTTTTTGAGTAGTTTACCTAAATAATGTGTAAAAAATGAAATCAACTTGTCAATCGTGCATTTCGGAGTCAAATTGAGTGTACGCTATTTGGTGCAACTCTCAATGCTTCACCTTTTAACCATTACAGATCCCAAAAATTTGATATCAGTCCTGAGATTTTCAATAAAACCAACAAAGAAGTTTCTATCTTGCGTGCTATCTTGACACACCCTGGAAATTGTTGTAAGTGCGACAATTGATCAAAGGGATTTCATGTCAAAGCGCGTTTGACATACGGGGGGAGAGTGGGGAGACTTGATCCCCTTTTTTGTATCGCACATAACTCTGTCAATTTCTCACAAAACTATTAACTTTTTGCATGAATTGAAAGCTTAAACATTCATCTATGTTTGGCTAATAAGGGTATTTCAACAGATGAACTCTTCGAATCATGCCAAGCATCCAAAAAAAATATTTTAAACCGGCATTTTAAAAATGTTAGGGGTAACTTGATCCCCCTTTCAACATTTTGAAGAAATCCTAAGCAAAATGTTTCTTATTCATCCAAACTTTTTATTTTCTATAAGTTACAGCAATTTCGCATAAAACCTGTACGTTTGTGTTCCAAATATAACAAGTTTAGTATGTAAAATATTTAAAAACTTAAAATAATATTTTTTAGACAAAAATTAAGCATGTTTACAAAAGCTGGAAATTTTTGTTTACAAAACTTTTGAAAAACGGTTCAAACTGCAGAATGTACAACTATACTAAAGGAAACTATGCATGAAAACCCAGCCCAATTAATTAATCTTGAGGCTGATTCCAGTGACTGTAAAAATGCAGGGATCAAATCTCCCTAAACGCACTTTTTTGAACAATTGGTTGTAAAATTAGAATGACGATAAATTTAACGTCAAATGCGTAAGGGTTTTGGAGTTGATAAGTTTATCAAACAATTCATGTATAAACAATATTTTTTTGAATAATTTTTGAGTGTTTTCTATACTTATCAAAACAAAGAAAAAAGATCTCTTGGAAGTTTTTTGCAGCACTTTTTAGAAAAATGTGTGTAACTCAATCTAAACATTTTTTATTTTTTTTCTTTGTTTTCTACAATGAGTTTTAGTGAATTTCGCACAACTTTCAAGAACAAAGCTAATTGTTTTTCCCACATGCTGACGAGATACAGGCTTGGGATCAAGTGTCCCCGGGGATCAAGTCTCCCCACTCTCCCCTACATGCCCAATTACCGTAAACATTTGTAATTATAACTGGGAACTCCGGCAAACAAAATCAATCAAACTTCTGGACAATGCACAGAATGGAGAACCTAACAGAACGTGTTTGTTATTGTTTACATTGCGTGCTCAATTTTTTTATCTATTCATGGTCAAACATAAAAACGGGGTTTCCTCGTTTTCTCAGTCAACAAGCGAATAAATAACACGGCAGCGGCGATTCGATGAAATCTTACAAGTTACACTTTCATTTGTGTAATTCTCTACCAACACACACGAAATCGGGAAAAATTGCCCCGACCCCTCTTCGTTTTGCGTGAAACTTTGTCCTAAGGGGTAACTTTTGTCCCTGATCACGAATCCGACCCCTTTCATTTTTGAACATGTGAAAAAGAGGTGTTTTTCAATAATTTGCTGTCTGAAATGGTGATGAGATAGACATTTGGTTCCATAAGGACCTTTATGTAAAATTAGATGCCCGATTTGATGGCGTACTCAGAATTCTGAAAAAACGTGTTTTTCATCGAAAAAATACTAAAAAAGTTTTAAAAACTCTGCCATTTTCCGTTACTCAACTGTAAAAAATTTAGGAACATGTCATTTTATGGTAAATTTAATGTTCTTTTCAAATCTTCATTGATCCAGAAGGGTCTTTTTTTAATTTAGAACATTTTTTTTCATTTTAAAATTTTGTGATTTTTCTAACTTTGCAGTGTTATTTTTTAGAGTGTAACAATGTTCTACAAAGTTGTAGAGCAGACAATTACAAAAATATTGATAAACAAGCATAAGGGGTTTGCTAATAAACATCACCAGTTATCGCGATTCTACGAAAAAACAGTTTTGAAAAAGTAACTTTTTGTGTTTCTCTTTGTTTCGTCGTCCGTGTCTGTCGCGGGTGACCATGAACGGGCATGAATAACGACGACCAACTTTTTCAAAACTTATTTTCGTAAAATCACGATAACTCGTGATGTTTATTAGCAAACCCCTTATGTTTACATATCCAATTTTTTGTAGTTGTCTGCTTTACAACTTTGTAGAACACTGTTACACTCTAAAACATAACCCTGCAAAATTAGAAAAAAAAACACGAAATTTTAAAATGAAAAACTTTGTTCTAAATGAAAAAATGACCCTTCTGGGTCCATGTAGATTCGAAAAGAACATTAAATTTCTCATAAAATCACATGATCCAATTTTTTGCCTTCCTCACCTTACTGAGGAAAGGCTATAAAATCACTCGAAAAATGAACTTCTAAATTAGACCACCTAGACCCACCTTCATGTATACCTATCGACTCAGAATCAAATTCTGAGCAAATGTCTGTGTGTGTGATGGGATGTTGATCAAAAAATTGTCACTCGATTATCTCGACATTAGCTGAACCGATTTTGTCCGTTTTGGCGTCATTCGATCCGTCTTGGGGTCCCATAAGTCGCTATTAAAAATTATGCACTTTAGTTAAGTACTTCAAAAGTTATGCTAAAAAAACGATTTTAACAAAAGTCCGGAAAATTGTAAAAAGGGTGGTTTTTGTAAGAAACCCCGTCATGCTATACATTTTTATTTATACAGTTATAAGTACTTAAGTGTTATTTACGCACTTATTCGAGGCCGGATCTCAGATATTTTGATGAAAATGCTGTCCGGATCTCTCATGCGACCTGTCATTAGAAAGGTATTCAAAATACCTTTCTAACGCGTCCAAAACATTGGAGATCTGACAACCCTATCAAAAGTTATAAGCACTTAAGTGTTATTTACGCACTTTTTGCATTTTGGATAGCACCCTTTAAATGTAAGGAAGGCGCCAACCACCCAAGGGTGGATTAAGTAACGTTTTGCCTTCCTCACTGAGGTAAGGCTATAATCCTGCTCCAAAATTGAACTTTTTATTTTAAGCTCGAAAACCCACCTTGATGTATACATATCGATTCAGAATTGAAAACTGAACAAATGTCTGTGTGTATGTGTGTGTGTATGTGTGTGTGTATGTGACCAATAATGTCACGCAGTTTTCTCAGCACTGGCTGAACCGATTTTGACCAAACCAGTCGCATTCGACTTGGTTTAGGGTCCCATATGGTGCTATTGAATTGTTTGAAGTTTCGAAAAGTAGTTCAAAAGTTATGTATAAAAATGTGTTTTCGCATATTTTCAGAAGTTGAATAAATGGCAGTAAACTGAACCAAACATCATCATGCTATACATCGTTAGTTAGGTAATTGAAAGACCTTTCCAACGAGTCCAAAACATTGATAATCTGGCAACCCTGTCTCGAGTTATAACCACTTAAGTGATATTTATGTAATTTTTTGTAGCCGGATCTCACTTAAATGTATGTAAACAATGTCCGGGTCCATCATCCGACCCATCGTTGGTTAGGTAATCAAAAGACCTTTCCAACGAGCCTAAAACATTGATAATCTGGCAACCCTGTCTCGAGTTATGACCACTTAAGTGATATTTATGCACTATTTTTGTAGCCGGATCTCGCTTAAATGTATGTAAACAATGTCCGGATCCATCATCCAACCCATCGTTGGTTAGGTAATCAAAAGACCTTTCCAACGAGTATAAAACATTGAAGATCTGGCAACCCTGTCTCGAGTTCTGACCACTTAAGTGATATTTATGTACTTTTTTGTAGCTGGAACTCACTTAAATGTATGTAAACAATGTCCGGATCCATCATCCGACCCATCGTTGGTTAGGTAGTCAAAAGACCTTTCCAACGAGCCTAAAACATTGATAATCTGGCAACCCTGTCTCGAGTTCTGACCACTTAAGTGATATTTATGCACTTTTTTGTAGCCGGATCTCACTTAAATGTATGTAAACAATGTCCGGATCCATCATCCGACCCATCGTTGGTTGGGTAAGCGAAAGACCTTTTCAAGGAGTCTAAAATATTGAAGATCTGGCAACCTTGTCTGGAGTTCTGACCACTTAAGTGATATTTATGCACTTTTTTTGTAGCTGGATCTCACTTAAATGTATGTAAACAATGTCCGGATCCATCATCCGACCCATCGTTGGTTAGGTAGTCAAAAGACTTTTCCAACGAGCCTAAAACATTGACAATCTGGCAACCCTGTCTCGAGTTCTGACCACTTAAGTGATATTTATGCACTATTTTTGTAGCCGGATCTCGCTTAAATGTATGTAAACAATGTCCGGATCCATCATCTAACCCATCGTTGGTTAGGTAATCAAAAGACCTTTCTAACGAGTATAAAACATTGAAGATCTGGCAACCCTGTCTCGAGTTCTGACCACTTTAGTGATATTTATGCACTTTTTTGTAGCCGGATCTCACTTAAATGTATGTAAACAATGTCCGGATCCATCATCCGACCTATCGTTGGTTAGGTAGTCAAAAGACCTTTTCAACAAGCCTAAATCATTGAAGATCTGGCAACCCTGTCTCGAGTTCTGGCCACTTAAGTGATATTTATGCACTTTTTTTGTAGCTGGATCTCACTTCATCGTTGATTAGGTAGTCAAAAGACCTTTCCAACGAGCCTAAAACATTGATAATCTGGCAACCCTGTCTCGAGTTCTGACCACTTAAGTGATATAAATGCACTTTTTTTGTAGCCGGATCTCACTTTAATGTATGTAAACAATGTCCGGATCCATCATCCGACCCATCGTTGGTTAGGTAGTCAAAAGACTTTTCCAACGAGCCTAAAACATTGAAGATCTGGCAACCCTATCTCGAGTTCTGACCACTTATGATGCAACTTATGAGCCCTTGAGTGATATGTGTGTTTTTTTTTTGTATTCCGGAACTTAACGAAATTAGACGAAATTTGTGTCCAAACCCATCATATCACATATCACCCATTGTTGGAAAAGAGTGAGGAAGGCACCAACCACATAAGTGGATTAAGTTAGTTTTTTTTTTCTTACAGTTGAGTAAAAATACATTTTTTGGAATTCTGAGTACGCCATCAAATCGGGCGTCTGTTTTACATATAAGTCCCTTTGACACCAAATCGTCACCATCGTGCTAACTTGTCGTACGTGCATTTTGGGCCAAATTGAGTTAAGAACGCCTTTTTGTGCAGCTCACAATGCCTCACCTTTTGACCTTCACAGATCCCCAAAATTCGATTTCAATCCTGAGATATTCAACAAAAACCGAAAAAACTCCGTGCATTTTTGTCCCTTTACATACATGAAAGTAGTATATGAAAGTAGTAGTATGAAAGTAGTTTCAATCTTGTCGTGCTATCTTGTCACTCCATGAAAATTGATGTAGGGGGAGAGGGGGTAATATGCACCCCCTAAGGGAAAACTGTGATTTCTCAACCATTACAGCATTACTGTGGAAGAATTTTGTTCGATGTTCTTAAACAACTATTATTCTTCGTCATCCATGTGAAAAAAGTCTTAAAAAACCTCAAAATTGTTCGAAAATATCAAATTTTTAAAAACATTTCTGATTCATTTCAAACAACCATGCGGGGCAATACGCAACGCAACATTGGGGCAAAATGCACTACAACAACGGGGCAAAATGCACCACAACATGGGGCAAAATGCACCGGGTAAAAGCAGTTTTCACTAGTCACCACTAGATGACACCGCTGTTTTTACAAAGGAGCTTCACAGCGGTGCATTTTGCCCCGACCACGCTTTTTGCAGAAAATTTAATTAAAAATGCATTTTTGATGTTTTTGGACTCATATATCTACAGAATAGTGAAGCTTATGGCAAAAACTATACACCTCAACATTTACAATAACAATAAATGTTTTTTATATTGTCCAAAAATCATAAAGAAACTTCAATGAAAATTAGATGAAAACACAACATTTTAAAGTTTTGCAAATAACTTAAGCTGTTTTTACACTACGACGCTCAAATTTTTCCAGCATAGTTTAGCAGTAATAAGCTTCCAATTTCTATGATTTTTTCCCCGGAAAATTCTTCCAAATACCGAGAAAAGCAGGGGGTGCATTTTGCCCCGGGGGTGCATATTACCCCCTCTCCCCTTAAGTGCGACAAAAGACCAAAGGGATTTCAGGCCAGGGACCAAACTTTGGGACAATGCACAGAATGGTGAGCCAAACAAAACGTGTTTGTTATTGTTTACATTGCGTGCTCTCGTTTTTGAATATTCAAGGTCAAACATTAAAACGCGTTTTTCTCGGAACGTCAAAATGGCGGGTGCGACAAGATAGCACGACGACGTCGAAATGTCTATCTCATCACCGTTTCAGGCTGCAAATTATTGAAAAACACCTCTTCTTTCGCATGCTCAAAAATGGAAGGGGTCGTACCGCCCCTCCGTCACGATATATCAAAAAACGAACCTCGGATTCGGGATCAGGGACAAAAGTTACTCCTTAGGACAAAGTTTCACGCAAATCGAAAAGAGGTCGGGGCAACTTTTCCCGATTTCGTGTGATTTGGTAGAGAATTACTCAAAGTTTAAGGAAATAAACAAAACTGTTGAAAACATTCTTAAGTTTACAATACCACTTCAGTGAACGGTAACTCATTTGAAGATTCACTTTTCAATCGCAAAAATTCCAAACGTCGTTAAAGGTATTTCACTACCGTCTCCAAACGCTCGTTTCCAGCTAAAGATATTGAATGCCATGGTCGTTCGGCAAAGACATTTCCTCAGTCAGTCAGCATCCCTATGCGAGCTAGGGCCACCTTCGTCACACGTCTTTGACCTTAGCCATTTTTATCAGCAAGAGCAGCCTTTTGCCGACGAGAAGAAAAGCCACGCTAGAAAATACACATGTTCGGTCATAAATTCAGCAGCGGCGCACCATGAATGTGTCGTTATCAACGTCGTCTTCATCAGAGTTGTGTGTACCAACCTTTTCGGTTAGCCGTTTTTAAAGATACTGGTTAGGGAAAAACTAGTCGGTATTCAAATATGGTGCTATTTCAACCGGTTGGACAGCAGAAAAGTCGTGGTTGTACGATTTTCCACCCTCCTTCACACCCCCTTTTTCCCTAACCATCGAAAAGACTCCCCTGCAAAGGCCACCACTAACCCAACATGGACATGGGCTCAGCATAAACCAGTAGTGAAATGGCTCATCCAGGATCAAGTTCGCTTCTTGAACGACGACGCGGTACGACAGCTCTTGGAAGTGGGAAAACTCTTGAAAAGCACCATTCCAAGCACGTATGAAGATGTGGCCACTTTTGAATTAAGTGGAATGAATCGTTAAGGGGGTACGAGCGAATAACTTTGAATCAAACTAAAAAAATGATAATACTGAGATATTTATCACCGATCACACACTGCCCCTGTTCGCATAAATGTTTCATATGCAAAAATAGCAATATGAGAAAAACGCCAGGAAAGTTTGTCCCATAGTATTGGATATGATTGGATATTTTTGAAGCTTTTCGGAAAGAGCAGATGATTTTAAACTTAACTTAAAAGTGATGAAAATGCATTTGGGACATTTAAGCGAACAAAGGCAGTCAAAGTCACTAATGTTAAAAGAAAGATGCAAAAATATCCACAAAAATGTATTTCCAGTTATTTAAATAAAATACATTAAAAAGGAAAATTAGAAAATTAGTTACAAAATCATTCAAGTCAAGTTGTAGGCAACCCCTTAACATGATCCCCAACGCAGTAGTACCTTAACGAAGGTGAACACCGGCTTGTAAGAAAAAGGCTTCACGCTGAGACCAAGCAATAAAAGGCTTGAAGCCGCGGTAGAGGGCTGGAAAAGTGTGCGGTTTTGGGTGCTCAAAGCTTCACTTAATTACTATTTAGCGAGACAATCATGATTATGGGAAATATGTGGTTAATAAAAGGTGGATAGTTTGTGGTTTTTGTATGGCTCGACACTACAAACTCGACGAATGGTTGGTCTCGGCAAGCTGAAAAATGTTTTTTTTTATTTGTAATTAGCACCTCACCAATACTTGACAACTGTAGCAAGTTTTACCGTTTTTGTTAATTTCAATCAGCGATTTGTTTGGGTTCAACTAAAAACCCTATCTTGGAGTCAACTTGAAAGTCAAGTTCAATGTTAGAAGAAAATGAAAGTATGGAAATACATTATTTAATTTGCAACTTTGTTGCAGTAATAAACTCAGCCTTTTAAATAAAATTTCAGGGATTCTATCGTGTTAAATTCCTTATATGTTAGATCACAAATGATTTTTTTTTTATTCATATGTTTTCATTAGAACTTCAAATTAATAGTAAACCTACCAATTCGAATCGTATAATTTTAACACTTGACCTGAAAATTGAAAATTGGTGGCAAATGAACATTCTGAAGCCAAACAAAGTAATTAATGTTGAATGTTGAACATACACAAAAAGTTGAGTTAGAAACGACAACAAATATCGTCATGCTCTCGTCAAAGCAATAAACCAGTTTGTTATGAACGCAACATTAGGCCGGTCAATGAGGTTAGAAATTCGACACTCCCTTCCCTAACCACATTTTTCTCTCCCTTCTCCAAGCAATCTCGATATCGAAAGTAAAAGTTCAATCGAGTTCAGTCATCTTTGGAAGTCAAAAAACCAGCCACAAAACAGTAATGGTCCTTTCCACAAACGAATTACCAAGCCAGAAATTGTCAACTGAAATTTCTCATTGAACCTTCACCTGTTTGGCAAACAAAGTTTAGAGGACCTTTGGGAACATAACTCAAAGTGACTGCAAATTGTCCAACAAACAAGTGCTGCAAGCAAAAGACACCGCAGGGGCTCGTCCGTACTCTTAGCTGGAAGCCCTTTTTACGGCAGAGGTAAAGCTGAAGATGTTTTGCCGATGCAAACTCGTCGCACGTTTTTCCAATCATTTAGCTGCCAAGAAGACACTATCACTCTCGCCTTCTAATGTGCAAAGGGGACTGCACAGTGGGCGAAATGGAACCCAAAATCGGACTTAATTGAACACGGCTGGTTCCCTGGTATAAATAATACTGTTTCTAATGTAAAAAAATCCGGGGAATCGATTGGTGATGGTTTCATCCACCGCACGAAATGGCAAAGGGTCCATTTTACCCCAATTCCCCATTTTTTAACATTTTTTCTTGAAAATCGGTCTGTATTTAGAGCGGAGGCTTTATGCGGCCTTCCAAAATGCACTTAACTTATGTGAAAATGTCCCAGAAATCCAGTAAAAATAACCACTTGCACCGCAAAATCATCTAGGTCCATTTAACCCCAATTCCGCTATAAAAGCATTTTTGGCCGTTTTCAAATGTTAGGTCAGATTTTAAAAATCTGAAAATATTTTCATCGTAAAGATCAGACAATTTTACATAAGAATGACGATTTGCACTTGAAAGTTTGACACATTTATGTTGATATAGAAATTAAAATAAAAAAAAAAATGATTGAAGAATCACTTTTGGGCCAATTTTCCCAAACGCAGAATAAACTGCCTTTCACATACATTTTATTTTTATCAACATAAATGTGTCAAACTTTCAAGTGCAAATCGTCATTCTTATGTAAAATTGTCTGATCTTTACGATGAAAATATTTTCAGATTTTTAAAATCTGACCTAACATTTGAAAACGGCCAAAAATGCTTTTATAGCGGAATTGGGGTTAAATGGACCCTAGATGCTTTTTGCGGTGCAAGTGGTTATTTTAACTGGATTCCTGGGACATTTTTACATAAGTTAAGTGCATTTTGGAAGGCCGCATAAAGCCTCCGCTCTAAATACAGACCGATTTTCAAGAAAAAATGTTAAAAAATGGGGAATTGGGGCAAAATGAACCCTTTGCCGTTTCGTGCGGTGGATGAAACCATCACCAATCGATTCCCCGGATTTTTTTACATAAGAAACACTATTATTCATACCAGGGAACCAGCCGCGTTCAATTAAGTCCGATTTTGGGTTCCATTTCGCCCACTGTGGACTGGCTCAACTAACCATCTGGGCAATGTCACCATAGATGATGACCACCAGGAGCAGAAAGGGTAACCAACGAATAGTTATAATTTATTCGATTATAAATAAAGTTTCACTTCATGAAATTTAATAAAAAAAAGGTTGCGTTACATTTTATTTATAATGTATAATGACGTAGTAAATATTAAAGGGCCCACCATTTATTTAAAAAAACTAACTTAATCCACCTATGTGGTTGGAGCCTTCCTCACTTATTACCAACAATGGCTGATATGATGGAATTGTACAAAAATTTCATCTATTTTTAAGATCCGGAATAAAAAGTACATCAATATCACTTAAGTGGCCATATCTCGAGACAGGGTTGCCAGATCTTTAATGATTTAGACTTGTTGAAAAGATCTTTTGATAACCCAATCAACGATGGGTCGGATGATGGACCTGGACATAGTTTACATACATTTAAGTGAGATCCGGCTTCCAAACAGTACATCAATATCACTTATGTGGGCATATCTCGAGACAGGGTTGCCAAATCTTCAAAGTTTTAGGCTCGTTGGAACGATCTTCTGATAACCTAAACAACGAAGAGTTGGATGGTGGATCCGGACATAGTTTACATACATTTAAGTGAGATCCGGCTTCCAAAAAGTACATAAAAATCACTTAAGTGGACATATCTCGAGACAGGGTTGCCAGATCTTCAATGTTTTGGACTCGTTGGAAAGGTCTTTTGATAACCTAACCAACGATGGGTCAGATGGTGGATCCGAACATATTTTACATACATTTAAGTGAGATCCGGCTTCCAAAAAGTACATCAATATCACTTAAGTCGGGATATCTCGAGACAGGGTTGCCAGATCTTCAATGTTTTGAACTCGTTGGAAAGGTTTTTTGATAACCTAACCAACGATGGGTCGGATGATGGACGCGGACATAGTTTACATACATTTAAGTGAGATCCGGATATATGTAAAACACATTTTTATACATAACTTTTGAACTACTTATCGAAACTTCAATCTGTATAAAACTCGATCTATGAGACCCTAAACCAAGTCGAATGCAACAGGTTCGGGTCAAATCGGTTCAGCCAGTGCCGAGAAACATGAGCTAGTTTGTTGGTCACATACATACATACACACACACATACACACACACATACACACACACACATACACACACACATACACACAGACATTTGTTCAGTTTTCGATTATGAGTCGATATGTATACATGAAGGTGAGTCTACGACGTTTTTATGCAAAGTTCATTTTTAGAGCAGGATTATAGCCTTACCTCAGTGAGGAAGGCAAAAAGCTTCATCACCCCGGTACGAGAATCGAATTCACAACCTCTGGATTGGAAATCCAGTACGATGCTAGTCGAAACCCATCCGCTACCGGTCAGGATTCCCAGTGAGCAGATTTACTCTGAAGGGATCTGACATGGCCGAGCCAGACAGGAATCGAACCCATCACCTTCCGCTTACAAGGCGAATCCCGTATCCTCTCGGCCACGGTAGCTCGGCAAACAAATGTTTTCTATTTTTTTGTTATGTTTCAAGAGGGAGGAATCCTACAAACAGTTGGCATTTTTTGACATTATTATAATTTTAATAAAATTTATGATTTATGGTTTAAAAAAATCGAAATATTGGTCGCAAAGAGTTTAGTGTAATTTTGATAAAGTGCACCATTTTCAAGTAAAAGCCATTTTTAGGTACCTTTTTAGAAAATAGTAACAGTTTTTCATTTTTTCTAAATTAATACGCATGTTTGCCCACTTTTGAAAAAAAAATATTTTTGAGAGCTGAGAAAATTGTCTATATTTTGCTTTTTTGAACTTTGTTGATACGACCCTTCGTTGCTGAGACATTGCAATGCGAAGGTTTAAAAACAGGAAAATTGATGTTTTCCTGTTCATGAAATTTTCCGATCTTTTTGAAAACAACATTTTCAAAAAAAATAAATCTAGAGTAAGATTTTAAAAGGGCGTAATATTGAATGATTGATTTAAATTTTTTGAAAATATTGTTTTCGAAAATTTTACGAATGTTTCATATTTTAACATAGTAAATCGGACCATTAGTTTCTGAGATATCAACATTAGAAAATGGTGGGTTGTTTAGGTGAGACTTGGAAAACATCAATTTTCCTGTCTTTAAATCTTTGCAAATTTTCTCAGCTTTTCAAAAATATTTTTTTCAAGAATGGGCAAAAATGCGCACTGATTTAAAAAATGAAAAACTGTTACAATTTCAAAAAAAGTTACCAAAAAATGGTTTTAACATGAAAACGGTGCACTTTATCAAAATTTCACTTAAGTACTTGTTGATAGCAAATTTGATTTTACATCGAAAAATAAAGTTGAAAATTTTTTGCGATCAATATTTCGATTTTTTGAAAAAAAAACAGAATTGATCCAAAAAATCATAACTTGGTCAAAGATTTTTTGCACAACCTGGAAATTTCTGAAAAGTTGGTATTTTATGTCTCCTAAAACATATATAAAAAAATAGTGTTTTTTGTAAATATATGCACCCCCAGCATTTCTCGATATTTAGAAGAATTTTCCGGAAAGATCAGTAGTGCGGTGCCTGTGTGGACGCGCAGTCCTGTTTTTTTTCGGATTATTTTCCGTCTTTTTATGTCGCTGTTCGAGTGCATGGGGTGATTGGTCATTATAATTAGATAATGGCATCAGTAGTGCGGTGCCTGTGTGGACGCGCAGTCCTGTTTTTTTTCGGGTTATTTTCCGTCTTTTTATGTCGCTGTTCGAGTGCATGGGGTGATTGGATTTCTTCTGATTCGTGTTGTTTTCATCTCTTTTGTGTCGCTGTTTGTGTGCATGGGGTGATTGGTCTTCTTCTTCTTCTTTTTTCTTTATTTTTAGTTCGCGCGTTCGTTGGCCAATGAGTTTATTTTTGTTTTATTAGTTTTCGATAGAAACGATCCGAATTCTTTTTTTTCGAGACAAGCAAGTCGTATTGCTGGATTAAGTCCTTTCTATATCATCGATGATCGGAAGGCACGCCGACGAATATGTTTTAAGGCTTATGGTACAAAATCATTTTAATGAATAAAGCCCTTCTTACATCACCGTTGATCGGAAGGCACGCCGACGAAGAATTTCTGGAGGATCGCGGTCGAATTAATACTATATTTAAAATTCTAGATAGCTATCTTTCGGATTCGATTGTGAGTAGCGGGACTTCGCGGTTACTATGCAACGTATTTTTTGGAGTCTTTTTATATTTTAAATTTATAAGTCCTTCTTTTATCATCGTTGATAGGAAGGCACGTCGCCGGTTAAGTTCGTTTAAGTTATTGTTTTAATTTCATTACAATCGGTTACGTGGTGTCCTGTTTTCTTTTCGTTTATATTCGTTGATCGTAATAATTTATTCCAACTGGCAGCTTTAGTATTAACTCATCTACTATTTTTGAAATTTGCTCGCGTTATCTAAATTGTACAAACAGTAAAAATATACTGATAAGTCCAGCCCATAGCACTACTGCTCGGTTGGCACGCGTTCGATTAAAAAACTTTTTAAATAATCAATTATTTATCTTTCCGCAGCCGGCTGCCTAAGATTTAACATTTTCAACCGATAAACAAAATGCTCATGGTCACATCACTGCCACTCGTGAATCCTGACCTCATACCCATCTACTAACCCCCTCAAAACTCATGTGATACTTTGTCGGAGAAGCAGTCGATTGGGCGGTCTCTATCACTCAAGTATCGGACTAACATTCCCATCCACTTCCCCGTGACCCTACCACTGGTCGTGGCCGGCGCCGGTATTGATCAGCATGATAGGGGCCTTTGAGAAGTTGCGAAGCGAGGAAAGATAGCACCCACTTATCTTCCACGGCTCGTGGATGTAACTTCTGGAGGTCCTGTTCAATAACGGAGTAGCAACTGTGGGTGGGCACCTATGCTTATGCTTATGCTTATGCTTATTTAGAAGAATTTTCCGGAAAAAATCATAGAAATTGGAAGCTTAACATTTTAAAACTAAGCTGGAAAAGTTTGAGCCTGGTAGGATGAAAACAGCCCGAGAAACAGCCAAAGTTATTAGCAAAACTTTAAAATGTTGTGTTTTGTTCTAATTTTTGTTGAGCTTCCAATGTGATTTTTGGACAAAATTAAAAGCATTTATTGATATTGTAAGTGTTGATTTATACAGTTTTTGCCACTATCTTCATTATTTTATAAACAGATGAGTCCATAAACATTAAACAAATTATTTTTAATTGAATTTTATGTAATAAGCGTGGCTGGGGCAAAATACACCGCTGTGATGTTCCTTTGTAAAAACAGCGGTGTCATCTAGTGGTGACTAGTGAAAACTGCTTTTACCCGGTGCATTTTGCCCCATTGTTGTGGTGCATTTTACCCCAATGTTATGGTGCATTTTGCCCCAATGTTGTGGTGCATATAGAGGAAACAATCGTGACGTCAGAAATGAACCCAAATCACTCAAAGTTCATTTTGTGAGTAACAGTTTGGCCTTGTTTGACAGCTACTTTGTCCCCAGTTTTCTGTGGGAGAGAAAAGGAGGCGAATACTTTATGAAAGTCATACCTGTCAAAATTCCTAGCCTCAAAATTTTGTCGTGAGTTGCTTTTCTTCTCTATTGCCCCGCATGATCGTTTGGAATGAATCAAAAATATTTTTAGAAAATTGGATTTTTAAACAATATTGAGGGTTTTCAAGACTTTTACACATGAATGACGAAGAATAATAGTTATTTTAGAACATCTGACAAAATTCTTCCACAGGATTGATGTAATGGTTGAGAAATCACAGTTTTCCCTCAGGGGTGCATATTAAATCCATCCCCCCCTCCCTCCCCCCAGGAAAATGCATTTCTAGTTGTTTTCAGTTAGTTAGACTTCTATTTCCTTTAAAATTTTGAAGGTTTTTGAAAACATTTTTTTTTTGCCCCCTGATTTTTTGAACCGTTTTTTAAGGGGGGTGCGACATAAACTTTGAAAAATATTTGCAATGGCCTTATTTATTTTTAAAATGAAAAATAAATTATACAACTTTGTAGAACATTGCATAGCGGAATTGGAATTGAGAAAAGATACAGGATGTTTTTTTAGGTTTTTTTTAGATGTATTTTTTGGCAGAATTTAAAAACGTGCTTTGTAATGTTCTAGTAAATTGTTCCCCAAAATCTACAAGAAACATAAGAAAAGGAAAATCTGATTCGGTTTTGGGTCGGTTTGCTAGAAGAAGAGTTAAAACTCATAAATAAATAAATTAAATTTACTGAAATTTCAATCTAAATAAAGGTCTTAACTAGACCCACTAAACCTTAACGAAATGCTTCAATTTTCAGGGCCATAATACTTGAAATTCCGGTTTCCGGATCACATTTCACAAAATCAACAGGGGAGGAAGGATGCGTGGACATACCATACCAAACGCTCTGAATTAGTTGGGTGTGGTGTGTTAGTGTGAATTGGCAATTATTTATGTTTTTAGGGGGGAAGTGGATATGGGGAAATTTGGGTTGGGGAAATTGGGATTGAGAAATGGGAAAGTGGGGAAGGGGTAGGAGGGTTATTAAATTTATAATATCATAATAAAGAAGAATATAGTCAAATTAGAAATAATGATGGAAAGCTCTCACCAAGGAACAGCAAATCTTCAAAAGACACAGCCAGGTTGTGTCCCGATCGTCAGCCCCAGGTTCTTGACAAGAAACAGGCCAATCGGATGAAGTGGAAGTGTTCCATAGCACCGAATATCTCCACTCCAAACAAATATGTCCGTATGTTTCGCTGGTGTTGAATCCAATTTCACATCCAGACTCTTGCATAATCTCTTAAAACAGCATCCTCCTTAACACAAAAAAAACCTTCTTAAATTAAATAATTTTCAACGGCTCAATACTTTTTGCCAAAAAAATTGAATGGAAAAAATGGAAAAATGACGCGGAGTGAAAAAGTTTTCCAACCGTCAGCCGGTCCCATAGTTTGGTATTAAAAATTGTCAACTTTTATTAAGTTGTTCAATAGTTAAGCAAACAAACATTCTCATGATGTGCAAAATTGCTTGATTGCTCAGATGTCGTAAATCAACACCTGGACTTTCGAACCTTTTCCGGATATATTTGGAAACCAAATTTTAAAAGCTTTTGTTGATAGGCTCCTTTGCAAGCAATCAGACGTAATCAAGAACAGATAAGAAGCTTTGGTAATTGGTTCTGTGAGGAAGGCATGAATCAATGAGTTGGTTTTTTAATTAGTTTTTTTACTTCTGAATGACCTACAACTTTTTAGAAAATCTGTACTTACAAGTAACCACATTCACAAGTATCATTTTCGTTTTCCATTCTAGCCTAAATAGTTTCCCTCCGCGCGCAGATCATGTCCTCAAATCTGTCTTATCTTGTCCTTATCCCCAACATCGATCACACCTGTAATGAGACAACCCGAACAATACTCTCCCTGAAAGACGGTACCCTCTTGCGATGACCTCCTTGTCTTCGGGACACCCTATAGACGGCCGCCGTGCAATACCCCAGCAAAATTTTCTTGCTGCCGGTGGCCGAAGCGTCTGCAGCACGAGAGAGTTTTCATTCCCCGTTTTGGGACCCGCGCACACGAAAACCGGCAACGGCTCGGGGAGAGACTTGTTCGGCGGCGGTTCGTCGTCTTCGCCTCGTTCGCATCTCATCGTTCGTATAAAGCCCAACGTTTGGCCGGAGTCGGGCTTAATGTTACCTTGATCTTGAATCGGTACAGTCGTGTGTTTTGCCGAGCGGAACACAGCACGAGTTCCGGCGACTTGAATTGACAGCAATTAACGAACAAAATTTAGTGTCGACCGGGAGATCCCGTGACGAAATACAGAGTGAGAGAGAGACTGTTGTGAAGTGCGGCGGGGGTGTGCGAAAATTTTCCCCTCAGTAATTTAGTGTCCAAGTGTCCGGAATTTCGGAAAAATTGGTGAAACCATGATAAGAAAACGGCCGTTGATGCCGCTACTGCTGCTGCTGGTGGCGGTGACCACGCTGGCGGATGCCCAGAAAGCGGAAAGTCGAGGTATGATTTGTGGTGGCTGCTGTGCGCGAGGCCAGAAATGATGTTCAAACTTTTTGAAAACTTAAGTATACACAGATTAATATATACGCGGATGGTACAGATAATCAGCAAAGTGTGAGATTTTTTTTTCTGCCAGGCGAAATTGGCTGCCAGCTCTCGGAACTAGTGAGTTCGTAAACAACAATGTGTTGAGAAATGGAGAGATTGTGTCCAACCGACCTCTGCCTGCACAGGCGTTGAGAAGTTATGAATACCTCTTCTCTTCTTATGATAGGTCATGTCCAAAGGGGTGTTGCACAATTCATGGTTGTTTTTATTGTTGAGGATGGCTTAGTTTTTTGTGTTTGAGTCATTTAACCTTATGGGTGTTGTTAGAAGAAGTTTTCTGGAGATGGTGAAAGGTCCGAAGAAAAGCACACACTTCAGTCATTTCAACAAGCAGCATCCGGCCGGCAGTTAGGTGTAATATTACGGCATAATGGCTGTAAGAAATGGGCCTTGTGGTGGAACCGTAAAGTGAATATGAATTACGGAAGAAATTTAAAGTTGATGGTGTGAGTTATTTTTATTACACATTTAATGTCCCTGATCCAGGTTTTCACGAAAACTTAACAACTGGCCTTATTTGTGGGGCAAACTTCAAATGCGATTTTCTCAGCTTGCTGTTTTTGCATGTCGGACATTTATGTGAATATGGGCAGTTTAAATTATTAAAAATACTGCAAATTTTTCAAATACTTATCCACTTTAAAAAAAAACATAGGGGAAATATACCCATTTGAAAACATTGTTACCTAGAATTTTAACTAAGATGATATCTAAAATTCATTTTGGTTGAGAATTACAGCAATTTGAATTTTGAATTAGCCGTTAATGGTGTCATCATTTATTTATAACAAGGTTATTAAATCATGATTACAATAAGATGACTTTGCCAGCAATTGTCGACACCTGGCTTTGAAAATCAATGAAAATGTTTACTTAAGTACACATTTTCTGACAAGGCTGCCAGATCTTGGATTCATTTTAGGTTTTTAATTTATTTTCTGAAAAAAATATGAAAGGCTGGGATAAAACATCCGAAACTCAGTCAAAACCATATTTCAACTAACGTCATGATTCGAAATCCAGACACTTAGTTGCATATTATTTTTATCATAGCTGACAAAAAATTATGTAACAAGTTGGAAATGTGGAAATATTATCAGGATGTTGTAAAAACTGTCAGTTTTAAGAAAATGCCTGCAAAATATGTCTTTTCTAACAATTTTTCATCAGAATTTTAAAATTTAAATGACTTGTTGTGCTTCGAATCCCGGACACTGATAAAAGGAGATTCGAAATCCGGACACTTTTGCTTCGAATTCCGGACACTCGATTTTTCTTATGAACCGCACAAATTTGGACTGAAATGTTGGTGAATGGCATTCTTTACATCTCAATAAGCAGTTAACATCAAATCAATCGATATTTAATTCAAAAATTTGCTAGAATTTAAGGAAATCAAAACCATAAGGCTTTTGTTAATAAAACTTTTTTCTTTGTATTTCTTCTTTGTGCATTCTTATTTCATGTTAATATTTGCACATTTCAGTGAAATGTTTCACATTGGTTAACTTATAGTTTTACTTTATTTAATTGTTTTGGCATTAACTGCAGCGTTCAAACAAACTTTAAAAGAAAGTTGATGTTAGAATTCATCAAATAATACAGTTTTGACATTCATAATGTTAACTTATATCCAAATAATTGGTAAAACAAGATAAGGTGTCCGGGAATTGGAATCATGACGCCATTAAAACCTTTTTGCCAAGCTTTTAAATTGGTAATGTAAACTAATGGGAACCAAACATGATATCAAGGCACTCCAACCAACCCTTTTTTATGAATATAAACTTTTTTCTGTAAGTTTGTATAACAAGAAGTTTTGTTCACTAAATGAAATGCAATTTTTTTATGTTAACCCTCTACAACCCAACCCCGCCTCTAGACGGGCTTCGATCTAAAAATTTGCCAAACATCAATTTTTCTACCAATTTTTTATCTTTCAATAGCATTGAAAAGAAGAACTCTCAACATTTTAGAAAATATTAGGTTGGAAGTTTGACTTGTTTCATGTGTGTTTTTATAAAGGTATTTTTTAAGGGGGTCAACTTTGGCTGTGTTTTTTACTAACATTTCCTAGATTTTAATTAAAATGAAGTATGCAGTATTTTTTAGGGTCCTACACCCAACTGGCAGTCGCATGATTGTGATGCATGGCGGCATGAAAGTATATCAGAATCTGCATGAAATCTGTCCTCATGCATTTTTTGCGATATAGGAGTATGACATTTTTGCCCGTTACCGACAATTATCGACATTACCGACGGATTTTTGGTTGTATTTCACAAAAAAAACACTTAGCAGAACGAGGATTGAACCACTAACTTCTTGGTTGTTGATCCGATACGCTACCACCGCGCCATGGACGCTTGATGAAAAGTGAGTTAAAGAGCACCAACATATGCTTCTCCTTGGAGTGTTGCTCGGGGACGGGCCAGCATTATATGTGTTGGTGAGAACTGCAGATCGCTGAAATTTTTACACGCGGGCAAAAATGATCTACGGGCTTGCTGCAAAAAATGTTATAAAATATGACATTTTCTGCAGCAAATCCACTGTTGCAGATTTTGAGATATATTTTTCCTTTGGGTGTAGACTATGTCTCTACGTATTTTTTTACAATTTAAATGATAATGGTGCCATACTATAACAGAAAAAATTAAAAGGCAAAATGTAATGATAGGAGCTGAATACTACCAAAAACAATCATAAAATAAACAAAATAAATGCAAATTAAAATACTAAAAATAAAACAAGAAAAAACATAAAACAAGAGAAGTAAAGTTTTTCATACATCAAAAGTTGCTCAAAATGACCACGGGTTAAATAAAAAAAAATCGAAAAAAATGGGCAGTAGGTGGTTGAAGTCATTTTTTTTATTTCAAGGTTTACTTTGCTTAAGAAACATTAAACATAATATATAATTTGAATTATTTATGGCAAATCGTCACCGTCGTGCTAACTTGTCGTACGTGCATTTGGGGCCAAATTGAGTTAAGAACGTCATTTTGGGCAGCTCACCTTTTGACCTTCACAGATCCCCAAAATTCGATTTCAATCCTGAGATATTCAACGAATTCCGAAAAAAAGCTCCGTGCATTTTTGTCACTTTACATATGAAAGTAGTTTCAATCTTGTCCTGCTATCTTGTCACTCCCTGAAAATTGATGTAAGTGCGACAACTGGCCAAAGGGATTTCAGGCCAGGAATGTCAGGATGCGTTTGTCGCACGTACAAGTTAGACTACCGTAAACATTTGTAATTTTAACTTGGGACTCCAGCAACCAACTTCAAACAAACTTTGGGACAATGCACATAATGGTCAGCCAAACAAAATGTGTTTGTTATTGTTTACATTGCGTGCTTTCGTTTTTGTTTATTCAAGGTTAAACATTAAAACGCGGTTTTTTCTCGGAACGTCGAAATGGCGGGTGCGACAAGATAGCACGACGACGTCGAAATGGCAATTTAATGAAACAATAATAAAGTAATTGTCTCCAAATCTTGGAGACTTGAAATTTAAACATATAGCGTTTTTTGTTTGGTTATTGTAGAGAATTAGTGCGCTTTGCGCCTAGTACATACTGCATGTAATTTTAACTTGTTTGCAGCAGGAGGAGTCACTAAAGGAGCTTTTATGAAATGGTTTCCAAATAACAAGCAGTTTTATTCATTTTTGTGAACATTTAAATCAACTCAAGATGAAATTCATTTAAATCTAACTCATTCTGATTCTATTGGCTGTATCTAGATCATCACTTTCATTTGCTCTTATTGATTAGTTAATCTCTCATGTTTCGACACATTGTGTTGCACCCTCTCATACATTGCAAAGCATCGAAACGTTCAATTAATTTGTAGCATCAATTTCTCTCCACGTGGCGATTTAGTTTTTTCCGAACGCTAAGTAAAAACAATTTCTACATTAAATTTCTCTGCCCCGGCGTTGATGGTTTCCATGGTATGAAGCCGGCCAGTTCGGCGACTCTTTCTTATCACCGTGTCTGCCATCGTCCGCGCGGTGAACGGTTGCGCTTTCAAGCTCCAAAAAATCCGTACAAATGCTGCACGCATGACCCCCTCCTTCCCCCGTTGTTCCTGAGCTGGGCCCCACCAAAATTCGAATTTCACCGCGAATGCCAAGGCCGACGCGGAACGCGTTCCATAAATTATTCCATGTTCAACGGGTGTCCACCGATGATGGGCGTTACAGATTGGCCCAGCTAACGGTCATTCGCAAGTCGTTAATTGAGTTTGTGTTCCTTCCCTGGTACCCTCAAATACCTTCGGGGGAGGTGAAGGGCAGTGCTCAATCAAGGGTGTTTAACACACCTTACGTGAGAAATCTTCCTCCAAAATCTGTCAATCATGGCACGTTTTGGGTGCAGTACGCACCTGGAATGTCGAAGCTCAGCGAACTTTCATCTCTAGGAATTGAATGCCAAGTACAAAAGGAGTCTAAATTGTACTTATTTAACCTAAAGGTACAACTCATGAATTACGGAGCATTTTCTGTTTTCTTTTATTTTCTCTTTCATCTTAAAGTATTTTTCCTTAATCACCTAAAATGTTAAGACTGCTCGAAATAATAGATATAGACATATGAGAAGATCTCTGAAATTTCTCAAATTTTACAAGATATTTTTTTTAATTTTAATGAGGCTATTTATTATAAGTATTTCCATACAAGTTTCCATACAATTTTGAGGGCTGGTTATACATAATTGAAAAGTGAATAATCGAAAAACAATATTTTGAAAAAGGATTTCTGATCAATTTGATGGCTTCTGTAATGTTAAAGCTTACAAATGTAAACACAAAAAACAAATTCGATAGCTCGCTGTTTTTTACTTAAATAAAAATGTTCGAAACATGTATTTTTTCTGATCTGATGTTTATAATAAAAAAGCCATATACGCGCTACATTTTAGAATGATTTTTTTTTTGGAAAATATGATATTTTAAAAATATCAATCTTACGGTCATACAAAATTGTAAAAATGTTTTTAGATGCAAAATGTTCATTTTTTTCAATTTAAAAATATGTTAGGAAGGTATAGCTCCTGCAAAAATATTTTCGCTGAGAAAATGTCTTCCATTTTATTTTGAAGACTTTATTGATCGGACTGTTGGTTCCTGCCCTGCATCTTCTTAAAGTTGAAGTTTAGTAAAATATGAGTTTTTATCAGTAGCCATTTAAATCTTCTGCTCTTTTTCAATATTATATTTCAAGAAGCAAAAATACTGGTTCATGTTCATTGCCAAAAGTTAAGCTTTATTTATAAATTTGGATTTATATATGTTACAATAACCTTTACAGTTAAAAACATAGTTAAAGTTTTTGTCTCCCCTCTTCTTCTCCTTCAAGACCAAATTTTAAAAAAATTAAGAAGGCAAAAATATTTTAATTTACAGTTTTTCAAAATATTATCATTTAATGCTTTTAGAATGTTTTGAAGACCCCTGACTCAAAGCGGGTTTAAAACACTCAACAAGCGAAAATAAAAGTTTATTGGACCTCTTAAAAAAGTCAAGAAATTTATAATATAAAAATTTACAAATTTTCCATCGAATTTCGACCATTTCATCGGGACTGGCAACACCAGCCAGCAACAGTCAACTGTTCGGAGCTCCTCAAACTTTTCGATTTTTTCGCCGTAATTAACAGTGTTTACCCGCGAGTTTGCTGCTCCAGCATGCCAAGGGCCAGCCGTGGCCGAGGCAGTTCGAGTGCGGCCTCGAAAAACCCGCGAAGTTCATCTACCGGCAGAGTGCAGAAAGGTAAACACACCAACGCCGCATCGACCGCCATCGCGCACGGGAGCGTGCCCAGTGCCGTCACCGATCCATCGTTTTTACACGTGTCATACCGCCCACGTGAGTCCCCAGTACGGACGAGACAATCGACCCGGGCATCCGGAAGCACTTCCGGCCAGCAGCAGCAGCAGCAGTCCACCAGCACTACGACAACAACCACTTCCAACGTTCCCACCAGCAACGAATTTGAGATGCTGAGTGGAGAAGAAAACAACACCGCCAGTGACAGCAGTAGTGCTGGCGAAGACGATGACGATGATGAACTTGCGCGCAAGCAAGAAAAGAAGAAAAAATGCAACTCTCCGAAGGAACGACGTCCACCTCCAATTTTTGTTTTGGAAACGTTGGCAGACGATATTGACGAGTTGCTTGAGGGACTCCAATATTGTCTGAAAATTAGTAAAACTTCAGTGCAAGTTATTACGCACAATAAACAGAATTTCGACCTGGTGGTGAAGAAGTTGAAGTTGCGAAACTTCAAATTCTTCACATTTGATCCTGCAGAGAAGGTCCCAGTGAAGATCGTCCTTCAGGGATATCCGGACCGCCCGATCTCCGACCTGGAAGAACACCTGACGGGCGTCAAGGTTAAGCCTCGAGAAATAAAGGTGCTCTCGAAATCAACTACGGTGACAGGTACGTACACCTTATACCTCCTGTACTTCGATCGCGGGTCCGTCAAAATCCAGGACCTACGGCGGATCAAAGCACTGGACGGCTTCTTCGTGACGTGGCGATTCTACACGAAGAATCCGGCCGACGCAGCGCAATGCCACCGCTGTCAGAAATTCGGACACGGTTCTAGAAATTGTAATCTTCCGCCCCGGTGCGTAAAGTGCGGTGAGACCCACTTCACCGAAACGTGCAATCTTCCGCGGAAAGACCAGCTGGGGGAAAACGCCCAGCAGCACAAAGCGCGCGTCAAGTGCGCGAACTGTGGTGGAAACCACACGGCGAATTTCCGTGGCTGTGCCGCGCGGAAAAAGTACCTCGAGGAGCAGGACAAGAAGAAGAAAGCGCCAGCGTCCCGCCAACCTCCAAAGACTTCGAGCACGAACGCTGCAGCAGCTGGCGGCGGAGCGGTTCCATCGACCAACCCAGCGTTCCCTCCCGGTTGGGGAGGTTCGTACGCTAGAGTAGCCGCTTCTGGGAGCGGTACTTCACCGGGACAAGCAGACGTTACCGGAGATGACCTCTTCACGCTTCCCGAGTTTTCGCTCTTGCTGGAGAGATGCTCACGCGCTTTCGTGCCTGCCGGAACAAGGCAGAACAATTCCAAGCTCTTAGTGAGCTGATGATGAAGTCATCTACAACGGATAAGCTGCCGTATGCAGCGAAGTTTTTCGACGTCAAAAGACAAAACAAACTGTGATCTAGTTTTAAGCTTTTCTATTTCTATCCTTTTCCTTAGCAAATTTCGAAGGTTTTTTTTTAAATAATTTTTCCTTCTGTTGACAAATCCATTGTTAGAATATCCAATTGCATCAAAATGAACTAAAGTACAAATCATAGTTGAAAGGTACTCCAAAACTCTATTAGGTTATAAGAATTACGAAATTGTGAATTGATTATTTACTAGGTAATAAAAACTAATTGAATTGAATTGAATTTCGACCATTATCGTTTTCGCAATGTAATTTGACACCACAAATCGGAAGTGCTCAAATATATTTTTGATTTTATGATTTTTTACAAATTTTGTAAAATGTAGGCCATTATCATCATGCATTGTGTGATTTTTCATAAATTGATTGTTTCAACATTTTGAAAATTCAGCTTAAAATTTCGACCAGTACTAAGAGACTTTACGATAGAAGCACTGGAAAGGTAATAACTTATAAAATAATTTTCAAACGAATCTATCAATTTAATAACAAAACAACTATACGTTAGTCGTCCGATTTATTGAGACTATTGACTTGGAATTGACTTTGGAAAAACCCTAAAAAAACACACTTGTAGATATTTTTTTAACTTATTGCGAGAAATTTTTAATCTTATTTTTCAATGATGCTATCAAACATCTACGAATGCAAAATAATATTAGTCCCTCAAGAAGATTTTTTCCAAATATTAATATTTGATTTTTTATATTACTACTCATGAATTTTCCCTAAATTTAAAGGTATCTTTTAGAAAATATACTAAGGATTTAAATAAATATGTTAATTTAAAATAAACAAACAAATAAACGAATTGTTTGCAATAGTGTCGTTTTTAAATTTCACCCAACCCAAATAGGTGCGCACTGACCGCCCACTGACATTTAGGAGGCCAGTGTTCACACCTAGTTGCAAGTGAAATTTGTAACAATTTCCAAAAACGAATACGACGGCAAACCAATATAAAAAGAAGAAGAGGTCCACCAACTAACGATCATCACCTGCGCACGGAACCGCCGCCGAACACGCACTCATTTAGCTTCGACAATTAGTTGGAACGGCGGCGTGTTGTTAGCTCGAGTCAGCACCGTTAGGGGAGGGTGACTAATTGTTGTTTTTTTTGTTGTTTTCATTCTAAGACATTTTTAAAGTGGATTTTTTTTACATTAAAAAATGTAAATATAAAGAGCGTGACATTTGGAACCATAATTTTAAAGAATTTATCCCCTATTTACTTAAAAAACGCGCTCCTGAACTTGTACGTAACACGGAATGCGATTGCCCTCGCCCCTCCTCCATTTTGGGGCCACGTCCGTTCCGTCCGTATGGTGTCTGCTTCAATTACCTTCCCCACCAATCAATTGTTGTTACTGACCTGTGCGCTGCTGCCACAAACTGACTTTCTTCACTTTCGTTTGCGCGGGCTGCTGTCCCAGATTCACTGCTAGGCACCTTGTTTAGCGGAAGTAACCGTCCGGTCATCAAAATTTACTTGATTGAAACGAAAATCAATGGATTTCGGAGTACAATGATTTTAAAAGGGCAGAATTTTAAATTAAAAACAGTACAAGCTAAAGAAAAGTAACTTTGAGAAATTTACAAATAAAGTGTTTAACTTAAGCTTACCTTTCTAATCTAACCTTGGTCAATACCGGAGCCCATAAGGATAAAGTTCATCAAAGTGGTAGGAGAAAAGAAAAGGAAATCCTTTTATAATAAGGACTAGTTAGATCGAGTATCATTACAGAACCTATAATCGACTCCATGCCTTTGGAGCTGCGATAACATAAGAGCATTTACACATTGATCACACAAAAAACTGCCCGCAACGAATTATTTCAAGAAAATTTACCGCGGTTAACAAAAATCAAATTAACAATGCTACTCCGGATACCTCATCTTGTTTTACCAATTATTTGGATATAAGCTATATAATAATTTTCAAAAGTGTGTTATTTGATGAATGCTAATATCAACTTTCATTGTAAATTTTTTTTAGACGCTGTAGTCAATGCCGAACAATTAAATAAAAGAAAAATATAAATTTATCAAAAGTGTGAAACAATTCAACGAAATATTTCATAGCCGTCCGAAGCTCCGAGAAGGCAATGCCAGTCCCTTGTCACCGCCGCCTATTTATGAACAAAATTGATATGCAACTAAGTGTTCGGATTTCAAATCATGTCAAACAAATCTTAAGCAGATATCAGACTATGGCAAAAAAAACTCGCATTTTTTGACAGTTTGATAGTTTACCTGCTTAATTTGTTTGCATTTGTTTCAGAAACGTAAGTCTGCATACATTTGGTTTGTTGCGACTTTGGCAAACTGTCAAACCTGAAAAAATGTAATACCTCCTTTAGCGTGTTGCACTGTAAGAAATGTGAATCTATAAATAATTGTGTTGCGAATTGCATGTAGGTTTAATTTTATTAGTATTTTTTATTTATTTTTGGATTGAATTTCCTATAAATTGTAGACTTTTTATGAAAATCCTGAAACTATAAGGCTGGTACAATATCACCCCTGATGACGGTACACACTGTCTTGTGAATCTTCTGAACCAAAATATCACAGACTTCTAAATCGCTGAAGCACTTTTTCCCAGAAACCCCATCAACCAACCAATCAGTATCCAGACTTTACACTCCGATACGCTACACTGAAGAAAATCGTCTCGTGACTTGCATCCGTCTGCACCTTTGTTTTTTGCAAAGAACTTTACCAGCTAATTAAACCGCCAGAAGTCACGATCAACATCCCGGAGGGGAAGCGCAATTTGTCACTCACCATAAACCATAATTTCTCGCTAGCTTCGGGGCTGAAATCAGAAGAAGTCGATGTAACTTTGCACTAAAAAATTCCAACAATTATCGCGCACACTGAACGGATCATGCCCTGTCGGAAGATGATGGCGCATGAGCAGGGCACTTGAGTCAATTGATCGGTCTAGTGCTCCACATAATTCAAGTGCCGAAGATCAATAAAACCGATCGATAAATGGTTCGATAAGACAAAGATCGTTGAGTTAGTTGCGCTAGATTGTGTGGTACATTCTTCGAATCTGAACCACTCCGTTACCAGAGATGAGCTTGAGGTCTCTGAAGTCTAGAGCTGAACGTTACCGTTACCGTAGCAAGCACGTTTCATTACAGTGGTTGTACTACACTATCGAGCCACCGTGGGACCGGTTCGATGGGGTTGTTGTGGACGAAACTCGTTTCGTGTGTTCCAATTATTCAATCTACGGGATACAAAAAAGAGGGAGAGTGATGCACGCGTGTCCCATTAATGGATTAAGACGCAGACTAAGATAAACAGACGTGACAGTTTTGAAACGAGCTTGAATAGATTTTTTTAAGTGATTCCTGTATGTTGACAGATGGTCACCTATCTTACCTTACCTTGATTCTGATATTTTTTTGAATTTAAATAATTTTCAAGGGATGTATTCGAAACCTTTTATTTTGTCATCTCACAAAAAATACAGTTGAACAAGTTTTAGGTTGACTTTGCTGAAAAAAGAGAATTTCATAAAACAGTGTCAAATCACCGGTGTTCTGCTGTGAGTGAAAATCTTGTTTACCAACAAGTTCAGATTGAACCGTCCCGCCTGCGCGTCCTACATGCAAACCTGATTACCAGCAACATGGTGCAGAATTGTGCACCATGTAGCATTTATCAAGAAATGGAACATGAATAACAAAACGAATATTTGTCAAAGTGGCGTAACTGCCATTTTTGCATTAAAAAAAAAAAGGAAACTTTGGTGATATTTCTCCAAACACGTAATTTTTCATCAATTCAAACTCAAATAATTTTAGTAAATTTGCTTTTAAGAGCAATAATGACACATAAACCACCTCCAACTCATCTTCAACGCATTTTCTTTTCTTTTTTTCATCTGGGTTGCAACGGAACGGATATGATTATAAGATGTGTAAGTTGCAAGCGTGCAAGGTAATATTAAAAAACTGCATGCCATGAAAAGAGAGATGACGGAATTTGCATTTGCCCAGCGACACACGACGCGCGGCGACGACACCACAACACTTTTTAGTGGTACTTGAGTGACGTCAGGCTGTCACTCCTTGTAAGGGTTTGAATGTGAAGGCATGGAGGATACTGCGTTGAAAGTGAAATCTTTGCTTGAGTACACCGAGGAAGATGTGCGGTGGAATAAGCGATACTCGAAACTAGGTGTCCGAAAGCTTGATTGTTGAGGCAATTGCAAACCTCTTTTTACACCTAAGCTTCCATCTACCTCGGGAACTGACGACCTTTAGATTGTTAATCCAACCCATGGAGACGACTCCTACACCTGGATTGAGCTAACGACCTAACCCTTTAGGTTATACCGGGGCCAACATTTACTTCCCCATCCGACGGAAGGCGTGGTCAGAAGAGTCTCGACTCGAGAAATGCCACCGGGACCGTCTGGGATCGAACCCAAGCCAACTGGGTGAGAGGCAACCACGCTTACCCCTACACCACGGTGCCGGAGGCAGAGCACCATAAAGTTTAGTATATATTCTAAGTGACGTAAGCAACAAGGGGATGAAAAAATCTTCATCAGAAGTGTTTCACTGAAAACATACATTTTAACAGGAAAACAAAATTACAAAAAAAACATATTAAAGGTTCAAGATACTCAAAGAAAATTATTTCAATAATTCATATTGATTTAATGACAATTTCTGGAATCCGGAATAGACAAACGGAATGGAATAGACCGAAGTAGACAATTCTTCAACGTTTTTTTAGTAGTTTTTATTTTAAATATTTTTAAATTCAAATTTTCGATAAAAAATCAAAATATTTTTTTTTTAAATAAGAAAAACAAATATATATGCAGTCGTCTCTCTATTTGTCGATGTTCCATAACCCGATATCTCTAAGAAGCATACATTATGTTGTTTTTAATGCTCGTTTCATGGCCACGATTATAATTGTCATCATATATTTCAAAAATCATGGCACATTCATTTTTAATATTGGTACCGTAAACCGGGGTGAATTTGATAAGATTTCAATTTGTTTTTGGAATATTTTCCAACAGGTAAGGTTTTTCTCAAGATTATTATTTTTAATACATGTACTGGGGTAGGTCACACTATTTTGGATCAAAAGTTTTTTTCAATAGTGTTTCGAAAAATAGTTATTGTTGAGTCGCGGGGGATGTCGTGAACCGGGCACCGGTTCTGTGAGCGGAGTGAATAAGAGAAAACACCATTCTTTTCCACTCGCTACAAAACTAGAAGTTTATTTTCTTATTAATAAAACTAAAAGTTCACAAATATACAAACTTACATCTTTGGTGTTTTTTCGCAGCTGAATTCTCCAGCTGCGCCCGTGCTCCCGCTTACTCAATTTGTTTTGATCTTTTTTATTCAATTCTAAGCGACAGCACGGGCACCAGTCAAACAATCACAAACACTGACACTGACGCAGAACAAGGGGCTGCTTCGGACGCACTCCGTCGCAACAGTTATGTTAATAGTTATGACTTTGATAGTCATAGTTTTTCTTATTTAAATCATATTTAAGATGTTCTAACATTATTTTTACGTTAAATTTACCACCAGTAAAGTAGATGATATAGTTTTTAAGAAAAAAAAATCAATGTTTATATTTAGTTAACTAAGTTTATAAGCTTTTTAACAAAAAACACATAAATTTCAGGTAAAATTGTTAGAAAGTCAGAATTTTGCCTAAAATTTGTTAAAACTGGTTTTGTTTATAAAATTATCGATTTATATTACATTTTATACTGAATTCGAAGCACGAATCACAAGTTTTCACATTTTACATGAAATTTTTTCAACTTTAAATGGCTATAAATTAGGAGATTTTTTTAAATTGTGTTTCAAATACACATATAATTTATTATTTACAAACTTATTTAATCTTCTCCTAGTGAAAAATTGTCCAAAGAATCCGAAAATGCATTCCGTTGTTCATTGAGAAAATCATGACACTTTGAGAAGTTTAAAATATTGACTTTCATCAACTTTTTCTTAACTAGAGTAACTGACTTTCAAACTTTTCAATATTTTTTGAAAAGTTCTTCTTGAGATACTTTGAACACTTCTCTACCACGATCAGTATGATTCTAAACCATCCCGTACGTATTTTAGTTGTACTCTTCATTTTGCGGAAAATCGCAAATCTATCAAAGTCACCCCCGGCTATCAAAGTCATCCCGTTTTACGGTACTCATTGAAGTTGAGAAAATAAATCATATTTAAATTTTCAGTGTTTAAACTTAATTTTCTATTCATATTTTCTTTTCCATAAACATTCATGAAGACATTTTTATTAATATTATTATATTGAGATCTTCTCTGAAATTTATATTGATCATTGCTTTCTTTTTAAAAAAAAGTTGCAAAAATAAATATTTTATAACGAATAAGTTTACTTCGAAATAAGGTTGGAGGGACAAAAAATACTAAATTGCAATCAATTATACCAGTTTTTTCAAAGAAAATTTAACTTTTCAGCAATATTTTTATTGCAAATATTTATCAATGTTTTATTTCGTTTGATTCTTGCCGATGATGGGTAAAAAAATGTTTACACTAGTCCAAACTCGTAAAAATTAATGATTAAGAAAATTATTTTTTAAAGTCGTTTTTAAAAGACACTTCTCTAACTCCAATGAATTTCAATTTTTCGGTCTTTTATTGAAGTGTGAATATATGTAAAAATATAAGCAGCGACCTATTTTTTCAAAACAAATGGAAATCTACGAGAAAATAACGAATAAATTTACATGCATCTGCCAATTTAAGCTGACACTGTTGCGGATTACAGTAACCTGAATTCACTAGTATTTCATCGTGCATAATACGAAAATTACACAACTCGACATTTTTGAAGTTGATATCAGTAAACGCTTCAGTTTCGTCAAGGTTTAAAAGATTTGAGCTTCCTTTAGTTGATTTCGTAAAATAATTGAATTTAAGTGAATTTACTGGCTATAAATAAAACTGTAAATTTCCTGTATAAATGTGATGAAATAATTTTAAGGGGTTACATACATGCAAACCGTCAAAAATGTCAGAGGTTGTTATGAGAACACAATTAAACTTTTTTTAATGTTTTTTTGCAGGGCATTACAATGTACATTTTCATCTTTTAACAAAATAAATATGAAGACATTTGGATGTACCATTACCGAAATATAGCTATTTTAAGTTAGCAGTTTCAAAAAACGGGTGCCACGATATCTCAACACTGCGTTGACCAAATCGGCTCAAAATTTTGGTGAAGACTCGTTCAACTGGTCCTGGATCCGGGATATGTCTTCATCCCAAATTTCAGCCAATTTGGTCCATCCCATCTCGAGATATCGTGGCACCCGTAAATGAACTTGGTGCTTCGAGAAAAACGTTCACAAAGTTTGACAGTTCGCTTTGCGCATGGCAAAGTTGCGAACTTAAATCGTCTCTTACGCAGTTTAATAGTAAAATATCTTCATGAAACTTTCAGGAGTGATTGAAAATCATCTTTTTAGTGAAATTTCTGTAATATGAAATTTTGGAATTTTCTACATGTATGTAACTCCTTAAGCAACCATGCGCACCCACTTGGATATCATAAATAAGGGGGTGCGCGTGGTTGCTTAAGATGATTCCACCCCATTTATACTCAAATTTACAATATTTATTGGCCGGGAAATCACTAAAATTCAGTTCTGACGATTGGAACGTTTTTTTTCGATTGGAACGTGATCAAGGACCCCAAATCTATCATACCTTTGTGATACTGTAGCGTTTACTGACATCGACTTCACAGTTGTCGAGTTTTGTTACAATGAATAATGCTATTTATCGTTAAAATGTTCAAACGTCAACATTCAAAATAGATCCAGCTCCCACCGAGATACCATCTCCGATCAACCTCAATCCTAGTCCGATACCCCTCGGACGATCGATCCACCTTGTTAAGGTCAAACAACCTGAATTGATCTACGAACGCTTTCACTCTCATTGATAAGATCTTCCACCGTATCTCGCCAGGCATTTCACTTTCGAAGCCCTCGAACATTCTGCAAAACAGAGAGACTCGCGCAGTGCTGAATTATTACATCCAAGTTCTAATGGACCATAAAGCATCGCGCGTGTAAACAGCAGCTCCTCTTCTCAGTTGAGTAACTGGCTGAAATTCGCAATAAATTTCATTCCGAACCCCATCAGGGAAAGAAAAAAAACACCGACAACTTTCTTCCCCCGATATTTGCCACCGGCCAGCTCGATTCATTCACTTGAAATGCGCAATAATTTTCCAGCAAATGATTGTTGACTACCGTCAGTGGGGGTGACTATGGGTCAAAAAACGATACACCTCTCGTATTTTCTGAATAACAAAAACAATTTAAATAACATCGAAAATCTTTCAACGTAGATTTGTTCTTAGATAGTTTACTAACATTTTCCCAAAATATGGTGGATTTAGATGAACACTACCTTAAATGCCAATTGTTTGAAAATTGACCCAATCTCACCCCTAAGAGGGGGTGACATTGGGTCAAATGAAACTAAAATGATGCTCAAATACAACGACATGGTAAAAACAAGTCATCCAACAGTGTTTCGTGTTCGAGGAAATCGTATTGACACGCTACAATGTTTGAAGTGAAGATTTTCAAACATTTGGGTAGTTTTCGAGCAATTCTAACAATAATATAAGAAAAATGATTTTTCGAGAGGTCATTTTTGGCCAAAAACGTACCCCAACTTTAGACAGCTGCCAAAATAACAGGATTTGTTCTAGGAACGAGATTTTTTCAGTAAAGTCATCTTAAGATGTCCCCTACACAACCCTTTCAACAGAATTTATTTTCATTGAGAAGAACATGAGAAATGGTAAAATCCGTAAAAAATCACTTTGACCCAATCTCACCCCCCAGACCCAATGTCACCCCCACTGACGGTAGTGGAGAAGATGTTGCACAAAAAAATCGCTGAAAGCTGAATGAAAAACGACACGAAATGTGGAAAGGAACCATTTTCCGGCTCGTTTTCGCGCATCAATCAAATGCGATAAATTGCATTTATGATCATCCCACAAAACGGAATCGCGGTTTGATCCATTGAGGAAGAAACGCTTCACTAAATTAGCGTGTATTCATCGACAGGCCTCAAATCGAGCGTTTAATATTAATAGTTTTGCACAAATCTAGTTGATCGTGTGCCATTTGCACACAAATTGACCATCATTTATAACTCACGATTAACCATTCTTTCTTTTCTTTTCTTTTCAATTCCAGCTACCGTGGATTCGTCAGCGATCTTGGAGAGTGCCATGTGTCTGATTCGGGCCCAGCCGATGCTGTGCATACGGCAGCAGGCCGCCCGGATGCTGGACAACTGGGAGGACATTCTGGACGCGAAGAAGCACGAAATGATGGGTGAGTGTCAGCATTGCCATTCAATTTAAAAGAAATGCAGTCTTCTCAACTAAAATATCAGTTTCGCAAATTTCTTTATGTTTATCAGTTAAGCTCTTTAATCAAACTATCCAGATTTTTAAGCGAAGATGGCGTTACGAATGGCGCACGCCCGAAATGTCAAAATCGCGCAGTGCTACCAACATAAGAAAAAACGTGTTGCTGTCATGCCATGGAACATTTTTTGTAATGTTGGCACAACTGCGTGATTTTGACATTTCGGGCGTGCACCATTCGAATGCCATCTTCGCTTAAAAATCTGAATAACTATTTTAAAAAAACACACAAATACAATAGTAGTTTATGCACCTGTACCAGTTTACTAAATGAAGATTTTATCAGCACGTGTTGTACTTGTATTTATCCAACGATGTTAAACGAGTTGAATAAATACGATGAGTGCCGAAAAAACACTGTGAATGAAATTTTAAGTAGATCGTTCAATCACTCATTGCAAAACATTTTCGCAATCATAAAAAATAGTGGTGAATAAAGGCAGACTTTTTGCCTTGCTCACCTTACTGAGAAAAGGTTATAAAATCACTCGAAATTCTGACTGATCTCATCTGATCTGACTACCTATCTAAAATTACAAACAATTTTAAAAATGGTCTGAATTTACATAACCTCAATCTATTTTACCCAAGGTTTTTCCTTCCTCACTGCTGAAAGGCTATAACCTCAAATCAGGTTTTACGCCTACTCGGTTTTTAGGTTAGAAATCTGACAGCTTAGCTGCACTGTTAACAGTTGTTGCACGTGTGTCTCAATTAAAATGCGTGTGCATGAGCGCTCGTGACGTCACGCTGTAAATAAAACCTAATTAGGTTTTATATCGATCCGATTTGGAGGATAGAAAGGAGTGCACTGTTTACATGGACCATGTCTGTATAATCTTGACAAAAAGTCTGTAGGCAGTCTGTTTTTTTAGGTGGTGCGATCACGTTAAGGGGCGATTCATAAACCTGTGGATCACTCTATAAACTAGAGGAAGGCTCCAACCACCTTAAGGTGGATTAAGTAACGTTTTTTTTTTTTTTTTGATTTTTTCATAAAATAAAAAAAAGTGTTCGAAAAGTTAAACCTCGCTAATCTGTGCGCCCATTTCCCAGATATGTCACCAAGTAGCTCTCATTTTTTCCGAGAGTGTTTCCTCCTAGTTGAAACTCGCTCTTGAATCCCACGTGAGAGCTCGAGCGAGCCTCCACATAAAGTGAAAACTCCTCATTAGACGACGAGGATAATTGCTGATAAATAGTTCCTACGTCGTCGGGAAAACCGAAGAATCTCTTCACGCTAGTTCGATTTGGGTCAAGTTTGAAAAGCTGGAGGCTCTGCGGGAAAAACTGGTTCTATTGCCACAAACAGTAGGTGACACATTTCGAGAAGAAAAACTCCGAAGCGTAGAACTTGTTTTTACAGTTTGATCTAATTACGATTACGTGCGGAGTGATTACGACTGGGACAGCTCTGGAAATGGGTGAAAACAGAAGTTGAACTTGACCGTTGTTGCTTGAAGCAGTGTATCAGTGAGAGGAAAAACAGGCTTTGCCATTTACTGTATATGCATTTCACAGACACTGAGACTTTGTTGGGGCTCTTCTTTAACTAAAACTTGTTTCTCCGACATGATGAAACCATGTACCATAATGCAATTGCACGATACACTTGATGGTATTTGGAGCAAGATGAATTAAATTTAAGTCCAGTTCACGGTTTCTAAATCGCTTAACAACTTTATTTTTATCAATATTATAAATTTTTATATTGATATTGAGATTCCACCGTTTTAACTGATTACTTAAATCAAAAATCAAATAATTAGAATTAGAAAAAATCAACATTATTTAAAGAAAAGAGAACAAAAACAAAAGAAAAACCCGGAACATCACTCAATCACCAAAAACTGCATCAAATTAAGCTCGAGCAATTATCAATTTAGAGCATCAGTACCGCTCAACCGTGTACAGCTGTTAATCACCACTTTTCATATCACGTTTTTATGGCCCATAATTTCCAAATCGCACTGCCGGATGTAGCGTATAAACGGTTCCACATTACTCTTCCAGACGAATGGCATGCAAATTGTTTACATTTTGCACCTCGCTCTTAAACGGCGTGTGTCTGCTGTATCAAATGTTTATGACTTGCAACACAGTGTGTACAAGCACAAAAAAGAAGAACATGAGATCTCATCATTCCACTCATAACGTCATAATAGCACAATGCAGCACAGATCAAGCTTTGAGAAGAAGTGTTGAAATGAAAGAAAAGTTACAAGGAGAAGTATTGAAGACATAACAAATCTATTATTTAACTGATTTTTTTAATTGATTGACTACAACCTCGCAAAACTAATCTTTCAAACTATACTTGTCAGTTTGGCAACTGTGTTGCTAGTTCTTCAATTTTCATCTTTTTTGTATGATCACTCAAATATAATCGAGAGGAAAGAACTTTGTCAAGCTGCTATGCACAAACTGAAGGATCTATTAGACTGTGGCAAATAAACAAACTCGCACTTTTTTATATGCGACAGTTTGCCAAACCTTGTTTGCAGCAAACTCGCAAACAAACAGAGCAGACAAACTGCCTTACTGTCAAAAAGTGTGTTTGTTTGTTTGCTTGTCGTAGTTTAATACTTCCTTGAGAAGAAAAGGCACACAAAGTTTGAGAGCATTTTACTCTCTTTACTGATCTCAAAAAACGAGTGCATTTTACTCTCAACCATCTTCAAATTTCTTCTATGCCAAAACGGTATACCTTCATAAACAAAAAAATCAGAGAAAGATTTTTCCTCTTGGTGGTAAAAATACACGTGTTTCGAGAGACGCTCTTCGCCGTCAGATAGACCATCTGATAATAGTGTATTTCCGACGGCTGCCGGCGGTAAAGGTTTCATGGCGTGAGCGAATGGTGCCGGTAATGATGGCTTAATGTGCAGCTTCTAGGCGTATCCGATACCTACGATTAAAGAAAGCGAAAATGTGCGTGAAGAATTTGAAGGGATAGTGTTTTTTTTTTCTCTTGAAAAGAAGATGAATGGTTTTAGCGATATAATGAAGTTGTTAATAATGACTACTGCAATTAGTTGCATTCTCAAGAATTGAGAGGAATTCGAATAGCCAACAAAATATTTTGAAATCTGATCATCTATAAAAGAAAAGTAAACAAATTAATGACTTGACGTAAGATTTGGAATATTTGACTTTTCCACATCAAAGGTAAACAAACAACGGCGTAAGTTGATAATGACCATACATTACGTACTTTTCCTAAACAACTTATAAATTCCAAACAAATTAAATATACTAAGTGAAGTGGTTGTAGATAAGCCAGCATATAAAGCTTAATAAATCTTAAGGCCGACCTTTCATTTGCGCCCAAGACAACCTAAATCGGTTGAAATGGGGCGGAGTTATGATTTTGGAAAAATGTGGGTTTTGCGAAAATCTACGAAACTGGCCAAATTTCGAACCTCCCTAACACGGCGTTAGTCACCGCAATGGCCAAACAAAAGAAATACGAGTCTAATGGAGCACCCGCAGTCGAGCAGTTTTTGACAGTTCGCTCCATAAGAAATACATTGTAGAAAAAAGCAAAAACTGCTCGAATGAAAGTGCTCCATTGCATTCAACCCCCGGTGGTTGGTCACTTTTTCGTTTGACACTGTTTAGTTTGTACGCCCAAGGTATGTAGATTAGTAAGGTAAGGCGGGTTTTTCAGCTGTCAAATAGTTAGTTAGCACGAAACCCGGATTTTATATGGGGATTTTGAGAAATGTGAAAATTCGACCATTTTCCGATCAAATTTCACCGGATTTTTTTCTGTGGGGTTGTTAAGCAAGCCAAACTGAACCGAAATACGCTTTTAAACCTTTTTTTTCAAAAAATTGAATTCAATTAAACGCGTTTTAAGTTTCAGTTTGGCATACTTAACAACCCCACAGAAAAAAAACGGTGCAATTTTCCCGGAGAATGATCAAATTTTCACTTTTCTGAATATCCAGGTTTCGTGCTAACTATTTTGACAGCTGGGATTTCCCGCCTTACCTTATCTAATCTACATACCTTGTTGTACGCCGTTGTTTTGACAAAAGTCAAAATAAAAAGAGACCTACTGTCACTTTTTACAGGGGCCTCACAAATAGGGTATATTACCCTATTTTGGACCTAGTACCTATTTTGGACCTATTTTTATTAATCGAGGTAGTTCAGGCTTTTAAAGTACGAATTCACTGAATCCAACCAACAGAAAGTAGGGGAGAGTGGGGAGACTTGATCCCCTTTTTTTGTATCGCACATAACTCTGTCAATTTCTCACAAAACATTAAACTTTTTGCATGAATTGAAAGCTTAAACATTCATCTATGTTTGGCTAATAAGGGTATTTCATCAGATGAACTCTTCGAATCATGCCAAGCGTTTTAAAAAAATATTTTAAACCGGCATTTTCAAAATGTTAGGGGTAACTTGATCCCCCTTTCAACATTTTGAAGAAATCTTAAGCAAAACGTTTCTTATTCATCCAAACTTTTAATTTTCTATAAGTTACAGCAATTTCACATAAAACCTGTACGTTTGTGTTCAAAATATAACAAGTTTAGTATGTAAAATAATTAAAACCTTAAAATATTATTTTTTAGACCAAAATTAAGCATGTTTACAAAAGCTGGAAATTTTTGTTTACAAAACTTTTGAAAGAAGGTTCAAACTGCAGTAAGTTATGTACAACTATACTAAAGGAAACTATGTATGAAAACCCAGCCCAATTAATTAATCTTGAGGCTGATTCCAGTGACTGTAAAAATGCAGGGATCAAGTCTCCCTAAACGCACTTTTTTAAACAATTGATTGTAAAAATAGTATGACGATAAATTTAACATCAAATGCGTAAGGGTTTTGGAGTTGATAAGTTTATCAAACAATTCACAAATAAAAAATATTTTTTTGAATATTTTTTTAGTGTTTTCCATGCATATTAAAAAAAGCAAAAAAGATCTCTTGGAAGTTTTTTGCAGCTCGTTTTAGAAAAATGTGTGTAACTCAATCTAAACATTTTTAAAATTTTTTCTTTGTTTTCTACAATGAGTTTTAGTTAATTTTGCACAACTTTCTAGAACAAAGCTAATTGTTTTACCCACATGCTGACGAGATACAGGCTTGGGATCAAGTGTCCCCGGGGATCAAGTCTCCCCACTGTCCCCTATAGGCAGGATCGTTTTGTATCTTACCTCTTCCAAAAATGTTAATATTTTTGATTATTTCCGCTTTTTCAGCCACTTTTTTCAACGCCATTCGAACTTCCTTTCATTTTCCTAGCACATCGATTAGGTCCAAAAATTCCAGCCTCGTTGCTTATCAGATTTGGCTCGCGACACCTTGATGATTTTTTCTGTTTTGCACTGACACCAAGCAATTTCGTCCGGTTTCCGAGCAATGTAACTGTTGAAATAACTATTCTATTATCGAAAAAAACTCATTTCAAAATATTTTTTCAAATCAGCCGCGTTGGATCAGTTTTTGGAGTTACTTTGCCGCCGGTTCAAGGCTATCACCAACACATACATAACAAGGTGTTGCCAGTTTTGTTTATCAATTTATTTCGATATTTCATTGAAATTGATTGAAATTTTTTAATTTAATATTTTGGATTGAATTTCTTTACTGTAATTATTTGAATGAAATCTAAGTTTTTAAAAGCAAATGATTAACAAAAACAATGAAAATATGTTTTTTAAACGATAAAAATGCAAATTGATGCTAGAGATTTAGATGATTGTTAGGACCGATTGCAAAGTATCCCAAAATTTAAACTGATGTTGATTTATTTTTGTCTGAACATCATTATCACCAATTTAGCCGCATATATTTTTAATTTTTGCTTCAAAAAATGTAAACTGGCTACCCTGTTGGAATTGAAGGGGAAACGAATGAAAAACCTAAAGGGTCTAGTTCATTAAATCGTCAGCTGTCACCGTGACAGGAGCTGTCAACATCGCTTACGAGTGGTTTTTGGAAAAGTCGTATGAATTAAATTTAAAAAAATCTTGAGTTTGTTTTAAAAAGATCCTAAGCGCTAGTTGTAAACAAATCAATTTTTCGATTAGTTCTCGATCAATTTACGAATTATAAATAAAAACTAACTTAATCCACCTATGTGGTTGGAGCCTTCCTCACAACAATGGCTGTACACAAGTTTCATCTATTTTTTATATCCGGCTTCCAAAAAGTACATCGATATCACTTAAGAGGCCATATCTCGAGACAGGGTTGCCAGATCTTCAATGTTTTAGACTCGTTGGAAAGGTATTTTGATAACCTAACCAACAATGGGACGGATGGTGGATCCGGACATAGTTTACATACATTTAAGTGAGATCCGGCTTCAAAAAAGTACATCAATATCACTTAAGTGGCCATATCTCGAGACAGGGCTGCCAAATCTTCAATGTTTTGGACTCGTTGGAAAGGTCTTTTGATAATCTAACCAACGATGGGTCGGATGATGGACCCGGACATAGTTTACATACATTTAAGTGAGATCCGGCTTCAAAAAAGTACATCAATATCACTTAAGTGGCCATATCTCGAGACAGGGCTGCCAGATCTTCAATGTTTTGGACTCGTTGGAAAGGTTTTTTGATAATCTAACCAACAATGAGTCGGATGGTGGATCCGGACATAGTTTACATACATTTAAGTGAGATCCGGCTTCAAAAAAGTACATCAATATCACTTAAGTGGCCATATCTCGAGACAGGGTTGCCAGATCTTCAATGTTTTGGACTCGTTGGAAAGGTCTTTTGATAATCTAACCAACAATAGGTTGGATAGTGGATCCGGACATAGTTTACATACATTTAAGTGAGATCCGGCTTTAAAAAAGTACATCAATATCACTTAAGAGGCCATATCTCGAGACAGGGTTACCAGATCTTCAATGTTTTAGACTCGTTGGAAAGGTATTTTGATAATCTAACCAACGATGGGTCGGATGATGGACCCGGACATAGTTTACATACATTTAAGTGAGATCCGGCTTCAAAAAAGTACATCAATATCACTTAAGTGGCCATATCTCGAGACAGGGTTGCCAGATCTTCAATGTTTTGGACTCGTTGGAAAGGTCTTTTGATAACCTAACCAACGATGGGTCGGATGATGGACCTGGACATAGTTTACATACAGTTAAGTGAGATCCAAATATATGTGAAAACACATTTTTATACATAACTTTTGAACTACTTATCGAAACTTCAATCTGTATAAAACTCGATCTATGGGACCCTAAACCAAGTCGAATGCAACAAGTTCGGGTCAAATCGGTTCAGCCAGTGCCGAGAAACATGAGCTAGTTTGTTGGTCACATACATACATACACACACACATACACACACACATACACACACACATACACACACACATACACACAGACATTTGTTCAGTTTTCGATTCTGAGTCGATATGTATACATGAAGGTGGGTCTACGACGTTTTTATACGAAGTTCATTTTTAGAGCAGGATTATAGCCTTACCTCAGTGAGGAAGGCAAAAAATGCTTTGAATTATCATCGGCACGTCTTTTAAATGCTCTTTACTGGAAAACAAACAAAATTTGGTTTGGTTCAGAAAAAAAAAATCAAATATGTGTCGGAGATCGTGATGGCTTTAAAGACGTATTGCAAACTAATCAGAGAAACATACATATGGAAAATATATTTTTTGTAAGTTTTATCTGATTTTTGCATATTTATCTATATATAATTTTTAAAAATACAGGTATAACGATTTTTTTCACAATTGGCAGCGTTGGTTTATAATGAATTACACTTTTAAATTTTACCGTGCCAATCATGTTAGAAACACAATTAAACCAGCTAGAAAAATAAAAATCTTCGAAAAAAAAAATAAACATAAGAGGTTAATGCGATGTTAACATTATGAATTTTATGACTTGAGACATATAGCCGGGGTGACTTTGATAGGTTTGATATTTTTCCGCAAAATGAAGAGTAAAAATTGAATACGTACGGAATGGTATGGAATCATACTGACCGTGGTAGAGAAGTGCTCAAAGTACCTCATGAAGAACTTTTCATGAAATTTTGAAAAGTTTAAAAAGTTAGTTAACTATAACTAAGAAAATGTTGATATATAGCATTATTTTCATCTTCTCAACGTGTCATGATTTTTTCAATGAACATGATTTTGAATCGTAAAACGGAATGCATTTTCGGATTCTTCGGACAATCTTCTACTAGGAAAAGGTAGAATAAGTAATATAAACATTATTAAATATTATTTGTTTTTGAAACATAATTTAAAAAAAATTTCATAATTTAAAGGCATTTCCAGTAAATTAAATTTCATATAAAATGTGAAAACTTTTTATTCATTCTTTAAATTCAGTTATACATGTAATATAAATCCATAATTTAATAAACAAAACTAGTTTCAACGAATTTCAGGCAAAGTTCTGAATTTTTAACTATATTACCTAAAATTTATATGTATTATATTAAAAAGCTTATAAACATAATTAACTTAGTATTGACATAAATGATTTTCTTAAAAATTATATCAGCAACCTAAGTGATGGTAAGTTCGAAGTAAAAATAATGTTTGAAAGCCTCAAATCTGCTTTTAACAAGACAAACTATGACTATCAAAGGCACCCTGGTATTCAAACAAAGATTTTTTTCAAATATTACATTGTTTTTAAAGTGCATCATGTAGGGGAACAGCATCTAATTCCAGCGTGCCTCTTATGTTGGCAGGTCAGAACTTTGACATGCAATTAAAGCTAATTAAAAGCGTTTTCAACTGAAATCGAGTGATAAATAGCTCAATAAGAAGTGAGCAAGCAAGTTTCTACCAAAAGTTTTGCAAAATTAGTTGTTTAAATAGTGAAAATCAGCAAATTGGATGGAGTTAGGAGCGAGAGCTTAACCTGCCAAAGATACGAGAATTTCCCCTAGTTAAACTTTTTGTGAAGCAACTGTAAAGTTTAACATGACAGATGAGAAAATTTAGAACCTTTTTTCATTGTAAATTGTTATGTATCTGTGTCATTCATTTAATTTTAAGATAAGGTGTTTTTATTGCGAGTAATAACGGGATGTCTTTTATGTTCTAATGCTTGAACAATTAGGTCGTAAGAATATGCAAATTGTAAATAGGACAGAGACCTGCTAAAGATGCGTGAGTTTCCATTAAATATGATTTAAACACGTTTTCAAATTCAAATCCATTGTTTCATCATAATTGTCTAATTTCTGAATTAAATATTTTCCAAATTATAATCGTGGATAGGCCCTTTGGTTTATCAAACCGAGTTTTTGTAAGTGTGCGTGTTGCCGCCGCACGCCGCAATCCGAGTTGTCCAAATTTCAACCAATCAGAGTGTGGGTCCAAAATAGGTTCAGCGATGTCTCCAAAATACATTCAATAAGTCCAAAAAGCATCCAAAAAATGTTTTACTTGAAATGCTTATTACAATGGAATGGTTAAATTATTTTAAATTTTTAATAGTACACTTTGTTAAGCATAAATTAAGGCACAAAACAATCCTGAAACGAGCCAAATTAGTTAGACCGTTCCTGAGAACTATGCGAAATATGTTGACGCTTTGCATAGTAGGTCCAAAATAGGGCCATATACCCTACTATCAAACAAAACGTTTGTTAGTAATAGGGACTTACCCAAAGTCATTCAAATTTAAGGTAGAAAAACTTGTAGTTTTTCTTCGTTGCTGGCACTTTTCTTGTACCGAGCAAGCACAAACATAATAAAATCTACCAGATTATTATCAACAACAGTTTTACAATACTTGTGATTGTTATAACTTATAAGTCTCGTTTTTTTTGCCAAAATTATTTTAAATTGATTCCGACCTTGTTCTTTCATGATCTTGTTGCTCGATTTTAACCCCGATTTGACAGTTCGATTGGAACCCTGAGAGTGACGCCTCTCCATATAGGCTCTCTAGTTAGTAAGCGTTATCTCTGTGTAAAAAGGGTGTCAAACTAAAAAGTGACATTTTACAACAGTTTGTGTTAAATCATCGGGGTTTTAGTGTATTTCGGCCAAATAACTCATACTCCAATTTTCTAGGTACTTTGGTTTTTTTTTCATGCTGTTTTCGTGGGATTTTTTGGAATAACAAGTAGGTTGACCAAATCGGATCATATCTGGAGTTTTTTTTTAAAAAAGGGTAATTCTCCGCCAACTCACACAGCAGTTGCCCCGACCCCTCTTCGATTTGCGTGAAACTTTGTCCTAAGGGGTAACTTTTGTCCCTGATCACGAATCCGAGGTCCGTTTTTTGATATCTCGTGACGGAGGGGCGGTACGACCCCTTCCATTTTTGAACATGTGAAAAAAGAGGTGTTTTTCAATAATTTGCAGCCTGAAACGGTGATGAGATAGAAATTTGGTGTCAAAGGACTTTTGTGTAAAATTAGACGCCCGATTTGATGGCGTACTCAGAATTCCGAATAAACGTATTTTTTATCGAAAAAAACACTAAAAAAGTTTTAAAAATTCTCCCATTTTCCGTTACTCGACTGTAAAAAATTTTGGAACATGTCATTTTATGGGAAATTTAATGTACTTTTAGAATCTACGTTGTCCCAGAAGGGTCATTTTTTCATTTAGAACAAAATTTTTCATTTTAAAATTTCGTGTTTTTCTAACTTTGCAGCGTTATTTTTAGAGTGTAACAATGTTCCACAAAGTTGTAGAGCAGACAATTGCAAAAATTTTGATATATAGACATAAGGGGTTTGCTTATAACCATCACGAGTTATCGCGATTTTACGAAAAAAGTTTTGAAAAAGTTGGTCGTCATCGATCATGGCCATTCATGGTCACCCGCGACAGACACGGACGACGAAACAAGAGAAACGCAGAAATTAACTTTTTCAAAACTTTTTTCGTAAAATCGCGATAACTCGTGATGTTTATAAGCAAACCCCTGTCTATACATCAAAATTTTGTAATTGTCTGCTCTACAACTTTGTAGAACATTGTTACACTCTAAAAATAACCCTGCAAAGTTAGAAAAAACACAATTTTAAAATGAAAATTTTGTTCTAAATGAAAAATGACCCTTCTGGTGTAGATTCGAAAATACATTAAATTCCCATAAAATGACATGTTCCAAACAGTCGAGTAACGGAAAATGGAGAATTTTAAAACTTTTTTAGTGTTTTTCGATGAAATACGTTTATTATTTCGCCATCAAATCGGGCGTCTAATTTACATAAAAGTCCCTTTGACACCAAATTTCTATCTCATCACCGTTTCAGGCTGCAAAGTGTTGAAAACACGCATGTTCAAAATGGAAGGGCCGCCCTCCGTCACGAGATATCAAAAAACGGACCTCGAATTCGTGATCAGGGACAAAAGTTACCCCTTAGGACAAAGTTTCACGCAAATCGAAGAGGGGTCGGGGCAACTTTTCCCGATTTCGTGTGAGTTGGTAGAGAATTACCCAAAAAGGTCTAATAACTCAAATTTCCAGTATTTGCTTTGTGGGTGTTTTTTAATACCCCTGACTCAAGGCAGTTTCAAAAACACCCAAGGAAAAATTGGGAATTAGGTTTAAACAAAGTTGAGCAAAAAAAAATAATTTCCAAATTTTACTACAGAAAATGTTAAAATTTCCAGTTCAACGACCCCCGTGAACCTTGTCCAAACAGCTCGATGTTTAATTAGATTTATTTGCCAAATATGGCCCCTTCATTTGCGGCGATCATTGAACGCATCTTGTTTCTCAAGACTCGTGTGAAAAACAGGCACGGCGACCACTTTTCCACCGTCAACTTCACCTTGATAGCCAGCTAGATTCGCCACATCATCAACGGTTTGAGCATCTCGATTTGAATCCCTTCCCTTATCAAATACCTTGGGACCCCTCTTGGGGGCGCAATTAGAGAGATGGACGCAGATATTCCACGGATATCTTTGGCCATCAGTGAAATGTCTTCGTCGGTGGGTTGGGGGACCGGTTTTGCATTTTTCTCGCAAAAACCGCCCAGTTGGGGAACAACTCGTCAATTTCACTTGATGATGAGAACAGCGAATCCCATGTTCGAAATTAATGGCTCGCATCAAGCCATGAATCGTTGGACATTTGCCATTTTTCCACGATCCCGGTGAAGGTTCCGCCGGTTAGGGAAAACAATTCCTTGTTCCGTGTCCGTGTTTCTTTCACGGGTATCACTTTCAAATGACGTGGAGAGATTCATACGAATTTCACCCCAAGGGGATGGGTTCGGCCGGCCTAGGAAGACGACTACCGAAGAAGATCGCTTGCTTGGAGATAACCTTTAGACTTTAGGCGGTGGTTTGTCGTGGCCTCGGCTATACAATGCACATTGCAATGCTGGTGATTTATTTCCAATTCAGGGTGACAATTGAATACTTTTTTTTACTGCAAGCATTTTTCTATCTATCAAAAATATGTTTTTTTTTTTTCAATGAATGAAGCTCGGTAGATCTCTTAAACATGATCAATTCTTCAGAAATGATCATCAATAAATTTAAGAAAACATCGGTGCTATATAGTTATACTCTAATAAAAATACCCTTTTCATTTAATTTTTTGGCAGTGTTGCCTATCATTTTTTTAAATCATGATTTACTCTTCAATTAAAAAAACATTGCACATCAAAAAATGAGGTAAAATATTTTTTGACATTTTTTGATAACGACCATGAGTTAAGAGATTAAAATCAAAAACAAAACAAAAAAAATCACAATTGATTTTGAAAGTGTACTGTTTTTTCAATGATCCAGATCATTACCAAAAAAAAAACAGATTTTTTTATTTATCTTTTCTTAGTGATGAATTTCCATAGTTATTTAATTAATTTCAGATTTTTTATAGTTATATAAATATTTAAGGAAACTGAAAAAGGCACATTTTGCGATAGAGTTCAGGATGATGTAAAACGGAACGGTAAATTTTGTCACTGGTTGCTGAGATACAGCCTCGTTAAGCTTAAATTTTGTGAGGAATAAGTTTTTCTCAGTGTCATCAAACTAGCCCTCATTTTGCAACTCCCGATATTCAATGATAAATGAAACATGAGTGAAATTTCCTGCTATTTTAAATACACAGTCATGCCTCGGTTTTGCACCATTCAGCTGCCTCGGTTAAGCACGGCCCAGTTTTTCTCTAAAGAATCCAAAAATATATTGTTTTTTCAATATGAGTATCGAATGATCAGGTTTTTTTATACATTTCGGATGCAATAACAACATTTTTAGAAATTACTCCAAATTTTCACTAAACCACGTTTTTTCGAAAAAAAAAATACTCAAAATTTCAATTTTTACAATATGGGTATCAAACGATCGGGATTTTTTCATACATTTCGGATGTAATAACAACATTTTTAGAAATTACTCCAAATTTTCACAAAACCACGTTTTTTCGAAAAAAAAAATACTAAAAATTTCAATTTTTACAATAAGGGTATCAAACGATCGAGATTTTTTCATACATTTCGAGTGTAAATACAATATTCTTTGAAAATACTCCAAATTTTCACAAAACTACGTATTTTCGAAAAAAAAATACTCAAAATTTCCGTTTTTACAATGTGGGTATCAAACGATCGGGATTTTTTCAAAAAATTCGAATGTAATAACAACATTTTTTGAAAATACTGAAAATTTTCACAAAACTACGAATGTTTGAAAAAATACTCATATTTCCGTTTTTCAATGTGGGTATCAAACGATCGAGATTTTTTCATACATTTCGAATGTAATAACAACATTTTTTGAAAATACTGAAAATTTTCACAAAACTACGTATTTTTGAAAAACTTTTCAAAATTTCAGTTTTTACAATATGGGTATCAAATTATCGGGATACCTCTTGTAAAAAACGGAAATTTAGAGTATTTTTTCAAAAATAAGTAGCTCTGTGAAAATTTTCAGTTTTTTTCATTTTTTTAATAATTTTTGAAATGTACTTAAAAAAATCCCGATCGTTTGATACCTACATTTTAAAAACGGAAATTTTGAGTATTTTTTTCGAAAATACGTAGTTTTGTCAAAAATTTGAGTATTTTCAAAAAATATTGTTATTACATTCGAAATGTTGGAAAATATCCCGATCGTTTGATACCCACATTGTAAAAACGGAAATTTTGAGTATTTTTTTCGAAAATACGTAGTTTTGTGAAAATTTCGAGTATTTTCAAAAAATATTGTTTTTACATTCGAAATGTATGAAAAAACCCGATCGTTTGATACCCACATTGAAAAAACGGATTTTTTGATTTTTTTCGAAAATACGTAGTTTTTTGAAAATTTTGAGTATTTTCAAAAAAAAAAGTTATTACATTCGAAATGTATGAAAAAATCCCGATCGTTTGATACCCACATTGTAAAAACTGAAATTTTGAAAAAAATTACATAAATACGTAGTTTTGTGAAAATTTTGAGTATTTTCTAAAAATTATTGTTATTACAATCGAAATGTATGAAAAAATCCCGATCGTTTGATACCCATATTGTAAAAAATGAAATTTTAAGTATTTTTTCGAAAAACGTAGTTTTGTGAAAATTTGGAGTATTTTCTAAAAATGTTGTTAATACATCAAAAATGTATGAAAAAACTGATCATTTTATACCCATATTGCAATAACAATATATTTTGTTTTCTTTAGAGAAAAAAATGCATTTTCGAAATACAGCAAAAATACGTATTTTTGTGAAAACTTTCATGAAATAATAATTTTAATGGATAGCTGACATCATCCCGATTCCAAAACACTATAATTTTTTGATGTTTGCATGATTTTTCGTACGATTAAAGCCAATGTCTCCCATATAGCCAAAATCCCATAAGCTCTGTGCCTCGGTTATGCACGCCTCGGTTTTGCATCCCCCATATGCGGTGCTAAACCGAGGCACGACTGTAAACTATTTAGACATTTTAGAATCAAGAATACCATTTTGAATGGGTTTAAAACTTTTATTTTGGAAATTGTTTTATAAGGTGTAATTGAAAATAAGGCAATTTCGCTTCCTTTTTTAGAGATTTGAAAAAAGGGCATTTAAATAAATTTTCCAAATCCTGTTAATTTCCGAGGAATTGAAAGTTTTTCAAATTGTATAAATCTGAAGTTTTATTCAAGTTTTAATAAACTTAATTTAAAATGTAAAAGCTTTTTGGATGTTTGTTGAAACTGCCTGAAGTCAGAGGTAAAAACACCTAAAAAAGCGAAAAATTTAAATTTTGTGTTTTGTTAATTTCAAATCAAGTTGCCACCATGTTATTCTATTGAGACCTTCCCTGAAGGTCTTACGATCGCTGACTCCAGTAAGGTGAGGAAATAACCGTTTTCGTATCGACCATTACCGATAGAGAGGTTGGATTCACCAGGACCGGAGACAAGATTCGTCCCACGTTCACGATTATTCAAATTGTTGCTCGTTTGACATATCTCATCCCCTTCAGGAAGGCAGCAAGGATGAAAGTGAATCTTTCTGATTTTTTTCTTCCTCTTCTTCTTCTTTCTAATTGGCCCAATATGGAGAATGCATCGGCATGTCACCGTCTTCGAAATAGGTGCCTCTTCGCTTACCCTTAACAAAAAATGCACACGATTTCGCTTTCGTTAAGGTGAAGCTCATCTGCACCAAGAATTCCGATATGGCATAACCAACGAAAGCGCGGGGGTTCGCTGCCGATGATGATGATCACGTGCTGCGTCTAGGTTAGGAGTTTTCGGTTGAGGTGGGTCATGGGTGCACTTTTCGATGGGACATTACCGCAGAGTGCCGTCGAAAATCGTGATTTAATTGAAAGAGAAAGCTCATGTCGGTGGCAATCATCGCGGGCAGCGTTCGGAGGAAGCCATTTAGTTATCGATTTGGTCTGTTGGGATGATCTTTCCCACGATTGTTTGTTTTAAGTGTTGTTTGGTGGCAGACTCGAGTCGTGACATGTTTGGGTTATACACGGGAAGTCGTTACGGGGTAGTTAAGGTTCATTGACTGTCGATCATTTGGGTTTTGTTAGGTAACTTTGGCGAATAGTTTCGCAAATTAACTATCTGCAATGAATAATGAGTTTTACGGAGACGTAACACAATTTGAACACCACTATTAACCGTATTAACGATTTGATTGTCAGTTTAACGTTTTAATTGCATCACTCATTCGTGGAGCACGCGTTCAATAAAGTTCAGTTCAGTTTTGCATTGCATTTTAAAAGTTAAGTTCGTTGCTTGCAAATCATTTAAGTCACTTTTTTATTTTTATAGATTTTAATAATTTTGGTTCAAAATAAGGATTTTCGACTTTGTATTGAAAATCGTCAACTGAATTTTAAATATTTTTGTGTATGGTCCAATTCAATACCCGCTGGCCGGCAGCGAAATGATGGGAAAGTTTACCTATTTTGTATAGGGCAACAGCATTTAATTCTAGCGTGCCTCTAATGTTGGCAGGTCAGAACTTTGACAATCAATTAAAGCTAATTAAAAGCGTTTTCAACTGATCTCGAGTAATAAATAGCACAATAAGAAATGAGCAAGCAAGTTTCTATCAAAAGTTTTGCAAAATTAGTTGTTTAAATAGTGAAAATCAGCAAATTGGATGGAGTTAGGAGCGAGTATTTAACCTGCCAAACATACGAGAATTTCCCCTACCTGTTGAACAACGAGCAAAAATTACTTACTTCTAAATTTTAAACAATAACTAAAAGTAATAACAATACGAAAATCAATTTTCGTTCCCTTCTAAATTTACAGAGGAAGCCGACAAGGAAGCCCAGAAACGTCAGAGCCGGGCCCTCAACGGGGACACCGCCAAACAGGCCAAACCGTCCAGCCTGATGAACCAGATCGAGGACGGGCTCTCGATCGTCGCGGACTTCGTTTCGGACGGAGTTGACAGGTATGAAGGTGGAGGGTTCACGTCGCAGCAACGTCAAGCAATTTGCTGATGCACGAAGTGATTTGTTTACCTTGTTTTTTTTTTGGTACCCTCCGCAAACGTCAAACCATACAAAATTGCTGCCGGATCTTTTCCGGGGGAGATTGATTTGACGTTTGCTGAGGGTGCGGAAAAGTTTGTTTATGTTCTGCTTGCAAAAGACAATGCTTTTCAGCTAGGACACCCACCGGTGCAAAGACGCAAACCAACTCTTTTCAATTCGACCTTCCAGCTATTCGTCGGACGACAGCAGCAAGCGCAAATCGGTCGCGGAGGACGCGGCGGACGTGGCCGGAACCGGCAAGAAGCACCTGCACCACATCCTGCACAAGCTAGGTAGCAAAACGGCCGCCACCAATCGTAGCGAAGAGAGTGGCGTTGCACGTGGGTCCGACGCGACGGATTTGGATGAGGAAGTGGAGGCCGCCGTGGAGGATGGTTTTGTGGATTATGGATTTGGCGCCGGGCCAGAGAAAGCTATCGGTAGAGGCAAGCAAGGGGGTGACCCGGATTTTGGTTACGGTGATGATGGTGGTCATGGTCATGGAGGTGGGTCCGAATTGAAGTCCAACACAAACAGTACTAGAGCCATTCGCGGAAGAGACAGCAACGACGACGACGACGAAGGCGAGGAGGAGGAAACTGGCCGCAACGGAAGCGGCGAGGGCGGAGGCTTCCGACGTATGAGTTTCGATTTCTTTGAATACCCCCTCTCCCACACACGTTGTTTACATTCTTCGTTTCAATGACCCCTGGGTCCCTCCCTGCCCTCAATGTTTTTTTGATGTTTGTTGCAGCCCTCCAAAAAATTGGGTTCCACGAAGTTTCTTCCACGTGTACAAAAGTTTCTCCCCGCCACCAAATTTAGTTCCAACCAGCAAGCGTACAAGAATCTACGAAGCTGCGGAAGCCAGTTCATTTGTTGGATCCGCCCCCCTCCACGAACCAAAGGGTGTCCTTTAAAAAAACTAAGTCAGCCCATTAAACTTTGTCCCTCTTTTTCTTTTACCCCCAAACCCTGCCCAATTACAGATGATCGCCTCGGTTTATTGCCCCAAATTCCCTCCGGAGATACCCAAACCCAATACACTGCCAAACACAAGAAAGGAAATGATACAAAGTTGATGAAAAAATAGTTTGTTTTTGCTTTAGCGTGTGTTTGTGTGTTTTTTTGCATTTTCTAGTTGGGTTGATTTTTGCGTGATTTTTTTTTTTTGAGTGTGATTTGACTGAAATTATATTTTTTCTAATTTCATGAAAACTTGAGAAAAAAAACTAGTTTTTGTCTAGCTGTGTCAAAAATAGAATCATCTAGTGAGTGTACAAATTCATCATTGAAGAATTATCATTATTTAGAAAAGGTTTACGGTTTAAATATTAAATAAACGTTGGGTTAAAAGTACAGCTCGGAGGCAATTAAACTTAAAGTTATATGCACTTGATGCAATTTTTTTTAAGTTGTTCAAAGTTTGTGGGTGCTCCAAAATTATTTTTTAATTGCTTTCAAGGATTGAAGTAAAGGCTACACTTACCAAACTCGGCCTGTAAAAAGCTTGAGACAATTCATAAGTTTTCCACATACCAACTTTATTAGGTCTAAAGGCACCTGGACATAAATTGAAAACACAGAAGAAATCAATAGTGTAAATTTGGAAGGTGTAATTCTAGGAAGGATGAATATTATCTCTTTTATAATGTACTTTTTACAGTGTTGATATTATCGCGCTCTCGCGAGAAAAATTTCTCTCTCTCGAGTTCTCGCCGCGAGTCTCGAGCTGCCGAGAGAAACTCACCGATTGCCCGTGCTCTCCTCCGCTCGCGAACGGGCTTTCTCGCGAGCCAGAATTGCCCGTTCGCGAGAAGTTGAACGAACAAAAAACAACACAGCGATTGAAGTTACACCTTTATACCATCGCCTGGTCCGTATTCATAAGCCTGATAAACAAATTGATAGCTTGGGACGAACGGATAGCCAGAGGCGCTCGCGAGCGCTCGCGTCGAGAGCGAGAACGCGAACGAAAATGCGAGCGCGAGCGAGAAGAGAAAAGTACTACAAGTTCTCTCCCTCGTTCGCGAGCGAGAAAAGCGTTCCTTCTTCTCGCTCGAATTCCAACACTGACTTTTTGTCTCAATTTAAACGGAAATTTCGCATTATTATGACATAAAAATTGTATCCCTTTCTAGATGTAATATTACCATGATTTTTTAGCATGATATTTTCTAGTATTATTAGTTAATTAAATTTTTCAATTAAATTAGTCAAAAAAATATCATCGATAACGATAGTGTTAGTGAGGCTTTGATAACAACAATAATATCATCGTCGAAATCATGATTTCATCAGTTATTCACAGAAAGTTATTTATAAATAGAATTTAAAAAGCAACTTATTTAAGATTGTCTCGCTTGACTCTATTTAAAAAATGTTAACAAGTATTGTGGATTTAGCTCGTAGCTGGATTTTCTGGCATCTTCTCACGGTCATTGGAAACGGTCGTGGATAGACCTAGGGGTTCCCAGTTGGAGTGAAAAAATTCAATTTATAGAAAAATTATGGATTAAAATTTCGTTTTTTTATCACTTCTCCGACATCAGCAATAATTGTTTGAACATGCTCTGAATTTTTTTTATTCGGTCGGAAAAATATTATTTTTCTTGAAAAAACTTTCATTTTTAATCACATGATCACCCCTTATTCTGGCTCGATGCCGCCATCATGCGACCGCGTGCTCCATTTGTTTGTCAACAAAGCTGCAGCTGGATGGTGAGACGAAGTAAGGGGGGAAGAGATTTTGACATTTTTATGCCCGCATCTGGCCCGCCGCCTATTTCGTCGGTCGTTGAGCCGCCGGTCGTTTCCAGTGACCAAGTCCAGCTAGGAACTGATCTTACAATATAACGATTATATTTAGAAAAACTCTATTGTAAGATCAGTTCCTAGCTGGACTTGGTCACTGAATAAAAAAAAATCCGAGCATGTTCAAACAATTATTCCTGATGTCGGAGAAGTGATAAAAAAGCGAAATTTTAATCCATAATTTTTCTATAAATTGAATTTTTTCACTCCAACTGGGAACCCCTAGGTCTATCCACGACCGTTTCCAATGACCGTGAGAAGATGCCAGAAAATCCAGCAACGAGCTAAATCCACAATATTAATTACACCCTCATTTCAAATCACTCAGTTTTCGTCAAAACCGAACATACTCAGAAATGTCTAAATGAGCCATTTGTCGGATTTGGGTAAATTCCACTCAAATCTGGCTGAATTTCACTCAATTTTCAATGAATTTTGAGTTAAATTCGCTAAATTCTGGCAGTAGTCTCATCTACTAACTTATGACGAGTAAGTTCGTTTTTAAAGAAATCTAAATGATTTTGAATGTGTGTGCAACAAAACATTCAAAATGTCTGCCCATTTGATACTCATATTTTAAATTTCGAAAAGTTTAAGTTACATATTCAACCAACCAACCAACTAAAACTTATCAGCAAAAAAAATTAAAAAATTAATATTAATTTGCATATGGTTATTGAACAAAGCGAAATTGTGCATGCTTTTTTTATTAAAGCTTTTTTTGACAAGAAATTCTCCCAAAATTCCATATCTTTTCGAAAAAAAGCTCAAGTTTTAATAATTTTCAAATAAGTTAACAAACGAAGCGAAGTTTTGTATGTTTTTTTTTTTTAAATTTCATTGGAGTTTTTTGCATATTTTTACAAAAAAACGTATTTTCACTAATTTTTGTTATTTTAATTTTTACAAAAAAGCCTACTTTTTCACAAATACTAAAATTTTCATGATTTGCTATATAAGTATCAAACAAAGCGAAATTTTGTATGATTCATGTTTTAGAGTTTTGGTATGAAATAGTAAAATTTTCACAAAATGCCGATTTTTTAAATACTCATTTTTTGCTGTTTTAGAGTTTTAGAAATTAAATACTCGAATTTTCACAAATTAACGACATTTCAAATCGTTTGATACCTTCAGGGTTGTTACGGGAAAGTCGAAAAAAAATCCGCGCCAAATCCGCGCCGAGCGAAACACAAATCGTCGCGAAATCCACGCTATATAAAAAACATTGCGACCAACATTCAAGAAATGTTATTTCCAAATAAAAACTAATACAGAAAGTATTTAATAAAAATGAAACTCGTTTTATGTTTGAAGGAATGAAAACAAAAAAAAATCTTTTTGCAAATCAGAGGGACTTAACAATAATTTTGACCAATATAAACAAAATAGAAAATTATATACCAACATAAACAAATTTTAAAAATCTAATAAATGAAATTAAACTTCAAAAATATAAGCTCAAAAAAAACAAAATCTTAAATTTTAATATTATTAAATTTTGGATTTCGAAATTCTAAAAATTCAAAATCTATGAATTTTAATACAGATTGTATTCCAAATTCCGAAAAAAATGCATTTCCAATATTTGAAATATTTTTTTCTAAAAATTTAAGAATTTAAGAATTTAGGAATTTAAGTAAGAATTAAGGAATTTAGGAATTTAAGAATCTAAGAATTTAAATTTGATTTGAGATTTTCGAGATTTCCGTTGTTTTTTGTTTTCAAAATTGTTTTAAATTTAATATTTTTAGTTTTCAAGTTTTGACTTTTTAAATTTTGTTTTTTTTTTATTTTAAATTTTTCTTTAAATTTTTGATTTTTTAGTTTTTTGAGGTTTTGAATTTCCGATTTTTAAAATTCTGAATTTAGAAATCTCAATTTTTTTAAATTCGAAAATTTTTTAATCTGGGTTTTTTAAATTTTGATTAAAAAAAACTTTTAAAATATAAAAAATGTTTCGAATTTTTGAAACTTGAGTTTTGAATGATGGAGCATTAATTTTAGAATTTTCTGATCTTTTTATTTTGGCCAAGAATGATTAAATTTATAAAATATTTCTACGGGTAGAAATCTAGAATTCAAAGGCAAATTGAATATATCAACTATAAAATTAAAAATAAATAAGGTTAAAAAATACATTACTCAAAACTCAACAGAAATTACATATTCAGAGCCGGATATATTAGGAAATGAGCTGAGTGTAGTAATAATTTTATTTAAGAAATTCTCAACCATACATTTAAAAAATAATCTCTACATTATCTTTATCTTAATTTTTCGACGGTTCGTATTAAGAATTAACGAACAAACATTTTCAGAAAAAAATCTTTAAATAAGAAATTGCACTCAATGGAAAAAAAACTCTCGTAATTTTTGATAATATTTTTCATAATAACTTGAAAGTAATTCTATCTTTTTATCTATTTATTTATCCAAATTGCCATCCGCGCGAAATCCGCGCCTGAGTAAAATTAGTCAGCATATCCGCGCCGTCCGTAACAACCCTGTACCTTTACTGCAAGTGATGAAATTTTAAAAACATACAAAAGTTATTTTGTGACAAAATTTACTGTTTAAAAAACTAAAAAAAAAAGTTAAAATGCATACAAAATATTCACTTCGGTTAATACCCATTTTGCTAATTATGAAAATTTGAGTATTTTAAAAAAATATGGTATTTTGTGAAAATGTGAGTATTTTATTCCAAAACATGTATCACAGTGAAAATGCAAACAAAATTTCGCTTAGAGGTATAGAACGGTATTTTGTGAAAATTTAATTGTTTAATTCAAAAAGTCTAAAACAGCCAAAAAGCACGTGAAATTTCAAACCGTTCGATACCCAAGAAACCGTTCGATATTCAAGAATAAAAATTTGAGCAATTTAAAAAAAAGTGTGAAAATTTTAGTATTTATTTCATAAAACTCTGAAACAGCGAAAATGCATGTAAAATTTCGCATTGGGGTATCAAATTTGAGTACTTTAAAAAAACGGTATTTTGTGAAAATTTAATTAAAAAAACTCTAAAAAAGCGAAAATTCATACGAAATTTCAAACCGTTTGAAACCCGTTTGTGAAAAATTGAGAATTTTACAAAAAAAAACTCTTATAAAGTGAAAATGCATAACAATTTCGCATCGTCGTTTGATATTGAGAATTATAAAAATTTTAGTATTTTCGAAAAAAAAAGATATTTTGTTAATTTCTTTTTAAATGTTTATACTTAAAACATATATTCTAAGTGAAAGCTTTCAAATTTTAACGAGATATATTAGATGAAAGATTCTAAACAAAAACTCAATTAGGCAGCATATTGGGTCATATTTTACTCAAAAACATATCTCGATTCACCCCAGTTGGCACTATTTTTGAATTTATTTTATGTTTCATTGCAAACCATAATTGCTAATTTTATACAGTAATCTAAGTATAAGGCATGCCTTTTTTACAAATCAAAAAGTGGTCACCTTCAAGCTTTTCGCTTGCTTTTACCAGCTTTGTTCTTTGCATAAATAATGCATGTTTCAACCAGTGTGTGTGTGTGTTTTTATCATTTGTCTCATGGAGAATTCATTCAAACATTTTTCAATTTGCATGATTTCAACCATTCAACAATAAACTGTTAGGACATCGATCATCCGACATGCATGCTGTATCTCATCAAAAATAATCAAATAATTCGACAAAAATAGAACATAACATCATACTTCGTACCAACACTCATCCAACACATTCAAAGTAGATCATCCTTCTCATATCCCATTTTCCATCAAAAGCATTTTAGTAACAATTTTTAGATCATTCTTGTAAGCTTCACAATCCATTCGTAGTAAGTGTGTGTGAAAACTAGTTAACCCCTCGAGTAGTGAGTGTTTCTAACCGCTTAGATTTGCCGCTTCTATTAACCGCTAACTCCTCCCAAAGATCCGTCGTAGTAATTTACTAAAAAAAAAATACAACGTCCAACGAAAAAAAAAATAGTGTTTGTCCGTGGCTAACATCCAACACATTTTTTGAGTAACAATAATAACCGATTTTTTGATTATTTCTTCCCCTTTTCCGAATAAATTTTCGGTGCAAATTTGTCCTCGTTTTTCCCAAATATAAACATAAACAAAAAAACAGGCAAGCGCAAGGGTAAGAAGAAGAAGACGTACATGAAGCTGTTCATCCTCGGAGCGGCCCTCAAGGGCAAGATCGAGCTGCTGCTCAAGATCCTGTCGTTCCACCTGCAGCTCAAGTTCTTCGCGATCGCCGCCATCGGTCTGCTGATCAACATCGCCCGGTTCTGGATCGACATCAAGAAGCAGCCGCACCCGCAAAAAGTACCGCACCGGAAACGGCCCTGGTTCTTCCACTCTGACTCGGAGGGGGTTTGCAGTACCTTTACTTGATCGAAAGATACTTTTTTCGGATTCGACTTGACGACTTGGAGACTAGACGACTAGGACACGGAAAAAAGTAAAATCCTGAAATCGTGAATTGTGTTTACGAATTTGAGAACCACGAAGTCTTATATTCACTTTTATCGTACAAATGCTTCGTGGTTCTTAAATTCATGAACAAAATTCCCGATTTCGGGAATGGATTTTTCTGTGTACTTTAGTTAACAAAATTTAAAAAACTGTTTCTGTTCCGACTCGACAACCTCGATCAAGTGGAAGAATCAGGCCACGACCTGTCCTACCCGTCCCTTCCAACTGTCACTCCCCCCACCCCACCTCCCACCGTGAACCACGTGCCAACCCCCGCACTAATAGGAGGTCCACCTGGACTACACTTACAGGTAATCTACTACGAGCACGCCCAGCACCAGCACCACTACGACGAGGGACACGGCGGCGGCGACGAATGGAACGGCGGCTACTGGAAGCGATCCCTGCACAATGTCCACGATGACGGCCCGGTGGCGGCGGCGTCCGAGCCCAGCTACGGTTACTACGCCCAGGAGCGCAGCGAGGACGACTCCGGCCATCACTATCGGGGCCAGCAGCACTATGTCCAGCAACCTCAGGCCAACAATCCGAGCCACTATCCGTACGATCCGCACAGCATGGCGTACAACCAGCAGCGGCCATATGCCTAACACTTTTTTTCTTTAGGAAGGTTAGGTTAGGTTAGGGTTACGGAGGTCTCCCCCTATCGAGTTCTTATTTCATCTTCATCATCCCATTCTCATCATCATCATCCGTCTCATTTTGTATAAATCTAACGCAAAAGCCAGTGTTACACTAACCTTCTCAATATCTCACGAAAAGCCGTACTCTTTTTTCCCCTATTGTTCAGCGTTGTCATCGTTAGTCCTTAGGTAGTATGGAGAAGAATCATCGTTTTGTTAGTTTTGAGTTAGACTGTTTATTTATTTATTTATTGAACTAATATTTATTTGTAACGTGATGCCTTTTTTTGAGTATTTAATTCGATCCATGTGCGAAAATCGTAATGAATTGTAGTGAATGAAAAACTATTATTGTGTGGAAGAATAAATAACAAATTAAAACGATATTTATGATTTTTCTCTGAATCCGAAATAATGTCCTAAAGTCCTATGTAATTTTTTATGTACAACGGTAAAAAAACACAATTAAAACTCACTTTTGTCATTTTAAAGCAAACAAATAAATAACAAGAAAACATTTTTTCGATGGATCAACTATGGTCCCCTTGGAATGAGCTGTCAACCAGGGCCGCGAAATTTATTTTCAAAAAAATGATTTAAAAATCCATAATAAATCCTTTGTGGTCGTACATCATTGTACTCAGAAAAATAAGCTTTATCGTTGTGAAAAATAATATCACAAATTTAAGCCTAATTTTAGGACCCAATTCCATATCCAGTCGCCCTATCCAGGTTTTTAAGCGAAGATGGCGTTCAAACGTTGAACGTCCGAAATGTCAAAATCACGCAGTAGCACCAACATTAGAAAAAAAACGTTCATCATTTGAACGCCATCTTCGCTTAAAAACCTGGATAAAAATAGTTCAATTGGGTCCTCAAAATAAAACTTGAATAGCTGACATTTTTATTTGCAACGGTAATGCTTATTTTTATCAATAAATATAATGAATCTTTGTAACGCCACATTTCGTGCGCGAGAGAGGAGAGCCATGCTCCCTTCGGATTTTTTTCTCTTGATGAACGTCCAATGATTTTCTTCTGATGATGATTATTCCATCGCTGATTTTCAATCTTCTTATATGTATAAAAAAAATGATGGTTTTATTCGAACGCGAATCAGTTCAATACGGAGCGTCGGATCGAGGTGCTCTTTGTTGCGTTAGGTTCGTGTAATCACAAGGAAGGTTTTTACGCCAAAAAGTTACAACTTTGGCCACTCTGGAACCGATTCCGGAAAATCTGCTGATTGTATGGGAAACGTTACGTATTATCAAATTTTGATCACAGGTGGCTGAATAAGCAAAAGAGCTAAAGACGTCAATAAACGAAAAAAAATGCAGAACGAAGTTTGCCGGGTAAGGCTTGTAATTTATAGATTTTTTTGGGAGATACTCAAACTTTAGACAATCTTACTAATTTATAAAATACTCTATTTTTCATTAATTTTCATTGAGAATGTTTGAAAAAATACGCTATTTTGTGAAAAATTTAATAAAAGTATAAGTTTTTTTTAAATGGTATTTCGTGGAAATTAAAGTATTTTACAAAAGCGATCTGAGCAATTCTCTATGAAATAGGTCTTTTTTTATTTTTATTTATTTTTCAATCCGGCAGAATCTTTTGTGGTGCTTTCGGTTAGAGACCCTAAATAGGGAGACTGGTCTAAGCTTGCTAAATCGATCTGGCAACGTATGTTTTGAGCTTGGCAACACTGATAAGTTTTGCTGGGCGTAAAGGCAATTGCTCGTTTGGATACGTCAAACTCGCGTCTGTTTGGGTACGTCAAATTCACTTCGTCCAGTCTCCCTATTTAGGATCTCTACTTTCGGTATGCCCAAAGAAGCCATTTTGCATCATTAGTTTGCAACTGTCCATACAAAAATAATGAATGAAAATTCTAAAATCTTTTTGATCGATTTGGTGTCTTCGGCATATTCATTCATATTCATACCTATAATAAAGACTACACTGATAAAATGATGCACGGCAAAACAAAATTGGTGATTTTTTATTTAACTTTTTGTCACTAAAACTTGACTAGCAAAAAAACAATTTTTTTATATCTTTTTAGGCGACATCAAATGCCAACTTTTCAGAAATTTCCAGGCTGTGCAAAAAAACGAGTTATGAATTTTTGAATCAATACTGATTTTTTTAAATCAAAATATTGGTCAACCTTCGACACCTAGTTTCGAGTAGGAATCTCGAAATCGAGAACGCCAAGGCAATGCTGTAGAGCGAATAATTTGATTTTTTTTATTTTTGACTTTTGATAAGCGAGAAAATTCTCTATATTTGGCTTTCTTGAAGTTTGTTGCTGAGATATTGCCATGCAAAGGTTTAAAAACAGGAAAATTGATGTTTTCTAATGATACGTTCGTTTGAAGAGCCGATGCGGCACTGCGTGCCGCACTCGTCGGTGCCAGTTTTGGTTCAATCGAACGTCATTTGTCAGTGCGCGTGGAACTCGCATGGAACTGAAAAAATACACTCAACCCCCGGTGGTTGGTCACTTTTTCGTTTGACACTTTTTTAGTTTGTACCCCGTTGGTTGGTCAAAGTCAAACTAAAAAGTGACGAACTGTCACTTTTTACACGGCGCTCACGCACACTATCAAAACATACGTTTAGTAGTGTGTGTGAACTCCGTGTAAAAGGGGTGTCAAACTAAAAAGTGACCCCGTTTGTTTGACAACAGTTGGTGTCAAACCATCGGGGTTTGAGTGTATCTGGTGCGGCACTAGAGTTTCAGTTCCAAGATGGCGGCGAAACTCGTGCGGTAACCCGCCATTTTCTAATGTCGATATCTCAGCAACTAATGGTCCGATTTTGAATGTTAAATTTTGAAGCATTCGTGAAATTTTCCGATCTTTTCGAAAATTATATTTTCAAAAAAAATAAATTTTCAAGACTCGATTTTAAAAGATCCTATCTGCAGAGGAATCACATGACTCATTGATTGTTTTGAAAATTTACTCTAGATGTTATTAAATGACAAAAAACGGATTTTTACCAAGATTTTTGACGATTTTTTTCCAAAGTGTACTGGAAAGATCCAAATATGTGCTCAACAACTCGCCGTCAACCAGACCGACTTCGGTTCGATTTCCATTGATCCATTGTCGCACTATATTTTAACCGGGTTGATTAGGTTGACACGCGATTTAAACAGCGAAATGTCAAGAGTCGTCCTAACGGCATCGATTCCTCGAGAGGGCTAACCCAGCGCACAAATGTTTTTGTTGACAAATTTTATCCTGAAATCAGTCTGATTTTGGTCACGCAGTTATTGTGGACGTTTTAGGTGGAATTCATAGATTTTTAAATTGTTTTGTTAAATTTGTTATCGGTAAGTCTATTTTGATGATAGTGTTAAATACAAAGTTAAGCAAAATTCACCAACCTTAGGCATGGCCGCCTTCAACCTGTCCACCTTCCCGGAGGTGTGCCGCCTGTGTCTGCAGTCCAAACATCCGGACGAGCTAGTGCCGCTAAATTCCGACCGACCCGCCTACGGTCGCACCCTGTCCGAGCTGCTTGGCGATCTTACCGCGATGGTCATTCCTCCGGAGGTGGAGCGCTACCTACCTTCCGAGGTTTGCTCGATGTGTCTGGAGGTGTTTGATTTCTTCTGCAAGTACCGCCAGAAGGTTGGGTACGTGCATCGGTTCTTGGTGGCGTTTGTGCAGGTGAAGCTGGGTGATGAGCGACCGCTGCGGGAGCTGTTTGCGGACGAGTACTTTCCTATATTGCTGAAGGATTTGGATTTGTGCAATAAGGACGAGCTGGTGGTCGAGGATATGATTGAGGAGTACTCGCAGTACAAGATCGCTTCGATGCCGATGGGGGTGGCGGCGAAGGTGGAGGATGAGTGCGAATCGACCACGGTGATGGTGGAGATGCTGGACGTTAAGGAGTCGTTGCTGGTTGAGCGACTGTTGGATGATGTGGGGGAGGTTGGGGGAGGGTTGGAGAACATCATTGAAGCGGAATCGGTTCAACTGCTTCCGGTGGAAGGGTCTGAGGTTGGGGTTGAAGAAGTTCCCGATAATGAGTCGGATCAGGAGTTTGTTGAGGAACTGGAATCGGCTCAAGAACCGATTAAAAAGGAAGTCTTCCATTGTACAAAGTGCAGATATAAAACGGTGTTGAAGCGGACATTTGAAGCACATTGTAGGTTGCACGAGCGGAACGACCATCTGGAAGGGGTTCGATGCCCCAACTCGTCCTGTTTGAGGGTATTTCCCAACAACGAGGAACTCCAGCGGCATCTCCGGAAAGACATTCATAATCTGCACGTTTGCGACATCTGCGGGACGGCGTTACGCCACAAACATTCGCTGGAAATTCATCTTGCTCGTCACACAGGAGTTCCCAGCTTCAGCTGTGAATATTGCTCATCGTCGTTCTTCACCAACACTGAGCTGAAGAATCACGTCAAGTCGATCCACACGATTGGTGAGCTCTTCCGCTGTTCCGAGTGTGGTTCCAGCTTCAAAAGCAAGAAACTTCTTAACCAGCATCTGGAATCGCACCAAGAACGCAAATTTTCGTGCTTGGCTTGCGAGTTTTCGTTTAAAACCAAGCAACACCTTCGACGGCACGTCGTGACGGTCCACCAGGAGGTTCGATTCCACTGTGACCATTGCGAGATGTCGTACGGACGGAAGGACAAACTACGAATGCATCTGGAGCGAGCTCACAGCGTAAGATTGATCAACTTAATTGAACACTTCCCCAAAACTAACAAACCCTCCTTCCAGATCAAAACCCACTTCACGTGCGACATCTGCCTGCGCACCTTCACCACCCCGTCCGCCCTGGAAGAGCACCGTGGCCACCACGCGAACCCGAAGCCGCTCGAGTGCGCGCGCTGTCTGATCGTGCACCAGGACCAGCGCACCTTCGATCGACATCTCTGCATCAGCTATCGGGAGGATTACGTGTGCTGTGAGCGTGACTTCAAGTACCACGGCCCCTACAACCGACACATGCTGCAGGAGCACGGCCAACGGACGAATGTCCGCGTGCGGCCATCGGATGACGCCAGGCTGCGTAGCGAGAGAAAATTGGCGCGATGTCGACGGTGCCGGCAGGGCTTTGAAGGCGTGGCCGAGCGGAGAAAGCACGTGGTCGAGTGTCGGAGGAGGGCGGCGAAGGAAGCGGAAGCGGTTCGCGCGGGGACGTCGGAGATGGGAGAGGAGGAGCGTTTGGAGGAGGGCGATGACGACGAAATGATGATTGACGAAGTGGAGTATGTGGATGAGGATGAGAGTTGAAAAATTTGGACCAAGTTAGCGAAATAAGTGGTTTTATTTAGTTGATGACAAATTTCTATTTGCGTTTGAACTTAAGGCTATCGTATCGAGAATATACGTAGGGGAAATGTACTCATTTTTTTCCGCTATTAAATCAACATTTTCAGATGTATCAACAATGGAGAGTTGCTTGCTCACTTTTATTTCTGGAGTTTTTTTTTTGAAAAGGTCCAATAAACCAAATTTCCAGTTTTTGCTTTTTGGGTGTTTTTAGAACCGCCTTGAGTCAGGGGTATTGAAAAACACCCAAAAAGCAAAAACTGAAAATTTGGTTTATTGGTCCTTTTAAAAAAAAACTCCAGATTTGAGCTGTTTATTACTTTGGAACAGTCAAAAACACTTAATGAAAACTGTAATTCATGATCAAAATGGCCGATAATAGAAATAGGCTGAGAAAGGGTATAGTTCCCCTAACTCTTCACTCGACTACCTTTATCGAGTAAACTGAACGTTGCGTTTCGTTGAAGCTCTCACACACGTCTCGGTGTGCAAGTTTAAGCTTTCTCGTTGGAAACACCTTTCCGCATTCGGCACATCGTTCGATGTATTTCTGAAACGATTCACAGTAAAAGACAATCTTTCATTGACATCAAACGCCATTGAAACTCACCCGTTCCGCGCGCATGTTCGCAATCAGCTTGTCCGAAGCCGGCTTGACGCGCGCGTTCGTCTTCTGACCGTGCGCCAGAAACATGTGCTTGTTGTAAAACGTATGGAACTTGTGGTCCCGCCCACAGCACAGGTAATCGTCCCGGTACGAGATGCACAGATGCCCGTCCAGCTCCTCCTGGCTGAGGTAAATCACCAGACAAACACCGCACTCCAGCGGCTTCGGATTGGCGTGGTGATCTGCGTGTTCTTGCAGCTGTTCGGCCGTCGGGAATGACTTGAGACAGATTTCGCAGATAAAGTACATTTGGATCTACGGGGGGGGAAGGCAGCGTAAGTTGGGTTGGATTTGGACAACGTTGACTGACTTACATTGTGCACGCGTTCCACGTGCATCCGGAGCTTGTCCTTCCTTCCGTAAGACATCTCACAGTGCTCACATTGAAAGCGTACTTTAAGGTGAACCGTTTCCTTGTGCCGATGAACGTGCATTATTGTTTTGAACGTTTTGCCGCATTCCGAGCACTTGTAGTTTCGCTCGTCGGAATGACTTTTGAGATGTCTTCGCAAGAATTGCATACTGAAAAGTACAAAATTCAGAGACAATTCGATTCCAATAATACCTACTCCTTACTTCTTGAACTCCAGCTTGCAAATCTCACAGCTAACCGCCTCAGTTGCGACGTGCACCAGACTGAGATGGAGCTTGTACTCCTGCTTCGTGTGGAAGCTCGAGGAGCAATACTCGCACGGGAAGCGCGTTTCGCCCTTGTGCCGTCGAACGTGAACATCCAGCGAGTATTTGTTCTTCAACGTGAACCCACAAATGTCGCAAACACAACAAAGGTGAACGTCCTTCTTGTGCGCTATCAGCGCTTCCTTGCAGTCAAACTCCTGATGGCAATAGTTGATCCTGCACACCAAGTCATCTGCCTGGTGGTTCTGCATGTGAGCTTCGAAGGAATCTTCGTAAAACGACGAAAAGTTGCAATCGATACATTGCAGAGGCTCATCCAGCTTCACCCTCGTCGGAACAGCTACCTTTTTCGCCTTCTTAATCGTCTTCTTACGAATCTTAGGCTTGACGCTCACCATCACCTCATCCACCTCGCTATCAACCCCGTCCATTATCTCCATCTCCAGAAACTCAATATGCTCAGCATCCATTACATCCTCCTTCCCCTCAATGGCTTCCGTCCCATCCAGCATCTCAATCTCAAACAGCGGCATCGGTTCCGCAATCATCTCAACGGTCTCGTACTTGGAGTTATCCGTAACAAGCGCTTCCCAGCTGAGCAATTCCCCATCTTGCAAAGTTCCCGCCTCACGGAACGCCACGTCCAGCTGCTCGATGCCATCATCCATCAGCTGACGCAGCGAATCCGTCTGGCCGAACTTGAAGCGGACGTAAGCCACCTGGAAGCGCAACAGCAACTCCAACCTCCGCCTCATCCGGAAGGCGGACAGAAATTCCTGCACGCACTGCTCACACACGGAGGAGGGCAGGGCGGAGCTAATGTCCTGTTGGAATTTCCTAGCGTCAGAATCTTGGTGCCTCACAAAATCAATTCAGTAGTACGGTTCGCAGAGCAATGGCCAAACGCCAGGCGGTTCCCATAGCGGGAAAACTTACCTCCGGAACGGGCGAACAGAACTCGTCCAGCAGTTCGCTGAGCTGCTGTTCACCGAACTCCGGAACCGTTCCCACGATGGGTGCCATCTCCGGTTCCGGGCCCGGCCGCAGGCACAGCCGGCAAACTTCGGGAAAGTTTTCCAGCGCGGTGACCATCGCTTAAAAATGGAATTTGAAAGAAGACGCTGGCGAATCCGTTGTAGAAACTTTTATTGTTGTGACGTTTCGTTTGTTTTGATTGAATTTTGGCTGTTTATGAAACGGAAGGGCTAACTTCACGTACATCCCTATGCGAAATTTCACGTAGGGGAGTGTGGGGTAATTTGGACACCCTAAGGAAATTGCTCTGTTACGGGCTGTATGGATATTTTAAAGGAATGTGGATGCCACCAGAGGATAATAGAGACCATATTTGATGGAAAAATGTCATTCATTTCGATAAATTTTGATGAAAAACCCATTTTATCGCAAAATTAAAAGGTGTCAAATTACCCCCATTTTTGTGTGGGGTAATATGAACACCCTATGGGGTAATTTGGACATGCCTTGTGGGGTAATATGGACATACCTTGTGGGGTAATATGAACACCTTTTGTGGGGTAATTTGGACACATGTTGAAGAATAAGTTTAACATTTGTTTTTTTGAGCATGTTTCTTATCCTTCAACCTGGTTTTGTAATTGCTTTATATTTTGAAGTGTTGCTCACAATATTTCATCAAAGGTTGAAATAATGATTTTGTGATAGAACTATAATTCAATAGGAAGATAACAAATAGTTCAGTGTAGTATACATAATTTAACCATTAATACTGAAATGATTTAAACATTGATTCTGGATCAGGCACACTATACTTGTTTTAAGTGATTAAGGTATCGTTTATGTTTATATAAATGAATCTTTATATAGAACTTATTAGCCTGAAAATATTATATTTTTTTAATTTTACATTCTGTAGCCCTTCAAATTTAAATATTATTGTAAACCAGCAAAGAAATTAGAAATGTCAAAGAAATTAATTAAAAGCAATCAACATTAGAGTCTTGTTGAACGCCAAATGTACAGTAAGCAGATTTTCATCATTTCGAATATTGGAATAAATGTATCTAAATTTAAAAATAGGGGTTTTATGAAAGTTCTCATTGCTCACATTCATTTTTGATTGTTTTGACATATTAAATCCTTTTAAATTTATCTAAATTCCCCAACTCATCCAACCATGAAAGTTACTTTTTTGTTGCCTGACAGGTAGACTTTCAGGTATGTCCAAATTACCCCACAAGCCATGTCCAAATTACCCCCATAGCATATTCTATCATAAATTGCGATTTTTGATGATAAAAATGGATAAAATGCACAATTTTTATACGTACATATCTCAGGCATCGTCTAAGCATCCCCCTTAAACAAAAAATGTCCACTTTTTTGCCATATAACTCCTGCAAAACCTTATTTCCTAACCTTCAAATATAAGAATTTAAGGCAGTGCCAACCGGCCTTTGGAAACTTTTACATATTATACCAAAACTACTTAACCTATTTCAACTTTTTTGGTTTGTCCATACTCCTAGGCCATTACTAGTACTAGCCTTATCACTTAAATTGCCATTTTCACTTTATATCCGAAGAAAACGTGATTTTTAAAGGGGTGTCCAAATTACCCCCACTGTCCATATTACCCCAAACTCCCCTACATCCCTATGCGAAATTACTTTGCCTTCCTCACTGAAAATGGCTACAAAATCACTTAAAAATTGGGTACTAAAGCCCTATGTAAATTTTTATGTACAACGGTAAAAAACACGATTAAAAACCATTTCTGATCACTTTTTTTCATTTTAAAGCAATTTTTTTTCGACAAGACAACATTTTTTCGATGGATCAACTATGGTCCCCTTGGAACGAGCTGTCAAGTAGGAGCTTTTCTGTCAAGAAGGACCACGAGGTTATTTTTTCAAAATTGATTTAAAAATCCATTTTAAACTCTTTGTGATCTTACAAAGGGTCATTGTATTCAAAAAAATAAGCTTTATCGCTGTAAACAATAACATCAGCAATCTAAGCTCCATTTTAGGACCCAATTGAACTTCTTAAACACACCTCCTAGATATACCTTCACGTATACTTACTAAAACTATTTGAAATAAATGATTTAAACTTTCCCTATTATTTTGATTGTCATCTGATTATAAATCAAGTACTCATAGACGAGCTTTTATTCTCTGGTAAATTTGTCAATCAACGTTGCAATATATTTAAAAATGAATCAAAAATATGTCGTTACCACCTGCTTCTGTGCCTTTTCCTGCTTCTTGCAAACCTTCTCGTGTATAGCTTTTAGCTTAATCGACTCAAATACCACTTTACACTTTTTGCATCGAGATTTATATTTCTGTAAAATAAAATGAGAAAAAAATTATTCTGTTGAAATAATAAAAATGCTCCTTATAACCTACCATCATCGAATCCGGTTTCACGCGAACGTTCGTCTTTTCCCCGTGAGCCAGGAACATGTGCCGATTGTAGTGCCTGTGAAACTTGAAATCCCGCTCGCAGCAAACGTAATCGTCTCGGTAGGTAATGCACTGGTGCGCTTTGAGCTCCTTCTTGCCCGGATAAGTCACCATACACGTCGCACATTGGTGCGCCCTGGGAGCTGCGTGATGGCCCTTGTGCTCCTGCAGTTGCTCTTTGGTCGGGAACGATTTAACACAAATTTCGCACAGGAAGTACGTTTGAAGCTGAAACAAAAATCATCATTAACACACGATAACATCATATAAGCCACCTACTTACATCATGGGAACGCTCGATGTGCTGCCGAAGTTTATCATTGCGCACATAAGATTTGCTACAGTACTTGCACGTGAATCGTTCATTTGCGTGAACAGCTTTCTTGTGGCGCACGACGTCCTTTCTGAACTTGAACGTCTTGTCACAATCAGGACATTTAAAATTTCTCACGTCAGCGTGGCTTCTGAGGTGACTCCTCAAGGCGGTCACGCTGCAATAAATTTCGAATAAGAACCAATTCAACGCATATCTTTAAAATACTCACTCTTTAAACTGCAATCCGCACGTATCACAGCTGTGACATTCATTGGCTCCATGAATCGTATCCAAGTGGAGGCGGTACTCATCTTTTGCTTCAAACCTCATCGGACAGTAAAAGCACGGTATAATAGTCTCACCTTCATGCCATTTCGCGTGAACTTTCAGAGAGTGCTCGTCTTTTAACGTTACATAACAATTTGCACACATGAATCGCGAGTGAGCGGATTTCTTGTGGGCCTGCAAACATTTTCGCTGCTTGAATTGCTTGCCACAGGCGTCAATGTCACAGATTCGAGTGCTCACGGGGTGGTTTTGCAGATGGTACTCGAAAGCCTCCGCACTGCATGTCGAATAATCGCAGCTGCCACAAGATAGGGTCTGATCTTTAGTCTGAGTGTCAACTGTCTTAGATTGCTCACTGGTTTGCGATTGATTTTTATCGACATGTTCTAACTTACGATCTTTGTAGGTTTTTGGTTCATTTTGCTGAACCGTTTGGAAATCATTTACTTCCATATCCACGAATTCTATCTTTATTTCATCAACCAGTATTTCTTTGTCGATTACCATGTCAAAACTAACCTCATTGTTGTTAGCCGGTGTCGTCTGCCCAATTCCTTCCAAATCTGGTTTCTGCTCGCTCAGAGCGTCCCAGTCGAGCATCTCGTTCTCATTTATAATCCCCAACTCACAGAATACCGTGCTCATGTAGTCAACATTATTCTCATACAGCTGGCGCAGTGAATCCACGTTTGCATCAAATTTGAACCTAGCGTATGCCACCTGAAAGCTCAGCAAAAACTCCTGTCGTTGTTTCAACTTATAGGCAGCGATAAATTCTTTGAGACACTGCTGGCACACAGTCGAAGGGAGCGATGCGGCGATGTCCTTCAAGAATTAAAAGTTGATGTAAAAATAAGTATTTTAGAGGTAAAAGACTATTGATAATTTCTTATTAAATTTATGCCACTCAAGGTCTTTCGACTCTGCTTTAGTAAGTTTGAAAAAGATGAGACGTGAAAAATTTGTTAAGGACTGTAACAACAAATTGTAAAATTGTCAATATACTTTATAATAAAAAGAAATCGTCGTTATTGTGCTATCTCACCGCACTTTTAAACGTTTTACATAAGCAAATATGAGCCTAAAGCCCTATCTATCGAGGTTTTTAAGCGAAGATGGCGTTCGAATGGTGAACGCCCGAAATGTCAAAATCACGCAGTGGTACCAACATTACGGAAAAAGTGTGCCATGGCATGACAGCCACATTTTTTTCTAATGTTGATGCTTCTGCGCGATTTTGACATTTCGGGCGTTAACCATTCGAACACCATCTTCGCTTAAAAACCTGGATATTTTTATGTACAACGATTAAATGATTATACCATTTCTGATCACTTATTTTCATTTTATACCTATCGGTTTAAAAAAATAGTTTTTTTTTCTATTTTTTATTATTTGAGTTATATTATCACTAGAGAGCCTATATGGAGAGGCGAAATGTCACTCTCAGGGTTCCAATCGAACTGTCAAATCGGGGTTCCAATCGAGCAACAAGATCATGCAAGAACAAGGTTGGAATCAATTTAAAATAGTTTTGGCAAAAAACGAGTCTTATAACAATTATATATATACTTATAAGTATTGTAAAACTGTTGTTGATAATAATCTGGTAGTTTTTGTTATGTTAGTAAAGTTTAATTCAGATCCAGATTACCTCCTTGCCCTGATATACAGTGTAAACTAACAGGATATCGTTTCAATAAAATTACAATTACAATTAGTGCTTGTTCGGTATAAAAAAAGTGCCAGCACGAAAGAAAAACTCTGGAGTTTTTTTTTTTAAAGGATCAATAAACCAAATTTTCAATTTTTGCTTTTTGGGTGTTTTTTAATAACCCTGACTCAAGGCGGTTCTAAAAACACCCAAAAAGCAAAAACTGAAAATTTGGTTTATTGGACCTTTTCAAAAAAAAAACTCCAGAACTACAAGTTTTTCAACCATAAATTTGAATGACTTTGGGTGTTTGAAATTTCTCCCAGAACATTTCATTTCCCTATGTAGGTCCCTAATTATCACAACCTCGATCATAACACGTTTTACGTTTCAAAAATTTGTCAGTAATGTGAATTAGATTACGATATTACAAAATAATTAATAAAAAAAATATGAATCTACCTCTGGTGCGGCTGAACAAAAGTCGTCCAACAGGTTGCTCAGCTGTTCACCAAATTCCGGCACTGTATCCAGAATCGGCACCATCACCTGCTCCGGTTCCGTCCGGAGGCACAACCGACAAACATTTGGAAAGTTACGCAGCATTTTCTTCTGCAAAAAATCACTGAACTTCTCGCAATTTCTGTAACAACTTTTCAATAGGGCGAAACCCTCAGATGTAAACAAACTGAGTTTTGTCAGAATCATATAAAGCGAACAAAACTGATTCTAAAACACCCTCCATCATCACAAAATTCCGAAAATACGTAGTTTTACAAGCAAAAACAAAAGGGCTAATCAACAACATCAATCAAAACAAACCAAATTGAGTTTCCGCCCTTGTGTTTTCATCCAATCACGAGGGCGAATGTAGTGTTTTCTGCAAGTTCCGACGTATATTTAGAAACACTAAATTTTCGTTATAATTTAGTGAATTTAAACCTGACAATCCCCAAAATGGATCAAAATGTATGTTTTGATGTCTCTGACCACAATTCCACAACAAACACAGATTTGTATGATCCTAAATACATAACTTTTTAATTTCAATCATTGTAGTATCGGATCTGGTCTGGATTCACAATCTAGATATGAAGGTCCATAATTTACCGGTTCTTGGGACATCCGGGGATTCTGGGTCGAGCAGTTGCAGGACAAAAGTTAGTGTAGGGAGGTTTAGGAGGAATGCCGTACAAAATCATCGCCTCCGTAACCATTGAAACTAAGCAAAGATTGAGAAGGCAGGATGGTGTCGCGGGGTGGCCTAGTCGTCAGGTGCCATGTCTCCCACTTCCGGCGGGGACACCCAAGGAACGACACTCCAATATAGACCACATCGTCAAACCAACTTGCTACTTACGGTGTATCCTAGCTCAACGAGTCTTGGCCTGAACCGGACTCCTTATGAAGGCTTTCTAGACCAATTTTTATCACTGTGGTTGCAAATATCACTGTATTATCACTGACTGTAACGTTTCACAATGATAAAATAGTTGTTTCACTACTTTTTTCTTTAAAAACCCGAAAAATGAACAAAAAACAAAAGGGCGAATCTGTTGTTTACTTTTGCTTTGTGGCGTAACCTGACGGGCTAAACCGTTGTTTTGGTTGAGTGGGTGGCGAATACGGTGGGGCGAAAATGAAGGCACGCTCTTCAAAAAGGCGTAATTTGTTTTTCTCAATTTTTAATAGCAAAAACACCTTAATTAATTTCAAATTGCTCTCTATGATGAAATTATTGCTATTTTCTATTACGTTTTGAAAAAAAATGATGGTTTTCATGCTTTTTTGTGAAAATAGGAATTGATCGGAATTGCAAAAGTTTGAATGTTGATTTTCTCGAAACGGCAGGATCGTAGGTTTCGCCCTTTTGAAATGTTGTTACTGATTTAAACTTGGAATGGCTAAACTGTTTTGATATGACTACATCGCCCGTTTTCAAAAACTTGTGGGTAAACAAAAATATTGGTGGGGGCTAACTTCACACCGATTAGGACGACTGCCGATTTTTCCGTTGACAGCTGCGGTTCTTTGACATTCCATCACACGCAAAAAGTTTGCGAAAATTGCCAAAATAACGCAGAAGAAAGTTCAGTAACAACATTTCAAAAGGGCGAAACCTACGATCCTGCCGTTTCGAGAAAATCAACATTCAAACTTTTGCAATTCCGATCAATTCCTATTTTCACAAAAAAGCATGAAAACCATCATTTTTTTCAAAACGTAATAGAAAATAGCAATAATTTCATCATAGAGAGCAATTTGAAATTAATTAAGGTGTTTTTGCTATTAAAAATTGAGAAAACAAATTACGCCTTTTGAAGAGCGTGCCTTCATTTTCGCCCCACCGTATTCGCCACCCACTCAACCAAAACAACGGTTTAGCCTGTCAGGTTACGCCACAAAGCAAAAGTAAACAACAGATTCGCCCTTTTGTTTTTTGTTCATTTTTCGGGTTTTTAAAGAAAAAAGTAGTGAAACAACTATTTTATCATTGTGAAACGTTACAGTCAGTGATAATACAGTGATATTTGCAACCACAGTGATAAAAATTGGTCTAGAAAGCCTTCATAAGGAGTCCGGTTCAGGCCAAGACTCGTTGAGCTAGGATACACCGTAAGTAGCAAGTTGGTTTGACGATGTGGTCTATATTGGAGTGTCGTTCCTTGGGGTGTCCCCGCCGGAAGTGGGAGACATGGCACCTGACGACTAGGCCACCCCGCGACACCATCCTGCCTTCTCAATCTTTGCTTAGTTTCAATGGTTACGGAGGCGATGATTTTGTACGGCATTCCTCCTAAACCTCCCTACACTAACTTTTTGTCCTGCAACTGCTCGACCCAGAATCCCCGGATGTCCCAAGAACCGGTAAATTATGGACCTTCATATCTAGATTGTGAATCCAGACCAGATCCGATACTACAATGATTGAAATTAAAAAGTTATGTATTTAGGATCATACAAATCTGTGTTTGTTGTGGAATTGTGGTCAGAGACATCAAAAACATACATTTTGATCCATTTTGGGGATTGTCAGGTTTAAATTCACTAAATTATAACGAAAATTTAGTGTTTCTAAATATACGTCGGAACTTGCAGAAAACACTACATTCGCCCCTCGTGATTGGATGAAAACACAAGGGCGGAAACTCAATTTGGTTTGTTTTGATTGATGTTGTTGATTAGCCCTTTTGTTTTTTGCTTGTAAAACTACGTATTTTCGGAATTTTGTGATGATGGAGGGTGTTTTAGAATCAGTTTTGTTCGCTTTATATGATTCTGACAAAACTCAGTTTGTTTACATCTGAGGGTTTCGCCCTATTGAAAAGTTGTTACAGAGTTTTTTAAGTTGTTTGTCGATACAGTCCGTTGAATTTGCATTTGTTATGAAAATTGTACACATTTAGCAGCAGGGAAATAGTTTCAAAGTGATGTCGGAAGTGCGAGCGAAGAAGGCCCTCGCGGAGCTGGTCAAGAAATCCGGGTGAGTTGTGGGTTACATTCCGACGCAGAAGGATGTTTGTTTACGTTTTCCGTTTCCAAACCGTAGGACCACGTACAGCGCGGACAACATTTTCACCTTCTTCCGGAACAAGGACGGCAAGGTGAGCAACAAGCGGCTCGGGGCCCTGCTGGCACAGGTCTTCAAAACGACCCCGAACGGGGCCAAATACGTGGAGGAGTTCGTTTCGTCCAACCCGAAGGACACGTACGGGGCGTTGATCGTGCTGCTCAACACCTTTGTGCAGGACTGCAAGAACGCGCACGCCGAGAAACCGCTGGCCGGACCGGAAGTGGATTCCGTCTCGAAGCGGGCGAAGATTTTCGAGAGTCCTCCGCTGTCCTCGACGCGGATCGTGACGGAGCAGATTACGCCGGAGAGTGTGCAGGAGATTCGGGAGAAGATTGTGCAGACAACGATTGGAGCGGCGGCGGCCGCTGCCGGGGTGAATCGATCGGCTGGGTCGCTTCCGGCGGCGGCGTTGATTCCGCAGACGTTCGAGTACCTGTCGAAGAAGGGTTCGATCGTGACGTGGAACTTTAACTACGAGGATCTGTACCCGATGCAGAGCAAGAACGTGGCAGCGATTCCGCTCAGCTCGCAGGAGCCGATCGTGTTGAAGGAGTTGCTGGATTGCTTGGTGGGCGTGAAGGGGTCGCTGCTGTCGCCGAAGAAGTCTAGCCGGAACGTGGTTGGGGTTTATCCGGTTGAGTTTGAAATCTCCGAGCAAATTGAAGACTCGCTGAAGGACATCGTGCGGGAGATTCTTCCATTGGCGTCGCATTACTCGCAGGTTCAAGATTTTATTGCTGCGTCCAGTTCACTCGAAAGTGGCCAAATTCTGCAGGCACTCCGTGCCGCACTTCAGTCCATCGTCAACGATTACTATCTTTCGATAACCCAGCTGGAAGACCTGTTCCTTAAGCAGCAACTCACGTTCCACAAGTTGCTGTACTTCTTGCGGCCGGTGTTCCACACGATGGAGGTCCTTGCGGAGACGGTGACCGCAATTCGGCAAACCAACTGCCGCGGTGGAACCGTCTTGACGCTGCTGCACGATAAGATAACTTCGACCACGGGCGACGAGAAGAGCCAGAAGGTGCTGATCCACCTGATTGAGCAGGCGGCTGTGCCGTACATGGAGATGCTGCAGCTGTGGATCCGCGAGGGCGTCATCAGCGATCCCCGGCGGGAGTTCCTGATCGAGCATAACGTGATGGATCTGGCCGAGAACGAGCTGATGGACTACTGGGAGCGGCAGTACACCATTCGGGCGGACAAGGTGCCGTGCTTTTTGAACAAGTACGCGGACGTGATTTTGCGCACCGGAAAGTACCTGAACGTGATTCGGGAGTGCGGAAGTTCCGTCGACTACCAGCAGCAAGTGACGGCCACCCTGCGGTACACCCACTCCGACCAGGGCTACATCACGACCATCGAGGACGCGTACAACTTTGCCTCGTCCTCGCTGCTGAATCTCATCATGGACAAGTACAACCTGATGGGCCGTCTCTACTCCGTCAAGCGGTACTTCCTACTCCAGCAAGGTGACTTCATCTCTCAGTTCATGGACGCGTGCGAGGAAGATCTGAACAAGGACGTGGACAATCTGCGCCCGATGCGGCTCGAAAATCTGCTCGAAGTAACGCTGAACATGTCCTCGGCACGGTACGACGAGTATCACGACGACCTAAAGACGCAACTGCTGCCGTACGGGATCGTCACGCAAATCTCGAAAATTGTCAAAAAAGAGGACGTCTTTTTGGACGCCCTCGGGGACACTTCGCAGCTGAAGGGCATCGAGTGCTTCACCTTCAGCTACAACGCCCAGTGGCCGGTTTCGATCGTGCTGAACCGCCTCACCATCTCCAAGTATCAGATGATCTTCCGGCAGTTGTTTTATTTAAAGTACGTCGAGCGGATTCTGTGCCGCGTTTGGATCGCCAACAACCGGACGAAGCAGTTCGCGCCGCAAACGGCCAAGCTGTACCGATCGGCGTTCACGCTGCGACAAAAGATGCTGATTGCCATCCAGAACTTTGAGTCGTACATGATGATCGAGGTGATCGAACCCAACTGGCACATCTTCTACCAGAACATCAAGCAAATCAAGAATATCGACGATGTGCTAAACTACCACCAGGACTTCCTGGACCAGTGTATCAAAAACTGCATGCTGACTGATCCGGACCTGCTGAAGAACATCATCAACCTGTGCAACATTTGCATCCAGTTTTGCGCATTCCTTGCGGTAAGTTTCCCCCTCTCTTTTCCCTCTTGCAAGTAATTGCTAGAACCAACCCGCCCAAAACTAGCTTGGCTAGCGAATGTCGGTTTTTCACGAAAATAATCAAGTTTGTCTCCCTCTTCTATCTCCCGCGGAACGCTGCCTACCACTGTATCGTTCGTTCGTAATTCCGTAACCAAACCCGCAACTCAGGAGGCACAGCGACACTTCGTTGACGCGGAGCTCTGTTCGATGTTGGCCTCCACCGACGACTTTTCGCTGTCCTCCGAGTCCGACTATGACTTTGCATGCCAGCAGGTATTGTGTGACGGCTTTTCGAAACCCCTGCTGCGACTGTTGGCACTGTGCTGTTGTTTTAACTATCAAAACACGCTTCTGTTTCTAAAATATTGTTTTAAAAATATGCCTTATTAAAAGCACTGAATAACGTGCGTTACTAAAAACTCCTTAATACTATTGTTTCTATCATTGTACATAATGATACATATTTGCTCTTCATAGTACCAATCGGTTTTTATGTCTAGTCGACCACTGCGACCAGTTTTAGGATTTTTGTAATGTGACCTTTATTTATAACTGATAAAGGAGGTATTAGACTATGACAAACATCGTACTTTTCGACTGTTTGCCTGCAATGGTTTGTAGAAACGTCCTAAAAAGTGTGAAGGTTATGGGAGTGTTCATTTATTACGTAATTCTAATATTCTATTTTTGTAAATTCTTAAAATTCTTAAAGCATAAAATTGTAAAATTATTTTACAAAAACGGCCCGAAAACGCAATGTAATTTTTTAAAGTTATTTTTGTTGTGCAATCAATTGAAAACAATTTAGAATACATTCCCCTGCGTCTACAATCATTTCTAACATATTCGAGTTGATTTAAAAATAAGTTGAGTTTAAGTGAATTTCCGCAAAAAAATATGTTTGTTGAAACTTTGTTTTTTTTTTTTAACAAATGATTGCAAACCGACTTTACTGCTGTATTGTGCACTTCATCAGCTATTTCCATTTAAATGTTGAAATTTTGGCTTGTTATTTATTTTTTTATAAATAATCCCAAAATATAAAATTTTATAGATACATTTTTTAATTCTAAATTCTGAAATTAAAAAAAATGCTGGAATTCAAAATCTAAAATCCTAAAATTCAGATCTTTTAAAAATCCAACATATTTTAAAATTATTAAATTCCAAAATTTTACAAAATTCTTTAAAAAAATAAAAAATCTAACATTTTTATTTAAAAAAAGTTCAACAATCTTTAGTTCTAAAATTTTTATATTTTGAAATTCCATGATTTTAAAATGTTATAAATTTGTTTTATTCTAAAAGTGTAAAATTCCAAAAATAAAAAAATCAAACATTCTTACTTTTTTATAATTCCAGGACTCTTAATTTCTTAAACTCAAAAATCCCATATATTTTACAATATATTTAAAATAGCATTCAAACAACTTATTTTGTGAAACGATAAAATTATCGAGATTCGATAACGATAATCTATCGTTATCGTTATTCCGATAATTCTATCGGCGATAATTGTAAAGTCGATAACGATCGATAACTTATTATAGAGCAATTCCAGCTCAAATCAGGATTTTTTCTGATACTTTTGTATCCGACCCTCTCCGATTTCAATGAAACTCTGTAGACATGTTATCCTAGGCCTATATAAGCCATTTTTGTGTATATGGAGTCAACAGTACTCGAAAATAACATTTGAGAAGGGCGTAAGGTATTTAAATATTTTTGTATTCTGTAATTTAAAAGTTACTGTATCTCGAAGCCGTTGCGTCGTATCAAAAAGTGGTCAAAGACAAACTTGTAGGAAATTGGACGGGCTTTCTGAAAAAAAAAAAAAAAAAATACACTGAAACAAAAATACACGCCATATCTATGAGATTTATTGATTTTTAAGTCTAAAACTTAAATTTGAAGGTGATGTCACGATTTTTTTTCGCTCAAAATTTTTGAGGAAATACCCTAAGATGTTACCAAAAGACTGACGAAAAATGCAGGATGGTATGTCTCTCCTAAAAAAAAATACAAAAATCATTTACTAAAACTGTTTTTTTGAAAAGTGGTCTAAACGTCAAAATTTTAAAAAACCGGTAGTGGTAATCGATTCTCCAGACAATTTTACAAAAAAGTCTCCGTATTGACCATTGTCCTATGTCCAATCCTTGGGAAGATACAGCGGTCTTAAAAATAAAAATGTTGAAAAAACGGGATTTTTGGTGGTTTTTGACAATTTCTATATGACAGACTTGGTTTCTCAGTCTCGTGAATATTTTTAACGGAAAGCTCGTCCAATTTCCCATAAGTTTGCCTTTGACAGCATTTCAATTGGATGTAAGGGCTTACAGATATAAGCTTAATTACATTGCTTATAACTGAAAATAGAATATTTTTTTCAGTGTGGTAGAAACCAGAATAGTAAATTTGATTACGTAAATATAAAAACGATATAAATCAAAAAGCTGTCAAAGGCAAACTTATGGGAAATTGGACGAGCTTTCCGTTAAAAATATTTACGAGACTGAAAAACCAAGTCTGTCATATATAAATTGTCAAAAACCACAAAAAAACCCGTTTTTTAACATTTTTATTTTTAAAACCGCTGTATCTTCCCAAGGATTGGACATAGGACAATGGTCAATACGGAGACTTTTATGTAAAATTGTCTGGAGAATCGATTCCCACTACCGGTTTTTAAACATTTTTACGTTTAGACCACTTTTCAAAAAAACAGTTTTAGTAAATGATTTTTGTATTTTTTTAGGAGAGACATACCATCCTGCATTTTTCGTCAGTCTTTTGGTAACATCTTAGGGTATTTCCTCAAAAATTTTGAGCGAAAAAAAATCGTGACATCACCTTCAAATTTAACTTTTAAACTTAAAAATTGAAAAATGACATAAAAGTGGCGTGTATTTTTGTTTCAGTTTATTTTTATCAGAAAGCTCGTCCAATTTCCTACAAGTTTGTCTTTGACCACTTTTTGATACGATGCAACGGCTTCGAGATACAGTAATTTTTAAATTGCAAAATACTAAAATATTTAAATACCTTACGCCCTTCTCAAATGTTATTTTCGAGTAATAATGGCTCCATATGCACAAAAATGGCTTATATAGGCCTAGGATAACATGTCTACAAAGTTTCTTTGAGATCGGAGAGGGTCGGGTACAAAAGTATCAGAAAAATTCCTGATTTGAGCTGGAATTGCTCTATAAATATATTTCTAAAATTTACTTAATTCAACCAAATTATGTTGAATTTTGAAAACATTCTTTTAGAAAATATGTAGTTTCAAAGCATTAATACAAAAAAAATACAAAATACCGTTTATTTAAAATACTTAAATTTTCATAATTTGCAATATGGGTATCAAACCAAGCAGCATTGTGTATGCTTTTCCACTGTTCTAGGATTTTTGAAATTAAATGCTCTAGTTTCACAAAATACCGTTTTTCGAAAATACTCAAATTTCACAAAATACCGTAATATTTCGAAAATACTAATTTTTGTTGTTGTAATTTGCAACATGGGTATTGAACGAAGCATAATTTGATATGCTTTTCACTTTTATTAGAGTTGTTTTGTTAAATACTAAAATTTTCACAAAATGCCGTATTTTTCGAAAGTACTCAGATTTTCATGATACAGTCACAGACTGTGATACAGTCCTAATCGAGCTTAGGTATGAGCAAACATTTTTTTTTGTGTTTTTAAATTTTCTTACTTTTAACATCAAGTTCGAGTTCTGCGACCCCATTTTAGTCACCTCCATTTTGGCCTCCATCTTGATTTAAAAATTCTAAATCACTGGAGCAGTTTAGGGGTCATACTTAAGCTAGACAATCAAAAATAAGACAGCGAATTTTTTTTGTGATTCGATTATTCGAAGTGAAGTTTCAGCAAGTCTGGGCTGTATTGCAAATTATGAAAATTTACGGTATTTTGTGTTTTTTTTAGTATTTATGCTTTGAAACTATGTATATCATCAAATTATATATTCTTAGTGAATGCATTGAAAATTTAACATGAAATTCATAAATTATGTAAATTTAAGAAAGATTTTAAAAATTAGTTTTTGTCCGTCCGGCTGAAAAAGCTCCGTTTATCCATTGTCATTAAGGGCATCTCCAGCGCTGGGGTGCAAATCAAATTTGCACCCGGCTCATGAATACCGAGATCAAATTTGCCACCTTGAAAAAACTCCGTCATTCCCACCGCTAGCAAATTTGCCATTGAAACAAGCCCACCGCGGGGGGCAAATATGGGTTTTTATCATTTTTTGCTCTCGTATACCTTCAAAATCAATAATTATGTGTTGATTCATGGCTAGAAATGATAAAAGTTTATTTCTGATACCCGACAAGTACCGGCAAGCTGGGGGCAAAGTTTTGAATGCGTGTTTCGGAGATTTTTGTATGTCTGCTCTTGTGTATGATTTCAAAATTCAAAAATTCAAAAATTTAAAAATTCAAAAATTCATAAATAAAAAAATCAAAAATGCGTTAAATAGTTTAATTTCTGTGGTTTTTTTTTAATTTAAATTGCTATTTTTTTTGTTTTTTAAATTTTTTTTCAATTTCTTTTTGATTTTTTTCAATCTTTTTTTTTTTGATATTTTTCAATCTTTTAGAAATTTTTCTAAATTTTTATTTTTTTTCAATTTCTTTAAATTTTTAATTTTTTTTTAATTTTAATTTTTTTGTTTTTTTTTTTTTAATTTTTCAATATTTTAAATTTTTTGTTTTTTTTTTAATTTTTCTTTAAATTTTTAATTTTAATTTTTTTTGTTTTTTTTTTATTTTGCTATTTTTATGTTTTTAATTGTTTTGTATTTTTTTTTAATTTTGATTTTTTTGAATTTTTTTTTTATTTTTTGTTTAAAATGTTACTTTTTTTTATTTTTTAAAGATTTCTTTTAATTTTCGTTAATTTTCTTTTTAAATTTTTATTTTTTTTATATATTTTTTTAAATTTTGTAATTTTTTTATATTTTATATTTTTTCCTATTTTTTTAATTTTTTTTTATTTTCCTAAGATTTTATTATTTTTTTTTTTATTTATTAATTTTTTATTATTATTTTTATTTTTTTAAATATATATAAATTTTTAATTTTTTTAAATTTTTTAATTTTTTTTAATTTTTGTTATTTGAAAAAAAAAATTTTTTTAAATTTTTTATTTTTTTTTAATTTTTGTTTTAATTTTTTAAATTTTTTTTTAATTTTTAATTTTTTTTATTCTTTTTAATTTTTTTAAGTTTTTATATTTTTTTAATTTTTTTTTAAATCTTTTAAATTTTTTCAATTTTTCATTTTTTTTATTTTTTTTAGTTTTTTTATTTTTTTTTTGATATTTTTTTCAATTTTAATTTTTTTTGATTTTTTTTACACATAAAAAACAATTTAAATTTTTTTTCTGTGCATGATTCAGTTTTCCGTGCATCATTCCATTTGCCGCAGTAGCAAACCAGCAGAATAACGGGTAGCAAAGTGAAATCCCGAAGAACTGAGAGCAAATTTGCTACCGCGACAGGTACCGCGGTGGGGTTGATGTCGGGTGCAAATTTGATTTGCTTCGATGTTTGCTACCCGCGCTGGAGATGCACTAAGAAACATTTTATCATTTGTGTTTATGTTATGTTGCAAAAACCAGAAACCAAGTTAAAGGAAGCACTTAAGTAAATCTAATAAAAATAATGTTTCTAAATACATATTCTAATTAAGCAATAGTTGAGTTACCTGTTCACCTTTTTCCAATGCACTAACTTTATGCTTCTTATACAGTTCTTTTTCGGTAACTGGGCGTTGTTTAACTGGGCTACTTTTTTACTGGGCGCTCGATAACTGGGCCGCAGTCCAGTTAAAAAGCAAACAAACGTCAAAAAACCAAAACAAACCGTAATGACCGAGGGGTTAATGTATGCAAAAATCATGTTCAATAAATTAAAAAAAAGTTTTTTTCAGACTTTTATTAATTTCAAGTCACAATTAAAGGGATTTAAAAAGTAAGCATTGTAAAACAATCTGAGTAACTTTTATGTTTATATTACATCAGAAAAATATTATGCATCGATGGTCCCCTCGTAATTTTTCGTTAAGCCCAGTTAGCGAGCAGCATTCGGTGACTGGGCTACGTTCTCAGCCCAGTTGCCGAACAAGTACTGTATATTGCTCCAACAGTAGCTAAACCTTGCGTAACAAACAAGGCAAACCCACAATTTAAATCTCGAAAAAATCCTATTCCGCACCATTACTAACCCTTTTTTATCTGTTCATCAATCACACACACGACACCGCCGCTTTTCCTTCCCGTAGGACGCCACTACGATGGAACCGACGGAGACGTTCTCCGAGCGGGTCGAGCACTTCCGGGCGGACTTTACGAACCTGCTGCTGTCGCTGCTGCGCAAAATCACCGACATCGCCACCCAGAACCCGTCGGAGAAGTTTATCAACCTGATTCATCGGTGAGTTCTTCAATTTCTTGAAAATGTTTGATTTTAACAAAATTTTCTTTTTTTACAGAATCAACTTCAACTCGTATTACAGCGACAACTTTGAGAGTTGCCCGTAAGGTGAAAACTAGGTGGAACCAGATTGGCGCGCGCTCTCTCCTTTTGCTGTTTAGTCTTATGAATAATCACGTTGCCAAAGCGTACCTGCCGTTCGTTCCTTTGTCGCAAACAATCTCCTCCCCAGTAAGAGTGTGGACCAATCAAGATTCCGCTCGCCGACTAACAAAACAGCAAAACTCTGTTTTTAAAAACGATAAATAGAATACGCACTAAATAAAACTAATAGCTAACTGAGTATTAATGTGAGTAAAAAATCTGTTTATTTTAAAAAATCTTCAAAGTTCACTTTTGACCTCTTGGATCTGAAGCGAAGGCACGCCGTCAGCGATAGAAGAAGCAATGCCATCGGCCACGGGTTCAATCTCAAAGATGACCACCTGTCCGGCGCACGTTTCCATGTGGGCCTTTTTGGTTTTGCGCGTAGGAAAAACGTGCTCGCAGAGCGTGCATCGCTCAACTGGTTTCTGAAAGCAAGAACATCGTTGAATAAGCTTCAAACACGACCAAGACTTATTAAGCTTTACCCTCATGGCTCGCTGCTTCCCCATCAGGACGCCCGCTTTGGGCTTAACGCGTGCGTTCGTTTTGACGCCGTGCGCCAAAAACATGTGCCGGTTGTAGAACGAATGGTACCGGAAGTCCCGCCGGCAGCAAACGTAATCATCCTGATAGCTGATGCACAGATGCTCGTTGAACTCCGCCACGCTGGGGCACGCCGTCAGGCACAGGCCGCACTCCAGGTCGTCGGGCTTGTCGTGGCGATCGCGGTGCTCGGCCAGCTTGGCGCTCGACTCGAACGAGCAGCAGCAGATGTCGCACACGAAGTAGGTTTGAATCTAGGGCGAAAAAGCGGGACGATTAATGCAAGATATTCTGTCCAATTTTGGTAATTTTGCGAAACTCCTATCATTCGAAGATTGGATTGTCCGAAAAAAAAATGAATCAAGACTAACATTTAAAAGGGCGTAATATTGATTGTTTAGCCCTTTTGAAATGTTAGTTTCGATTCAAAAAAAATAAAAATATTGTTTTCGAAAATATCGGAAAATTTCACGAATGTTTCATGTTTTATTCGCAATTTTCAGTGTAAGAACGGGCCTTGCCCGATCTTATGCACCAGGTTCCCGACGAACACGCACTGCCCTTACACCTACATCTCACCCTTGCTCTGAGTCAGTACGAGCAGCACGCTAGAACACGCTTTGAGTGTTCGTGCCAGGCATGCACACCTTCTTTTCCGGTTACGCATTTTAACTCGGCTGGGGGTGGTACATTAAGTAGGGTTTGATGTAAGTATAAGCGCCTAACCATTTATAGTGTGCCTATCAACTTTCATTAAAGCAAAAACTGTTTTATTTTTAGTTTGAATTTAAAAACTATTTGTTATTTACTGTGTATTGCTTTCTCCTGAAATCTTCCCTATTGTTGAGTCGTGTTTATCTGTTGCTATTGATTGTGTCACGTTCCCTAGAAAACCATTCCCCAGAAAACCGTTCCCCAGAAAACTATTCCCCAGAATGTACCATTTCCCAGAAAACCATTCCCCAGAAAAGTTTCTTTCTCGAAAAATCAAAGTAGTTTCAAATATTAGTTTGTTTGACATATCTTAGAAAATATAAAAATTAGACAAGGTTATTTTATCCATGCCAAGAAATTTTTCTTTTTTTGACAACAATTCTTGAGAAAATAACAGAAAATGTTAATTCGGCGGATTCTAAGAAATTTTCCCTTCTTTTTCAGTCATGTTAAATTTGTTATACAAATGCCGAATAAATTGCAGTTTCTTTTTATTTCTTGTTTTCCGTGAATGCTATTTTTATTTTACAAAGAAGAAAAATGTTTGTTAAAATTAAAATATGATTTTGGTTATCATTGGTATAATTCCATTTGACATATTGGACCTTTGGCATGTTGCTCATTTTGTATGATTATTTAAATTTTCTAAATTTGATTTAAGGTGACTGTTGCGACGAGGTCCACCGTCAAATATTACCGCAACGACTCACTGTCCACCTGATGTCAATGGAGCATTTCCATTCGAGCAGTTTTTGCTTTTTTCTACAATGTATTCCTTATGGGAGAACTGTCATTTCTACCACTCGAATCGGGTGCTCCATAGGGACCAGCCGTCCCCTAACATGACAGTTTTCGTGAGTTGCGCGTATCCACCGACAGATGGCGAGTGGGCCTGCGGAGTCCGCCCAATAAATACGCAACTCAAAATTTGCATGGGAAACTTTTTTTTCGTGACGGCTTTCGCGGCCCGTTCTAGACTAATATTTGAACGTGGCGTATCTCTAAACAAGTTTTTTAAGAAAATGATTCTAGACTGCATATTTTGTCGTTTTAAACTGAAACAAGGCAAACGCTTTATTTATTCAAACTATTCGCCATTTTCAATAGTTCGGCTAGATAATATAGAAAGCCGCCATCTTAGGCCCACTGGGCCCACAAAAAGGGGTACGCTCAGTTTGTATGGAAGCTGTCAACATGCTCCCGGGTTGATAGGGACCTACAAAGGGAAATGAAATGTTCTGGGAGAAATTTCAAACACCCAAAGTCATTCAAATTTAAGGTTGAAAAACTTGTAGTTTTTCTTTCGTGCTGGCACTTTTTTTATACCGAACAAGCACAAACATAACAAAAACTACCAGATTATTATCAACAACAGTTTTACAATACTTGTAATTGTTAGAAGTCTTGTTTTTTTGCCAAAACTATTTTAAATTGATTCCAACCTTGTTTTTGCATGATCTTGTTGCTCGATTGGAACCCCGATTTGACAGTTCGATTGGAACCCTGATAGTGACATTTCGCCTCTCCATATAGAGCCATCTAAGCCCGATCTCACGCACACTAGCTTACCATTTGTTTTTGCTGGCGGGTACAAATTTAACCTAGAAATCCTTCGTGTACGTACACGTAATACATGCGCACGTAGATAACTCTATAGGCTCTCTAGATGTCAACAGAATCGAGAGACGCGAAGCTCTAGCTGTCAACTGATTGCAGGACAGTAGTTGTGACCATGAAGTGCTTAGCAAATCGTTTAACATGCTAAACTAATTTATTTAATCTATTTGCTTCCTAAAACGTTTATCTTTTCTCAATTTATTGTAAATTAAAATTGGTCATCAAGGTTGTTCGCCACAAACCCTGAAATCATTGACCCACATTCCTTGCCATCAACAACGGCGCACTAAAAATTGTAAGAACTACCGACTAAGAATTAACTATGAATATTGCTAATAAATCTATTTCCTACAGCTTGAAGCTGGCCATATTGAAATTGCCTGCTGTCGAGATTTAGTGATTCCGAAGCAGTCATGCTTTTGAACGGGTTCTCCGTTCGTTCAAGTTCACACAGCAACACGAAAAATAACAGCTCTGAGAACGAACGGTCGTCTCTAAGAAACGTTCGTTCAGTAGGCCTTTTTGAAACGAACGGAGAACCCAGTTCAGAACTTCAACATTTTCCTTTGATAAGACCTCAGTAGACTAGCTAAACTTCATTGACTATTAATCATCCATTTACATATCAGTACTGCTAGCTTAGTGGTAACAATTAGGTTTTTTTTTTTTCTTTATTTTATTTAAGTTTAACAGTTGCCATAGAGAGCCTCTGGCAACAGGCGGTTCACAGAACGCGTTCCAAACTTTGAAGAGAACGGCACGAAAAAGTGACGTTCTGTTTTTGGAACGAAAAGCAATGGCTCCTACGCGGTGGGTTCAGTTCGTTTTGAAGAAAGAGAACGAACGCAGAACGGGTTCCGTTCAAATTGCATGACTGTTCCGAAGAACCTCATTCTTATCCCAACAGTGACAAAATTTAATTTATCATTTTTGGAAGAAGAAAACTCTCTTGACTTACAATAACTGATTAATTTTTCCTTCTTTTAAGGTCTCCTGACACAAGTTGAATTTCACCTTCTTTAAAGAAGGGAAAACTGTCTTGACTTGTGATATCTGCTAACAGAAGTTGAATTTTCGCTATAAAGTTTTTTTTCTTGAATTCCTTCTTGTTTCCATAAGGAAAAACTCTCTTGACTAGTGATAACAAATTTAAAAAGATGTGTAAGTGGTCAAGTATTTTTTCCCTTACTTAAAAAGGGAGAATTAAACCCGTGTCAGCAGTTATAATAACAAGGCTATAAATTTTTCCCTTCCTTAAAGAAGGGAAAACTCTCCTCCTCCCTTTTAAAGGTAAAATTCAACTTGTATCAGTCAGTAAAGTTTTCCTTTCTTTAATATTTCAATCTTTATTTCTCGCATCACGATCGAGATTTTTCGATCTACATATTACATGTACATATTACGATCATAATTTGTTAATGGTAAGTCAAAAAAAAACCAAAGCTTCAAAAATGTCATAAATTGAAACATTTTCAAAATTCTCAAAAAAAAATCAAAAACGTTTGAAATTCAAAAATCAAAATTAAAGAGAAAAGAAATTTTAAAATTTAAAAAAAATCAAAGATTATGATTTTTTTTAGTTTTTAGAAAATTTAAAATTTTGGAAATTTTGATTTTTTTTTTTGAATTTTTGGAAATTTTGGAAACCTTAAAAATTTTGGAAATTTTGGAAATTTTGGAAATTGTGGAAATTTGAAAATTTTGGATTCTTTTTTGGAAATTTTGGAAATAATTATAATTACCACGATAAATATTTCTGGGGAACGTTTCATTCTGGGGAATTGATTTCTGGGGAATGGTATTCGGGGGAATGGTTTTCTGGGGAACGTGACACAATCGTTGCTATTTCTTCTGTCGCGGTGTTTTGTTACAATATTTGGTCCTAAGCATGTTATAAAAGTTTACCAAAAATACAATAGTAATATTAGTGTTAATCCTTTAACCATTCCATAAATTGAGTAAGGGCTCAAACCTCACTTGTTTGAAAAAAGGGTGAAGATTGAAAACAATAGACAGTAAAAGAGAATTTATTTTATAAAAATCAAGTATCAATAGTAAGAGAATGATGAGCGTATTTTGAAGAATAAAAATGAGAAGCTAGATGCATTAGATGTAAAATTAGACAATAGTTAATAAATAGAGATACAAAACAAGCTTAGATTATAGTAATGATAATTTATAGGACAGATAAAGAATTATTCAAATAAATAAATTCGCAATAAAATCAAAAAAGATTAGGCGAATGGTAAATAGACTTGATATTACTAGTACATTAAGAAAAAGTATATTTTTAAGGAAAAAAAAAGCAAAGTTTGTTACAGCAGTACTGCCGTTCTACGCATAATTGTCCCATGTTCAAAAAAGTGGAACTGAGAAAAACGCGATTGAAATTTTTCGATCGATTTCTGTGTTTCTACGCATAATTGTCCCGTGGGTTCCTATTCGCCCTATGTGTCCCTAATTGCCCCAGTTAGCAATTTATCACCCTTATTTGTGATTATCTTGCTATACAACTGGTAAACAAGACATAATGCTTAGTAAAACTGATGATTCCGTGTTAGAAAAAACTTGGTGGGACAATTATGCGTAGAAGTTTCACGATGGGACAAACAGACTTGATGTTGTTTTTAATGAGTTTGCGAGCCAAGTGCCAGATTTTATGTGTTTTTCTTAAAGTACACATCAAACTAAACTTAAAAATGTCATAAAGTCAAATTCGTCCAAAACTGACATGGGACAATTATGCGTAGAACGGCAGAGTATCAATTGATAGAAAAGAGTGGAAAAGCATTGAGAGATAAGAGAATCAAAAGTTAGTAAAATTAAAATCAAATGTTGGATATTAAATAGAAGAATCAGTGAAGAATTGGGAATCAGAAGAGCAAAATAAAAATAGGAGATAGCTGGTAGCAGGTACATCCACAGCAGTTGACTCAACATACTGCGAATCAAAACAATACCGTCTACAATCACAAATTACTTCCCTTTCCCACATTGTCGCGCCCCTTTCTTTTAGCCGTCTCGACTCTGACCCGCGCTGGTCAAAGGTTTACGATCCGTTTCCACAGGCCACCAGCTAGGTCATCATGAAAACCAAGCCAACGTGGAGGTAAGAAAATAGGACACTCGCAAGGAACCAGAGCTATACTGTTCTGATCAAGATAATTCGGATGATCTAACAGAACTACGGATGTAGTTAGTTACGCTCCTTCCAGGATGTTCCTTACGTGGACGTCAACCGAAGAGCACGCAACAAGGTCAGTGCCATTGCATGCTCTTAGGTATCAATCCTTGGCCTGCATCAAATATTTTCAAATTTCAACTAAAATAGGGTCGCCGAACTCAAATATGAAAAATGTGTTTTTCAATATTTGAACATTTTAAATTTGTTTTTTTTTGGTTTTTGTCATTGAAAGTTGTACCAAATACCATTCTAGCCGTTTTAAAAAAAAATTTAAGCTTTCTTGAAATAATTTACTTTAAAAGCAATTCAATGCCAACACGACTCACCTCATGCACCCGCTCCATGTGCATCCTCAGCTTATCCTTCCGACCGTACGACACCGGACAAAGCTCGCAAGGATAGCGCACTTCCGCGTGCACCGTCTTAATGTGACGCCTCAGATGATTGGACGTCTTGAACGCGTTCCCACACTGGTCACAGTTGTAGTTCCGCACGACCGAATGCGTCAGCAGGTGCTGCGTCAAAAGTAGCTTCATCTTAAAGCCTAGCCCACACTCGGGACACTCGTAGCCAAAGCGCATGCCGTGGTCCTTCTCGATGTGCCGCTGCAGTTCCGTTTCGTTGCGGAACTTGCTCTCGCACACGGTGCACGGGATTGTCGGCTCTCGTCCGCGGCCGTGCGATTGTTTTTGGTGGTTTTCTAGCGCGATTAGGTGTTTGGCGACCTTTCCACACTCGCCGCAAATGTGCGTCGAGTGGACATCGTTTTTGTGCTGCCTCAGCAGATCGGGCGTGTCAAACCGTTCGTCGGCGCAGCTCGACCGATGGCAGAACAGGGCATCCTGTTGGTCCGGGTGATGTCTGGCGAGGTGCTTCTCGAACTGCGATGGGTAGGAGGTGATGAATTTGCAACCGGGGAGGGCGCACTCTTGGAGGTCGGCTTCTTCCTCCGGGAAGCGATTGTATTTACGCTTCTTCGGGGGACATTCCAACGGTCCGTCACCTATATCGACGTCGCTTTCTTCCATGTAGTCCTCGTCGTCTTCATCCTCGGCAAAGTTCTCCAGCATGGTCACTTCGGATGTGGTCACCTCGGATTGAGCTTCTTCAACCTGGGCGATTGGTTCTATTACTTTGGAAACCGGTTCCACTTGTAATCCAGCGGGAACCACATCGCCATCAGGTTCAATTTCCAGCTCTTCTTCAAGCGACTTTTGAAACTCTTGCATGTAATTGTCAGTGACTTCATCCCTGCCGGGACCAGGCTCTTCCTCCAGCTCATCATCCTCTTTATAAAGCTTCAGGCCCAGCTCAGCCAACTCGGCATCATAATCCCCGACTGACTCCCCACTACCACCATCATCCTCCTCAATGTAATCGTTACTTTCGTCCTCCATCTCGCTGGCACTCTCAACTTTAACGCAGATTGTCGAGGCAATGTCGTACTCGCAAAACTCCTCAAGCAAATCCACTGCCCGAAAATCCTCCCGATCGCACAGGTCCAAATCCTTAAACAGCATCTGCAGTGCGGACTTTTCCGTCTCAAACAGAACCTCCAGCGGCAGCTGGTTTCCACACTTGACTTCGGCCAACGCTTCGCAAAACCGTTGAACCAGATCCAGCTTTCGCTTGTACTTGTAGAAGAACTCGAACACGTCCAGACACTGCTCGCACAGCTCCGTCGGAAGGTAGCAAGTCAAATGCTGCGAAAAATAATCTCAATTACCACAAATCCCACCAAGAACCCATCCTGAACACTCACCATCGGAATCTTGACGCTGGCGACCTCTTCCAGCATCTCGGCGACGGATCGGGAAAACTGGGGCCGGTAGCTGTCCAGCGAAACCATTTCGGCGGACGGCTTCGCCTGCAGGCACATCCGGCACACGTTGGGGTAGGTTTTCAGCCGGAAGGTGGGCATGGCGTGGGTTAGAACCGAAAAGACCCCCTGGATCGCGAGAATCTGGATGCCAGCAGGAAGCGAATCCGAAATAACAAACGCTGTTTATTTATGTTTACCCGTTTGACGTTTGGCTTTGGAATTCGGTTTGTTTTTAAATTCGGTTACCAACGATTGGTAGCAGAGAAGCAGGGGTGGGATTTGGGAACCATGATGCCTCAACAGTGGAGTCCTGTAATTTGAATATTTTACAATTGGGTACTAAAGCCCTATGTCAATTTTTATGTACAACGGTAAAAAAACACGATTAAAAACCATTTCTGATCACTATTTTTCATTGTAATGCAAAATTTTTTTTTTGACAAGACAATATTTTTTCGATGGATCAACTATGGTCTCCTTGGAATGAGCTGTCAAGTAGGAGCTTTTCTGTCAAGAAGGACCGCGAGGTTAATTTTTCAAAATTGATTTAAAAATCCATTTTAAACTCTTTGTGGTCGTACAAAGGGTCATTGTACTCAGAAAAATAAGCTTTATCGCTGTAAACAATAATATCAGCAATCTATGCTTCATTTTAGGACCCAATTAAATTTATTGGAAATTCTCGATAATTTCAATCGGGAAATTAATTTTGAATTTCATTGGAATTTCCAGACTGAATTCTTTATCATTTTTTTTTTGTTAAAATTAAATCTAACATTAGCATTCGCATTATCTATATATCTGACGGCGTTAAATTAGTCCGAGAATAGGGTCCTAAGCTTTATAAAATTTGTGTACAACGGTAAAAAACACGATTTAAATCCATTTCTGATCACTATTTTTTCATTTTATTGCAAATAAAAAATTCACAGGACATTATTTTTAAGATGGATCATCTATATATGGTCCCCTTGGAACGAGTTGTCAAGAAAGACCTTTTCTGTAAAGAAGGGCAGCAAAGTTAATTTTTGAAAATTGATTTAAAAATCTATTTTAAATCCTTTACGGTCGTACAAAGGGTTCTTGTACTCAGAAAAATTAGCTATATCACTGTGAATAATAATATCAAAAATTTAGGCTTAATTTTAGGACCCAATGAGCCGAAGTACTGACGAATTCATTCATTGGGTCCAAAAATGAAGCTTAGATTGCTAATATTATTGCTTATAATATCATTTTTCTGAGTACATTGACCCTTTGTACGACCACAAAGAGTTTAAAATGGGTTTTTAAATAAATAAATAAATAAATAAAAATTAACCTCGCGGTCCTTTTTGACAGAGAAGCTCCTACTTGACAGCTCGTTCCAAGGGGACCATAGTTTATCCATCGAAAAAATGTTGTCTTGTCAAAAAAAATTGCATTAAAATGAAAAAAAGTGATCAGAAATGGTTTTTAATAGTATTTTTACCGTTAAGGTGGTTGATGCCTTCCTCACATTCATGTTGTAATGTAGGTTGTATTTACAAATTTATTTAAGAGTTTTTTTTAATTTTTTTTCATTAATTTTTTTTTTTTAATTATTGTTTTTACCAGAACAGCAATTTTCAATTCTTTTTTTATCACTCTCCAAAATAAAGGAGATAGGAGGGGCTAAATTTAAAAGTGCTGATATGCCAACATTAGGTGACAATGGAATTGCATGCTTCATGCTCCCCTATAGCCTTAAGGAAATCAGAAATATAAAGTCCAAAATCAGCTGCAAATCGGCTGCAAAAGCGCTTTTGATGCAGATGTCAAAACACTTTAGCATTAGCTCGCAGCTGTAAAAGCGCTTTTAGTGCTGAACAGTGATTTGTTTTAGTGCTGGATGGTTACTTGGATATTTCAATAAAAAGTTCGTGTAAATCTTGGTCAAGACAAAATGATGTATTCAGCAACATAATTAATACAGACTTTTTCCAGAAAAGACGCAGACACTGCTTAAGCAATGTGGCAACCGGGCGATACGCATGCTGCGCGACTCTCGCGCGTATGAAAAAAGACCCGACCTTTGAGGTTATGCAAAAATCACCCTTTTTTGCAGCTACAAAAAAACTTTTTCATGGCATAACTTTAAAAGTACTTCACTAAACAGTATAAAATTTAATAGGGCTTTAGGGGATACCAAAAGGAACAGAATAAGGCGGATCCGGCCAAAATCGGTTCAGCCAGTTCTGAGATAATCGTGTGGAAAAAAATCATGTCTACACACATCCCCACAGACATTTGTGCAGAATTTGATACGGTATAGGTCGAGGTATAGGTATACGTGAAGGCATATCTAGGAGGTGTGTTTAAGAAGTTCATTTTTCGATTGATTTTTTAGCCTTGCCCCAGTGGGAAGGCAAAAAAGAAAGATTTGTTATAAAACAATTAACAGGGCCAATACCTCCCAAGAATTGGGGTCAAGAAATAGATTTACAAACAGCAAAACAAAAAAGAAAGGAACGATTTCCATCTTGGCTTGCTTTCGCTGTTGTTATTTCTCATTTGAAATTTTCCTTGACCGGTTTCTTACCAAGTGCGTTTTTTTTTTCTCTTCTAGAACGATGATGAGTATGCCAATCCAAACAACTTTGTAGTATACAAAGAATACATTTATCCCGCAATCTATACTCCGACACACAAATAAAAACCATAAAAACTACTAGGTTTATTACATGACCGCAGAATTGAAGAATTTCTGCAGCTTCTGCAAGATACTGCAGCGTGCAAAAGTAACTTCTTTGCAGCTTGTTCCGGTACTTTTTTGCAACTCTCTCTGTTCAACCAGAGGCTGAAATCGAATTCCCTACGTCCCCTCTGATCAATACACATGTGGTAGGGAAATAAACACACAGGGGACGGACAAGAATATCGTCTTGCACGAACACTCTCTTCTGCATGTTTTGCAAAAGTTTTTTTGCTCTCTTACAGATTTTCAGCAAAAAAGAGAGTTGCAGAAAAGAACTTAAAAGGTAACTTTTGCTAGGTATGTGCAAAATTCTTCAGAAGATACAGAAATTCTGCATTACTGCGGGCACAGGAATAGACCTTTTTATAGAGGGAAAGGAGCCAGTCAGAAGAAGAGAGAAGATTCTGGAGTTTTTTTTAATAGGAGAAAAGTATCTATTGTTGCTGAAAAGTACGGATGCACTCTTGTGTAGAATTGCAGAATTCGGCAGGTGCTGGAATATCATTTTTTTCCAAACTACTTATTAACTCTAATCCAATCGCGGCATTTTGACAGTTGTTAGTTTTCCGGATTTGTTTGCCGTAAAACATGTTTTTACTGGCCATTGTGCTCAGTGTATAAGCTAATGCTAATGCTCCCTAAATCGCTACCAAGCTTAAAATAATGCCCACCCCTGCCGCATTCCACTCGCGCACAGCCAAACTGTCACCGGTCTGTCAAATGCGTCACGAACGTGCAATTTTCAATCCATCCTCGAAACTCGCGACGTGTAGAGTTGCAGCAGACAGCCGATTTTCCCGTGGCTATTTCGGTCGAAAGTTTGCATAAAGTGACAATATTATGCGCTAAAACCCGCCGGCGGAAGTGTTAGCACAGTGACCAAGGCAGCCCGGTTCCCGGAAGGACGTTTGCGGTTGTAATTTTCATTCAGGTGAGGGCGAAAAACCGGATTTTTTTTTCTTGGGGGAGAAGCATGCTCTGGTGGGGAAGAAATTTTTGGGGCTAGCTCGTGCTGATAAATTTGGAACCATACTTTTTACGAATTGAACTGATAAGACTTGTTAGTGGTGTGGTAATTTTATTTTGATAAGAAGCCGAATTGGGGGCCAAAGTTGAAATGATGCAATGTTCAAGAAATCAGCTTTGGCTGATGCATTTTTCTTTTCTAACTTTTTTTTCTGCTAGCAAGAGGAATGACAATGTCTGGTGTTTTATTTCGATGTGTGCAAACCCCCCTACCAATACAAACAAACCGTTATGTAAGCCGAGCGCCGGGTGCCGGTGGCGAAAAGGGGGGAGGGACTCTTCCTCGTCGTCACAAGTCACAAGAGAAATCTGGTTGTGATGGCACGGTGGTGCACGAAATGAGGATATTTGGGACAAAATTAGCTTTTTTAGCACTATTTTTATTATTATTATAATAATTTAAAAATAAAATTTTAATATTTTCGAAAAAATAAGGTATTTTGTGAAAAATTTAGTGTGCTACAAAAAACTGTTATAAAATGCTTTTTCCTTTTTATAAATTTCTTTTTGTAAATATACCGTTTTTTTCCGAAAGCTCTTAAATTTTCATAATTTACAATATGAGTGATGTCGAAACCTCTAATCTGGGCAATCGTCCTGTAATGTCCGTCAGTAGTCTTGTCGTACATTACAACTAAAATCCGATCTGCCATTGAATTAGTACACTTCGACCAAATAAACACTGACGTATGGTTCTGACTCTAGGATAAATGCACAGTTGTGTGTTATTCATAAGTCCGAATTATTCAATAACTATTATTCATATAAGTTTTTTCTCCTGTCTCGTCAGAGGCGCTGGAGCAGAAATCCCACGTTAGAGGGGCCATGCCCCGGGGGGCGTAGTGCCAATAGTTTCGTTTTTTTATTCATATAAGTCCAAATATTCATTTGCTAACTCCTTGGGCATGAGTAAGGACCTCGACGCCGTTAGCAATGTTGGCTTTAAAATAAAATTTCGTGATAATATCACTTCCACCTAGCCAACATTTTTGCCATGCGAAGCGGGCCTCGACGCTGTGTCTAGGTTTAATTCCTAGCTAGGAGCCATCAGTGTCTTAAGAGGTGGTCCCAAGGCCGAGTAGGAGTTCATAAAGCAAATTATTCGTCTCCCACCCCTTTTAAATTGACAAATGAACTCTGAAACCAGCGCTTACTCAAAACAGAAACAGAGGCCTCTTATAGGCATTGTAGGATAGAATAGATTTTGAAATTTATTTAAAAAAATGTTACGTGCATAAATTTGAAACTTCCATTTAAGTAATAATACAAAGCATTTTGATATGTCAAAATTTCCATTGAGTCTCGGTCAATCAATAATGTAATGATATCGGACAAAATTCGTTAATCTGTTGAACTAACGGTTTTCGGATTATGGTTGTATAGACCATTGTTGCGAATCGAGGATCTACACTCAGAAAAAAGTACTGGCGAAAGTACGTCTTATGACCATTCGAGATCAGGATTTTACTAGAATGTCATAAGATTTTCTTATGTCTGGGAGGGGAAATTGGACAAAGCCGTCACTTAAGATTTCCATTGAGCTATCTTATGATATTGGTACGAAGATTTTTATGACTTCAACAATAATTTTATTATGCATATCAGTGTTAATTCGTAAATTTTACTCGTAATTTTCATTGAGCAATCTTATGATATTTGTAAGAAGTTTTTTCTGACTTTTGCTTTTTTGTTTGTATTTAAGTAAACAATTTTTAGGAATAGATACAATCGGTAAAAACCTATAACTATTCGGTCTGAAATAGTATGATCCAATAAGTTCAAGAATGGAAAATTTTCTACTGGATTCTACCGAACCGGTCAGGGACTTGCCGGAACCTTCAACTGGTGTCTCGATCGGTAGAATTGCGTTCGTCGCCCAACTTCCGCGGAGGCTCGGGATCGATTCTACCGGACCGGTCTGCGGAGTGAAATTTAGGTTAAATTCTAGTTTCATTACAAATATATGTACTTACGTTAAAAATTGCGAGTTGGTTCTGGCCGGGGGCCACAGGATCCGTGCCGTTCTTGCCGGAGACTCCAACTGGCATCTCGATCGGTGAACTGGTGCTCTGGGATGTGCTCGTCGCTTCGCTTTTACTATTGATCTAGACCGAGTCTAAGGAATCGGCTTCAATTGTGAAATTAAAGTCAAGGTCCTGTAAAATTAACTCATATAGTGAAGTAATAGTTTACTTTGCCATGAAAAACTTAAAAAGCAATAAGTTACGTTACGGGTCCTCCATTCGGAAACAACTTCCCACAAATTGTTTACGACGAATTCAGGTAATAAGGCTAAGCCAATACGATTCGCTCTTCCGACGCCATATCTATTTTCACACTGCTGACGTTTGTGAATAGCGAATGTCCAAACTATTAAATCCATAGGAAAATCTTATGAACTTTGTTGAAAGTTCTTATAAAAAAACAACAACATGGCACTGAACGAATAGCATTGGAAAATCTTATTGTAATGTTGAGAGGGATGTCCAAACAGGTCCGTTCAGTAGATTGATAAGGGTGGTAATAATTCTTTATTGACCTAACATATCATTGACTACTATGATCTACTAAATCATAGACTACTATAATATTACAATATATCACATCTCTTCCTTGTTTTAACATGAATTTTAATTTAGATTTTCTTTAAATTGATATAATGAATAATCATATAAGTAGTTCGGTTTCATGGAAATCCTTATCGAAGTACGCGTGCTGACATCTTCTCCAATCGTTGTGCTGCCGTTTTGCCTTCCTCACCTCACTGAGGCAAGGCTATAAAATCACTCGAAAAATTAACTTCTTAAATACGCCTCCTAGATATACCTTCACGTATACCTATCGACTCAGAATCAAATTCTGAACAAATGTCTGTGGGGATGTGTGTAGACATGATTTTTTTTTCCACACGATTATCTCAGAACTGGCTGAACCGATTTTGGCCGGATCCGCCTTATTCTGTTCGTTTTGGGGTCTCCTAAGACCCTATTAAATTTTATTCTGTTTAGTTAAGTATTTAAAAAGTTATGCCAAGAAAAAGATTTTTGTAGATACAAAAAAGGGTGATTTTTTGCCTAACCTCAAAAGGCCGGGTCTATTTGTTTACGTGCGAGAGTCACGCCAGATGCGAAACGCCCGGTTGCCACATTGCTTCAAATGAGAGTCTGCATGTTTTCTGGAAAAGTCTGTATCAGGTATATATTTTTTCATAAACTTATTTTCATTATTACATTGTAAATGTGAGGAAGGCACCACCCACCTAATGGTGGATTAAGAAACGTTTTTCTCAGTTGGATTGACATATCTATCATTTATTTCCTTTTCAAAATGGACTCTCTGAAAGTGGTTTCTTTGCATGATTAACATGTTTATCCAATTCAACTCCGGTTTACTTATTCTTGATAGTTAATCTCGTTCCAGTCCTTTTAACTACAATATGAGACTGTGGATTGAAATTGTAAGTCATTTTGTTCTTATTTCCGACATCAATCGAAGAATCTTTTGCTTTCCTCTTTGTATCTCCAATTAGTTTTATTTGAATTGGAAATAATTTCTCTGCAAAATAAATAGAATGTACCTGAGCTCTGTCTGACTCATGAGTACGGCAAACTTTTAGCATTTAATCTAAAGTTCTGTCACATTCAAGATATTTTGCCCGTAATTTATCATCATTCAGCGTCGCAAATACAATTTGATCCATCAACATCTCTTCAAGTTGATCATCAAAACCACATAGTTTTGCTTGAGAACATAAAGGAATAACAAAATGATCCAACTTTTCTTTAGGATTGAACAACATTCACCGAAAACGATGTCTTTCATATCGTAATGACATTTTTTGTGCAAAATAGTTGTAGCAGCATAGCAGCTTCAAATAAATTTTCAACAGTATTTTCTCCACATGTCTTAATAACTTTTCTGACATCAGGTCCGCCAAAAAAAAAAAAAAAAAAATGTAGAGCATTTAACATTTCATTGTGAGCATTAATTCTTTTCAATGCCATTAGAGCCAAAAAAAATGATCTTTCCATACTCCCCATCGAACATTGGTTGGTCCAGTAAAATGTTACACTCCAACTAAAATATATTTTGATAAATATCATATTGAAATAAATTAAGTTTCTAGACTTCAGTGAAAAATATATCTCAATTTATTCAGATTTTCTGTTTGCCAATTTATTTTATTTGTACTTGTCAGACCGGAATCTGAACAACAAAGATTAAATGAATAGATCATTCCAATCCCGGTTGACCGGAGTCAAACCGATATCTTTGTTAGGCCGGAACCTCAACAAATTAGATCGAACGAACGTATTCGTTCCGATCCCGGTTAACCTGAGTCAAACCGATTCTTTGTCAGGCCGTAGCCTCGACAAAATAGACCGAACAAACGGATTTGTTCCGATCCCGACAGACCTGAGTACTGTCGATTCCTTTGTCAGGCCGGAGCCTCGACAAAAATGAATCAAACGAACGGATTCGTTTCGATCCCGGCAGACCGGAGTACTACCGTTTCTCTTGCCAGACCGGAGTCTCGACAAAAATCAGATTGAACGATTAATTCGTTCCAATCCCGGCAGATCGTAACCTTACCGATTAAAAAAAAAAATGGCTGAAATTTCTTATAATTTGAAATTATTATTTTTTTAATTTTTTTCTTTATACATTTAGACTTACTCTCGCCATCTTAACTTGAATGTTCGATAAATTTGATTCTAATAGTTCACAGTTTAAATTTTGAAATAAATTGATCTTCAGTTCCAAATTTGATTTTTCAGTAAACAACTTCAACTTCTTCGTTTCCAAGACTCCCGCTCGTCGCCAATGTAATGTTGAGAGGGATGTCCAAACAGGTCCGTTCAGTAGATTGATAAGGGTGGTAATAATTCTTTATTGACCTAACATATCATTGACTACTATGATCTACTAAATCATAGACTACTATAATATTACAATATATCACACTTATGTAAAGCATGCGCTGATTCGATCTGATCTCATAAGCTTTGATAAAGCTTTCATAAGCCTAATTATAAATTTCGTGAGCGCCTCAATGGACACAGCTGGGACCTCGTTCATAAGACGTAACTTATGGTATTATTAGGAGCTTTTCCCTCAGTGTACTGTAATTCTGACGATCAAATGGAGCCTAACATTTCAAAAGGGCGCATGGGTTTTGTGAACAGGAGTGTGTCTCCTTCACTTAAATTACAGTTTACATAAGGTATGATAGAGATGCACTCTTGTTTGCAAGGCTTTATGCCCTAATGAAATGAAAGGCACGAAATAGTCGTCTTAATGACGAGTGTTCAAATTATGAACTGTTCATTTATGTTTATGGACTGTTCATTTATGTTTATTGGTTTTTGGAAGCGGAAAGACTGGTTTAAAAAGGTCCTTTACCTTATTTGGCGTTGTAATAAAAAAATTGAGGATTTGAGATTAAATTTACTTTCAGGCAGTTTAGTTTAGGTTGTTGATTAAAGTTAGTTAGGTTTCCGTAGATGAATAATTAGATTTAAATGATTAGTTGATTTGGTCGAAGTGTAATATTTCATTGGCAGATCTGTTTCTAGTTGTAATGTACGACAAGACCACTGACGGACGTGACAGGTCGGCAGTTAGTTTTAATTTTTTGTTCTCTAGTATTTTTTTTATTTCCTTTCAATTTGGAATACATCATAGGTTTCTTTTGTATAGATCTCCGATTTGTTACATTTTTTTATTTAATTAACTAAAAAATTTAATTATTCCGGGCTTTTTTACTTTGAATCACAATTTCAGATTTTCTTTATTCAGTGTTAAACTGCTCAAGTCAATACTAGTTCGGCCACTACCCTTTTTTCCACAAGAAACCGGACCGCGTCCCCCACCTTGCTCCGTAAAACGAAAACGAATATCAGAAAAACCTCAAAAATTTATATAATACCAATTTGGGTATTAGTAATGGAAAAGGGGGTAGGTGTACGCATTCCCATTGTAATTTACCCTTGCTCGGGAAGATAACAAAATTTCCTTTAAATTTGATTCACAGATTCTCATCTGTTTTGAAGTTTTCACAATCAAAATCGACATTAGAAGGTTGTATGCTTATTTTTTAGCTATTTCTTGGATAACATTTTTTGAAAGTTGAGCAAGCACTTTTTAAATTGTTTGTTGTTTAAATAAACTTTGTTGAAACAATTTTGTTGCTCTTCTGCGAATTTGAAATACCTATTTTAATTAGTTTTTTTTTTTTCATTAATATGTCTCTTCCAAGTATTTTTTTTTTCATGTACAATAAAAATCTCCTCAATGCACTATTTTTCAATTAATTTCAATTTATTTTTAAGTAGTTCATGACTTGGAACTTTTGATGTATTTAAAGACCACATAATGGTAAGAAAAAAAAGAAAAGAAAACAAAAATATGTCCGATTTCACTCTGTACATCATGTTCGATACACAGTTTTAAAACTGCAACAAATATTGACCTTCCCGCGGCGCCAAACTGTCTCACTGTGCCATTTCTTCTGAATGAAGCAAATAAGAAGAGAGTGAGAGGAAGACCAAAAATGCCAGGGATCTCCAAACAGATTGTCGTCATAACTGACAATAGATGCAAGAAGTGGGGGGTGTTGTGGGTGGTAAACAGCTTTCTTCTCCTCTTTCTTCGCGTGGGTGTATTTCACAACGTGACCGATAACGTCGCCATGCTCTCTACCCTCCCCCCACACGTAACGTCGCGTTACTCGCGCTGACCGTGGCAGTGAAATAAATACACACTCTGCACTCGCTTAATTTAGCTCTCGCTCCCCGTGAGCATGAACAGTTCTAAATCGAGTTCTACGATTGCAGGTTTCATCAAAGCACAAAACAGAACGATGGTAGAGGAAGCAGCAGCGCTCAAGGAGGAGTCCAAGAAGGCAGCGAAAAAGGCCGCAGCCGCCGCCGCGAAAGCAGCCAAGGTGAGTTCCTCGAGGTCGATGCTGTGTGATGAGGACTAATGTTTTTGGTTCTTTTTAGAAAGCGGAACATAAGGCGGCCGCCGCTGCCGAAAAGGGCCAGACGGAGAATGTCTCGGCGGAAGGTGGTGAGGACGCCGGCAAGGACTATTCCGAGGGTTTGTACGGTGCGACCAAGATGATCCAGAGTACCTGCCGGCATGCGGACCGTGCCTTTGTGGCCGTGCACGACCTGTCCGGATGCGAGAAGGACGCGCTGGTGTGGGTTCGTGGTCGCGTCCACACGACCCGTAGCAAGGGCAAGCAGTGTTTTTTGGTGTTGCGCCAGCAGAGCAGTACCGTGCAGTGTGTGGTGGCCGTCAACGACAAGGCCGTGTCTAAGCAGATGGTCAAGTTTTCGGGGAGTGTGCCGCGTGAGAGCATCGTCGACGTGCGCGCTCGAGTTGTGCCGGTGGCGGCGAAGATTGAAGCTTGCACGGAGCAGACGCTGGAACTGCACGCGACCGAGTTCTACCTGGTTTCGGCGGCCAAGGCCCAGCTGCCGCTGCAGATTGAGGACGCTGCGCGGCCGGAAAAGTCCGACGATCCGGAAGCGCTCAAGATTCGTGTCAACCAGGACACTCGGCTGGACAACCGCGTGCTGGATCTGAGAACGCCCGCCAATCAGGCCATCTTCCGGCTGGAGGCGGGAGTGTGCAAGCTGTTCCGTGACATTCTGGCCGCGCAAGGCTTCACTGAGATCCACACGCCGAAGATCATCTCGGCGGCGAGCGAGGGCGGTGCGAACGTGTTCACCGTGAGCTACTTTAAAGATTCCGCGTACTTGGCTCAGTCGCCACAGCTGTACAAGCAGATGGCGATCGCGGCCGACTTTGACAAGGTGTTCACCGTGGGAGCGGTCTTCCGAGCGGAAGATTCCAACACCCACCGGCATCTGACGGAGTTTGTGGGGCTGGATCTGGAGATGGCCTTTAAGTATCACTATCACGAGGTGCTGGACACGATCGGCAATACGTTTACGGAGATCTTCAAGGGACTGCGCGACAAGTGAGACCGATTGAGTTTAAAAGTAATTTCAATTTCTAACTCTGTAACTATTTCACTTCAGCTACGCCCGCGAAATCGCCGCCGTCGGTCAGCAGTACAACGTGGAACCGTTTAAATTCCTCGAACCCCCGCTCAAGCTGGAGTTTGCCCAGGCCGTCGCGATGCTGCGCGAGGCCGGCGTCACCATGGACGACGAGGAGGATCTGTCGACGCCCAGCGAGAAGCTGCTCGGCCGACTGGTGAAGGCCAAGTACGACACCGACTTCTACATCCTGGACAAGTTCCCGCTGGCGGTGCGACCCTTCTACACCATGCCGGACCCGTCCAACCCGAAGTACTCCAACTCGTACGACATGTTTATGCGCGGCGAGGAAATTCTGTCCGGCGCGCAACGTATCCACGATCCGGAGTACCTGGTCGAGCGAGCAAAGCATCACGGAATCGGTAAGACTCCTCATCACCCCACAGAAAAAATAAAAAAAAAACTAACAATTCGCTCGACCCCCCGCAGACACCTCCAAGATCGCCGCCTACATCGAGGCGTTCCGGTTCGGGTGTCCACCGCACGCCGGCGGCGGCATCGGCATGGAGCGCGTCGTGATGCTGTACCTGGGCCTGGACAACATCCGGAAAACGTCCATGTTCCCGCGCGACCCGAAGCGACTCACACCCTAAGGGACTGCGGCTCAATTTTGTTTTTCTTTTTTTTTCGTTTCAACATGCTCATTCCCCAAATTTCTCGACCGTTGTGTTTTTCTGTTTTCCTTCTCGTACTAGGCAAAAATTGTGAACCAGTGTAAACGAACAAAAAAAAAAAACGAGGGAATCGAAAATCCACCACTTTCAAAAAAGACTTAATTTAATCCCAACAATTGGAAGAAAAAAAAGCGCATAAGAATTATCAAAATTTGTCAAACAGATCACACGAGAAGACTTGAAGTTTTTTTTTTGTTTCGATTAATTTTCCTTTTCAAGCGATCAAGTCCAAGACTTGAACAAAAAAAAAGGTCGAACCTGGAGTTCGCGCGAAAAGCATGGTAAAACTGCGTGTGTGTGGTGAACGCGTGCGTAATTGCTAGAGTGAGCACAGCCCGAGAGATATGTGACTTAAAAAATGCAAATAAAACTGAGAAAATTCGACTTTGAAAACGTGCTTTCATGTCTTTCCTTCGAACGCAAAGTCTAACACCCGTCTGTTGTCTCTCATCTGTTTCCACAACCACGTGTCCTTTCGCTCTGTTTTTGTTTTCTCTCGTGAATGTGTTTTTTGCTCGTTTTTACTACACGCTCTTCGATGGTATTGGCGAATATGCGCAGAACTTGAAATTATTATCCTTTTGGAGCATTCAGAGTTGGCAACGACAAAACGTAAACAAATACATATGTTTTACTCTTCTTATTGGTAAAAATCCATGAAATCATTATAACTAGTATATTTACCTAAATGTTATAAATAACGTATACTTCCCATGATCGCATGAATGTCCCATATGCATTTCCATCGCTGAGTTATTGATGCAGTTTTGTTCAAAATCGTGTGCTCTTTCAGAAAAGCCTACAACATCCAGTACTTTGCTCTAGAAATCTGGAGGAAACCCAGTGTTTCGCGAAAACTCAACAGTATAAGCTATTGTGTTTCATATGTTTATATGGCCCATTAAAAAAAACTCCAGATATTTTTTTTTAGAAAAAAAAATTACAGTTATCATTTTTCTCAATTTCATATCTCGATGCCCACATTTCAAAAAGCATCATGTGCAAACCATGCGTTTTGAGAAAAACGCATTTGAATGTTGAGCATCCATTTTCAATTACCATTTTTATATAAAAGCAAAATAAGATGTTCTAATGATAACAAACGATGAAAAACATTGCTTTTGGTGATACTTGATCATCCATATTCAATAAAACATTATTTCCGTAATTTTATTTAAGAAAAACAAACATAACTTCTTTTGAAATCACCAACGTCGATATCACCCTTCTGTCACTGAGGGGGGCGCTTTGTTATGATTTGTTTTTCTTCGCCGAATGTACATGGCGCTTTTTTCATGTTGCTTTTTTTTTCGTCACGAGGTTTATGTAGCCTTTTGTTTGACAGGTTGACAGGGCTATATAAACAGGGACTGCTGATGGCAGAGATTTTGTTTATGTTACTTTATTTAAAATCATGATTAAACAGACTTTACTGAAGTAACTTTTGTTCATTTTTTGTGGAGAGGTAGCTTATTAGAAGTACTTTCAGAATATACAATAACCCAGAAAGTGTCAAAATGTACATGATGCCTTTTGAAATGTTGCCGTCGATCTAAGCTATTTGATTGATTTTCAAGTGAAAAATAAAAATAAAAGTTAAAAGAGAGTTTTCTCAGCTGGAAGATAAAAATACATTTTCGAAATGGACACACATACACACTTTTCTCAATAAGGCCCAATAAGCTGAATATTTCCCCCCTTAAAATCGGCTTAAAAAGCTTTAAAATGTTTATGGAAATAAAAGTCTGATCTATTAAAAAACAGCGAAGTGAATTTCTCGCGTTTCGTTTCGTTTTCGTTTTCGTTAATTAAATAAGAAAATGTAACTAATCGGAGATTTATACAAAGGAAATCTATAATGTATTTCAAATTTAAAGGAAATTAAAAAAATACTGGAAAACAAAAGATGAAAACTAACTTGTCTAGGGAATATAAATCTTGAGGACTTTTTTCTGGGCCCCGTCCTGTCGCGTCCGTCAGTAGTCTTGTCGTACATTACAATTAGAAGCAGATCTGCCAATAAAATAGTACACTTTGACCAATTTATCTAATAATTTATGCCCAATTATTCATTTTAGGAAAACTAACTAACTTGAATCAACAACTACAACTAAACTGTCTGAAAGTAACTTGAATCTCAAATCCCCGAAATTTTAAATACAAAGGCAAACATTCCTTTACCTAGTTTTTAAACATGACTTGCCGCTTCCAAAACCAACAAACATAAATGGGACCATCCATAAACCACGTGGACAGTTTAGGGGGTATGGCGAAGTGCATTTCTCGCGTTTATAATAATATTAAGCACATTTTCAAGGCTGTTTAACGGTGCACATCAACCACAGCTTTTTCACCCAGATTTTTGTTACAGACATATTAGTATCTTCTAAACTACGGAAACTATCGATATGTTTTTTATTCATCCCCTAAGCTACTATGTCCATAAAAATTTACAGCAAAATTTGTCAATTTTTAAAATCAAATTACTTCAGGATTGGGTCCGTAAGTTCAACAATTTTAGAATAAGAAGACAACAACTTCCTTGGTTGCTGTGTACCCTTAAAAATATTTTGAATATCTAATTATTTTTGTATGTACAGTACCGCGGAAAGTTTTTATTTTAAGAGAAAAATTCAATCCAAAACTTAAAGTACTTTACGATTGTAAAAAAATTGACTATTAAAAATTATTTTAAAAAAAACCAAAAAATTGATTTTTAGGAATTATATTTTTTTATAAATAAAAATACATTTTAAAGCAAGTAAGATTTTCGTGATCCCTTAAGAAAAATTGACAGTTCATTTTGTGCGTATGTGTCGGTGCGTGCGCTTTTGAAATTCTTTGGGAGAAAAATAGAAAGATACAAATATTAAAAAACCTGAATTGAAAATTATTAAAATTCAAACAACAAATAGTAAAATTTAAAATGTTTGAGCCCGGATATTTGAAAATTTTGAAATTTGATTAAATTTTTATTGTTTTTTTATTGCTGAGTTTACATTTTTTTATTTTGACATTTTTGATATTTTTAATTAAGAATTTCTAAATTTTACAGACAGACATCTTGATTTTTTGAAAAAAAAAAATTAATTTTTTTTTGCTAGATTTATGATTTTTCAGATTTTTATTTTTTAAATTTTTGGATATTTGTATTCATGATTTTTTTTTCATTTCATTTCATTTTATTAGGTTGCTTACATCGGTGAAGTTGTTATCCTGAGCACTAGCGTGCACAGGGTGGGGCAACTGCCCTACCCTCCCTGAGAAATTTGTTCTTAATTTGGTCAGGGGGTGTCCATATATGACGTAATTTTCAAAACGTTCATATTATTGCCCCACCTTCCTCAAAGAGCTGGGCACGCTAGTGATCCTGAGTTGAGATATGGACTACCTTTCAACAGTTGATTTGTTAGAAATGGGGAGAGAGTTTACTGGTACTAAGGAGAACGAATACGATGGAGAAGGAAAAAAAATGCAAAAATAACCTTCGAAAATTCATGAAGTTTTAAATTTCATAATGTTTTTCTTTCTTTGTTTTTGAAGGTTATTTTTTTTTTAATTTTTCTTACGCTTGTTAGTGCTTCAGTTAAAGAAATTATTGTTATAAAACGGATTATGATGCAACACACAGCTGATAGAAACTCCAAAAATATGTTATTAACCCTCTACTGGCCAAATTTTTTTTTTCGAGAATTTGTATTTTCCCGTGTTTTAGAGGTCATTTTGAACAACTTTTGTTCTACGAAAAACTTTACTTCTCTTGCTTTATGTTTTTCTTGTTTCATTTTTAGTATTTTAATTTGCATTTATCTTGTTTAGTTTATGTTTGTTTTTGGTAGTATTTGGCCTACTCTACCACCTTCTATCATTACATTTTTCCTATCTAATTTTTTCATGTTTTTACAGTCATTTTTTTTTTTCAATTTTATGTTTGTTTTTCACATTTCTGCTATAAAATGGCACCATTATTATTTAAATTGTAAAAAAATGCCTAGAGGCATAGTCTGGGAAACTAGAAAAATTACTGCATACTTCTTTTTACTTAAAATATCGGAAATGTTGGTAAAGCACACAGCCAAAGTAGACCCCTAAAAAAATTACATTTTTAAAAACATTGGCAAAGTCACATAAAACAAGTAAAACTTCCAACTTAAAATTTTCTAAATTGTCCATGCTCCATACAAAAGATTTCCAAAAAAAGTGTCCACGTGGTTTGTGGATGGTCCCCAAGCCAAAAATAAAAATAGCAAAACCAAATTGAGTCATCAACACAAAAAAAAGTCAAAGTAGTTATGTCACAGACATAACCGGAATGGCGTAGACTACGTAAAGTTTTGAGATGTGGACATAGAGTTTTCCATATCTTAATTTTGAAGAATTAGCTAGATACTTGAAATACATTAACGGAATAAGATCGTAAATGGGAGATAGACCCCCCAGTAAAACAGAACTTACACACTCCAGTCAACTCTATCGGACCGCAACTGCCATGTAACCATACTTTGAATGTGTTGGTAAATCTTTCACTAGAAAGCCTTATTTAAACAATGGAAACATAGAATGGAGTGAGGCAACTCCGAAGAGTTGGGAAGTCTTCCCCTCCTACCACGAAAGATCCAAACGGTCCGGCCATCGAGAGGCAACTGGCTGACGGTGACGACGAGAAGGCGATGCGCGCTTCTTTTGCAGTTCTGGTCCTTCTCTTTCCTGCTGCTGCTGTTCTAGGCTGAGCTTTCCTGCTGCTGCTGCCGGTCCGACGTCTGAGACGTGAATGATGGGCTGAAATCTGGCGCTGTTTCTTATATATGTTTTCGGCCCGCTACTTCCCCTCGTTTTTCGCGACCGGTACCGGTCGCGCTGCTTGTGTGATTTTCCCCTCAAAATAGGTACTTGACCTTCCCGTCCGTGAGTGGGAAGCGCTCATTTTGCTTGCAAAGTCTCTGCATTTTGAAAATATTTTAAAACATTGAGTTGTTACAATAGTAAAATTATTTTGCCAACATTGAAAATTTAATAGCAAATTGCTGAATAATTTTCGAATCTAATGGAACCAAAATCGTGCCGTTTCGATTTGAGGGAAGGAAGATATAAGCGATTGACGGATGACGCAATATTCCAGGGCCTTCGGCCCGGGTTTTTTGGAATGGCACCCCAGTACCTTCGACAAAGACGTAAGTCTACGTCAAAAACACAAATAATTGTGCTAGAAATGTTCAATAACTTAAAATATTTTTACAGTTTTCCACCAGATGGAAATAAAAATAAATAACCATTTTTGCAATTCTGTCGTGAAATTACTTACTTTTCCTGTCATTCTTGAACGACGAAATAGCCTACTTTTCTGTACCAAAAATAACAGAATCGAATAGCAACACTTTTCAAAATAAATGCTGAAAAGTTCTACTTTTCAGCACTCAAATGTTTGCTGAAAAGTTGAACTTTTCAGCACTTGTTTCGAAAAGTAACACTTTTCAACATTTTTTTGTTTTAATCGATTTATTGACAAAATACATGAAAATTTGACATAAAATTTCACTCAGTGTGTGTTTTTTGGAATTGCAAAAAATGTTGTATGGAACTCGTTGCAAAACTTGATTTCTTCAGCACTCTTCTTATTTATCCAACTCGGTGAACCTTGGATTGGATAAATGTACGACTCGTGCTGAAAAAATCCTCTTTTTGCAACTTGTTGCATAAACTACTATTTCCTGGCTACTTTAATCTGAAGCCAATTTTCGGATAATCGAGTCTGGATTGTAATTCAGATCAATACAAGAAACATTTTACTGTCCCACTAGATGGATTAATCAAGGACATTCTATTAATATGTAGATTCCATAGATTCACGATACAGTATATACACAGTTATAGACCACAAAGGAACAACAGGTTGAAATCCCTGGAGAGAACGACCGGTCGTTCGTCGTGACCATTCACAATTGGAAGTCGCTTCCAACAGGACGCACGACAAGCGGCACTGCGCGGAAATGTGATTTATTTCCCAGTGTGTATTTTATTGACTTTTTGAAAGGAAAAGGGCGTGTTACATCCTACATGCTTTGTTACGCAACTTTCGGCAATAAGTTACTGTTCTAAAATCTAAAATTAAGTGATTTGCTAAAGCACTTTAACCGATAAGTGATAATGTTTTAAAAAACAATATACATTCCATTTTTTTCTGTGGGCTCTCATTGCTCTCTCTCACACTGAAGTAAACTTTTCCCAACTCAAACTCGCCAGGTGAAAAACGCAAAGCCGAACAAAGTGTGAGGTCATGTGGAAAGTGGTTGCAGTTCAGCAACTTCCGCTCGAGTGCAAGGACATCGAGGACGCGCTTCAAGTGTAAAGGACACTCTCTGGAGTGGACTCTCATTTGTGTTGTTTGTCGGCAGACGACGACGACGACGACGATGATGGCTCAGTGAATAAACTCATTAGATATGACCTGGTTGCACTTCTTAGGGTGGTGGTGAGCGTTTTGTTTTGGTGTTTCTGTTGGTGTTATCACGAGTTATTGATAAGATTAGAACCTCGAACTGAAAAGAGAGAGAGACACACAAGTTCACTGCCAGCAAACTGTTGCGACGACGTCAACGAGCTTTTTCAAAGTGCGAATCAGAGCAATTTGTGCAATTTAATCAGTGAATATTTAAAATAGTAAAAGTAGTTAAATCAGCATCAACTATGAGTGGCCCACGACCGAGAATCCTGCAGAAATTGACCGCCCACGGCAGTGACGTCACGTCGGTGGACTTTTTCGGAAACTCGCTGCTCGTTACAGGGTCAAGGTAAGAAGAAAGGTTGAGCGAAACCTGTGTTTGCCACATACGGCGTGCATTTCATTCATTTAGCCGTGAAGAGCTAATTAGGGGAATGATTATTAATTCACTGATTCACTAATTTCGTGCTGAGCGATGTGGATCAATTTGTTGGCATGATGGCTAAAAATCTTCATGGAAAGGAAAATTAATGAAAATAAAACCTAATTTAGTTAATTTTAATCTTCAGACTTTTCACTGAAACTTCAACTAAACAGCATTGCTCAATGGTTACATGATAGGTTGCATTACAGCTTTTGTGTTGAGTTTACAGTTTGTCCAACAAAGTACACTTTTTGAAAAGGTTTTTTGAACAGACAACAGTTCACTCTCGATTATCTAAAGCCTCGATTATCCGAAGTTTCGATTATCCGAATGTTTGTCGAGATCAAGAGAAAGAAATAAAAAAAACGTTACTTAATCCACCTTTAGGTGGTTGGTGCCTTCCTCACATTCATAAAGTAAAGACACTAAACATCCTCAAAAAAGTGAATAAATAACACTTATTTTTTATCAAATTATCGTGTATCAAAAAGTGGATCTCGTGGCGCAGGGGTAGCGGCTTCGGCTGCCGATCCCGATGATGCTATGAGACGCGGGTTCGATTCCCGCCTTATCCACTGAGCTTCTATCGGATGGTGAAGTAAAACGTCGGTCCCGGTTTCTCCTGTCTCGTCAGAGGCGCTGGAGCAGAAATCCCACGTTAGAGGAAGGCCATGCCCCGGGGGGCGTAGTGCCAATAGTTTCGTTTCGTATCAAAAACACTAAAGTACTTATAACTTTTGATAGGGTTGTCAGATCTTCAATCTTTTGGGCTTTTTGGAAAGGTCTTTTGATTACCTATCCAACGATGGGTCGCATGATAGATCCGGACATCTTTTTCATCAAAATATATGAGATCCGGCTTCAAAAAAGTCTATAAATAACACTTAAGTGCTCATAACTTTTGATGGGGTTGTCAGATTTTCAATCTTTTTAACGCGTTGGAAAGGTCTTTCAAATACCTTTCTAATAATATATTGCATGATGGGTTTTCTTACAAAAACCACCCTTTTTACAATCTTCCGAAGTTTAGCTAAAATCGTTTTTTAGCATAACTTTTGAAGTACTTTTCTAAACTTCATAATATTAACTAGGGTCTTGTGGGACCCCAAGACGGATCGAATGAGACCAAAACTGTCCAAATCGGTTCAGCCAGTCCGGAGATAATCGAGTGCATATTTTTCGGTGCACGGACTCACATCCAGACACACGCACACACATTTGTTCAGAATTTGATTCTGAGTCGATAGGTATACGTGAAGGTGAGTCTACGAGGTCAAATAAAGAAATTCATTTTTCGAGTGATTTTAAAGCCTTTCCTCATTGAGGTGAGGAAGGCAAAAAGTCAAGTTCAGTTTTAGAAAATCTGAAGCAACAGTATTACAAATCAAGAAAAAAAAATATTTTTGTGGTTTTCAGATCTGAGATCTAAATTAAAAAAAAAATGTTTCTCAAAAAAAAAAAAATATCGTTTGTTCAATAAAACAACTAAAATATATTGTTTTATGCCAACATGATTGAGAAAATTTTAAACAGGAAGAAATAAGCCTATTAGGCTGGTACAAATATTTTCAAAAGTTTTTGTCACCCCCTTCAAAATTGGCCCGAAAAATCAGGGGGCAAAAAAAATATTTTTACAATAAACTTTAAAATTTCAATGAACATTCAAGTGCAACCAACTGAAATCAAATTAAAATACATTCTTCTGCGTTTAAAATCATTTTTAGCATGTTTGGGTTTATTAAAAAATCTTAATATTTTTTGAAAATTTTCGATGCAAAATCTTTTTTTTCGATACAATTTTTGTTTTTGTCAGATCTTAGATTTTTTGAAACCTAATGATTGCAAAACAACTGAACTAGTGTAAAATGCATTTTAAAACACTTTTTTCATTTAAATGTGAAGACTATGGCTTGTTATTTAAATTTTTATATTTTTTTATTTTTTTGCCCCCCCTTGACCTCGGCCAGGGCCGAGGGACAAAAACTTTTTTAAATATTTGCATCGGCCTTATGTCATACATGATCAATATGACAAATAACTTTACAATAAGCTTTTTAAATCAGAACCTTATTTTTTTTTTTTTTTTGAATTATGTTTAATACCCTGTAAGGCTTTTTTTAATACCACAATATTCCTAATTACTGGTCGAGCTCTACAAGGGAAAAAAAGGCTTTGGCCGGCATTGCAATAAAAGGCAAGTATAGTTTGAATCAGGCTTGGGTTCTTTTAAAATGTCAGGCATGTTAAAAAAATGTAAATTATTATTACCGTCATCAGGGGTGACATTGAGTCTGGGATGTGAGATTGGGTCATGCAAATTTCAGCATTTTTGTATGAACCAATCTCAACCCAGACCCAATGTCACCCCTGATGACGGTATCGAAAACGACATAAAATTAATATATATTTTCGATTTTTCCGAAAAATATGTTGAGGTCCAAAAAAAACTAGCTGAACATTTGAAAAGGTCCTATGAAAATTTGATTTGTCGATTTCAAGGTCTCGGGACCAAAGAGCCCATGTCTGAAATATTTTTTCCTGATTTCTTGTAATATTTTACACAACATATCAAAAAATTGCGAATATCCATTAACACGTTTCGGAGATATGATTTTTTAAACATAATAACTGGGGTTTTCGACGCGCCGCGCGCGGAAACGGCAAAATGACGAAAACGGGTAAAAATCAACTGTTTTCACTAAAACTGCAGTTTGGTTGTAAATCGTGTGCTCTTTCAAAAGAGCCTATAACATCCAGTACTTTGTTCTAGAAATCAGGAGTAAATCCAGTTTTTTTTTCGCGAAAACTTAACACGTAGCCTTACGTATGGGACAAACTTCAAATGCGTTTTTCTCAACTTGCTGTTTTTGTCCCATATGCATTTATGCGAACATGGGCAGTATACATGTCTTGGTCAGGTTGTGCAAAAAATCTTTGAGCGTGTTATGAATTTTTGAATCAATAGGGGAGAGTGGGGAGACTTGATCCCCTTTTTTTGTATCGCACATAACTCTGTCAATTTCTCACAAAACTATAAACTTTTTGAATGAATTGAAAGCTTAAACATTCATCTATGTTTGGCTAATAAGGATATTTCATCAGATGAACTCTTCGAATCATGCCAAGCGTTTTAAAAAAATATTTTAAACCGGCATTTTAAAAATGTTAGGGGTAACTTGATCCCCCTTTCAACATTTTGAAGAAATCTTAAGCAAAATGTTTCTTATTCATCCAAACTTTTAATTTTCTATAAGTTACAGCAATTTCACATTAAACCTGTACGTTTGTGTTCAAAATATAACAAGTTTATTATGTTAAATATTTAAAAACTTAAAATATTATTTTTTAGACCAAAATTAAGCATGTTTACAAAAGCTGGAAATTTTTGTTTACGAAACTTTTGAAAAATGGTTCAAACTGCAGTAAGTTATGTACAACTATACTAAAGGAAACTATGTATGAAAACCCTGCCCAATTATTTAATCTTGAGGCTGATTCCAGTGACTGTAAAAATGCAGGGATCAAGTCTCCCTAAACGCACTTTTTTAAACAATTGATTGTGAAAATAGTATGACGATAAATTTAACATCAAATGCGTAAGGGGTTTGGAGTTGATAAGTTTATCAAACAATTCATGTATAAAAAAATATTTTTTTGAATAATTTTTGAGTGTTTTCTATACATATCAATACAAAGAAAAAAAGATCTCTTGGAAGCAGCGCCGTACCTAGGGGTTGGCGCAGTTGGCGACCGCCAAGGGCGCCAGCCCTTGGGGGGCGTCGAAAACGATGATTGTACAAATTTGTCACGTTATTATAAAATCCTAGAAAGGTATTCAGAACAAAAGGGGCGCCAAATTTTAAAGTAGGACTACAAAATAACTCGAAAATCTTGGTCGGAATATTACAAATATTACTTATAACACTTGGGGCGCCAAAATCAACTATTTCAATAATTGTACCAGAAATAAATTTAAAATTAAATTCTCTCAATTCATTTATCAAAGGGGGCGCTCAAGTGGCAAAAATTTCAGGGTTTTATAACAATTCTTTGAAATAGCTAGAGATTTTATGTTCCAACTACAGTATATAAAATTCAATTTAAATTTCACCATTTTTCCAGCATCAGGAACCATCAAGCTTTTTTATGTTTAGAAGTATTTTTTTTATACAATCAGCTATTTAATTGAAATTTACACATTTCTATTGAAAATCTGAAATAAAAAGAATAAGATATTTCAAGTTTAAAGAAAATGGCATTTGAGATATTTTTATCGTTTTAAATGCAAACTTGTGCGTTGAGATTGGCCTACGTTTTCGAAATACTGAAGTGTTTAAATTGAATATTTCTAACACAAAAAATGCTTTGACTTTTGTTAAATTTCTAGCAAAATATATTTTTTTTAAACATAAAAATGTTGGTTTTTTAAGAGCACATAAATTGCTCTAAATATATTATATTCTGCTGCTTGTATTCAATTGCTTGTAGCAAGAGTGAAAAAGTAAAATGTGGGTGTCTTCGACAAAGTTACATAGATTGGCATGCCCACCAACTTTTTAATCGTAAAAGTAAAATATTATACTATTTCTTGTATAATTTTGATTTGCAGAAACACCATTATCGCGGACACATTAGAATTTAAACCAAAGCAAAATTCCAACTCCAAAAACAGCAATTTTTTTTGGGAAAACACAAAGTTCCACTTAATTTTGCTTCTAGGGTCAATAATTTGAAGAATGTTAGTAACATTTTCCTTGAAGATTTTTGTTTTGTTATGTTTTAATGGAATGGATAAAGTTGCTTATCTTTCACATACATTTTTTTTATTTCATGGATTCCATGTGTTGGGCTATCCAGTGTAATTTCGCCTAAATTTTCACATTTACACAAACTATTCTAAAAGCTTTGTGTGTAGAGGGTGACTATTCTCGAGATTTTCAATTTCCCGGGAATCGAGAGTTGAATTTGGAAATTTCCCGGGAATTCCCGGTACCTGGTAGTGTTTATAACTATGCCAATAGTGCCAGTAATGTATAAAGAAAAGTTATAAATGTGTTTCTTTTCAATGAATTCAGTTACGATTTATTCATGCTTGTTTAATGAAACGTTAATTAGTAGTCTCATTATTTTTGGGAACTATGATCTACTTCTTGATTTTTTTCTGAATCTGCAATACAACTTGTTGTATGAACTTGTTATTAGATTTTTGAGAAATAACAAAATAGCTAATATATAATTTCCCAGTATCGGGATTTTTACAATATAATAAATAGCGACTCAAAACAACAATTTTAATATTTTTTTTTCTTTTTTAAAACTGTAAATATGCATTGAAGAAATAGTGGTCCGGAAAACCCGAATGTTCACATTTGGCGGACTTTACAAAGATTTCCAGAGTTTGTTTTTTTCTAAGATATAATTTAATATTGAGGTTTAAGCGAAACACAAAATTACTCCATGACATCAAAAAAGGAAATTACCTTGATACAGCGAAATTAAAATAATAAGAATAAAAAAAAATGGATTATAAGAATTGCTATGATTGAAAGAGGATATGAAAATTATACTCTTGGAAATAATAAACAAAAATATATAAAAAATAAGACTTTCTTCTTGTGGCTAACTGCTAAGTATGCTTTAAGTTTAATTTTGGGGTCCACATTATTTTAAGTTTTCCCAATTATAGTAATTGGAATTTTTAATAAGTTAAAATTTACACTTTCTGAATTAGAAGATAAGAGAAGCATTGGTTCATTCGAACTTGAACATCTTACATTGAACACCCAATGTTCTGAACAATTTCGAATTTTCAATTTTTTTTATTTGTTTATATAATTTTGCTTCGACCAAATTTCCCGGGAATCGAGAGGCCCAAAAATGGTCGATTTCCCGGGAATTCCCGCTCGTCACCCTCTATTTGAGTGTAATGGTTTTTATACAAAATTTTAAGAAACTTTAGATGTCGAATTTGCCTTTGTTTGAAGCTATGAATTTTCAAAAAACAAATTTTAGGAATTTTATATCAATCAAAAAACACAGTCACAGAGAAAAGAAATATTTTTTTCAAAAATAAATTGAAAAAAAAAAAAATAGTTTCAAAAGGAATCCATCCAAAAACAAATTTGAAAAGGAGTCCATTTTCTAATCAGTTAAACTATTTTTTCAGGAATGCAGGAAAATGCTGATACAATGAAATTTAGGCTAGGTCAGATCAAATTCTGTTCAAAACGATAAAACAACACTCTGCTATTTTCAGTCAACATTAATCCTAAAGCACCTTTTCGTTACAACCTATCTGTATTGGAAAGATATAAATCGATTGAAATGGTTTAAAAATAATAAAACATTAATTTGAATACTCTTCAAGGAATTAAATTGTGGTTGGATTTTTTAGCTGTTATATTTTTATTCAATCAATTACCATTATATTATTAAAACTCTTTGAAGCAATCGCTGAAAATTTAAGTAAACATATCAAAATGATGAAAAATTTGGAGGGGCGCCAAATTGATGCTTCGCCAAGGGCGCCGTGGACCCTAGGTACGGCTCTGCTTGGAAGTTTTTTGCAGCTCGTTTTAGAAAAATGTGTGTAACTGAATCTAAACATTTTTTAATTTTTTTCTTTGTTTTCTACAATGAGTTTTAGTTGATTTCGCACAACTTTCTAGAACAAAGCTAATTGTTTTACCCACATGCTGACGAGATACAGGCTTGGGATCAAGTCTCCCCGGGGATCAAGTCTCCCCACTCTCCCCTACAGATTTTTTCAAAAAATCGAAAAATCGGTCTGTTAACGCACATAAGAGCGTCTGTTGCTTGGGTCTTGGCATAATCGGATCTGGACAAAACTGAAAATCGCGGTTTAACTAGTGCACAGTAATTTATAATCGAAACTTTATTGCTCTTCGTTTCTGTCGGTTTATTGAACTGTACTGGACGGTAATTAGACGAGAAAACTGTAACTTTCTACATCTTAAGCTGTATTTCAGAACAGGACGGTTCTGTTCTGTCTGATCTGTTCTGTACTGTGTTTCGCGGAGCAATAGCCACTTCTAGAGAAGATTCTTGTGACCAAAGCTGGTAGTTCTAGCGGGAAATTCTATAACAATGCCAAGAACTCATTTGAAGATGCTTAGAATTATTCTGTAGTACTAGATCTAACTGAACTGATACAAATCTACAATCTGAACCTTTTGCATGCGCAAACAGGTCGTAAAAATTTTTCAACTTCATTTTTTGATGTAAAATTAAATTTGCAATCAATAATTACTTTAGTGAAATTTTGATAAAGTGCACCGTTTACAAGTAAAATCCATATTTAGGTGACTTTTTTGAAATTAATCGCAGTTTTTCATTTTTATAAATTAGTGCACATGTTTGCCCACTTATGAAAAAATATTTTTTAAAAACTGAGAAAATTCTCTCTATTTTGCTTTTTTGAACTTTGTTGATACGACCCTTAGTTGCTGAGATATTGCCATTAAAAATTGTGAGTTGTTTGGATGAGACTTAAAAACATCAAACAACCCACCATTTTTAATGTCGATATCTCAGGAAATAATGGTCCGATTTTCAATGTTAAAATATGAAACATTTGTGAAATTTTGCGATCTTTTCGAAACAAATATTTTCAAAATTTTTAAACCAAGACTGACATTTTAAAAGGGCGTTAAAATGAATGATTGACCCTTTTGAAATGTTTGTCTAGGTTTAAAAATTTTGAGAATATTTTTTTTCGAAAAGGTCGCCAAATTTCACAAATGTTTCATATTTTAACATTAAAAATCGGACCATTTTGCTAAGATATCGACATTAAAAAATGGTGGGTTGTTTGAATGAGACTTAGAAAACATCAATTTTCTTGTTTTTAAACCTTTGCATGGTAATATCTCAGCAAGGGTCCTGATTGCTCAAAATCAACCACTCCATTCGCGAGCACAAATAGCAGGCGACGCGATACTGCCCTGATGAATTCCTACTGTTTGTCACTTTGAAACCATTCGCTCCCGAACTCTCTCTTTTCTACTCTCCTTCTCTCTCCGAACGGTTCAGACAGGCCGATCGTCTCCGATCACTCTGAACTGAAAACATTTTTTCTCTGATGCGCTGCGTTATACTCATTGATTTGGGTTGCCTAAAATCAATGTTATCAATTAAATTGTGCATTTATTTTGATTTCATAACATTATAGACACCATTCAAAGAAACTTCCACCAAGAAAAAATCAAATTGATGGCAAACTGAGGGCGTGAAGACAAAATGACTGCCACGCTGGCATTTTGTGAGAGTGGCTCTTCGCTGAGCATGGTAGTGTGTGAGTGTCGTCGAGCGACGGAGTAGGCAAATATTTTCACGATGTATTTGTTCGCTGAGTGAACAGTTCGGGCCACTCGCTGGCTGCTTGCCAGACTCATTCGCTCATGAATGCTAGCGGGTTAGAATAGGCGACGAATGGATAGGCGATGAGTGAGTGGTTTCCAGTAGCGTGCCCAGCTCCTCGAGGAAGGTGGGGCAATCATAAGGACGTTTAAAAAATTTCGTCGTTTATGGACGCCCCCTGACTAAAATTAGAACAAATTTCTGAGGATGGTGGGGCAGCTGCCCCATGTTGCCCCACCCTGTGCACGCTAGTGGTGGTTTCTGTTCATTGAACCGAAAATCAGGACCCTTGTATCTCAACAACTAAGGGTCGTATCAAAAAAGCAAAATATAGAGAAATTTCTCAGCTTTTCAAAAGTGGGCAAACATGTGCACTAATTTTAAAAAATGAAACACTGCGACTTTTTTCAAAAAAGTTACCTAAATATGGATTTTACTTGAAAGCGGTGCACTTTATCAAAATTTCACTGAAGTACTTTTTAATTGCAAATTTGATTTTACATCGAAAAATGAAGTTAAATTTTTTTTGCGACCAATATTTCGATTTTTGAAAAAATCAGTATTGATAAAAAAAATTCATAACTCGGTCAAAGTTTTTTGCACAACTTGGAAATTTCTGAAAAGTTGCCATTTGATGTCCTCTTAAATATGTATATTAAAAAATAATAAAAATAGTGTTTTTTGCAAATCAAATTTTAGTGATAAAAAGTTAAATAAAAAATCACCAAAAAAATTTTTATATTGTGTCATTTTTTTCCAGTGTAGTCCGTATCCATACCTACAACTTTGCCGAAGACACCAAATCGATGAAAAAATTCCTTCAAAAGATACAGATGTTTGAATTTTCATACATCATTTTTGTATGGACAGCAGCCAAATTTGTATGGAAAATTATATGAACAAACTAATGATGCAAAATGGTTCTATTTGATTGGAACATTTACCTAAGAAGCTCCATTGATTGCGACAAATGCAAAAAATCACACCAGACTTGACTCGATTGGTCTTCAACTTGTTGAAGGTAGAAGGAAGGACATTGTTAATGGCATTGAAACAATGTGAGAAAAGTACCATTTCCGGTACATTAAAACACAAAACACAAAAATGGAAAAATCGCCAGCCGGTCGACTAAATAATTCATAACTTCCGCACGTACGAACGGCGGAAGGGTGGAAAAAGATCGATATTAAAAAGTGCACAGACGCCTATCGGCGATACTTTTTGTTGTTTTTGTTCCCACCCACACTCACCACTCATTCATCACTCAGAACCTGTCGAGCAACAGCCCTTAATGTGGGGGGGGGGGGGGCGGTTGAATGAAGATTTTTAAGGTGATCTATTTATTAACGAAAGGTTTAATGCTTATTTTTTTTTTCTTTTTTCAGCGACAAAACCGTTCGCGTATGGCGCTGGACCGCTGGAAGCGGCTTCAACGAGGAGTCCTTCTCGCCGCTGCTGGGTCACAAGTACGGCGTGACGAGCGTCCGGGTGTCACCGAAGGTAAGTGTAATTATTAAATTGGTTGATCAAAATTTATGGAAAATTCGGATAAAACATAAATTTTAATTAATTTTAAATCCCGTGTGTATTTCAAAAGAACAACCCCAAGTACTCACGCGCCGTCGGGTGCTGCTGCTCGACCTGGCGGAACCGGTACGCGTGCTGGTTCCGCTCGGTGGCCATCCCTAGCTCATGGTAGAACCGGGCCACGTACCCGTGCACGTCCTTAACCTTCACGAAGCACTCGAGCTTGGTAAAGTACTGCACGGCTTGTTCCAGCATGGGCAAACATTTGGCCATCGCGGCCAGCTTTTCCGGCGCGTCTTGTTCGACGGCCACCGTGCACTTGGTGAAGAGGAACAGCACCTTTGCCTTGTCGTAGATTCCGCCGTTGGTGAGGATGTTCTCGAGGCAACCTTTGACGGATTTGAGCGCTTGGGTGGGCAGCTTCATGGTGAGCAGGACGTGGCCAAAGTGCATCTCGATGAGGGCCTTCTCGTAGTCGAGGTAGTTTTTGTTGGCGATGACGAGGGCTTCGTTCAGGACGTTGATCACCTCCATTTGGGTGGTTTGCGGGGTTTGGGTGAGGGTGTGAGCGACGAGAATGAGGGCACGTACGCGGGTTAGAGGTTCCAGGGAGTCGTCGTCGAGCAGGAGACGGAGGAGTTGGTCGGCGGATTTCGGGTTGAGCCGGGCGAGGGCAAGATGGGCTCGTTGGAGCAGGGAGAGATGCTTGTCCAGCGGGTAGAGTTGGTAGCAGGCGTTGCTGGCGTCGGTCCATTCGCCGCGGAAGATGGCCTGGATCGAGCTGATGTAGAAGTCGGCAATCATCCAGGACTTGGAGAGCGGATAGCGGGGGAATCGTTCGCGGGTGTGTTTAAGCACGGTCAGCGAGAGGTTGAATTCGCCTTGGATGGCCAGCCAAATGATTAGTGAGCACAGGGCTTGACAGATTCCTTCGCCGTTGTAGGTTTTGCCGAGGGTTTTAAGGTCCGAGTTGAGCAACAGCTGGGAGCAGAGCGAAGAGATCTCGTTCTTGCCGTAGATTGCCCAGAGAGCGGCTCGTTCGGCGATACCGTTCGCGATCAAGTCCATCATCGACGTCTGGCAGTTGAGAATGTCCGATTTGAGCAGAACCTCAAACAACTTGGCCGGAGTGTAGCCGGTAGAAGCGGACGACTTGACCAGCGATTGAATTCCCAAGGAGATGGAGTGAACCAGGGTCATCAGCTCCTTGTTGGCGATGTTCTTCTCGGAAAACTGCGACTTGCTCGAGTCGAGCAGGCACAGCCAGGCGTGGGCCAACTGCAGACAGATCTTGTCACTGTTTTCCTGCGCCAACATTATACACTCCTTAATGCTCGCCAAAGCTTCCTCGTTGTGGTTAAACTGAGCATGAAGAATCGCCAAGTTCAGCGCCGAATACTGGTACTCCTTGTTGTCCTGAACCATCGTCATCGAGTGCAGCGTACTCCGATCAAACGAGCGATGAAGCGCATCCGTCGCGTTGAAGAAATCCCTCACCCTTACGCTGTTCAAATAACTCAAAAAGTAAGCCTGCGAGTACAGCGGATGATCGTGGATAATCTCGTTCAACCGAGCCTGCATCTCCTTCGGCGACAACGCCCCAATCTCATTATTCTGCAGCAACGCACTCTGCTGCGCCACAAACAGCTCCGACTGCTTGGTGGACCACTTACTAGTAGCGTTCCGATCCTTATAAACCGGCTGCGTCTCCGGCTTCATAAAACAATCGCTGTTCGAAAACGCACTCGCCGAAATCTGCACCGCCCTCGCCCCTTTCTCATAATACGACACAGAATTCCTATACAGCGCCATAAACTCCGGAAAGCTCATCTTATCCAGCGTGACGTAAACCCGCCGAAAGTACAACCCCACGATTCCAATCTGATAGCTGCTCGCATTATCCGTAATCAGCTTATCAATCACGTTGTACAAATCAAACAGCACCTCCACGCCCACCGTCTTCAGCAGCTTCATCAACTTCTCAAACTCCTCCAAATGAGCCCGATGAATCCCGTAAACCGGCGACGTCAGCAACCCGTACAAATCCTTATACGCCATGTCCGGGTACTGAATCAGCTTCAACAGCAGCATACAAAACTTCCTCCTATCCCGAGCCGTAAACTCCACCGCCGGATTCTCCTCCGCCAACTTTTTCAGCGACAAATACTCCTGAATCAGAAAGACCACGGCCAGCTTGTGCGGCGTCAGCTGGTCCATCGTCTTGGCCGTGCACTGGTTCGGCAGCCAGAAGCCAAATGATTCCGGTTCCTTTTTCGCGCTCATCGTTGCCACCTGAAAAACAATCGCGTCAATAATTGAAGGTAATTATTGTCCCTCTCCCCCTAACGCAACTGAACTTACCCCGAGGGAAAATCGATGGAAATTCACGAGTGAAAAAAGCCCGGATGCCGGCTCCGAGAAAGTTGTTTTTGTTATGGCCTTTGCGACGGTTTGTGTTTTGATCGCGGCGCAGTTGACGTTTCTCTGCTGTTGTAAGAGAGAGCAGAGCGGAGAGAGTAAGCGTCGCGACGCCTCTCTCCGTGAGAGAGGGAATGGACAGTGAACATTGCGCGCGAGGTGATGGAGAAGCACGTGTTGCGCTGCGGTTTAGGGTGGTGTATTGAGGGAGATTTTTTTTTAAATGTTCGAGGACTGATTTTGCTTTAGAATCAATTAAGGCTGTTGCAAATATTTATGTCCCTCGACTCTGGTCGGAATCAAAATATAAAAATTAAAATAACAAGCTGTGGTCTCAACATTAGCCCAGTTGTTTTGCAATCATTATTTGCGGTGCTGTACATTATAATTACACAATAAATTAAATATTTTTGATCGATCTCAGACATGCTAATTATGATCGTAAACCAGGGGTGCCCAAAGTTTTTAAATGGTGGGCCAAATTTGAAGCTAACATGAGCTTGCGGGCACAATTATTCATAAGCTGTTTATTGCATTTTTCATGTCACATAAAATATTGGAATTTGGTTAGGCCGCTGCAAACATTTGGCTGACGACAATGTTAATTTCACACATATAATGAACATGACAAAGATTTTTTTTCAATGCAATTGTATTTTCAATTAAATTTTGAAAGATGTTGAAAAAAATATTTAGAATTTGTGACATAAACTTATGGTAGGGCGTATTTTTTTTAATTAAATGCAACTTATGATGAAAAATCATTGCGAAAGCTCTTTTCTACAATTATCTTTTTAATTTCATTAAATTTTGGTTTGCCTGAATTATGTGTAATCTAAATGTCATGAAATCGAATCCTGAGGTAGGAGTTTTGTATGTGTAAAATATGGTTAAGGCCCAGTCCAAGAAAATGATGCGTTATGACTTTTGTAATAATATAATATACTATTTTTTATATCTTTATAATTTTCTGCTTCAGTAATGTTTGAATGTTTCTTAACTTATTATAAAATATGTTTGATGAACATTTTGGCGAAATTTACTATTTTTAAATTGATTCAATGAAATAGATTAATGAACAAAATATTTGTGTCGTAAAGTCGGGAATGCGAATAATTTATAAATTTAGTTAAAAAAAACATAAAATAATTTCACAGATGGGTCAACATTTGGCCCGCGGGCCATACGTTGGTCACCCCTGTTGTAAACGCAGGAAAATGGATTCCTAATTGTATTAAGTTGGTTACACTTCTATTTCCTTTAAAATTTTAAACTTTTTTGAAGTTTTGATTTTTCGAACCGATTTTGAATAGGGGAGGGGGAGGCGACATAAACTTTGAAAAATATTTGCAACGGCCTAATATTTAAAAAATTTAAAAAAAATCAAAGCACGCCTTCAACGATTTTTTGTATTTTAATATCAATAGGGTCCTAAAGCTCTAGGTAAATTCTTATGTACAACGGTAAAAAAACACGATTAAAACCCATTTCTGATTTTTTTACATCTTAATGCAAAAAAAATAATTTACAGGACAACATTTTTTCGATGCATCAACTAACGATCTGTCAAAGACCCTAAAGTTTAATGTTTTGATATCGTGTTTAAACTTTATAAAGTCTATAGAGTAATACATTAAATAATATAATAGAACAAAGTAAGATTCTTTCACGGATTTTTTCATATTTTGATTTTAAAAACATCCCTCTTCAATCACTCAATAATGTAAATTGGGTGATATTCAATCAAAAATTAAGATAACAGAGCAATTCCAGCCCAAAACAGGAATTTTTTAGGTACTTTTTTCTCGACCCTCTCCGATTTCAATGAAACTTTGTAGACATGTTATCCTAGGCCTATAAAAGCCATTTTTGTGTATATGGAGCCAGTTACACTCGATAATGACATTTGAGAAGGGTGTATGTTTTTAAATATTTTTTGTATTATGCAATTTAAATATTGCTGTATCTCGAAGCCATTGCATCGTATCAAAAAGTGGTCAAAGACAAACTTGAAGGAAATTTGACGGGCTTTCCGAAAAAAATACACTGAAAGAAAAAAAGCACTCCACTTTTATGAGATTTTTTGATTTTTAAGTTTAAAAGTCAAATTTGAAGATGAGCCCACGATTTTTTTTCGTTCAAAATTTTTTATGAAGATAGCCTAAGATGTTACAAAAAGACTCACGAAAAGTGCAGGATGTAGCAGCTCACCTAAAAAATACAAAAATCATTTACTGAAACTGTTTTTTTTTTCAAAAGTGCTCTAAACGTCAAAATTTTCAAAAACCGAACACGAGAGTCAATTCTCCAGACAATTTTACATAAAAGTCTCCATATTGACCATTGTCCTAAGTCCAATCCTTGTGAAGCTACAGTGGTTTTAAAAATAAAAATGTTGAAAAAATGGGTTTTTGGCAATTTCTATATGACAGACTTGATTTTTCAGTCTTGAAAATATTTTTACCGGAAAGCTCGTCCAATTTCCTATAAGTTTGTCTTTGACCACATTTCAATTGGATGTATGGGCTTACAGATATAAGCTAATTACATTGCTCATGACTGAAAACGTAATATTTTTTCAGTGTAGTGTAGTAACCTGGATAGTAAATTAACTTATATCTGCAAGCCCATGCATCCAATTGAAATGTGGTCAAAGACAAACTTATAGGAAATTGGACGAGCTTTCCGGTAAAAATATTTTCAAGACTGAAAAATCAAGTCTGTCATATAGAAATCGGCTCAAAATTTTTCTGAAGACTCGTTAAACCAGTTCTGTGTGCATGCCGAAAGCCGATCTTCAAAAAACTTTTTTTTTTAAATTGGTCCATACCATCTCGAGATATCTTGGCACCCGTAAATCAACTTGGTGTTTCGAGTAAAACGCTCAGAAAGTTTGCCAGTCCGCTTTGCACACGGCAAAATGTTTAGCTTAAAATGTTATCTAACTCAGTTTAATCATGTCATATCTTCATGAAACTTTCAAAAGTGATTGAAAATCAACTTTTTAGTGGATTTTAGTAGGGTTTATGGTGGTGGTGGGTCCGGTGGTGTAGTGGCTAGCGTGTATGGCCTGGGTTCAAACCCAGACGGACCCGGTGGCCTCGTGGCGCAGGGGTAGCGGCTTCGGTTGCCGATCCCGATGATGCTATGAGACGCGGGTTCGATTCCCGCCTTATCCACTGAGCTTCTATCGGATGGTGAAGTAAAACGTCGGTCCCGGTTTCTCCTGTCTCGTCAGAGGCGCTGGAGCAGAAATCCCACGTTAGAGGAAGGCCATGCCCCGGGGGGCGTAGTGCCAATAGTTTCGTTTTCGACCCGGTGGCATTTTTCGAGACGAGATTTGCCTGATCACGCCTCCTACGGATGGGGAATTAAAACGTCGGTCCATTTGCGTAAAAAGAGGTATTGGATGACTAGAGTGTGATCACCACATATAACCATCGGACGCCTTGAAATGAGCAGAAACTTGCAACAGAGCCCACAAAAGACCCGGGGGTCGTTAAAGTAAATTGCTTTACTTTTTTGGGTTTATTCAAAAATCTTTTAACTTTTTGAAAATGTTCGATGTTCAGTATCCCAAAAAGTTTTTTTTCAATAAAATTGTTTATTTGAACTAGTGTAAAATGCATTTTAAAACACTTTTCCCATTCATTTTTTAAATGACTTGTTATTTCAATTTTTATATTTTAAATTTATTTGCCCCTTTTCAAAACAAAAAAAACATTGAAAATAAATGTTAAAATCGTTTAATTATTGGCATATTTCTTCAAGTTTTAATTTAGAAAAAATAAATAATGGAGAGAATTTTAGTTAATTTTCAAAACTGTCATCAAAATTGAAACCACATTCACTTCTTTTAAATTGCCTTCCTTCTTTCCCCAAAAAGGGTGCCGTGCTAGCCTCAGCCTCGGTCGATGGCACCGTCATCTTGTGGAACCTGTCCACCGGTGAGGAGACGCACGTCCTCACCCAGGCAGCTGGCGAAGCGATCCGGGCGTGCATTTTCAGCCCGAACGGGGGTTCGATCGTCAGCTCCGACGACAGTGGCTCGATCTGCGTTTGGGGATTCGACAAGTCGCTGAAGCGGTAAGATGTGGACCACGCACAGACTGCGCAATCAATCGTAGAAAAAATCGCTCTAATTCGAGCGCCACGTTTTGTTTGATGTTCGGTTCGCGGTTCATGAGATTATTTGTAAATTGTAAACAAATATCCACTAATATATGTATATATTTTTTTTTATCTTCCAGCCAAATGAAGATTCATGACGAGGCAATTCACACCATCGCTTTCTCTAGCGACTCGAGCGTACTGCTGACGGCATGTACTCTTGGCAACATTCGATTCTACGCCGTCGAGGATGACTTTGATGGTGAGATACAGGGATGCTTTACTTTACTTTGTATGTTTGTATAGTTTTTTTTCTGTGCCCTGTTTCTTATAATCTTTCTCAAATGTTATGAGCATTTGAAATTGACCCTTTTGAAGATCTCATTGCCTAAACATTACGTCCAGAGCTTTTCGGGATTTGTTTGTCACGCACTACCTTTAACACTGGTTGGCATAAACCAAATAACTTTGCCGAAGACACCAAATCGATCAGAAAACCCCTTCTCGAGATATAGATTTTCGTTTTTTTTACAAAGCACTTTTTTATGGACAGCCTCAAATTAGCATGGAGACTTGTATGAATAAACTAATGATACAAAATGTCTTTTTAAAGCATAAGGCATCGATGGACAACGTTTTGTTTAAATAAAAAAAAAATAATATTGTAATGTATAAATAAAAAATACATTTTTTTTTAAATTTTTAGTACGACATTAACCCTCTACTGCCCATTTTTTTTCAAAATTTTTCATTTTGAGCAACGTTTGTTCTACGAAAAACTTACTTCTCTTGTGTTGTGTTTTTCTTGTTTCATTTTTAGTATTTTAGTTTGCATTTATCTTGTTTAGTTTATGTTTGTTATTGGTAGTATTTGGCCTATTCTACCACCTCCTATAGAAAATTTACTGCATACTTCTTTTTACTTAAAATATAGGAAATGTTAGTAAAAAAACACAGCCCTAAAATAATGACATTTTAAAAACATTGGCTAAGTCACATGGAACAAGTAAAACTTCTAACCCATAAATTTTCTAAAATTTAAAGAGTTTCTCCTTCCAATGCTTTTTAAAGATCAAAAATTGATTGAAAATTTGATTTTTGGCGTTTTTTTTTTAAATCGAAGCCCATCTAAAGGCGGGGTTGGGTTGTAGAGGGTTAAATCAAGCGAAAAAAATTTAAGTATGAAATACCTAATCAATGCGAATTTTTATTTCAAGCTGAAATTACAAAGCCGGATTGTTCTATTGACGCCGCTCACGACATGGGCGTCCTCTCGGCGGATTTCTGCAAGATTGTTCACACCGACCGTAAGTATTTCAAGCAAAACATTGTAATAGGACCGAAACCGAAGTGTAAACAATGAGTCTATCCTGCTCACGTCAGTTCATGTTTACATTAGGAACGAGCAGGATAGACTTTTTGTTTACATTTCGGCTTCGGCCATATTACAATATTTCGCTAGATTTGATCATAGTATACTTAAACATCTATTAATTTATTCAAACATCATCCCTTAAGCCTCCGATCACGTGTCCTTCATCTACACGGTGGCCACGTGCGGCACGGACCACTTTATCAAAATTTGGCGCCTGTTTTACATCCCGGCCAATGTGGACCGGTCGCGCAAGTCCCGACTCATTCCAAACACGCCGCAGGAACACTTTGCCGGCCAAGCGACCATCTACAGCACCGAGGTGATGAATGCCAGCTGCGTCCAGACGATTGCCGCCCACGGCAGTTCGGTGACATGCGTTAGGTAAGCGTCTTATCAGGGTGGACGAGTCCCGTATGACCAATCGATGGGCTGATAGTACCAAATGAACAAGCTTATTTGCTGTCCAATATTGGCCTATTTTTCTTTCTTTTTTTTTCTAATTGCAGGTTCAACAGCACCGGCACGCTGCTGATATCGAGCAGCCTCGATAAGACCATCAAAATCTGGAACCAGCAGGGGTCGTGCCTGAAGACACTGTCTGCGCACACGCGGTACGTCAACTGTTTGGCCGTCAACAGCGACTCGACGGTGATTGCGTCCGGGTCGAATGACCGGTCCGTGGTTATCTGGGACCTCACGGAAAACCTCACACTGGACTCTCACATTACCGGAATCCGGTCGCTGCTGTTTACGTTGGCCTCCAAGACGGCCGACACTCCGCTCGAGTATATCTGCCCGATTACGCACGAGATCATGCGGGATCCGGTGTACGCCGAAGGTAAGGTTCGGGGTTAGTTTTCGGATTGACCGCACCCGTCCACCGTGGCGCTGCTATGCATTTCGAGCGAAACTATGCATCTGATCAGTCTGTGTTGGAAAAAAGTTGCGTTGTGTTGCGATACAATTATGCTGCAATGCGGGACACTATCATCAGGTGACTCAATTGGTTTGGTTTTTCGGTTTCTTATCTAATCTGGGAGCAATTCAGCCCAAACACGCCCTTATTAATCGATACGCGGTGGTCCCTCTGCAGAAAGTAGCGCATTTGCTTCAAAGGATTTTCTTACCGCCGCAATTGCGATATTACTTTCTAGTGTTTTTCTTTGCAAAATGATACAATTTTTACGAGGTGGGGTTGATTCACCTACCGATAAATGCGAATTTGCGACCTACAAAAATTTCTCCAAACAAACTTTGGGGAAAAACCATTCGGCCCTGTCTAAATATTTTTGAAAAATTCAAAGTGCACGTGATTCTGGAGACCCCAAACATCATGCTTCCCTCGAGTTAAAGACTGCGCAGTCATTTTGTTGGACGGTGTTATTAATAATGTTTGTTTTACGATTTTTCATAGTATTCTTCAAAAAAGATCGTAAAAACAAACAATACCAAAAGACAAAGATCAATACATTTTAAATTTAAACAAACATTAATACCACGCCTTTTTGTCAGTGGTGTTCAGTGTTGAAAATTTCATTTTCAAGTAGAATTTTTATCAGAAGTGGCATATGATTTAATCAGGGCCTCGCCTCGAAACATCATACAGGAACAAAAGCGGCGAACCGAAGATTCGCGTGACGTTTTGGAATTTTGACAGTCTGGAACGCATGAATTACCCCATTATCGGTTTCCCGCACGGGTGAAATGAAAATTGTTGCACATGGCTGAAGTTGGAAATTTTGCAAATTATCTTAATTTATGCTAAATTTCATAATTTAAACAACAATCTAAAGCAAACTTGTTTAAAAACTAAAGATAAACTATAGGCACGATGATTTGTTGCGTAATCTTGCTTAGAATTGCGATGAAAGCGGTTTAAATTGAAATTTTTTTTTTCTGTTCTAGAATTCAACGTAATTTTGTTTATTATGTATGACTTTAAAATTAGTACGCAACGATTATAGAAAATTTTACACAAAATGATTTTTTTGGTTCGTCCACAAACAATCTCATGTTGGTAAACAAACGACGCCATATTGCCAATGTTGTTCGGTAGCTTATATCAGGCCATCGCCGGGGCCCTGGATTTAATAATGTTGTTCTACAAAATTAGGTTAAAAAACTTGTTTTTAAAGAAGTTTAAAAAAACGTAAATTTTAATGATTCTTTACATTTAAGTGGATGTATCTCTGGAACAAAAAGTCAAAATTTAAATGTATCTTTAGACGATTTTATAGGAAATATTCGGAACTTTTCGAAAAAAAACTTATTTACTACACTCAAACCCCGATTGTTTGACACAAATTGTTGTCAAACGAACGGGCCACTTTTAAGTTTGACAACCTCTTTACACAGAGCTCACACGCACACACACTACCAAACGATTGGTTTGATAGTAAGTGTGTGTCCCGTGTAAAAAGTAACAGTTCGTCACTTTTTAGTTTGATTTTGTGAAACCAACGGGGTACACTCAACCCCCGGTGATTGGTCACTTTTTCGTTTGACACTTTTTTAGTTTGTACCTCGCTGGATGGTCAAAGTCAAACTAAAAAGTGATGAACTGTCACTTTTTACACGGCGCCCACGCAAACTATCAAAACAAACGTTTGGTAGTGTGTGTGAACTCCGTGTAAAAGTGGTGTCAAACTAAAACGTGACCCCGTTCGTTTGACAACAGTTGTTGTCAAACCGTCGGGGTTTGAGTGTACAAACTAAGAAGTGTCAAACGAAAAAGTGACCAACCATCGGGAGTTTAGTGTAGCATAACCGACCACGATCGCATAAATGTCCCTTATGAATTTTCACTTCTTCAAAGTTTCACGTCAAAAAATAATAATAAATTTCTCAATAATTTTTGCCGTTTGATTTTTATACAATTTTTGAAGGAAGGGGTGACAATAACTTTAAAAAAATTGCATTAACTTAATAAAAAAAATAACAAATAATCTCAATCTTCTAAATTCCAGACGGCTTCACGTACGAGCGTAGCGCAATCCAGGAGTGGTTTGGCCGCGAAAAGGTCGTCTCGCCGATGACAAACGCGGAGCTGACCACCGACGAGCTGGTCGAGAACGGGAAGTTGAAGCAAAAAATCGAGGAATACATCAAACTGCTGGACTTGGACGGCTTCGAGTGAATCGTGATGGAGGAAGATTTTTTTTTAATTTCATTGTTTGAAAAATAATGTTTTTTGTTTTCCTTTTCTAAGTGTATTTTACATCACTTTTCTCTTGTGATAACAATTTAACACGAAATTGATGTGTATCTATACATTGGTAGGAATATATACTTACAATATACTGGCACGAAGATAATATAATACACAATTACAGCCATATCTAACTTTAAGGTGTTAATCAGCGCCGTTTTGTAGAGAGCGCGGTTTGTTCACTTATTTGGATATACCCAAAACTTTCATAAAACAAATAACAACAGTCGTGGTCAAATGCTGTGGAGCGAAACGATTAGTAAAATTAAAAAAAAAACTAATTAAAAGACTATTGAGCAGTTCTCTACGAAATTAGTCTTTTTTCTTTAATTTTAATTTTTGTATTTTAAAATCCGGCTGAAACTTTTTTTGGTGCCTTCGGTATGCCTAAAGAAGCCATTTTGCATCATTTGTTTGTACATATAATTTTCCATACAAATTTGGCAGCTGTCCGTACAAAAATGATATGTGAAAATTCAAAAATCTGTGTCTTTTGAAAGAAATTTCTGATCGATTTGGTGTCTTCGGCAAAGTTGTAGGTACGGATACGGACTGCACTGGAAAAAATTATACACGGTGAAAATTTTGTTTGGTGATTTTTAATTACACTTTTTGTCACTAAAATGTGAGTTACAAAAAAACACTATTTTTATTTTTTTTTTATATTCTGATATGTTTTAGGGGAAATTTCCAGAATGGGCAAAAAATGTTTGACCGAGTTATGATTTTTTGAATCAATACAGATTTTTTCAAAAAATTGAAATAATTTTTCAATTTCATTTTTTGACGTAAAATTGAATTTGCAATCAAAAAGTACTTTAGTGAAAATTTGATAAAGTACAGCGATTTCAAGTTAAATCCATTTTTAAGTAACTTTTTTCAAAATTGTCGCAGTTATTCATTTTATTCAATTAGTGTCCATGTTTGCCCACTTTTGAAAAAAATATTTTTGAAAAGCTAGGAAAATTCTCTATGTTTTGCTTTTTTGAACTTTGTTAATACGACCCTCAGTTGCTGAGATATTGCCATGCAAAGGTTTAAAAACAGGAAAATTGATGTTTTCTAGGTCTCACCCAAACAACCCACCATTTTCTAATGTCGATATCTCAGCAGCTAATGGTCCGATTTACAATGTTAAAACATGAAACATTAATGAAATTTTGCGATCTTTTCGAAAACAATATTTTGAAAAATTTTAAATCAAGACTCACATTTCAAAAGGGCGTAAAATTGAATGTTTGGTCCTTTTGAAAATTTAGTCTTGATTTAATTTTTACGACCAATTTTTCGATTTTTTTGAAAAAAAAATTATTGATTCAAAAAATCGGTCAATGATTTTTTTCCCATTCTGGAAATTCCTGAAAAATTGGCATTTTATGTCCCCTATAAAATATCAGAAAATAAAAAAAAATAAAAATAGTGTTTCCATATCCATACCTACAACTTTGCCGAAGACAACAAATCGATCAAAAAATTCTTTCAAAAGATACAGATTTTTGAATTTTCACATATCATTTTTGTTTGAACAGCAGCCAAATTTGTATGGAAAATTATATGTACAAACTAATGATGCAAAATGGCTTCTTTGGGCATACCAAAGGCACCAAAAAAGTTTCAGCCGGATTAGAAAATACGACAAAAATCGAATGACCAAAATCTCAGAGAATTGCTCTATTTTTTAAATTACGATCCCAATTCTTTACATTTTCAGGGAAAAAAGTATAACAAAATGCTTTACACATCATTACAGTTATGCGAATGTTACTGTATTTTTCCGATGGTCCAACATTTAAAAAATGTGAATGGATTAAAACACATTTTACTGATTAAAAATGTATAAATAAGAAATTTTTCCTAAACTTTCAAAACGTTATCAATCAGAGAAGGATTATTTTGTAAATTTAATTAGAACCGTTTTCCGGCGTCTGACGTTTTATTCAGTTTGGATATCAGTTAGTACAGGGTGGCCACCAAATTTTGATTTTAAATTTGCGGTTCTCCACGGTTTTCTCCCGAGAATAAAAGGAATTTTCCCAGAATGTTTTATATCATTTTTTTATCTAACCTGTGCTTTTTTAATGCTTTTTTAAATGCATGCTTTTGGCACAGTTTTTTTTTGTATAATATTTGTTATTTCTCAGGCTAGCTTTCAAAAGGTTGTACTGGTTGATCGTATTTCAATACAAAATCCAAACAAAATCCTAACATTCATAGAGCTTGGGATTTTTCATCTTTTTGCCTCTATTTTTTTAAACTCAACACAATAAAACGTTGTAACAGGACGTTTTGTAAATCATCTTCATTTCAAAAAATTTAACTTAAAATTTTTTAACTTTTGTGGAGAAAACAGTACTTAACATAATTTATGCAAATACTCTACAATACTTATGCCATTTTCTTTGGAAACAGATGGTATAAATTCAAGAAGAGTAATTCTTATAAAATAAACTACTTCTTAGTTTTTTTATTAGCTGAAATTTATGGTGTATTTCAACCAAAACAACAATTTGGTACATACAAAAATACAATAAAAATATTGTTTCTGATCAATTTTGTATCTTTGGCAAAATTGCCAATCACCTAACTGTGAGCTCAAAAAAAATAATAACAAACCATTGCAAAGTGGTCCAAATCGCAACATTAGTGGAAAATTGATATTCAGAAAAAAGGCAAAGGTAAACTTTTGGTTTGGTTAAAAATTAGAGTGATTCATGATTAGGGTGATTTTGGAAATCTAACTTTTCAGGAATATTTTTTGATTTTTTTGTATTCTAGAAAAGATTGATATTCGGGCACTATTAGAATTTAAAAAAAACATATTCGTTTTTCTTTAGACTTGAGATATCTTCATTCAAACTTTGAAAAATATTTGCAACAGGCTAAATTAATATTTAAACATATTTTGTGAAATAAAAAGGATGCATTTATTCAATTGTAGAATTAAAAACACAACATTTTTGTCTAAATTTTTCATTTCATTTCACAGGTTGCCAAAGGGAACCACGTGGCCTTTAATTTTGTAATTTTTAATTTTTAATTTCACAAATCGCTCCCCTACATCCGACCACGACTGCACTTGGCAAGTTTAATTTTCGTTTTCACAGTAGCGAGGTTATTCATAATAGGAATAATAGAATTCATCACACGTTAGTTTATGACGCAGAAAGGGGGAAACTACTATACATCTCAATGGTAGAAAACTCTATAGGTGCGTGTACTTTTGGAGAGCAATCAACGGGGGAAAAAGAGAGGAAGAGAGCGCGCGAGAGTTTTGTGTGACAAGTGATAAGCGGAGGCAATTACCCGCCACGAGGGCGCTGTCGGTGATGATTTTTACAGATGGCGCAATATGAAAGGTTATAATTTTGGGTGTAAATGTGGGTGAACGAGCGAGAATGTGTTTGTGATTAGGTGTCAGGTGGAAAAAAGAACGATCAATCTTCAAGTGCCTAAACTATGAACCATTTTCAAATTTTTATACTGAAGCACGATTTTTTTTGGTGTAGAGTTACGTCGTTGTTAGCCATGTGTCCTTGTTCGATTTGTTAATGACATAAATATACATACCGATACCGGTGGGTATCTTTGAAATTATCGGAAACGTGTGAGTTTTGCCTTTTCTTTTCGTCGAGTAGGCGATGACAGCATCACGTGGTCCAAGGTGACGAAAGAAAGAAGGTGCACACGCTGTCAAAATCATCTTCTTTCTTCCTCGTCACCTCACTGTTGAATATCGAATTGTACATAAAGAGAGCAATTCCATGACAGTGAATCATATCCCTACTGTCGACGGATAGCTCTCTTTATTTTCACATTCGAAACTGCAGAAAACTTTAAATTACTTCCAGGTTATGTTCCACGGTCCCGGATGACAGCTCCGATTCAAAGTGACAGCTCGAATCGCTCGTGCGTGCGTTGCCACTCGTGGTCGGTACTAAACTAGCGCACCCTACCGACGGTCACCGTCGATTTTATCACCACCAGAGTGTTTCAATTTTATCTTATTGTTATCACAGGCTTATCGCGCCACCTGCGTGAATGTGTGACTTGTGCACACAACCAACCAAGTCAGGAACTCGCGTTTGTAGTTGTAGCTGAGCAAGTGGCTTAGCGTGAATCTTCACCTCTTTCCCTGTCTCCGGATTCCCCTCGTGTCCGGTAGGTAAATTTTGGTTCCACCGAGAATGGGTTCGTTGAGGTTATGGTAGCTGAACACTACTCTCTCTCTCGCGCATCTCTCGGCGTTCTGTTTGTACACCTCGGATCTTCGCCGGATAAAACAGGTACCCATCGTCGTCGTCATTGTTTGCTCATAGTTACCCGCTCGGTATGGCTGTTGTGCTGCACGATGTCTCCAAATATCCAAACTACTACCCGAGGAACACTTCTTGGACCGACACGCTGGAGAGTCACACATCTGGCACGTTCCACGTTTCGGAACCGAATGAGCTGGTACGATTCGACAAGTGGCACTCTATAGCTGCTGACGAAGGTGCTGCATGCAGGTACTGCCGCCTCCGCCACCGCCAACGTCCCGGAAGCCACCTAACCCGGGCATCCAACTCGCACTTGTGAAATAAACAAATATGTGATAATTGATAAGATACCACCCCACAGACACACATCGTCGGTATAGAGTTGAGCTGGAGGAACTTGCAGGTACCCGCACTGTAACCGCCTTACTAAATCCGTAACGGTATCACGGGCACATGGCGCATTGAGTAGAGAAGAAGATCATCACAGCATCTAGCTGAATAATAGACTCGCAATGTTTGAACAATGTCGAAATGGACGAGATGGAAAATTTCCATCAAGCTGACGACGCTCCGGTTCAGAAAAGGTTTGAAGCTAAGATCTTGAACATAAACGGCAGCCGAGGGTCCTTTCAGGGCTGCGGAGTCGGGTCATATTTCATGCGACTCCGACTCCGGCTTTCTGAGATTAGCCGGCTCACGCTTTCAGCTCCAACCCACTCCGACTCCGACTCCAACTCCGGCCTACCAACTCTAGCCGACTCCGACTCCGACTCCAGCTTTCAACAAATTGTTGGCTCCGACTCCGACTCCACATATTTTTGAATGTTTCAAAAGTTAGTTAACTATTATTTCGAAAACATTGATAAATAGGATTCTAAAAACTCTCTAAGTTTAAAAAAAACGGAAAAAATTCTAGTTTTACAAATTTTTTACGTTATTGAAACATAAATCAAAAAATATCTCCAGTTAGTATATTTGGATTGGTTTACTTAACCTCAAATTTTCATTAAATTTATTAAAAGTTATTTTTGAATGATCATTAAAAGAAAGCTGGTCCTAATGATCGATTTAACATATAAATTCATTTTGCTCATTTTTAGCACAGACAAACGGACATGAAAGTCAGAACTAATTTTTGTTCAAAAAGTTTAAATTTGAATTTGGTTTGCTCACTAACGACATCTATCTACGATTATTAGAATCTCTCTCTCCCAAATGAAAGCTGGACATGTGTATGTATGTATGAGTATTAATGACAGATAACCAAAAGCGTGCATCAAAGGCAATCAGAACAAAACGTTGAAAAGGGAAAAATGGTTTGCTTTCGATACAAGAGAGAAAACGTTCCGCTTCGACGGAAATTCAGCATGTCACTGTTCAGACGACCAAAGGAAAATCGAGGCTGAATGGACAGTTTATTCCTCCCGGCCAAGTAAAGTCTCACAATGCAAGCGAGTGCCGTGTAGCTGACAACAACAAAACGGTCGCCAAAACATCTTCTCCTGCCGGTTGTGAAGGAGATTTAAAAGAATTAGTCAACAATCGGTTTCTAGCTTAAAAACGATGGGTCGGAGTAGGTTGGCGGTGGAAGACTCCACCCACCTTGAAGTCATGATTTGGAGCCGGATCGATCATTACGGAGACCATGCACTTGATTCCGCCGAATGAATAGAACCACGAGGTGGTTCCGTCAAGCCGCTTTCAGAATCTGTTGCATCGGTGGATTAAGCTGCGCTTTTTTATGCGGAGTGCTGGTTTGCCTGGTCAGAAGGTTCCATCGGAGGTTCCATAAATGCAGTTCTTTAATAATCGCTGCAAAAGCGGAACATGCCCCCTACTGCACAGTGGGAAGTTTGTGGAAAGTTGGTGGAAGACCCCACTCGTCTATCGGTGGGTAAACCAGCACTTCGCATAAAAAAGCGCAGCTTAATCCACCGGAGCAACAGGTTCTGAAAGTGGCCGGACGGAACCGCCTCCGAGTTCTGTTCATTCGGCGGAATCAAGTCTCCGTAATAATCGATCCTACTCCAAAACACGACTTCGAGCCACGTGTTGTCGACAACCAAAACAAAATCAAAATGAATGCTTTCATTTGAAAGAACTGTTGCTGAGCACAAGGGCGCCTCTGGTGGTGAATCCGAAAGGTATTCACCATGCTTTTCGATTTTTGAAAAATTACCGTTACATTTTTGGGACAAGCTAGTGACATCGACTTTCATGTCTGTTTGGCTGTGCTTTTAGGGTGGCATTTATCATAAGCGCGGTGCCTAAACTTTATTTTTTTTAATAACAATTTAAAACGCAACTATTTTTTAAAGCTCCATTGATTGACGTACATGGACATCAAGCCATGCCTGAAGAAGATTATTATTACTTATTATTATCTTCGTGGTAAGGACGCTTAAGTGGTCCATTTCAAATATCCGTGACCTAGAAAATATTTTAGCTGGGAAATTTTATTTTTTCTAATTTTAAAATTTTCTCTACATTTAAAAGGAAATTTTGAAATTAAATATGTCTTTAATGAACATTCTTATAATAATTACATTTCATTTACATTCTAAGTGGTATGGCTACATGCTCTTCATCTTTGTTATATTTTTCGTTTTCTTATTAACTGTTCACATTCATTTATTTACTTCAAATTGTTTTACATTTTTGCATTGAATCGAATACATTTGGGTAAAAAAGAAAAAAAATCACTTTAAGAACTAATCCTAACTTAAAACTAAAAAGCAAATTCATTGAAATATTCAAAATCATTAGAACGAGTTAACTACGAACTGTATTTTAAGATAAATCCTCCAAGGGTTCTCACTTGTTCTGCACGAGTTTTGCAACCACGCAGTGTTGTTGTCATCTCAATGAAAATGTTCATAAGTTCTTGTGGTGAAAACAGGTCACTACTGCCTTCATCCGTTGATGTTGGTTGGTTTTCCTTCGGTTGCTGACTGAAGCCAGGAGGTGCTGTATTCTCTGCAACTTTTTGCCGCTGATTCAACGGCAATGGCTGCAGATTTGGAACCACTCGAACAGATCCCGCTCCTGGCGACACCAAAGCAGGAAAATCCACGTCCGTGAAAGTTTGTGGTGTTTTGCGACGATTTGGTTGGTGTCTCGTCGTCGCTTGCTGCCGAATTCTCACAAACTCAGCACGTTTTGGGCAGCTTCGATTCTTGGTCGAATGGTCGCCGCCGCAATTGAAGCATTTTGCTTCGATGTTCTCGTTGATTGTGTTGCAAGCTTGAGTTTTGTGCTCACCTCCGCAGGTTGCACAACGACTCTTGATGAAACAGTTCCTTCCACCATGTCCAAACTGCAAACAGTTCGAACACTGTGTCACGTCACGGTGCACTGGACGATAACGTTCCCAAGACACGATGATGTTGAAAATTGCCCGAACTGCTTTCAGCTCAGACGGCGTTGTCGATTCTTTCTCGAGATGAACCAAGTATAGTTGATCACGATACTTGATGTCCTTGTTGTGTCTTGTCATCTTGAAGACTTCGATTACGTTCAACTTAAGAGTTTTGAGCTCTTCTTTCAGCACACTCACATCCATGTCGTACAGGCCACGGAGGACCTGTTTCATGGGGCGTTTACCTGGATCGTCATGGCTGTAGTATTCAATCTTTGTGTTGTTCAGGAAATCCCGAACGTAGTTGTAATCCTTTCTGGTAGGTAACAGAATTTTGAGTCCATCAGCACACAAGCGAATGGAAGCTCGTAAAGCACCAGATTTGATAAACCCGGTTAACCACTTTCGCACCGAATCCGATGACGATGTTTTCACAAAAATGGGTGGCAACTTTTCCCGTCGTTCAAATTCTTCTTTCTCGCTCACGTTCACTGGGAGGGTAGCGAACTGGTTTCCAGACAATTTTTGAGCGTCCTTGCTCAAACTGCCTGGCTTTGCAGGTAGCGCTTCGGAATTCTTTAGCTTCTTCAAATCTGCCGATCCTGCTGGTGAGGACCGCCTCTTTTTCTTGCCGTGAGGCATTTTTTGCACTTTTTAGCACTTTTTTGGTTTGTGAGGGATGCAGTCTGACTCGCTTCTCTGCTGATCGCAGACTGACATTTAAAAGGAGGCGCGCGATACATCTTGAATCTTCACCTTAAACGAAGCTTTATGCATGGTCGTGCTCCATCAAAATGTTTGAAAAAACTTAGAATTGGATAAAAAACAAAAATCCACAGTTATTTTTTTTTAAAGTCACGGAAATTTTGAAGGGATTCTTAAGCTATCATTCCTAGAAAAAACTAACTTAATCCACCTATGTGGTTGATGCCTTCCTCACTTTTTACCAACAATGGGTAATAAGAGTTTTTTGGACACATATTTCAGCTATTTTTTTTAATCCAGAAAAAACGTACACACATATAACTTAAGTAATCATAACTCGAGACAGGGTTGCCAGATCTTCAATGTTTTGGACTCGTTGGAAAGATTTTTCGATTACCTAAACAACGATGGGTCGGATGATGGATCCGGACATAGTTTACATACAGTTATGTGAGATCCAGCTTCCAAAAAGTACATAAATATTACTTAAGTGGCCATATCTCGAGACATGGTTGCCAGATCTTCAGTGTTTGGATTCGTTGGAAAGGTTTTTCGATTACCTAACCAACGATGGGTCGGATGGTGGATACGGACATAGTTTACATACATTTAAGTGGGATCCGGCTTCAAAAAAGTGCATCAAAATCACTTAAGAGGACATATCTCGAGACAGGGTTGCCAGATCTTCAATGTTTTGGACTCGTTGGAAAGGTTTTTTGATTACCTAACCAACGATGGGTCAGATGATGGATCCGGACATCGTTTACATACATTTAAGTGGGATCCGGCTTCAAAAAAGTGCATCAATATCACTTAAGAGGACATATCTCGAGACAGGGTTGCCAGATCTTCAGTGTTTTGGATTCGTTGGAAAGGTTTTTTGATTACCTAACCAACGATGGGTCGGATGGTGGATCCGGACATAGTTTACATACATTTAAGTGAGATCCGGCTTCAAAAAAGTGCATTAAAATCACTTAAGAGGACATATCTCGAGACAGGGTTGCCAGATCTTCAATGTTTTGGATTCGTTGGAAAGGTTTTTTGATTACCTAACCAACGATGGGTCGGATGGTGGATCCGGACATAGTTTACATACATTTAAGTGGGATCCGGCTTCAAAAAAGTGCATCAAAATCACTTAAGACGACATATCTCGAGACAGGGTTGCCAGATCTTCATTGTTTTGGACTCGTTGGAAAGGTTTTTTGATAACCCAACCAACGATGGGTCGGATGATGGATCCGGACAAAGTTTACATACATTTAAGTGAGATCCGGCTTCAAAAAAGTACATAAATGTCACTTAAGTGGCCATATCTCGAGACAGGGTTGCCAGATCTTCAATGTTTTGGACTCGTTTGAAAGGTATTTTGATTACCTAACCAACGATGGGTTGGATGATGGATCCGGACATAGTTTTCCTGCATATAAGTGAGATCCGGATAAATGTGAAAACACATTTTTATATATAACTTTTGAACTACTTATCGAAACTTCAAACAATTCAATAGCGATGTATGGGACCCTAAACCAAGTCGAATGCAACCGGTTTGATCAAAATCGGTCCAGCCAGTGCTGAGAAAACTTGGCAAGAATTTTGAACACATACATACATACACACACACACACATACACACACACACAGACATTTGTTCAGTTTTCGATTCTGAGTCGATAGGTAAACATGAATATAGGTCTACGAGCTGTATTTCAAAAGTTCATTTTTCGAGCAGGATTATAGCCTTACCTCAGTGAGGAAGGCAAAATGTTTTAGGTACATTGAGTTGCACTGTTCTATCATATTGGCGTGGGGAAAACAGTATGAGAAAATTCTTACCGGTTGAATAATATTTTGATTGTTTTGAATAATGTTTGAAATATTAATTAAAATCCTATCATTTTTCTATACATTTTTTAACCTTAAATCGAGCCTTAAATTCTATCCTATCCTGAAATCTTAAGATTTCTTCAACGATAATATGAAACAATATCAAAATAGTTTGCCTAAGTATCATCAATCTCAGATTTTAATAGAAAAATAGTAAACATTAGGACAATCGATATATATAACATATTCAATGATTAATTCAAAATTAGTTGCAACTTTTTTTGATCCTTTTTGTCAGTTTCAAATATTTTAAGCGCGACACTTTATTTGTTTTTACTCAGTTATAAACCAAATGTTCTTGTTGAGTTCCAAGTTATAGATTGTTATAATAGTTGATTATTTGTTGGAAGAGTTATACTGTCAGTGATTTTTTTCCGATTTCCATAAATAGTGTTTATTATTTTTTATCTTTCTGTGTACCCATCCAAGACATTCGCTATCGGTGTAAAAGATGACTGTGTGTGTACTTTTTTCAGAAAGAACTAGATTTAATTTGGTCAAATTTGAATTGAAAGGGTACATAAATGTAGGCTAAAGGAAGCAGTCGAGAATCAATTAAATATTTCTGACTACAGAACCAATATTGTTTTTTAATATTTGAGTTATGATGATACTACATACTTGGGTAAGAGTGGACATTTAGTGACCATAGATCTCTAAAAAATGAAAAAAATGACAACGCACGCGACTTGAAAAACAATTCAAAATATAGGAAGTTTAAAAAATTAAGCAGTTTTATAGCAAATACTGAAAAATAAAAAAAAATAAAACATCAATCAAATACTTCTTGAAAGAAAATCACCTTTTAATCAGAGAAGATTGTCATAAAGCCTCACATAGAATCGATGAAAATAAATTTCTCTTAGTGTCACCTAACTAGCCTGTTATTTTCAACTGACGATGTCTCGGAAACTATAGGAAACTTTTGCCACAAATCTGTAAAAAAAAAACTAAAATTTATTTGGAATTTATATATAAACGCTTCGGGAGAAGGTGGGGAAGTTTGTAAGCGTGTTTGCTTCTCAACCCAGCTAACTTGGATTCAATATCAGTATTAAAATGTTTGATCAATTTGATTATAACATAAGTTTCATATTCAACAATGTAACGAATTCAGTTGAGTGTCTAGTAAGTTGAGATTGGGTCATACAAAAATGCTGAAATTTGTCTGACCCCATCTCACTTTAGACTCAATGTCACCCCTGATGACGGTAGTAAAATTTATTATTTAAAAACCAAGTACGCATAAATCTAGGTTATATTATTCAAAAGTCAATAAAACAGTCCAACTATATTATACGAGAAAGAATTAATTTCCTTTTCAGTCCACCTCAGCTGTGAACTCGTAGCATTGCCTCATTTCGCAATTATTTGACGAAGGATGATAAAATATGGCGCTTATCTAAAGTCCCGCACTCACATTCCTGGTTGGTAAAGTTAAGCACAATCACGGTCCACAATCCGATCTTCTTTGCAAGCTCCGGACGCAGAGATACCAACTTGGGTTGAACAAATAATAATTAAAAGTGTACCCAATTTACATTGCTTATCTTATCGCGGCCCATTGTAAACACAATGCCGTCTTGCAGCATCCAATCTTTCCTACATTTCAAGAATAAAGTCGTTATATAAAGTCAGGTCAGGGGTTTTACCCAAAGTCATTTATTAGATGGCAGTCAGATTCCATTTTCACTTAAAAATGTTGAAAAAAATATTTTTTTTTGTAATAAATACAAATTTCAACCAAAATAACTTCAATTTAGGTACAAATTCAAATTCGAAAATCAATTCGATTGGCTCGATACCCAGAAGCTCCGCGAGAGCATGTTGCATGCATCATCTGTTTGTCCAAAAAATTAACATTTCTTACTCAATGTTTTCTCATTTTTAAGCGAGATCAGAACAGCAACAAAGACGACCACCACCAAAATCGGTAGCAGTTCGATTTTATGTTTATCATGTGGCTACGGATTTTAACACAATTTTTAAGTTGATTATAGCGTAAAATTACACGTTTTCGATCTGGGTTAGTCTTGGGAAAAAACATCGAATGACAGTTATTTGTGGCCCAAAAACGTGAAATACGTTATTTTTTCGTGTGAATTAAAAAAAGTTTTTGGGAAACTGGCTGTTACAAATCAAAAGAACGAATTCTTGTCACTAATTGTTTGTCAACCAGATTTCATTTAAGTCGTTTCTCGAAACAACTGTCAAATGCATGTAAATCTCAACTCATGTCATCTATGGTGAAATCAAAGTTGCAGTGGTGAATTTCTGATCATTCAATATGGCCGTTAAATTGTTCAATGGTGACTTAAAACGAGTCTGTTTGTCTGTGCTACGAAGTAATAAACTGCAAACATGAAATTTATAATTTGTTTTGGATTCTGGCTAGGAAAATTTCTATAAATCGATTTAAACTCTGAAATTGAGCTATTATTTTTATAAAGGCACTGAAAATCATACCAACGCAAAACGTGGCAAAATATTTAAACTAATTTGAGACGACGAATCTGCAATGCCGTTGACTTGACAGCAGTTGAATATAATTAAAGTCAGCGCAGACAAATTTATGAATTAGTTTATTGTACCAGTATCGCACCTTCATATGATTATAAAAGGATTCTTGTTTCTATAAAACATCCCAACTCTTTCTCTCTCACTCTCTTAAGTTTGCATCAACCGTCATTGCGCCATGGCGACCTCATGTGTGGAAAAAAGATGCTTCTCCACGAATTCTTGTCTCGCGTTGTACGGTGATAAGATAAGACAAAGTTACCTTTCTTTTAATAATCATATATAAACGAACCATCCTAGGCGGTAGACATTGTTTTGATATCACATTAAGCGCACAGGTGCTGGAGTGACAGAACTGTGTGCTCGCATCGTGACTTTTAGGTTTGAATGATGGTCGCATGATTGTCTCATGTTTGAATATTTAGTTGCTCACAGTAGGAACAATTACACACGTGAATTTAAAAAATAACAATTTTATCTTAAAAATAATTCATCTGAGCACTCTTTCAAACATATGAATAGTTTTTAAGGAAAACAATCCCCACAACTCGTAAAAAACGTTTAAAAGACCTCTCAAATGTTGTACAAAAACGAGGTTACTGAAGCTGCATCCCACCAAATTTACAATATTTGTTCTTTTCACTTCACGCACCTGGTAAGGAACCGCGGGCAAGGAAAATTTCAAATAAGCAGCAGCGGTAGCGAAAGCAAGCCGGAGAGGGTGAAGAAAAGCCTCATGAAATTGCTCCCTCTCCTTTGTGCTGCGGTTCGTAAACTGTTCCTTAATTTATTTCCTTTGCAGCTGCGTACTGGCCTTTAGTCCCGATTTCACAGACACTGTTACCAGATAGTCAACTTTAATGACTCGTAAAAAAAAATCTTCAATTATCATTGCTAGATGATGATATTTAAAGCATGTTCATTTCTAAAAAGGCAAACATACATTTTTTTAATCCTACCGTAAATTTAAGGTAATATAAGATATAAAAAACAAAAGCATCTAAATTGGACAAACATGCGATCATGACCATAGCTTAGCAAGTTCAACACGAAGCAGCACTGATGGTATGCAACCTGATTATTGCACTGATTAGTTGATGAGTTGTCCTCGACGGCGTTGGCGCCACCTTGAGTCAATACCTAATTCAAACGAGCTTGCATTGTTTTATCAAAATGTCGAGATCATTGTTTTGAGAAGAAATTTAATCCTGTAAATTGCTGTTTTTTTATTTAATTTTTCTATTAGTTTTACAAAAAAAACTAAACTCTACTAAAATATTAAAATGTTAGGCTTATGACATTAAAGTCACAACAAGCATAACTCGTCATCGACGTAATCACATGCAGAGCAATAAAACCCGATAAAAAAGAGTACAATTTTAAAACAAGCGGACTTATCGGAACCTACTGCCACAACAGATAAAAACACACTGAATGGAATAGAAATTATCAACCTATTTGTTTTGCATTATTATTGTTCAAATCAAAAACTCAAATTATTCGCTCTCTACAGCATTGCCTTGGCGTTCCCGATTACGAAATTCCTTTTCGAAACTTGATGTCCGAAGGCTTGATTGTTGAGGCAATTGCAAGCCTCTTTTACACCTAAGCTTCCATCCACCCCTGGATTCGAACTGACTACCTTTGGATTATTAGTCCAACTGCCTACCAGCGACTCCACCGAGGCAGAATCCAGGGAGAAGACTCCTAACGACATAACCTCTAAGTTTGACCGGGACCAACATTTACTTCCCTGTCCGACGGAAGGCGGCTGGAGGGTACAAAATTTAACCTCAATATTTTTCGTGTACGTGCACGCAACACATGCGCACGTAGATAACTCTATGGCAGCTGCGGTTTTGTTCGGATTAGATTTGCCATCTCTTTCTAGTGAAAGTTAACTAAATCGGAATTCAATTCGAATCGTATACGAACTCCATTTCAACAACCGGTACGTACACGGTCCGATTGAGTTTACTGGCCCAAGAGTGTGTAAGTTCTGTCATGTTGGGGAGTCCATCTCCCATTCACGATCTTATTCTGTTAATGTATTTCAAGTACAGTCATCCCTCATATTCGGAACAGATTACAGATCTGCCAATGTTCAACAAATCATAGAAAATCGATAATTGAACATAATGATTGGCTTTTTCTTTCATGTGAACGCTTTTCTTGCGATCTTTCGATTGATGTAAAGACCGGCTGTACGTTTGTTCATTTATACCAAGTTTTTAAAGAAAAACATTGGCCCTTGAAATCCACAAATTCGGAACACTTCTGGAGTTCTTTTTTTTTTTTTTTTTTGAAAAGGTTCAATAAACCAAATTTTCAGTTTTTGCTTTTTGGGTGTTTTTGAAACCGCCTTGAGTCAGGGGTATTAAAAAACACCCATAAAGCAAAAACTGAAAATTTGGTTTATTGGACCTTTTCAAAAAAAACTCCAGACTTTTTTCTTACGATGTAAACAAACTTTTTTTTCCTCTCCATGAGTACATATTTTTTTACAAAATAATGACTTTGCACTCTTAAAACTCACGTTTAGTAATGTTTTATGAATGGTCTGATAACTTTTTTGGGAAAATATCAGCTAAATTCAGGTGTTCCACAATTGTGGGAGATACAATAACATCCCACAATCATAGAACAGGCAATTTGGAGGCAGTGTTTTGGTGCTCTGGACAAAATAGTCTGAAAATGCAGTTTTTGTTTAAAAAGTATTACTTTTACTAGTGAAATAGCAAGAGAGTGTCAAAATAAAGGCCCTAAAAATAGCAGGGTCGGCAGAAAAGTTGCATTTTGCATTCTATTGACAAATTACGACAAAATTGTTCCGAATTTGTGGGTGTTCCGAATATGTGGGATGACTGTACATCCTAAAAAATATTTACAACAAGGTTTGTCTATTTTTAGAAATCAGATTGTTGCAGGATTGGGTCCGTAAGTTTGTCAATTTTGGAATAAGAAGACAAAAATTTCCTGGGCTGCTGTACACCCTTAAGGAAAGATGACTGTTTCTATTGAATGCTACTATTATATGAGCAACTCTCTACGAAATCGGCCGATTTCGACCATTTTTATTTTTTGTATTTTTTGATTTGGCTCAAACTTTGTGGGGGCCTTCCCTATGACCAAATATGCTATTTTGTGTCATTTGTTCACCCATACAAGTCTCCATACAATTTTGGCAGCTGTCCATACAAAAATGGTATGTGGGTAATTCTCTACCAACTCACACGAAATCGGGAAAAGTTGCCCCGACCCCTCTTCGATTTGCGTGAAACTTTGTCCTAAGGGGTAACTTTTGTCCCTGATCACGAATCCGAGGTCCGTTTTTTGATATCTCGTGACGGAGGGGCGGTACGACCCCTTCCATTTTTGAACATGCGAAAAAAGAGGTATTTTTCAATAATTTGCAGCCTGAAACGGTGATGAGATAGAAATTTGGTGTCAAAGGGACTTTTATGTAAAATTAGACGCCCGATTTGATGGCGTACTCAGAATTCCGAAAAACGTATTTTCATCGAAAAACACTAAAAAGTTTTAAAATCCTCCCATTTTCCGTTACTCGACTGTAAAAATTTTGGAACATGTCATTTAATGGGAAATTTAATGTACTTTTCGAATCTACATTGTCCCAGAAGGTCATTTTTCATTTAGAACAAAATTTTTCATTTTAAAATTTCGTGTTTTTCTAACTTTGCAGGGTTATTTTTTAGAGTGTAACAATGTTCTACAAAGTTGTAGAGCAGACAATTACAAAAATTTTGATATATAGACATAAGGGTTTGCTTATAAACATCACAAGTTATCGCGATTTTACGAAAAAAAGTTTTGAAAAAGTTACTTTTTGCGTTTCTCTTTGTTTCGTCGTCCGTGTCTGTCGCGGGTGACCATGAACGGCCATGATCGATGACGACCAACTTTTTCAAAACTTTTTTTCGTGAAATCGCGATAACTCGTGATGTTTATAAGCAAACCCCTTATGTCTATATATCAAAATTTTTGTAATTGTCTGCTCTACAACTTTGTAGAACATTGTTACACTCTAAAAAATAACCCTGCAAAGTTAGAAAAAACACGAAATTTTAAAATGAAAAATTTTGTTCTAAATGAAAAAATGACCCTTCTGGGACAATGTAGATTCGAAAAGTACATTAAATTTCCCATTATATGACATGTTTCAAAATTTTTTACAGTCGAGGAACGGAAAATGGGAGAATTTTAGAACTTTTTAGTGTTTTTTCGATGAAAATACGTTTTTCGGAATTCTGAGTACGCCATCAAATCGGGCGTCTAATTTTACATAAAAGTCCCTTTGACACCAAATTTCTATCTCATCACCGTTTCAGGCTGCAAATTATTGAAAACACCTCTTTTTCGCATGTTCAAAAATGGAAGGGGTCGTACCGCCCTCCGTCACGAGATATCAAAAACGGACCTCGGATTCGTGATCAGGGACAAAAGTTACCCCTTAGGACAAAGTTTCACGCAAATCGAAGAGGGGTCGGGGCAACTGCTGTGTGAGTTGGCGGAGAATTACCCATGTAAATATTCAAATAGCTGTAACTTTTGAGTGAATTTTCTGATCAATTTGGTGTCTTCGGCAAAGTTGTAGGTATTGTTGAGGACTTTTGAGAAAAAAATAGGTACACGGAAAAAAAATTTGCAGATTTTTTTATCAACTTTTTTCACTAAAACTCAATTTCCCAAAATACGTATTTTTTGATTTTCGAGATTTTTTGATATGTTTTAGGGGACAAAATCCGCAACTTTTGAGCCATAGAGAAACATGGTCAAAAAATCTGCCGCCGAGTTATGAATTTTTGAAAAAATAGTGATTTTTGGAAAAAATCGAAGTTTTATGCAAAAACAAGTTTGACATTACTTTTTAATGCAAAATTGAATTTGCAATCGAAAAGTATTTTACAGTTTTTTTGATAAAGGGCTCCGTTTTCAAAATATAGCCACCGAAAGTTTGATTTTAGCGAAATATTTGCAGTTTTTCAATTTTTAAAAATAGTGACCATGAGTGACCATTTCTAAAAATATTTTTTTTGAATAGTTCAGAAAATTTGCTATAAAATTGTCTAAGAGACATTGAAGATTGGACCTCGGGTTGCTGAGATAGAGCCGCTTTAAGAACAAGAAACACGAAAATTGAAGTTTTCTAAGTCTCACCAAACAACCCACCATTTTCTAATGACCATATCTCAGCAATTAATGGTCCGATTTTCAATGTTAATATATGAAACATTCGTGAAATTTTCTGATCTTTTCGAAAAAAATATTTAGAAAATTTTTAAATCAAGACTAACATTTTAAAAAGGCCAAATATTGAATATTACGCCCATTTAAAATGCTAGTCTTGATTTAAAAAATTACAAAATATTTTTTTTCGAAAAGATCGGAAAATTTTACGAATGTTTCATATATTGATAATCGGACCATTAGTTGCTGAGATATCGTCATTAGAAAATGGTGGGTTATTTTGGTGAGATTAAGAAAACTTCAATTTTCGTGTTTCTTTTTCTTAAAGCGGCTCTATCTCAGCAACCCGAGGTCCAATCTTCAATGTCTCTTAGACAATTTCATAGCAAATTTTCTGAACTTTAAAAAAAAAAATTTTAGAAATGGTCACTCATGGTCACTATTTTTAAAAATTGAAAAACTGCAAATATTTCGCTAAAATCAAACTTTCGGTGGCTATATCTTGAAAACGGAGCCCTTTATCAAAAAAACTGTAAAATACTTTTCGATTGCAAATTCAATTTTGCATTAAAAAGTAATGTCAAACTTGTTTTTGCATAAAACTTCGATTTTTCCAAAATCACTATTTTTCAAAATTCATAACTCGGCGGCAGATTTTGACCATGTTTCTATGGCTCAAAAGTTGCGGATTTTTGTCCCCTAAAACATATCAAAAATCTCGAAAATCAAAAATACGTATTTTGGGAAATTGAGTTTTAGTGAAAAAGTTGATAAAAAAAATCTGCAAATTTTTTTTCCGTGTACCTATTTTTTTCTCAAAAGTCCTCAACAATACCTACAACTTTGCCCAAGACACCAAATTGATCAGAAAATTCACTCAAAAGTTACAGCTATTTGAATATTTACATACCATTTTTGTATGGACAGCTGCCAAAATTGTATGGAGACTTGTATGGGAGAACAAATGACACAAAATAGCATATTTGGTCATAGGGAAGGCCCCCACAAAGTTTGAGCCAAATCAAAAAATACAAATAAAATCCATTTCCGGTTTTGGTAGAGAATTGCTCATATGAATGTTTACTTTTAATTGATTTCTAATAATAAGTCTTTCAAAAACTTATCACAAAATACTTTAGTAAATTTTAATAAGTTTTGGTATATAAGCCAAAATAAAAAAAAACTATTTGGTAACTGCAATCAAATGATTGATGATATCATCCTTGTGATAACTGGATGATTCCGAGAATATATTTTTTAACTTGACTGATTTATGTTAACATCATTTAAGTATTCGTAGCATTTACTTCTCAGTAAAAGATTATATGATTAAGTATGTATAGCTAACAATTCTTCAAATGATTTTTCTAATGAAAACTGATAAAATTTACTTCATTGAAGAAATATTTATTATGGTGTTATTTCTAAGCAATGATTTGAGGAAATTAATGAATTTCACGGAAATCTTTAAATTTAACGAATTTTACGCTGTCCGCGAAATCGTGAAAATTCACTAACCCTAGTCATTATGCAAAATAGTCTCTTCGGTCATAGAACAAGCAATAAACTATTTTTTTTACTCTATAAATTCAAAATGTTATCTTTAATTTCATGCAGTTAATCAACATTCATAAAGACGCATGTTCAACCTTAGTTTAACAAGAATTTCATAAAAGAAATTCGCAATTCCCAATTCGCAATTTTCAGTGTAAGAACGGGCCTTGACCGATCTTATGCACTAGGTTCCCGACGAACACGCACTGCCCTTACACCTACATCTCACCCTTGCTCTGAGTCAGTACGAGCAGCACGCTAGAACACGCTTTGAGTGTTCGTGCCAGGCATGCACACCTTCTTTTCCGGTTACGCATTTTAACTCGGCCGGGGGTGGTACATTACGTAGGGTTTGATGTAAGTATAAGCGCCTAATCATTTAAAGTGTGCCTAACAACTTTCATTAAAGCAAATTAGTTTGAATTCTAAAACTAATTGTTATTTTACTGAGTACCTACTGTTTTCTCATGAAATATTCCATAATGTTATGTCGTGTTTATCTGCTGATATTTCTTATGTCGCGGTGTTTTGTTACAATTTTTTGGACCTAAGCATGTTATTCAAAAGTTTACCAAAAGTACAATAGTAGTATATGTGTTAATCCTTCAATCATTCCATTAATTGAGTAAGGGCTCGAACCTCACTTGTTAGCAAACAATAGACAGTAAAGGAGAATATATTTTATAAAGAAGCAGTAGTAAGAGAATCATAATTGTGTGCTAAAAAAAAAAAAAAAAAGAATAAGCTTGATGTAGTAGATGTAGAAATAGGCAATAGTTAATAAATAGAGATAACAAAAAAGCTTAGATTATTGTTATGATGGGCAAGATAAAAAATTATTCAAATGAATAAATAAAGAAGGAAATCAACAAAGAATAGGCAAATGATAATTAGACTTGGTATCACTAGTACATTAGGGCAAGGTTTATTTTAAAGAAAACACACAGTTTGTTAAAGCAGCATTATTTGGAAAAAAAAGAGTGACAAGCATTGAGAGATACGAGAATCAAGAGTCAATAAAATCAAAACCAAATGGAAAACAGAAGAATCAGTGAAGAAGTACGAATCAGTAGAGCAAAATAAAAACAGGAGATAGATGGTAGCTGGAAATGGAAAGGAGAGAAACCCCGTTCTGCGACGTTCAGGTACATCCACAGCAGTTGACTCAACATACTGCAAATCAAAACAATACCGTCTACAATCACAAATAACTTCCCTTTCCCACATTGTCGCGCCCCTTTCTTCTGGCCGTCTCGACTCTGACCCTCGCTGGTCAAAGGTTTACGATCCGTTTCCACAGGCCACCAGCTAGGTCATCATGAAAACCAAGCCGTGGAGGTGGAGGTAAGAAAATAGGACACTTGCAAGGAACCAGAGCTATACTGTCCTGATCAAGAATGATCTAACAGGACTACGGACGTAGTCAGTGACGCTCCTTCCAGGATGTTCCTCGCCTAAGCGTCAACTGAAGAGGTATTATCAGTATCATTCGCCCTTGGCCTGCAACAAGAATTTCATAAAATAAATTCTGACAATTTCGGGATGTTATATGTTTTATTACATTGGTTTGCTTCGTAAAATAACAACTAAAAAAGGACAGTGTAACGATTTTTAGGTCTCCATTCAAATTAATAACAACTTGTAAAATTTAAATAATCGCCAGATAGTTAAGGTCACACTAATGTTGCATCCATAAAAGTACATGCAAGGCCTACCCCAAAAAGCTTAAAGCGAGCATCATTCGATTGCGTTGCCTATTCGTTGGGCGCATTCCAACAACGTGAACGAACGAAAGCAAGCCGAGAGCAATTTGAAATATAGTTTTGGAGCGTTGTTCCAAGTGCTTTTCTTTTTAGAATAATGGATGATTTTTAATTTGTTTGATATTATTACACATTTGTTTTACAGAAACTCTAATTGAAAATAAGTTCAATTCTAGGTTTTGAAGAACTTAAATTGTGAAACAATATGAGTTATATAATTTTCAACTCTTAGATTAACAAGAAATTGCGACGTTTCTTCATTAGATGTCTCAATAGCAGCGCACTGGAATTGCGTTCCAAGGGTCGTAAGTTCAATTCCCGAAGCGGAAGGGCTCTAGTTGTAATCATAGATATCAAGCTGCACACAGAGAATGCCGTGACCTATTGGCACAATTGAGTGAGAAGATCGTTTTCATGTAATGTTGAAACCAATGAAGTAATGTGAAAACATTGAAATAAAAACCCAGAATTTTAGTTTGAAGTTGAACAAATTAAATCAATTGAAATTAATCAAACGTTCGTAACATTTGGAGACGCTTCAAGCTGTATTAGTTAGTTCCAACAACCAACACACCCGAAACTAGTGTCAGTCGAGCCTTCCACCGTGCGTTCGACAGTTTTCAAAATAAAAATATACACATATATTCCTTCATTATCAATTCTCGTTCGCCGGTCGATCCCGAAAAGTTTCTGCCCGGCGCAACAAAGTGGTGTGCGTACTCGACCGCGCGACCGACCGCCTGACAAACAGATCCTCCATATTTTTTCGCGCGACTGTATCGCCGAGTTCAGTCTGCAAATATCGTTCGAACGGCGTGGGCAAGGCAGCCGGGATTCTATAGTATTACCTCCAGCAGTGTGGTGCCAGAGTGATAAGTGCAAAATGGCCTTCCGTGTGATGTCGACCAACAGCCTGAAGCAGGCCACCCTTCTCGGGGAGCTGCTGGCCCGTTCCTTCTCGACCGGTCCCAAGAACATCGGTTTTATTGGGCTTGGTAACATGGGCGGACCAATGGCCAGCAATCTGATGGCCAAGGTAAGGTGCTGGGGATTACTTTTTTGTTGGGTGGTGTTATGTAAGAAGAAGTGGAGAATACCAGTTTTGGGGAAGTCGTTACGGGTCGGCTTCGTGGCAAGGAAGGTTGTGCATGTGTTGGCCAACTGGCTTCCACCAAGGAATCTGGGAATAACTTACCTGAAAGAAGAAGAAAATGCGGAAAATTATGTAATATTATATTCTTAAATTTCAAAATTTCAGTTTGGAAGATTGTATAACTAAACCAGATTATTTATGCTCCAATTAAATTTAAATTTGGCACAAAGTGCCAAGTCATCGTGTTAGAGGTCATCTTCAAACCGGCTTAAGTCCAGCCTCCAAACCAGAATACGTTATCATGCTCCTCCAGTTTCAATACACACTTATGTTCAGTAAAGAATCGACTTATCAACTTCAATTACGTAAATAATGAGGTGGCGCAAATTTCGGCTCACATGTTGCCGACCGCGCACTTGAAATCGGCTGATTCTAGCAGACCAAAGCCCTGAACCGCACACCACCAATCCTGATAACAGCGACAGACTGTTTTGAACAAATATTTCCAAAGCAATCAGCATCATCACTAGGAGGAGTATCCATCCAGATGTCCAATTTGCATTTGTGTTGTTGTTGCTGACGCCAGTATAAAAATACTAACACTTTTACTTTTACACACAACCTACATACTAATGGAAACTGCCGCGTGGTGTGTTGTTGGCTCTTAAAATAATCACGACGCACGCGCTAGCGACCTTGAACCGAGCCGTGCCGAGGTTTGTTTTGAAGGGAAGCTGTGATATAATACAATGTAGTGTGGAGTAGAATTAGAGGATTAGAGGAAATTGTTAGGCAATCATGAAAAAATCAAAACACAATTAATCTCTGTTAGTTTGCAAAAAATCCTAATAGTTATCACGTCCTCTATAACCAATCTGCATTTTTTTCTGAAGCATAGTAAATTATCATTATTAAGATTTAGATCATTTAAAGATCTGTAGATAACCAATTTAAAGCATTTTTGAAATTGATTGTGTATAAATTTACCGAAAACCAATAAAAAACTGCTTTGTTTAAAAAAGGTAATAGAAATTGCAATTAGCTCGAGAATTTGCTTTTTTTTTTATAAAAAAAAGAAACACTTAACTGTAAAGCCAATCTCCCCACCCCATCATAAGAAAAAATACCAAAAAGTTTGAGTTTTAGGAAAAACAGTTCTTGATATGTAGCTGGGCGGAGAACAGGGGGTAACAGATTCCCAAAAAAGTGTCCACGTGGTTTATGGATGGTCCTTGGTCCCTAAGTTAGGTATTTAAAAAATACCGCGGCAAAAGCAAGGTTCCTCCTATGTAGAGATGGGCTTAATTGAGCGAACCGTTCTTATGAACCGGCTCAAGCTAAAGAACGAATGAGCGACCGCTCAGAAAAAATGAGCGGCGGTTCATTTTGTGAACCGGTTCTTTTCAAAGAACCGTCAAATCAAAGAGCGAGTCGAAGAACGAACCGAACGAGAGCGAATGAGCGAGAGCGAATGAACGGAAAGAACGAACGGAGCGCTTAATTAGCGTCGCTCGCGCCGTCGTCGACGTCGTCGAACGGCGTCGTTTTCGTTCACTCATTCGTTATTTCGCTCTCGCTCATTCGCTCTCGTTCGGTTCGTTCTTCCACGCGCTGGTGGTGACGGTGCGGTGGAGAAAAGAGGGGAAACTAGGTTCTCACCGGTCGCCTCATGTTCCAACATTATGGCGCACTTTATGCTTGTTGCTAGCCCGTGTCGAGGCGCCTGTGATTTTGAATCAGCTGACTGTCGCCCGATGTTGCATGATCTCATTATGAAAATATCGATACATTTCTCAAATGTTATGTATACATGAAGTTGTTACACGCATTCGAACATAGTTCGTATGCTAGTTTGCGGTTTTAATCCATGTATTGGACCGTTTGTGATTTAAAATGTAATTTACCACAGCACATCACACAAACTTGGTACTCTTTTGTGGTAATTGCTCAATAGTTTACTTAATGCATTTTTTTCTGATCTTCTTTTGACGCTTGTTTTGATCATTCATTTGCTATAATCAAAGTTGTCCTTTTTAACAAAAAACTGCATTTCCATAGTATTTTATCATGTGCAGCAAAAGCTACCTCAAATATGCCTGTTACTGAACACCAACTTAAATCTTTTGTTTCACAAAATAATGGAAAGATAATTATCAAAACGATAATTCAGCTTACTTTTCATAACTTTTAACGATTGAAAGCAATAATTTGGTTGAAAAACTTTTGAAACTTTTGAAGAAAACTCAAGTTTGTTGAACAAACAAATTTTGTTTATCTATCTATGAAAAAAGTTTTCGATATTTGTAGATTTCAGAGATCAATGTTTTTCTTCTTTTTCATATAAAACGTTTATATTTATATTTGAAATGCTTTCCAAAAAAGGATAAAGCAAATCGACGATTTTCTATGTTTTATGGATGATCTCCAATCTGTTCAGAATAAGTGCGATGAAAACATATATTTTTTAATTATCAATCAACAAAAAGCATACGAAGCGTGACACTCATGGACACTCTATTGGTCGTTCGAGCAGATGCTTCAGTTCCTTCCAGTCTATTTTCTGACTTTGAGCGAAATGAGCGGATGAGCCGTTCAAAAGAGCCGCTCATTTAAATGAGCGAACGAAAATGAGCGGCTCACAGAAATGAGCGGTTTTGCCCACCACTATATAGCGACTTGAATTTTCTTTTGAAAAAAAACTTCAAAAAGAATTTTTATTCGCTTAACTTACTTTTTGCATTTTTTTTATTTTCCTTGATTTAAAATTTCGGCCAGAGCCGGAGCAAATGCACTTGAACTTAAATTTTATAGGCCGAAAAAATATTTGATATTTTTTATTTATGAAAAAGACCAAAAAAACAAAACAAAAGTTCAATTTGAAATTAAGTGACCAAAAAGCACTATTTTTGATAGTTACCGGCTCCGTGGCTTAATGGTTGCGGCTTCTGCCTCGAAAGCAGAAGGTTCAGGGATCAAATCCCGGTCGGCTTCCTTGAAATTTGGAATCAGGAATTGAACTTTGAATATGAACAAAAAACCTTTAAGAATCAGGTGGGATTCGAACTCCCACCTTGGGATTGATGGTCTGGGACGCTAACTAGTCGGTCATCATGGAGTTAATGCTCTAGAACTGAACTGATCCGTAGTGGCGAAATAATGTCACAAGGTATAATATATCAAACCATTATATAACTACTAACACCGTCACCAAACACCAAATACATACATACAAAAAGTACTATTTTTGATAGTTTTTTTTCTATTCCATTTTTAGAATTAGTGAAATTAGTGGTGTTCCATTTTAAGATTCAATTTTTTGAAAACAAACTTCACAAGACAATTCCGAGCTTCAGACGATAACGATAGAAGTATTGTTATCGTTAACGAAATAAGATAACTTTATTTGCGATAGGTTATCGGAGATAGCATATTTAAATTGAGTTTTTCAAATGAACTTATTCTAACGAAATCCTCTCCTCTTTTTTTTTTCTTATAATGTAGCAAGTTCAAAACTAGAAGTACTAAAATTTTTATAAAATAACATATTTTTGAAGAAATAGTAAAACAATGCTGTTTTCATACTAATTGTTCTTAGAATTGCCAGCGTGACAAAGGGGGGGAGGTAAATTTTGGCTGATTTTAGCGTGACGTACTTTATGAATGAAGCCTTTGCGCAAAGTGAGGACTAAACCAATCGGTCCCAAACTTTGGGGAGTTGTTTAGGACCCCAAAAGGAACTGAAAAAGTGCTGTGCTGGAAAATCGATTTTGATATTACACCCTAATGAAGCGCTCCACAGGTAAAAAACAGAAACATTTGCTTTGACAATTTTCCCATACAAACGTCATGCGGTTAGAGGAAGGGTTCCCGTGGTCTGAATGAGCTCAAATTTGGTATTTCGACTAGGTATGGGTCCATCTTTGATTCCAGGGGGTCGAAGCCCGAATTTGGGCCACCCTAATACTTATACACTTTACTTTACAGAGTATGCCCAATAGTATCAGAAAAAAGTAAAATAGACATAAAAAATAATTGGAAAAGAAAGAGAGAACAAAAGTGCCTCAAATAAAACTCCAAAATAGAGAGAAAATTTAAAAAAAATATCGATGAAAATTGAGAAGAAGAGGAGTGTTTTATGACATCTTTACTTTAATTCCACAATTTAACTTCCAGGGCCACAAGCTGCACGTGTTTGACATCTCGGCCGACGCCAAGGACGCGCTGAAGGCCAAGGGAGCGACCACCTACGACAACGTGTCCGAGCTGTCCAAGGCGTCGGACTTCGTCGTGACCATGCTGCCCAACAACGACATCGTGGCCAACACGTACGATTCGATCCTGGCGGGTGGCATCAACACCAGCACCTTCTTCATCGACTCGAGCACGATCGACCCGAACGTGGCCAAGGCCGTCCAGCAGAAGGTGAAGGCCGCGGGGCGACCTTTGTCGATGCGCCCGTTTCCGGTGGAGTTCCCGGAGCTAAGAACGCCACGCTGACGTTCATGGTCGGTGGAACCGCTGACGAGTACGAAACGGTGAAGGGAATTTTGGAGGGCATGGGCAAGAAGATCACCCACTGCGGAGGATACGGAATGGGACAGGCCGCCAAGGTGTGCAACAACATGATGCTGGGCATTTCGATGTGCGGACTGGCCGAATGCATGAACCTGGCCATCCGTCTGGGACTGGACCCGAAGGTGTTTGCCGACATCATCAACGCCTCGACCGGACGCAGCTGGGCCTCGGAGATCAACAACCCCGTGCCCGGAGTCATCCCGACTGCCCCGGCTGCCAACTCGTACGCTGGCGGTTTCGCCACCGGACTCATCACCAAGGATTTGGGCATTGCGTCCGCCGTTGCGACCACAACCAACACGCCCATCCCGCTGGGAGCGCTCACCCACCAGATCTACCGGACGCTGATGGCCAAGGGGCTGGCCAACAAAGACTTCTCCGTCGTGTACGATTTTATCAAGAACGATAAGGCCTAAGACGGTGCCAGGAATGTTTCTTTCGCAAATGAATAACGTTATGTCTTCCAGAGATTGCATTTAAACTTTGAACAACTCGTTCCGAGGCGATTCTCCGCGTGGGGAATCCGGAAACGAGCCGCAGGGATTGATTTTTATTCTAGAGTAAATAGAGATGATGATAATAAAGTGACTCGAACTTTAACACTCTGGGTGTCTTTTACTCGTGACCAATTTCCGGTGGTGGAGCCTGGGGTTCGGTATTGACGACGTCCTGTTTGTAGACAAACTCTCTGGCATAGCCACAATCGGCCGGGTCACAGCTCTGCTCGCACGTGTAAACCGCCAGCGTGCCCCAGTCAATGTTTTCGTTTTTCAAACTGTTTAGCAGCTGGGGCATGATCTGAAGGAGGGATAGTTGGTTGATGTGAAACTTTTCTTAGTCTTATAGAATAATTGGGTACTAAAGCCCTATGTCAATTTTTATGTACAACGGTAAAAAACACGATCAAAAACCATTTCTGATCACTTTTTTTTTCATTTTAATGCAATTTTTTTGACAGGACAACATTTTTTTGATGGATCAACTATGGTCCCCTTGGAACAAGCTGTCAAGAGAGTTATCTACGTGCGTGTGTATTGCGTGTACGTACACGAAAAAGATTGAGGTTAAATTTTGTACCGACCAGCAAAACAAATGGCGTGCTAGTGTGCGTGAGAGCGGGTTTAGACAACTCTAGAAGGACCGCGAGGTTAGTTTTTTAAAAAAGATTTAAAAATCCATTTTAAACACTTTGTGGTCGTACAAAAGGTCATTGTACTCAGGAAAATAAGCTTTATCGCTGTAAACAATAATATCAGCCACCTAAGCTTCACTTTAGGACCCAATTAACTAATTAAGAACAAAGTTGTATGTTTGTGTTTGCGTTTGACTATTTTTTTCATTTAAAATAATTTAAAAAAAATAAAATTTCAGATTTCTTAGATTGAATTTTCTATTAAAAATCGGTTTTAAATATTCAAAAATCTATATTTTGGTAAGGGATTTTCTGATCGATTTGGTGGCTTTTCAAATTGAGAAAAATATTTTTAAAGTAATAAATAATTGAACCTTGTTGATTTTTTTTTTATTAATTCTTTTAATTACAAATATTTGGCGAATTTTTAAATAAACCCATAAATGAAAGAAAATTCAAGTACCTAGAATGCACTTCTCGAACACAGATGTGAATGTGTTAATTTTTTAAGGATAATTTTCGTTTTCAAACCATTCAAATCATTCAATTTCTAGTACCTCCCGGTACGAACTAAACTGGCATAAATAACGACATTCCGGTTATGTCAAGTCAAGGCATAAGTACTTTGACTTATTACAGTCGACTCTCTGGCTGTCGATCTTCTCGATATCAATAATTTTCCATCTATCGATGACTTCTTCAGTCCCTTCAATCTGCATACTTCAATTATCTTCATTCCTCAATATTTTCCCTTGCTTGAAGGATCTCTTCCTCGACGGTCCCTTGGATTCTGTTTGTTTTAAAAATCTCTTCCGGTTGTCAATAATTTCACTTTCTCATGGCTTGCATAGACATTTTTCTTGGCGAAACGAAGCTTTGAAGGGTGTTTGACATTAGTTTGTTTTTGTTTGATGGACGTTGCCATGATTCTCTCCCATAGCTGGGTACCAAGAAAAACATATTTTCAATCGAGTCTTCATTTTGCATCGTTCTGTAAACTGATGATTCTCTTCCACGACGGTCCCTTGGATATTGACAACCAGAGAGTCGACTGTATTTTTGTTTTTCAGTATTTTCAAACTTTTTCTTAGATTAAACCAATCACAATGAATTCCAAAAATGTTATTTATATCCAAAAACTCACCTGGAATTCGAACTTCCGAGGTCCTCCACACTGGTCACACGCTGGAATGCTCTCCGGAACTACCGGAGATAACCATAGAGGGGCACCTCTCCGATCGTAGCGTAAAATCTACATCGCCACCAAAAATTAACAAGTAATTTCAAAATACACAACATTTTATTCAACAAATTTACCTGATCTGGATCCGCCTCGATCCGCTTCTTGAACTTGTCAAAGTGCTTGTCCTCGACCTGCCCCGAGTAGTTGTCCAGCTCGCTTTCGGGCAGCTCGCTCAGCTCGCCCGTTTTACCCTCGCTCACCAGCCGCTCGTACTCCTCCATCTGTTTCCGCTCCACTTCCGCCGCGGACAGTTTTGGCTCGGCGTCCTAGCCGGATGAAATCAAAATTATTCAAAGGTGCTTTAAACTTCGTCGATGAAGTCTTACAATCTCCTCCGGTTCGGTGACGATCTCATACTGCGGAAACAGAATGGGAGAATTTCCTGACGGAGGACGCTCCTCACTTCCGCAGCTCGTCTTGTGGCCATTTTTCCAGTCGATTCGCTGGTGGATCACGCCACAGTAGTTGACCTTTTTACAGCGCGAACACTGCTGGGAGCCCCGGCAGCCGCAGACGGCGCACAGAGGGACCGGGGATGGAATTGGGTCGGACTTTTTCGATTCGTCTGGTGGATTAAAGCCGTAGAAGTCGTTCGATCGCGGCAGTTGGCTGCGAAACGCTAGGATGTTTCTGAAATGGGATTTTTAATGTATATTTTGAATTGCTTGTTCAAAAATTTAAGTTAATCTTACTTGCTCTGATTGTGTTCGTAGCAACTGGCCTTCGCGCAGACGAACAAGTAAACCATCCGATGAAAGCAGCTCTCTTTCTCCTCTAGAGGTGCATAAACCTAATGAAAATATGTTTGAATATTATTTTAAGACGCAAATTTAAATAAAAAGTATTATTACATCAAATTAAGTCAAATAAATTGTATTTTAACAAAGCCTAAACGAAAAACCTTATAAAAAATCCATCGAATTGAAATTCAACCTTGTTCACATACAAATTTAACTAAAGTACCAACATCTCATGGCAGGGTTGCCAGCTCTTTAATCCGATCTTTGAACATAAAAAATAGATGCCTAAAATAAAAGGCAGTGTTGCCTGATCTCGCATGCGTTAGTACATCCAATAAAGGTCCAACATTAAAAATGTCAGAGGTCCCGACAAATTTTCCCACATTAAAACCTCTTACCCTAAAATAACAGACCAAATCCCGGCACAACTCACCTGACAGAGAAAAACGCACGGCTCGCCGCACACACCGCAGAGCAGATCCTTCGCGGCGGGCAGGTTCTTCAGCTCGAGCCAGGCCGGCTTGCCGCCCACCTTGCTGCGAAAAAACTTGTTCGCCAGCAGCCACTCCTCGCACGGTTCCAGAAAACCCAGATCCACGGACGATTCCATTTCGGACGCACGTGCTGGGACTGTTTTTGTTTTCATTCAGTGCTGACAGCGCGCTCTTCGTACACGATGAATCGAACAGACGCAACTTTTGGGTGAAACGTCGCGTTTGACAAATGTGTTACTAAACGCACCCGCAAAGTTTGGCTTTGTTGTTTTCGATTTGTTGGTAAATTTGCACAATCTGTCAAAAAAGAGTTTGCATTTTTTGGGCTCTGCAGAAATTTTCGATTTTTCTGTGAAAACCCTAACAAAATTCAGCCGGAATGGCCGCGTTCAACCTGGCCAAGTTTCCGGACGTGTGCCGGGTGTGCATGAAGCCGGAATCGAAGCAGTTGATGCTGCGGCTGGACGGGACAACCCGCCGGAGAGGTGGCGGCGGTGGAGACAGTCTGGAAAAGTTCCTGGACGAAATTACCTTTCGCGTTTCGGAGGTTTGTTGAGTTACATTTTGCGGAAAATGTTCTTGTCCATGATCCACGACGGAGAACTTTAGATACTTGAATAGCACATCTCGAGATGAGAAAGGTTGTTTTATGAGCGTTTCATTTTGCTTTAAAAAATTGGATTTCGATCTAGTTTAAGCCTTCCGTATTTAACTTCGATTTTTAGCTTTATTTTTTCTCTCCTTTAGACATTATTTTAAAATTTGCAAAAAATGGCATTTTGGGCGCCCTGGGGCCTCCTGAGGGGGCGCTATATCTTTTTCATGAAGGCGCAGCACAAATCGGCAACTTGGCAAATTTGCAAAATGCAAAGTTTCTCTTGGGCCCTGCTGAGGGCGCCAAATTGTTTAAGGAGGGCGACATTTTTTTGTAAAGAACTTGTTAGTCGACGACTAACCTACAGCTCAGCCCTGTTTTTTCAACCATTTGGTTAGTTTATTTATCTCCGTTTTCTATCTTAAAGTTACCTTCTTAACCTGAAAAAAAGTTGTAAACTAACGGGCTCTCGTTACAAATAAACAATCAATTACAATTACTTTTATATATCCCTAAGACCACAGATGAAGTTTGTTTTCAAAAAAAAAATATGCTCAGTTCCTCCAATTATGAAACATCAATAAAGAGTCTTTTAATTGGTTGTAACTAGTCACTACCTTTCCTTATCGAGTTATGGAAGCTACGCGGCTACAGCCTTCCGTGGATGCTGTAACCATTTCTCAGATTCCCTCTCCGGAAACGGATTCTCCTTGCAACCATGGAAGCCCTCTATACTACCATCAATAGTTCATTGCTAAAAGGTTTCATAGGGCAGATATTTGAAAGATTTGTCCCCATTGCGAGGCCATGCGATCAACAAAATTATCCAGATTTCAACTCAAGCGCCACTTTATTTGCAGCACAAAATCGGCTGTTTGCCAAAAATGATTTGCACCGGATGCTCCGAGGAGCTTCAACGGTTTGCCACCCTCCGGCGGAGGCTGGTGTTGACTCTGCAGTTCATGGAGGCACTGATTGATCTGAAGAGCGACTCCAACTCGGAACCTCTGTCGAAGCTGTTCAAAAGCAACCAGCGCGAGCTGGATGCACTTTTCAAGGAGCTATCCCTCTGCAACAAGGAGGAAGCTCTGGTGGATGATTTGCTGGAGGAGTTTGCATCGTACGAATTTGCCACGATGCCGCTGGAGTTCACCATCAAGGAGGAGGATCCGGTTGAGATGGATTTTGGCGGCGACGATGACGATGATTTTCGGCAAGCCAACGATAATGGGAGCGACGACAGCTCGTCTGAGGACATCAAACCGGAGATGGTTCTCGTGGCATCCGATCAGGACTCGGACAGCAGTAGTAGCAGTAGCAGCAGCAGCAGCAGCTCCGATGCGCCGCAAAAGAAAAGACCCTACCGTAAAGGCCAAAACTTCAAGAAGAAAACCGAAGCGACCGGGCAGCGGCGAGGCCGGGGTCGCCCTCGTCTCTACAACAACGGGACGTTCCTCGACGAGCCGTGGTCGTGCGACAAGTGCAAATTCACCACCAAGTATCGGAACGCCGTGGAGCGGCACAAAAACGTGCATCTCAAGCGCGAGAATAAGATCTTTCCCTGCACAGACTGCAGGGAAGTGTTCAAAACGTACGATGAGATGCGCAACCACAGCTTGACCCATCCGGAGAACCAGGTTGTCTGCGAAGTGTGTGGGATTGCGCTGAAAAACAGCTACTCGCTGAAGGCGCACATGGAACGGCACGAGGATGGCCGGAAGTACTCTTGCGAATACTGTGACTATACTGCCCAGACGAGCTTGAGTTTGAAGGCTCACATGCAGGCCCACATCCGGGACAACTGGAACAAACGGTGCGAGGTGTGCGGAGTCGTGTTTAGGACGTAAGTTGTCGATTAAAATTTTCATAGTTAAATTAATCAAGAAACATACATTTTTTCAGAACGAGCCGCCTCAAACGCCACATGGAAAGCCACGACAACGAGCGGAAGTACGCCTGCGATCAATGTCCGGCACGGTTCAACACGTCAAACGCACTGCGTAATCACCGAACGCGCGTACATCTGGCCATCCGACACGCGTGCGAGCACTGCGACAAGACGTACGACCAGAAAATCGCTCTGCGTGACCACGTTGAACGAGTTCACCATGTAAGAGCTCTAACTTGAAACTCAAACTTGAACTCCTCACTTAAATCACTCATCTTCTAGATCCAATGCACCTTCATCTGCGACGTGTGCGTGCAAACCTTCGACAGCCAGCAAAAGCTGGACGTGCACCGAACCCGCCACGCCAACCCCAAACCCCTCGAGTGCAGCATCTGTCTTGCACTGCACACAACCCAGGAGGACTTCGATAACCACCAGTGCATCACCTACCAGGAGCACTACTTCTGCTGCGGAAAAGATCTTCGCAACCACCTGCAGTACAACAAGCACATGATGGTCAAGCACAACCTCAAGACGAACGCACGCGTCAAGCCCGTCCCCGGAATCCTGCTCTCGGGAACTCCGCGGCGCCCGGAAGCGACTCGAGCAGTGCCGCAAGTGTGACATCGCCTTTCCGACGCGGGCGCTGAAGCTGCAGCATTTGGCCATCTGCAGCCAGCAGGACGGCGCCGGAAAAGGTACCGCTGCCCGATCCGGTGCCGGTGAATGTTCCTGTGCCACCGGTGCCGGTGATATTGCCGCCGGTAGTGCAAGGGGGGCAGATGCATCAGCAACAGCAGCATATTCAACCGCATCCGGGGATGATGATGGACATGGATGGAAGTGTTGGCGGAGTGAGTACGGCGGGGGGATATTAAAACTTACTTTAAGAAATATTACTCTATGATTAACTGTCGTGTAGTGGAGATTTGCGTGTAAATGTGTTATTTATCCGAACGTTCCACAAATTGTTCTTTTAATTGTAAAATTTTCAACACCGCAAAGTATCACTTACTTTCTACTTTTACTGCTCGGACAACCTTCTCTGATGCAGCTGTCGTCTTTATGGCTCCAGCAGGCCACCAGAGACACTGCAGCGTGCTCACCCTCGTCAGGCAATGCAGCTTGATCGTTTGCGTCGCCGATGACAATCCTGACATCGTGTTTTGGACACTTCCTGAACTCGTGATCAAGAAGCTCGTAGTCATCGGCGTCGCTTCCCATGAGCGGGCGAGTGCGCGTTGATGATGCTCAGGTTGAAGAAACGGCCCTTGATACTCAACCGGCATATTCTGTCGTAGACTGGCCACCAACTAATCACGCGTTTCGCCATTACATAGTGTAGTCACCGTACTTCCGGTAGTCCTTCCCCTTTCAGCTCACCTCAAAGTTGAGAGACTTACAGTTCTACGTCACAAGTTTCCAATCCGTGGATCCCCAAAATCTGGTCGGCGTTTTCCAAAAATTCAACCTTTGTGTCGAAATACGTGTAGGTGGGTCTCGTGGCGCAGGGGTAGCGGCTTCGGCTGCCGATCCCGATGATGCTATGAGACGCGGGTTCGATTCCCACCTTATCCACTGAGCTTCTATCGGATGGTGAAGTAAAACGTCGGTCCCGGTTTCTCCTGTCTCGTCAGAGGCGCTGGAGCAGAAATCCCACGTTAGAGGAAGGCCATGCCCCGGGGGGGCGTAGTGCCAATAGTTTCGTTTCGTTTCGTCGAAATACAGTCCAAAGGTTTTTGTGGGACTTCGGATAATCAAATCATAAAAAAAAAAAAATCAAATTCGAATTCTGCAACCCCATTTTATGCAAATTGGAAAAGACACTGAAACGGAACGCCCGAGCCTCCCAAAAAAGTTGGAACGGTAACTTCAACTTGCTGGTTCTCGGGCATGATTTAACCAATCGGGGCGATTCTTGTTTCCAGTGATTTGTAAGAATGTCTACAAGATCCTAAAATTTTGCAGAACTTGTTTTGAACTAATCTGTAATTTCGCGAATTTAAACAATCCCGTCTACAATCACAACGTGGAGGTAAGAAAATAGGACACTTGCAAGGAACCATAGCTAAACTGGTTTGACCAAAATAATCTGACAGCACTACGGATGTAGTTGGGCTCCTTCCAGGATGTTCCTCGCCTGGGCGTCACCCGAAGAGGTATCATCAGTATCATCCACCATTGGCTTGCTGACTTAAAAGCATTGTAATTTGATGTGAACTGTCACTATCGCAGATTCGCCCTATGGAACTGTTTACTATGGATTTGGTCTCATTAGAAAACCGGAAATGAGGGAAAAGTCATAGCAATAATTTTGACCAAAATAGGAACCAAAAATATAGGTTTTTTTTTTATTTTAGATATTTTTAATACCTAAATAAAATTTAAATCCAAAGATTAAAAAAAAAACTAAAAATTATAAAATAGGAAAAAAATAAAGTTCCAAAATTTTATAAACCTAAGGATTTGATCATTTAAATGTAAATCGTATTCGATGATCCTCGCAAAAATGTCATTAAGAAAAATAAAAAAAAAACTTTTAATAGTGACACAAATTGTAACAACTAAGAATTTAAGAATTTTGCCGATCTTTTTTAAGGTCCAGAATATAAAAATTTAAGAATTAAAGAATCTAAAAATATAAGAATTTTCATAAGAGTTTTCAATTGTCAATTTTTAAAGTTTTAAATTTTCATTTTTAGATTTTTATTGAATTTAGATGTTCCGCATTTTTTTTTTTTGAGCATTAAAAAATCTGAATTTTCAAATTTTGGATTAAACAAGTATAAACATTAAAAAAGTTTTGAATTTTCATATTTGTGTTTTGAATGTTTTTGCAATTCGCAATTTGCAATTTTCAGTGTAAGAACGGGCCTTGACCGATCTTATGCACCAGGTTCCCGACGAACACGCACTGCCCTTACACCTACATCTCACCCTTGATCTGAGTCAGTACGAGCAACACGCTAGAACACGCTTTGAGTGTTCGTGCCAGGCATGCACACCTTCTTTTCCGGTTACGCATTTTAACTCGGCCGGGGGTGGTACATTACGTAGGGTTTGATGAAAGTATAAGCATTTAAACATTTATAGTGTATCTATCAATTTTCATTAATTCAAAAACTGTTTTATTTTTAGTTTGAACTCAAAAACTTATTTTTATTTACTGTACATTGTTTTCTCCTGAAATCTTTCCTAATGTTGAGTCGTGTTAATCTGTTGCTGTCGGGGTGTTTTGTTGCAATTTTTTGGACCTAAGCATGTTCTTCAAAAGTTTACCAAAAGTACAATAGTAATATTTGTGTAAATTCTTTCATCATTCCAAAAATTGAGTAAGGACTCGAACCTCATTTGTTTGAAGAAATAGATTGAAAAAAAAGGGACCGTGAAAGAAATATACTATTTAAAAAAACAAATAGTAAAAGAATGATAGCAATTTATTAAGCAGATAAAGAAATAAACAAAAATTAATAAATAGAGGAAACAAACAAGCTTAGATTGTATTAAGGGTAATTTATAGGGCAGATGAAAAATTATTCAAATAGATATATAAAGAAAAGGCACATGACAAACAAAATTGACATCGCTGCCAAATTAAGGGAAAACAGAACAGCAGCATCAATTGGTAAAATAGAGTGGAAAAGCGTTGAGAACTAAGATAATCAAAAAAGTAAAATCGAAAACAAATGGACGATTATAAACAGAAGGCATGTTAGAGAATCAGTAAAACAAAATAAACAGAATATAGATGGTAGATAAAAATGAAAATAAGAGAATGCGATGTTCAGGTACATCCACAGCAGTTGACTCAACATACTGCGAATCAAAACAATACCGTCTACAATCACAAATTACATCCCTGTACCACACTGGCGCGCCCCTTTCCTCTAGCCGTCTCTACTCTGACCCTCGCTGGTCAAAGGTTTACAAGTCGTTTCCACAGGCCACCAGCAAGGTCACATTTTGTCCGGAACACCAAGCCAACGTGGAGGTAAGAAAATAGGACACTTACAAGGAACCAGAGCTATACTGTCGTGATCAAGAATGATCTAACAGGACTACGGACGTAGTCAGTGACGCTCCTTCCAGGATGTTCCTTGCCTGAGCGTCAACTGAAGAGGTATCATCAGTATCAATCACCCTTGGCCTGCAATGTCATTCAGAAAAAAAAAATAAAATAAAAAACAGAAAAATCGAAAAAAAAAACTTTTAATAGTGACAAAAATTTAAGAAGAATCTACATGCTTTTTGCTTTCCTCGCCTCACTGAGGCAAGGCTATAAAATCACTTGAAAATTGAACTTCTTAAATATACCTTTTAGATATACCTTCACGTATCGAGAAATTAGTGCAACATGGAGTTAAACTTTCTGTCAAGCTGCTGTGAAGTTTACCATGACAGCTGCGAAAGTTTCACTCCATGTTACCGGCTCACATCTCTTTTTAATTTCTCGATACAAATCGACTCAGAATGAAATTCTGAACAAATGTCTGTGGGGATGTGTGTAGACATGATTTTTTTTCCACACGATTTTCTCCGAACTTGCTGAGCCGATTTTGGCCGGGTCAGCCTCATTCGATTCGTTTTGGGGTCCCATAAGACCCTATTAAAATTTATTTTGTTTTGTTAAGTATTTAAAAAGTTATGCTAAGAAAAAGATATTGGTATCTACAAAAAAGGGTGATTTTTTGCATAACCTCAAAAGGCTGGGTCTTTTTGTTTTCGTGCGAGAGTCGCGCCAGATGCGAAACGCCCGGTTGCCACAATGCTTCAAGTGAGAGTCTGCATGTTTTCTGGAAAAGTCTGTATTAGGTATTTATTTTTTCATAAACTTATTTTCATTATTACTTTGTAAATATGAGGAAGGCACCAACCACCTGATGGTGGATTAAGAAACGTTTTTTTTTTTCAACTAATTGTTTTCAATTGTCAATTTTTAAAATTTTTAAATTTCCATTTTTAGATTTTTATTGAATTTTGAATTCCTGAATTTTTCGAGTTTTGAATTTTAGATTTTTTAAATTTAGATGTTCCGGATTTTTTTTTATTTTTGAATATTAAAAAATCTGAATTTTCAAATTTTGGATTAAACAAGTATAAAAGTTTTGAATTTTAAAATTTTTGTTATGAATGTCGGCGCATTATTTTTGAATATTTTGATCTCTTTATTTTCCCCCAAGAATGTTTAATTTTAGAAAAAAAATACTTTCTACGGGTTAAATCGCATCTACAAATATTAAAAATGAGGTTAGAGTAAGAAAAAAAATTATTGAGGAAATCTTCAACAAAAATAATCTCTTCTTGAAGATTATTTCGACTTTCTTATTTAGAAATTACTAGCAAACATTTTTGGAGTTAAATTCAATTTTGTTTCGTCATCAAATTCTAAATTCTTTTTCAAAAATTCCCAAGTTCTAGGTTGGCTTTTCGGCTCATCTTTGAAGGTTATCAGAAAATGAGTGTGATAATAATAAAGAGTCATTTAACCTATTAATTTCAACCAGAAATTTAATCAAACTGAACAATAACAAACCTTCAGCGAACGCTCTTACACCTTAACCTCCCCCGCCACCAGCCAGGCACGTTTCCTGGTGCTGCTTCTTGGCAATCCGCGTCGGGAAGCACGCGTCACAGTTCTGGCAGATCTCGAAGCGCTTCCGCTGGGCCCGCAACGTTCCCAGCAGCACCCCCGGCTGGGGCTTAACGCGCACGTTCACCTTGAGCCCGTGCCGCAGAAACACGTGCCGGTTGTAGGGTTGATGGTCGTGAAAGTCCCGGTCGCAGCAGATGTAGTTGTCCCGGTAGGTTATGCACAGATGGTCGAAATACTGCTCCTGGGTGCCGAACACGAACAGGCAGCGTGCGCACTCGAACATTTTCGGATTTTCGTGGCGCGACTTGTGGATGGATAGTTTTCCTCGCTTTCGAAGCTGGCCACGCAGATGTCGCACAGGAAGCGCATCTGGATCTGAAAGATGGAGAGAAATTGTTTTTTTAGAACGTTGGCTTTTGGGGATTTGTGGGTTGCCTACCCCGTGGACGTGCTCGATGTGGTTCAGCATGTTGTCTCTGGTGTAAAACGGCTTGCTGCAGTGTTCACAGTGGAAGAACGGATTTTTGTGTACTCTCCGGATGTGTTTCATTAGTTGCGATCGCAGTTTGAACTTTTTATCGCACTGCTGGCACGGGAAGTTGAACACGTTGGAGTGGCAAATTTCGTGCGAGTCCCGGGTGCACTTGCGTTTGAATTCCAGCCCACAGGTGCCACATTTGAACATCGTTTCCGCCAGGTGGACACGTTTGATGTGAGACTGCATGTCCAGCTTAAGTTTGAAGACTTGTTGGCAATATTCACAGCTGAAACATGGTGGATTCTTGCTGTGTTGACGAACTTTGTGCATGGTCAGGTAGCCTCGATTGCTACACTGTAGGCCGCATTCGTCGCAGATCCATGTCCGGTGTTGTTTTTCAACGTGCGACGCCAAATACCGACGATCGGTAAATTCTGCGGAACAACCCTCTACCTTGCAGATGTGCTTCTTATTTTCACGCAACAGATGCGTTAGCTGGTGTGAGTGGAAAGTGCCCTTGCGGTGTGTTTTATACGGACACTTTGGACACTGCAGTGGCTCTTTGGACGACGGACCTCCGTAGATTTTAGTTGCCTGTGCCACTTTTGGATCTTCGATGCTCTCAATTGTGAGGGGCTTAGCGAGAATAGTTTCCCAATCGTGCCGCACGTTTTTACGACTCGTTTCCGGCTTCTTCCTTGGCTTCCTCCTGGAAGCCTTTTCGGGAACGGCCATTTCTTCGTCGCTATCGTCTATAAATTCCCAATTAACACCCGGTCCAACCTTCGCGGGCCCCAAGTCCGTCTCGTTCGTTTCAACAGCCTCAACCATATTTCCCCCAGTCAATCCCAGCAGTTCCTCCGGCGAGCACTCCTCGGCATACAAGACGTTCTCCTCTGGGTCATCATCCTCAGCTTCATCCTCCTCAGCAACCTCCACCGGTTCCGCGGCAGTTTCCTCCGTAACATCCACACCGACAAACCCACTCCCGCCCAACACCGCCGGCAGCGAGGCAATCCGATACTGCGGAAACTCTTCAATCAGTTCCTTGGCCCTAGGACGGCCAGTCTGGCACACGCCCAACTCCATCAGCATGGCCCGCATCGAAAGCTTCAGCGTGCGCGAACTCGTGAACAAACTCTTCATCGGTGCCGTGTTAAAGTCTCGCAGCTCGACCAGTGCGTTCATAAACAGATGCACCTGGCGGACCTTGGCGCGGAACCGGGCAAACGTCCGGAGCAGATCCTTGCACGGTGCGCAGATCGAGCGCGGGAACAGATGCCGTTTTTCTTCTTCGACCTGGAACGTGAGCGTGGCCAGGTACTGCTCGTAAGTGGCGCCCCCCTCGAAGACCTCGTCCTCGGTGTCCAGCGAAGTCATCTTGCGGTGCTGTTCCGGCATTAGGCACAGCCGGCACACGAAGGGAAACCTTTCTAGTTTGAAAATGGGCATTTCGCCGGCTATTTCATGGAATTTTCACTTGAAACTGCTGGAACGCGACTACGGACACTTGTGCGAGATCGAAACAAAAACAGTACACGTTGATTTGCAATTACTCACTTTGACAGCAAAGAACTGTTAAATGTGTCGTTTTAAGTTACCGTGCATATAAAAAGTTTTTATCTTTTTATGACTAGGGACCTAGGCTCTCTATTTATGACAGGTAAATATGTAACGTAGAATTACGTTTTTTGTTTTACTTCTGTTCAGTTCTTGATATTTTTTATTTTGGTTTTTTTTAATGTTTAAAATTTACATTTTTTGATTTGTAATTTTTGTGCTCTCACAAATTTAAATTTTGAATTGCCTTTGCCTAATATTGTTTTTTTAAATTTAGGTACTGTTATTTAGATTTCTATTATTTTTTTTTTAATTGAGATATTTAGAGTTTTAGAATTATGGAATTTTATAATTTTCGAATACTTTTTGTTATTCTTCGTCCACTACCTAATCTATACCCTAACTGGTTAAATCGCCCTTGCCATCACGGAACCGTGCGTCAATTTATAGATCCACAATCGAGGGGTGAGACACAAGCTCTAATCAACGATAATTAATCGGTTAGTTGATTAAAATTTACAGTTAGTTGATTAGTATTATTGCTAATCAATTAGCGTATCCCTCCTTTTAACTTTTATCTTGGGCTGACGAACAAACGTCAAAGCATCAAACAAAACAAAAAAATCTTCTCGGCTTGCGAGTGTTTTGCAAACGTATGCAACGCAAGTGGCCTACCTGGTTCCGGAACCGATTAAACCACCTCCAGGACAATCGCCGATTGAAGAGCTTTCCTAGCGTAGATGTTTTCCGAACAACCCATATTTTTAGAGAAGCTGGAACCAGTCAGGTTAGGTGCAAGTGGCTACCGAGAGCAGAGGAGGGAAGCCGATGAGAGCATAGGTCGTTTCCGTCGTAAGAACCGACTGCCAAAAGAGGCCAAGGAAATTCTTTCTCTGAAGTTTCAACTTGCAACAAATCTTCCAACAGTCGAAGCCGTTGCCGCAGTTTAGGGTGGAGAATAGGTTCGCGGTCAAGATCCTACCGGTGCGTAGCCGAATGGAATCGTAACGGCGTCCTTACGGACAGGTTATTCGTGTCGTAATCGGAACAACAAACCACGGCGCAGGTCCCGGAGTTAATCTTAACGTTCACGTTCAACCGGTTTCCCGACTGTCCTCTATCCCAAAACAGCTCGCATCCTGCTGAAGTCTTGCCACAGGGTTCACAGATTTGTGGCATTTGGGATTGAGTAAAATTAAAACTTCATTTAGAAAATTTTCTCATTTTTATTCGAACCTAAAGTTTATTCATTACGGTCGCTTTCAGATTTTTCAAAATACATTTCTATTTGTCGTCGATTAAATCGTCCATCTCGGAGTCATACTTGGTGTCGGTGTCCACAAATACGAGCGGTGCTAGCCCTGGACGTCGGGAGAGGAAAACTAATTCGTCTGTTGGATGTTCGCCGGGAGAATGGGCGAGATTTGGGCTGGCCGTTAATGGTAGCGAGGAGGATTTGCCGGGAGTTGAATTTGAGAGTGGCGAGGGAAACGGATCTTGAGGGAGCAACGAAGCGCTGTTTTCCAGGTTCAGAAGATGAAGTTATAGTGGCAAGGTTGTAGGTTTGCTGGTGGAAGTGACCGGGCAGCTGGTTTATAGGTTGCGGAACTGAGCTTCGGAATGTGGGCGTTCCCAGCCATGATGTTAACTGGTTTGGCCGCGTCAGTAGCTTTTTTTAACAGCCTAGGCTGTTTTCTCCCGACTTTCTTCACACGGATTGTACCGATCTGGATTGACCAGCTTGCGAATATTTCCGGCCGTTTCCTCTCTTGTGCTATAGTTTCCACTCCGGTCCCGTTTTTCTTTCTGGTTCTTGGTACATTTTCCTCCTTCTCCAGCTCTCGGCGTGCCTCTTCTCCTTTTAAGCTCTTCTAGCATTGCGTTGGGCCACGCTCAGCAGCTTGCCGTAATCCATGCTACGGCGGAGCCTGTAACCTGCCTGCACCGGATGGAACCGCACTCGGGCATAGATTTTACAGATAATTGGGCGAAATAAATGATTTTTTTCTGATGCAGTTCTGTTTCCTCCGTCTTATGCAAAACACGTTTTCAAACTGTCAAAATGGCTCGTCTCCAGATGTCAAGGTTATTTGATGTGGGATAGGAACGAGATATCAGATCAGCGATAATCAATTAGCTAATTGACTAAAATCAGCTCTAATTAACTAGTGTAAAAATAGTCGATTAACTGTGTCCTGCCCCTCGTCCACGATCTATAGATAGATATTACAATTCTGGAGTTTTTTTGTTTTTTTAAAGGTCCAGTAAACCAAAGTTTCAGTTTTTGCTTTTTGGGTGTTTTTGAAACCGCCTTGAGTCAGGGGTATGTATTGGACCTTTCCAAAAAAAAAATCCAGAATTATTCATTGTCTTGATTGATGATGATGTTGAAAGAGTCTTCCTTCCTTTCTTCACGCGTTGTGGTGTGGTTGTGCGGGTTCCGGGCAGCAATCTAATTGTATAAGAACAATGTTTGGATCATTCTGGCACCCATACAGCGTGGTACAGTCCGGTGCTCCATTGATGAGCAATAAAAAAATGGTTCTCACAATGTTGACGGCTTTTGTAACGTTTATTTTTACATTTTTTTTTTTTTAACAAACTCGATTAAAAAATCCACGGTCTCAACTTTTATTTTCTCCTCCAAGACACTTTTCCTGGTGCTGCTTTTTCTGTGTTCTCGTCGACAGGATGATGCCACACTTGAGGCAGCTCAAGATTCGTTTCTACAAGAAAATAAAATTATCAGCATCAGAACACCTTTATCGAAACATTGCCATTTTCCTACCCTTTTGGCGCGTATTTGCCCGAGCAAAAGGCTCAAATCTGGCTTAACCCGGGCGTTTACCTTGACGCCGTGCTTGTTGAACATGTGCCTGTTGTACTGCACAAAATGAAACAGATCTCGACCACAGCAAACGTAATCTTCTCTGTATGTGATGCACATATGGTCTGCTAACGGTTCCGGGGCGGAAACGCCGTCAAACATTGGCCACACTCGAGCTTTTGGGGTTATCGTGACGGGCTCGGTGGGCCGCCAGCTTCTCCTGGCTCTCGAAATTTGCCACGCAAATCTCACAGACGAAGCGCATCTGAATCTGAAACATAATTAGTCCGCATTAAAAAAGCGACAGTTGGAAAAATCTGACAAATCAAACCTCGTGTACGCTCTCGATGTGGTCCAACCACAAGCTCTTGGTGTGGAACATCCTGAGGCAGTGTTCACACTTGAACGATGCTTCCTTGTGCGCTCGGTGAACGTGGTTGTGCAGCAAGGGGTAAATTTTGAACTTTTTATCGCACTGCTGGCACGGAAAGTTGTACACGTCGCTGTGCGTAGCTAGGTGGTACTTGAGGGCAACTTTCCGGCGAAATTCCATCCCACATGTGTCACATTTGAAAAGATTCTCCAAAAGGTGCACATTTTTGACGTGAGTGTGCAGGTCGTTCTTAACCTTGAACGTTTTCTCGCAGTACCCGCACGGGTGCCGGTCGTTGCCGTGAGACCGTCGCATGTGGTCTTGCAATCTACTGGTGGATCCACACTGTTGACCACAGGTCTCGCAGACACACGTTACATGATTTGCCTCCATGTGTACGCGTAAACCCGCTCTAGTTGTGAACTGTTCAGAACAACCTTGCTCCTTGCACGGAAAAGTCCGATTTTCACGCCTAAGATGCGTCAGCTGATGCGAGTGGTAGTGCGTCGTGTTGATTGTTTTGTACGGGCATTTTGGACACTGCAGCGGCTCTTCCGCCTTTGGTGCCAAATCTCTTTCTTCCGGTTCGAGGCTGTTGAGCAACTCCAGATTGATACGTTTCCTTTTATTCGCAACCGTGATCGGGTTTGCTTTAAACTTAGGCTTTTTCTTGGTTGGTTTCTTAGCTTTATTATCTACAGCATCTAAGAGTTCCGTTTGGTCAATTGCATCCTCTTTCTGCGTAACATCTACCTTGATGCTTCCTCAGCTACAACTTCCCATGTCACCTCCTCAACCACCTCCTCGAGTAAGCATTCTTCAGCGAATGCATTGTTCGCTTCGCGTTTGTCCGACTCCGCGACACCTTCCGGCTCTATTTCTATTTCCATTTTGATTTCCTCGTCCAGATGGTAGTCTCTCGAAGCCGCCGGAAGTTGGGCGACTTGAAACTGCGGAAATTCGTCAATCAGATCCTCCGCTTGGAAGTCAGCGTTGGCACATAAGTTCAGCTGTTTGAGCATCGTCTGGACGGAGCCTGGTTTCGAATTGAAGAGATCCTTGATAGGGGCCGTGTTGAAATTCCGCAGCTCCACCAGAGCGTCCATAAACAGGTGAACGTTGCGAATTTTAGCGTGAAAACGGGCAATTGTTCGGAGCAGGTCCTTGCACTGGGGGCAGATCGAGCGCGGAAAGAGTTGGCGCCTTTCCTGGGGTTTGCGAAGTTTATAGCATAAAATTTATTTTTAAATTATCCGGAGTAAAATTTTGACAAGGACGTCGGATAATGGAGTACGAACTGTTTGGAAATATTTTAAATCCCTAGATTTTATATTTATGATAATTTTTATTATTATTTCAATTTTAACTTTTTTGGAAACGTAATTTCATTATTTTTTTCTTATTTCAGCGTAAATAAAATTTGCAAATTTTAAATTTTTTGTACATGGCATTTTCTGTTCGCGCATTTCGTCGGATGAGAAAGAAAATGTTGGCCCCACTCTAACCAAGAAGTTGTTAGGTCGTTTGCTCAGTCCAGGTATAGGAGTCGTCTCCCTAGAAAATAAACCTTCCTCGATTGAGTCGCTGGTCGGCAATTGGTCTCACAATCCAAAGGTCGTCAGTTCAAATCTCGGGATGGATGAGAGCTTAGGTGTAAGAGGGGTGTTGGATTGCCGCCTCACCGTTTGAAGCCTTCGGACACCTAGTTTCGAGGAAATTTGCAATAAAGAACGCCAAGATTGTCGGTTTTGAGCGAACAATTTGATTTTTAAAATAAAATAACGCTCCCAAAAATTTAAAATTAATTGTCAAACGTAGTCCTACGTCAAGACTAATTATCATATATTATAAATCGTGTTATTATTTATTAGCATTTAATATTAAAACTTCAACCATTTAAAATATTGGAAATAAGGAATTCAAAAGTTTTTTACCCAAACTACTCACCTCCTCTATCGGGAACGTGATTTTGGCCAGAAACTCCTCGAAGGTGGCACTCCCCTTGAAGCATTCATCCTTAGTGTCCAGCGACGTCATCTTCCGGATCTGTTCCGGCTTTAGGCACATCCGGCACACGTAAGGATACCTGTCCAGCCGAAAAATTGGCATTTCGCTGGTTATTTCATGGATTTTTTACTTGAAACGCGACAACAAAATTAAATTATTTGTGTACAATTTAAATCAAAGCACAAACAGTAAACGTTAAATTAAGATTTCGACATTTGTGAGCGTATCAACAAATGACTCGTTCTGATTGACAGTGTACAAAAAGTCTGCAAAAACTAGATGACGTTGGCTTACGTCTTTATTTTTCTTTATTGTTAAAGTTTGTGAAAATAAAGTTAAAAGAAAAGAGCACACTCAATTTTGTGTTTCTACTCCAATGCATGTTTCCTGGTGCTTCGTCTTTGTGTTCTTGTGGGAAGGATGATCTTACACTTTGGGCAGCTTAGAACTCGTTTCTGTAATTGATAACGACTATGTAATAGAAGCACGTTTTTCAACGGTTTCATTTCTCACCCTTTTGGTGCGTATATGCCCCAGCAAAAGGTCCGGATTCGGCTTAACGCGCACGTTCATCTTGACGCCATGCTCGATGATCATGTGCCTGTTGTACTGCACATGATGCCGCAAATCTTTTCCGCAGCAAACGTAATCGTCCCTGTACGTGATGCACACATGATGTGACAATTGTTCCTGCGCGTGAAACACAATCAAACAACGGCCACACTCGAGATTTTTGGGACTATCGTGGCGAGCTTTGTGGGTCGCCAGATCGTCCTGGCTGTAAAACGAAGCCACACAAACATCACAGAAGAAGCGCATCCGAATCTGAAACGCAATAATCCGTGTAAAATTTGTTCAAGAGTGATTTGGAGAAATCAAACCTTGTGCACGTTCTCGATGTGGTCCAGCAGCTTAAATTTAAAGTGGAACATCTGGAAGCAATGTTCGCACTCCTGCGTTGCTTCCTTGTGGACTGATTGTATATGCTTGTGCAGTAGGATCTTAACCTTAAACTTTTTGTCGCACTGCTGGCACGGAAAGTTGTAAACGTCACTGTGTCTCGCTTGATGATTTCTAAGTGCCGTTTTTGAACGATATTCCGTCCCGCATGTTTCACATTTGAACACGATTTCTCCAAGGTGAACAGCCTTGACGTGTTCCTGTAGGTCTTGCTTCACTTTGAAGATTTTCTGGCAGTACTGCACTTGAGTCGGTCGTTGCCATGAAAACGTACCAAGTGATCCTTCAGCTGGCCGTTAGAAGAAGACTGGTAACCGCAAATCTCACAAACACAAGCGGTATGCTTAGCCTCCACCATGTGCTTTTGTAAAGCCACTCGGGATGGGTACTGCTCCGTACAGCCAGGTGCGTGGCACGGGTAACTCCGACTTTCCCGTTTCAGATGGGTCCGTTGGTGCGAATTGTAATGCGTCTTTCGGGTTGTGGTGTACGGGCACTTTGGACACTGCAGTGGCTCTTTCGGAGTCTTGGTTTTGTATTTTCCTCTTTTCTTAGTTTGTTTTTGTGATAGGTGGTCTTGTACTAGTCGGATTATCGTCGTAAAATGAATACTAACTCGGAGTAGATTTAAGCACATTGTTTATTTACGCACGTCGAGTGCCGAGAGCGAGACGGCCCAGTGGGCTTGCATGTTTATGAATTGGCATGAGAATCAGCACATTACCACATCTCCCTTTTTATGGAAATGCTTATCTTCTTCACATCACAAAATCATTAAATTTGGTCGGGCAACGGCGGGTGCGCTTTCCTTTCGGAGGGGACTTCTCCTGAATTTCGATTTGATCGAATCCTCTGAAGTCTTCTCCGTCCGTGTCGGAATCCGCGAACTGTTCTCCGAGGTCTGCTGGCGGATCAACCACTCGCTTGAGATGAGCCACGTTCCGTTCGTAGGTTTTCCCGTTCTCCTGGTCCGACACGGTGACTCGACCACCTGAGCGATCTACTACGGTGAACTTCGTCGGATTGAACGTTGTCGTGAGTTTGTTGCCTGTAATAAGATCGATATTAGATTTGTTTTTTTAATGTATGATACCGTAACTTGAATAACCCAATACAGAGTACTTTTACCTGGTAGTAAGTTTTTCACAAGAACTGTATCACCTGGTTGAATTTGGACCTCTTTGGCACCTCGTCTGCTATCCTCTCTCTCCTTTTGCTTTTGCTTCAGAATGTAATCGCGATCAGAATAATCAGTGTTCACAGGAGCCGTTTCGATGTCACCCACTGATGGCATCTTGGATCTAATCGTTCTCCCGAACATCAGCTCAGAAGGAGTCTTACCCGTTGTTGTGTGTGGTGTCGTATAATACATAACAAGATAATCATGTAGATCCTTCTTCCAATCACGATGAAGAGCATGACTGATCTGTAATCTTTTCAACAGCGATCGGTTCTGTCTCTCCACGAGCCCGTTTTCTTGCGGCCAGTATGGTGTACTGTGATTGAGGGTGATGCCGTGGGTGTCGCAGTAGTCATCGAAGTCCTTGCTCACGAACTGTCTGGCGTTATCCAGGGTGATCGTTCTGGGATACCCGAGACGTGTGAAAATTTTGTCCAATCGGTTCACAGTCTCTTTAGCCGTTATCTTGATCATCACTTCAACCTCTTTGTATCTACTAAAGTAATCTATTATCACTAACAGATACTCGTTCGACGGAAGTGGACCCATGAAATCAATCGCCACGTCGACCCAAGGTTGGGTTGGCATCGGACGGCGAACCATCGGGGCAGGCTTTCCGGGTAATCCGACCAGCCTGCAGCCTTCGCACGCTTTAGTCCATGCCTTTGCCTCGCGATCCATGGATGGCCACCAGACCCGATCTCTCAAACGACTAACCATCAGTGACTCGCCCGGATGTCCTTCGTGAGCCAGGCTGAGAATCCTGTTCCTCAGCGTATGCGGAACGACCAGCATGTGTCCTCTTATCAGCAGATCACCAATCAATCCGAGTTCGTTGCGAAAATCTCAAATTCCTTCACCTCTGGATTACCCCACTTTCCATCCCGCAAGCACTGTGCAGCTAACTGCAGTTGACGATCTTCCCGCGACGCACGTTCTACCTCCTCTACATCTACCGCAGCTGACTCCTTGATCGCTAGGATCAAAAACTTGTTCTCCTTCTCAAAATCCTCGCCTGATGTCTCGTCCTGCACCAACCTCGAAAGCGAATCTGCAATGTTGTTCTGACCTCTCTTGTACTCCACCCTGTACTTGAATGATTGCAAACGTAACACCCAGCGCTCAATCCGGGCGCACGGCTTCGATGTCGGTGAGAATATGGACTCCAGCGGTTTGTGGTCAGTTTCCAGCTCGAATGTTCTTCCTATCAGATACACATCGAAACGTTCCACCGCCCATACCAGAGCGAGAGCCTCTTTCTCTGTCTGGCAGTAACGTTTCTCTGTGTCCGACAGACTTTTACTCGCATAGCTGATGATACGGGGGTTGATGTTGTGAAGGTCTTCGAACTGAACCAAAACTGCCCCGAGGGCCACAGGCGAAGCGTCTGCAATAATCCGTGTGCGCAGCGTATTATCGAAGAATTGCAGCGTTCGGATATCGCTTATCATTTCCTTTAGCTTCTGAAACGATCCTGTGTGTTGGGCTGTCCAGGTAAATCGTTTGTCTCCACGAAGCAGCTCACGAAGTGGAGCAGTGATTGTTGCGAGATTGGGCAGGAACCGCCCCACATAGGTAACTAGACCCAAAAAACTGCGGACTTCTTCGACGGATCTTGGTTCCCGGAACTTCTCAAGCGCTTCTGTCTTACCGACCGTCGGCCTTATTCCGTTGACAGAGATTATATGACCCAGGAACTCCAGCTCTTGCACCTTGAACAAACACTTCTCGTGATTGAGGAGAACGTCTCTCTCCTTCAGTACCTTCATCACCTCACTCAGCGCTTGGTCATGTTCCTCTTCGGTTGCTCCAAAACGATGATGTCGTCTATGTAGTTCACCGTGTTGTTGCAACCGACCAGAATTTGTTCCAGATGCTTGGAACATCTCCGGTGCGCAACTTATGCCGAACATCAAACGCGTGAATCTGAACAAACCCTTATGCGTGATGAAGGTGGTTATGTTACGACTCTGCTCCGCCAGCTCCATTTGGTAATACGACTCCCGAATGTCCAACCGGCTGAAAAATTTCGCCTCTTTCAGGCGTGGCAAGAAATCCTCGATAGTGGGCATCATGTGGTGCTCTCGTTTGATAGCCTCATTCGCCCTGCGCATATCTACGCAAAGCCGCAAGTCACCATTGTCTTTAACAATAGTAACCAATGGCGACACCCAATCACTCGCACCTGGTGTCCGTAATAAAACAATCAATGTACAACCCTAGCAAAACAATCCTTCGCCCTTTCTTACCTTTTACTGGCTCGATTATTTCCGATGCAAGCAGTTGATCCAATTTCTCTTCGACCCGAGTCAATAGCGCGATAGGAGGTCGTCGAACGTTCTGAACCACAGGCGTGACACTTTCATCAACCGGGACAATCAGCTTTATGTCCTTCATCTTGGGAAACGGTCTGCGTTCCTGAACTTCACCAGCGTTGACACTACTCGCCGATCTTCAAAACTCCCAGTTTCTTCGCCGTCGTTCTGCCCAACAACGGTTGCGTTCCACCTTCAACCACATAGAACGTATCGCTTCCTTCAATCCGGTCGGCTGCTCCATCTATTGCAATATCCGCTTCGAAAACGCAAACGATCTTCAGAGGAGCTGATTCCCGTCCGTACGCTCGGAAAATCTGATCACAATCGGTTCGGAAGTTTGTTGTCACCGCTCCTTGTACTCGCAGGTGCTCCCAGGCTCGATCATCCAGAATATTCTTAGCACTTCCGGAATCGATGAGCATCTGGATAAGAACACCTCCAACTTTAACCCAAATAAACTCATCTCCATCGCTGATGTTGTAGACGAAGCTTGTATTTTCGTCAGGGTCACTCGTGTTGTCTTCCACCTGCGCAATGCGTTCGTGTCTCGGATTGTACTTCGGCTTTTTGTTATCCCAGTGATTCTGAGAACCGCCCGGCCGCTTGGCGGGAACCACGTTCTGTGATTGCGGATGTGTTGGTCGCCGGCCGAACTCAGTTTTGCACCGTTTCGAAAATGACCATACCTCTTGCACCTGGTGCACTGAACGGATCGTGCCGGACACCTCGGATCATTTCCATAATGATCTTTATGGCCACACCGGTAACATTCACCCGTGGTGGGTGGTCCTCTTGAGGAGCTCTGGACGTTGAAAAGTTCACTCTTCTGACCGCCACCGCCTCCGTGCTCGCTGTATGCAGGAGTTGATCCCGATTTGCCTTCCATCAGCATCGACTGTTTTTTCACAGATTCGTACGAACTGACCACTCGAGTAACATCGTCCAGCGTGAGTTTTTCCTTCTGCAGCAATTGTTGTTTCAGTTCGACCGGAGCGTACAGGATCACTTTGTCAATAACAGCGATTGAACGGCTTTCTTCCAACGTGGTGCCGAAATTACACTTCTGAGCTACTTCTAGCGTCCGCCACAGAAACTTCTCCATGGTTTCCTCATCTTGAGGTTTCAGGTTCCAGAAAGTGTTCCGCTCAAACGCCTCGTGCTGCTTCGGCGAGAAGTATTCATCAAGCTTCTCGATGGCCACTTTGAACGGGTCAATATTCTTGGCTTTATCCTCCTCCACATCAGCCCCCGGAAGCGAAGCGAAAACTTCCTGGACATCTGGTCCAGCTTTTGCCAGAAACACATTCTTGAGCCGGGTCGCATTTTTCTCTTCATTTGCCGCCGCGATGTACTGGAAATTCCGCTTATATTTCACCCACTCATCTCTGATAATACTGTTCGGAATCGATCTGAATTTGAATTGTGGAATCTCCCACTTTTCCATTTTGTTCAAAGGACTAAAATAAGTAACAACGACTATTATTTCTTATTCTTTTTCACTGTGTTTACATTTGCTCACCTCAGTTTCTGTTGTATATTTCAATCCATTCGTACTCTCCTCGGTTCGGTTTTCCAACTTCGCGGCTTCCTATCTTGATTTCGGTTTTTTTTTTCAACCTGACGGCTTCCTGCCTCGGTTACGGTTTCTCCAACCTAACGGCTTCCTGCCTTAATTTCGGTTTTTCCAACCTGACGGCTTCCTGCCTCCACCGTGCAAAGCACCGGTTACTACTGTGAAGTAGTATGTAAACAATACAATCTTATTAGATTTATGCAAAAGTCCAGTTGGAAATAAAATTCCAGTTAAAAAGGAAAACAAAAAAAATGGCCGCCTCGTGGCTTTCGGTGATCGCATCAGCCGAAATTTGATTTTTCAACAAAACATCAAATATTTTGTCGATTTCCATAAACTCTTACCTGTAAACTGAAGAAAACTATCCCTTCGTCGCCAAATGTGATAGGTGGTCTTGTACTAGTCGGATTATCGTCGTAAAATGAATACTAACTCGGAGTAGATTTAAGCACATTGTTTATTTACGCACGTCGAGTGCCGAGAGCGAGACGGCCCAGTGGGCTTGCATGTTTATGAATTGGCATGAGAATCAGCACATTACCACAGTTTTACTTCAGGGTCATATGTTTCGCCGGTTGGTTCTAGAAGTTCACATCGTACTTCTTGATTTGTTTCATCGACAATTTCGATCTTCGGCTCGACCAGCTCTTCGAGTGGGCACTGCTCGGTAAATAAAGCGTCCGATTCGAGTTTTTCCGGCTCCACTTCTATTTTCACTTCAAATTCTTCGTTAAAAGAAGTATCTTTCAAAGTAGCCGGAAGCTGAGCAATTTGAAACTGTGGAAATTCTTCAATCAGATCCTCCGCTTGGCAGTCTGCCTTGCTGCACAGATCCAGCTCCGTGAGCATCGACCGTACGGTGTCTGGTTGCGTTTGGAAAAGATTCTTAATCGGTGCCGTGTTAAGGTCACGCAGCTCAGCTAGTGCGTTCATAAACAGGTGCACATTGTGGGTTTTGGCGCGAAATCGTGCAAAGTTTTGGAGCGAGTCCTTGCACTGAGGGCATATTGAGCGCGGAAACAGATGGCGCCTTTCCTGTGATTGATGATAACAATTGTTGTATAAGACAAGCACATCAACAAAATTACCAAAAGATTAATACGGGAAATACGTCTCAAATTGATATTTGGAGGCCGTTAAGCGATTGCCGAGACTGAACGTCAAGAAAATCATGGAAATCCAATTCATAAATGAAATTTACATATTTGAAAACAAACACATATTTTTGATAAACTTTTCTTTATCATAAATATTTTGAAACATAAAAAAAAACGTCCATGCTAACTAGGGGACAGCATCTAATTAAATCGTGCCTCTAATGTTGCCATATCAGGACTTAGACGTTCGATTACAGCTCCATTAAAAGCGTTTTTAACTGAAATCAAGTGATTAATAGCTCAATAGGAAGTGAGCAAGCAAGTTTCTATAAATACTTTTGCAAAATAAGTTGTTTAAATAGTGAAAATCAGCAAATTGATGGAGTTAGGTGCGCGTGCTTAACCTGCCGAACATACGAGAATTTCCCTATTTTGAAATTATTCAACGTAGTCCTACGTCTTTTAACTGCTCACCTCCGCAACCTCGAACGTGATCGTGGTCAAAAACTCCTCGAAGGTGGCACATCCTCGAAGCCTTCGTCCTCGGTGTCCAGCGGTGTCATTTTCAGGGTCTGTTCCGGCTTCAGACACATCCGGCACACGAAGGGATAACTTTCCAGCTTGAAAACGGGCATTTCACTGACAATTTCATGCAATTTTCACATGAAAATTACAGAACGATTCGACAGTTTGCGAGTGTATCCGAAACCAAAACAATACACGTTGATTTGAGATTGACAACTTGTTTCGACAAAACACATTAAATGAGTCGTTTTGATTGACCGTACATAGTTAGGACCAGTTTGACAGTTCAGACAGATTGACGTAGGAATACGTTTTTCAATTTTTGTATTCATGATTTTAAAAATCCAAGAATCTCGAGAATGTAAGTATTATTATTTTTTTAATTCAAGTTTTACACCCCGACAATACGCAAAAAAAAGAAAATTTCTCAAAGTTCAATGTTCAAGATCCCATCATGCCTCAAGCAAATGAGCTCAATCGAATCGAAGCGAGCTTCTTAGGTTATGGAACTGTGATATTTCGATTGATGCAGTTTTACAGCATATTCATTGTTTTTTTTTTTTTTATTTCGTAACAGAACTCATAAATCAAGTCGTCATTCAAACTTAAACCTGAATGTCACCAGCAAGACACGTTTCCTGGTGCTGCTTTTTCATCGTCCTCGACGGAAAGATGGCCTTACACTTGTTGCAACTCTCGACCCGTTTCTGCAATAAACACGAACGAAAAATAAGGTGACTTTTAAAAGCATAAATGCGCTGATCTTACCCTTTTTGCGCGTATTTGGCCCAGCAAAACGTTCGGCTCCGGCTTAACGCGGGCGTTTATCTTGACGCCATGCTTGACGAGCATGTGTTTGTTGTAGTGCAAATGCTGCCGCCAATCTCGCTCGCAGCAAACGTAATCCTCCCTGTTGGATGTCATGTATTAAAAATTTGAAGTTCAATTCAGAAATTAGAGAGCTACCTGTACGTGATGCACAAATGATCCACCATATTTTCTTTCGAGGGAAATACAATCAAGCAAAGACAGCACTCGAGGTCTTTGGGATGATCGTGACGAGCTTTGTGGGTCGCGAGCTCTTCCTGGCTATCGAACGTTGCAACACAAACGTCGCAAACAAAGCGCATCTGGACCTGGAAAGAATTTGCGCTATGAAATAAAGACTGTCGTTGAACAAAAAACTGACTTTTCAAACCCCGTGTCTGCTCTCGATGTGATCCAGCAGCATCCATCTAGTGTAGAACATCTTGGAACAGTGTTCGCACTCGAGCGTTGCTTCCTGGTGAACCCTGATGATGTGCTTATTCAGTAAGTTTTTCACCTTAAACTTTTTATCGCACTGCTGGCACGGAAAGTTGTACACGTCGCTGTGGGTAGCTTCGTGTACTGTAAGGGTACTTTTTCGCCGAAATTCCATCCCACACGTTTCACACTTGAAAACCCTTTCCGAGAGATGCACATTTACTATGTGGTTCCGCAAGTCTAGTTTCAGTTTGAATGTTTTCTGGCAGTACTCGCAGTTCAGGGTTTCTTTGTTGTGATAACGTTTGTTGTGTTCTTTTAATCTGGAGCCAGTTGAACACTGGAACCCACAAGTCTCGCAGATATAAGTAAATCCGCTGTGTTTCCCTTCCACGTGCATTTGTAAAAGCCGCAGGTTCGCGCACTTTTCGTACAGCCAGGTTCCTTGCAGGCATAACTGATATTTTCCCGCTTCAGATGCGTCAACTGATGTGAATGAAAATTTGACCGGTACATGGTTTTGAACGGGCACTTGGGGCACTGCAGCGGCTCTTTCACCTTCTTGGTGCCGTACTTTCTGTTTGCCAGCGCCTCACTCAAATCTCCCAGCTTGTCGAGCGTTAGCTCCTCTTCTGGTTCGCTGTCGTTTAGGAATTCATATTTTGCTCGCTTCTTTTTGCCGCTGTTGACGCAGCTTTTTCTTGGTTGGGATCTTTACTTCTTCATCGCTATCGTCTAGGCACTCCCATCGAAACTCGTCATCAACTGTAGATTCCTGCTCCGGAACACGCTCCTCGGACAACTCAACTTGACAAACAATTTCATTGACCAACCCGGCCAACTCTTCGGGCGGACATTCCTCAGCAAAAAAAGTTTCCTCTTCAGGTTCTTCGAATTCTTTTATTTCTTCGCAGCATTGCAGATCGACTTCTTTTTCTTTAACCTCGGCAACCTCGTCAACACCGTTCTGTTCCATCGTGGCCGGAAGTTTAGCAATTTGAAACAGTGGAAATTCATCAATCAAATCCTTCGCCTGGCAGTCATCCTTGTGGCACAAATCCAGCTCCGCGAGCATCGTCCGAACCGATTCCGGTTTCGTGTGGAAAAGTTCCTGCATCGGTACCGTGTTGAGGTCCCGCAGCTCGACCAGAGCGTTCATAAACAGGTGCACGTGGCGCACTTTGGTGTGAAAGCGGCCAAACATTTGGAGTAGGTCTTTGCACTGGGGGCAAATTGACCGCGGAAACAAATGGCGCTTTTCCTGGGTGAATTAATAAAATGATTAACTCTCTAACGCCTGGAATAATTTAGGTAATGCTTAACTTTGACCCGTTGAAAAAAGATATTTTTTAAGTTGTGCAACAGAGCACACCCAGGGAGATGAGAAACTTACGTTTAAACTTAAAAACTTGTTTTGTGAATATGTTAGAAACCTTATGTTCTGCACTTGAAGACAATTTTTTCTTAAAAATAAAATTATAATTGAACTATCTTTTAAAAATAATGTTATGCGTGGTTGTAAAGCTAGTACTTAATTAATGTGGATGAAATATGATCAGAAGTTAGTTTATATGTTTCCTCAAGGCTCTGAAAGGCATCATTCCCGATCGGCCATTTGGCGGCCATTCAAATCTTGATTCAGAATGTTTCAATCAAAAAATGGTTTTCTTTGTGTTGTTTGTAGAAGCATTTTACATATAGTGATTATTTTTTCATTTCAATTTACTTTTTCTGGACCGTGAATTCAGAACCATCATTGAAGTCATTGCCCCATGACCTTAATATTAGAGAGATCCTAAATAGGGAGACTGGTCTAAACTTGCTAAATCGATCTGGCAACGTATGTTTTGAGCCTGGCAACACTGATAAAACGCAAAGGCAAACGCTCGTTTGGATACGTCAAACTCGTGTCTGTTTGGGTACGTCAAATTCACTTCGACCAGTACCCCTATTTAGGATCTCTGCATAATATATGCAAAAAAAAAAGCAATTGGGTCCTAAAATGAAGCTTAGATTGCTGATATTTTTGTTTACAGCGATAAAGCTTATTTTTTTGAGTACAATGACCCTTTGTACGACCACAAAGAGTTAAAAATGGATTTTTAAATCAATTTTGAAAAATTAACCTCGCGGTCCTTCTTGACAGAAAAGCTCCTACTTGACAGCTCGTTCCAAGGGGACCATAGTTGATCCATCGAAAAAATGTTGTCTTGTCAAATTTTTTTTTGAGTTAAAATGAAAAAAAAAGATCAGAAATGGTTTTTAATCGTGTTTTTTTACCGTTGTACATAAAAATTGACACAGGGCTTTAGTACCCAATTGAAAATATTGTCAGATCTTAGAGAAATTAAATCCCGAAGTCTTGGTGCTCTGGTAGCCTTAAGCGTTAGAGGGTTAAAACAACTTTATATTTTTTTCTGGTCTAAAATCGAGAAAACTAATAATAAATAATTCTTTCACATTTTTATAATCGTTGCTACTAAAAAGGTTTTACGAAACGTAGTCCTACGTCAACATAAAACAAACGTCAGAATGTTTATCAAAAATGCAAAAATAACGAGAATTAACTAGATTTTTTTCACGTTAGTCAAAGATTTTGTTAGGAACGAGCAGGAAAAACTGTTTGTTTACTATATAGCTTATAAGCTCTTGGCTCATTGTTTTGCTAGAACTCACCTCTTCAACCTGGAACGACATCGTTGCCAGAAACTCCTCGAAGGTGGCACATCCCTCGAAGCTTTCATCCTCGGTGTCCAGCGACGTCATCTTGCGGTGCTGTTCCGGCTTTAGACACATCCGGCACACGTAGGGGTACCTTTCCAGCCTGAAGACGGTCATTTCGCGAGCAACTTCATGGAATTTTCACTTAAAACTGCGGGAACGCGGTGACAGCAACTTGCGAGTACCGAAATCAAAACATAAACAGTGCACGTCGATTTGAGATTGGTCACATTGTCAGCATGGTAACATTAAATGAGTCGTTTCGATTGACCGTACACAGTTTAACGTAGGGCTACGTTTTTGAATATCTTTTTTGCTGAGTGTTTTAGTACAATAGTACAATAAAGCATTCTTTGACTATGCATTTTTCATGCGTAAAAAGAAACGAAATAGCACGATTTTTAAGATCACCAGGAAAATGATAAGTTTCTCAAAATATAAATTAAATCTTTTGAAATTTTTTCAATAGTAATTTATTGAACAAATTTCTATTAATACGCAATTGAAAGCATTCAATTCAAACCTCTCCAGCTGTACACGTTTCCTGGTGCTGCTTCTTTTTTGTTCTTGAGGGAAGGATAATCTTACACTTTGAGCAACTTTGGACTGGTTTCTGTAATAAAAAACAACAATGTCATAGAAGCACAATTTTCCACAGTTTTATTACCTACCCTTTTGGCGCGCATTTCTCCCACCAACAGGTGCGGATCTGGCTTAACCCGAGCGTTTATCTTGACGCCATGCTCGAGGAACATGTGCCTGTTGTAATGCACGTGGTAACGCCAATCTCTCTCGCAGCAGTCGTAATCTTCCCTGTTGTTGGAAGCAAGGAGCAAAAGTTGAAGTTTTATTTAGAAACCACAAATTATACTAACCGGTATGTGATGCACATATGATCTTGCATCTGTTCATGCCCGGGAAACACTATCAGACATAGGCCACACTGCATGTGTTTGGGATTATCGTGACGAGCTTTGTGGGTCGCCAACTCATCCTGGCTGTTGAATGAGGCTACGCAAACATCACAAACGAAGCGCATTCGAATCTGAAACAGGATATTTTTTAACAATGTGTTTAAGTGATTTAGCTTAATCATACCTTGTGTACGCTTTCGATGTGATCCACCAGCGTCGATCTAGTGTAGAACATCCGGGAGCAGTGTTCGCACTCCAGCGACGCTTTATTGTGAACTACCAGCACATGCTTAAGTAGCAGGTTTTTAACCTTAAACTTTTTATCGCACTGCTGGCACGGAAAGTTGTAAACGTCGCTGTGAGTCGCTTGGTGGTTTTTAAGAGCAACTTTTCGCCGAAATTCCGTCCCGCATGTTTCACACTTGAAAACGTTTTCCGACAGATGTATTCGTTTGACGTGATCCTGCAGGTCCACCTTCACTTTGAACGTTCTCTCGCAGTATTCGCACTTGAACCTGTTGTTGGTATGAAAACGAATCAGGTGTTCTTTCAATTTGCCGTTCGTTGAACACTGGTATCCGCAGGTCTCACAGACGCACGCTATATGATTGGCCTGCACCATGTGCTTTTGCAAAGCTCGTACGTTTCCAAACTTCTCCTTACAATCTGGTTCAGTGCAGACAAAACTTCGATTTTCGCGTTTTAGATGCGACCGTTGGTGCGCATTGAAATGCGACTTTCTGATTGTTTTATACGGACATTTTGGACACTGCAGTGGCTCTTTTTCTTTGTTTTTGCTATATTTTCTGCGTACTTGTACTGCATCCAAACCTTCTTTTTCCGGCTCAGAAAGTTTTTGTTCAACATCCTCGCAAGCAACATTTTCAGAAACAGTTTCCTTTGTCGGCTCGACCAATTCTTCCTCCGCTGTAAAATCACCCGCGTCAGGTTCATCCAACTCCTCGACATCTTCCATATCTACTTCCACTTCCATGTTGAGTTTCTCGTCAGAACAAGCGTCGTTCAAAGTAGCCGGAAGTTGAGCAATTTGAAACTGCGGAAACTCTTCAATCAGATCCTCCGCTCGAAAGTCAGCCTTGTGACACAGGTCCAGCTCCGCGAGCATCGTCCGAACGGTGTCCGGTTTCGTCTGAAAAAGTTCCTTGACCGGTGCCGTGTTCAGGTCCCGCAGCTCAACCAGTGCGTTCATAAACAGGTGCACGTTGCGGACTTTGGTGCGAAAGTATGCGAACTTTTGGAGCGATTCCTTACACTGGGCGCAGATTGAGCGTGGGAACAGATGGCGCCTTTCCTGAGTTTGAGATTTTTGATACATTAGAAGTTTTGAAGTTGAATTGCATTCAATTAAATTAAATTCAAGAGCAAAAATGAACTTCGTCTTAGGCTATTGCTATTGGGTAGCAATTTTCAATTTCGTGAAGCAAAACAAAACGCCTGAACACCCTTTCCCATCTCCATCTCGGGACGTGCTATTCAAGTATCCAAAGTTCTTCGTCATGTTGGTTATCCTTGTACCGTTAACACTGCATCTTTTATTATCCAGCTCACCTCTTCAACCTGGAAAGTGATCATGGCTAGAAAGCCTTCGAAGGTTGTTCCCTCCTCGAGGTACTCGTCCTCGGTTTCAAGCGAAGTCATCTTGCTGGGTTGTTCCGGTTTTAGGCAGAGACGACACACGTAGGGATACCTTTCCAGCTTAAAAAATGTCATTACTAGCTATTTTATGATATTTATGATAAAATCGAAAATTTGAAACAGTTGGAACGTAGATTGAGATTGTGAAATCGAAATCAAAACAAAAACAATACACTTTGATTGTGGTTTATTCTTTTTCTTTACTATAGCACCGAAATGGATTGAATTTCACTCAGATCTGAGTCAAATTTCCCTAATTTACTCATTTCTGAGTAATTTCGGAATTCACGTAAACTGGGTGATTTCAAATGAGAGTGCATGCTGCTTATTTTTCTGTATACATAAATTTGACGTAGGATTACGCCTGAACGAATTTTTTTTATTAGGACCTATAAACATATGAAAGATAATAGCTTATTGGTCCTTTAAAAAAACTCTGCAAATTATAATCAAATTAAAATAATAATCAATCGCAATGTCTTCAAAAAAAAAAAAACAATGTTTTTATTACTAAGAACCACAAAACTAATTCATTAAGTCACAACCTGAAATCTAGGTATTCAATTCTGCAGTACACGTTTCCTGGTGCTGCTTTTTCAGTGTTCTTGTAGCGAAGACGGCCTCACATTTGGAGCAACTTTCAACTCGTTTCTGCAAGTTTAGTTAAAAATAATGGTTACTCTGCAATTCGTTTTTTCCAAACAATCAAATTATTGTCTTACTCTCTTGGCACGAACTTGGCCCTGCAAAAGGTGCGGATCCGGCTTAACCCGGGCGTTTATCTTGACTCCATGCTTGAGGAACATGTGCCGGTTGTATTGCTGATGCTGTCGCCAATCTCGCTTGCAGCAGGTGTAATCGTCCCTGTTGGGTACAGCAGTTAAATGATGATTTCTTTTTTTGAAGAGGTTCAAAAGAGCTACCTGTACGTGATGCACAAATGATCTTGCATTTGTTCCTGCGCGGGAAACACTATCAAACATAGGCCACACTCGAGATTTTTGGGATTTTCGTGACGAGCCTTGTGGGTCACCAGATCGTCCTGGGTGTAGAATATGGCCACGCACACATCACAGACGAAGCGCATCTGAATCTGAAAAAAACAGGATTTAACTATAGAAAAACGACTATTGTTTGATTGAGCAGCACTGATCTAACCTTATGCTTGGTCTCGATGTGGTCCATCAGCAAGGCTCTTCGGTGGAACATCTTGAAACAGTGTTCGCACTCAAGCGACGCCTCGTTATGTACTGTAGCAATGTGCTTTTGCAGTAAGTTTTTTATCTTGAACTTTTTATCACACTGCTGGCACGGAAAGTTGTAAACGTCGCGATGCCTGGCTTCGTGCGATTTAAGAATAGTTTTTCGACGAAACTCCATCCCACACGTCTCACACTTGAACACGCTGTCCGACAGGTGTATATTTTTGACATGGTTTCGCAGATCACATTTTGTCTTGAAAGTTCGCTGGCAGTACTCGCAGGTGATGCGCTCGTTACTGTGATAACGTAGGACATGTTCCTTCAATCTGGTAGTGGTAGGCATCCTTTCGCCGCAGGTCTCGCAGATAACCGATGAGTGTGATTCCATGTGGGATTGTAACAGCCGTAGTGACGCGCACGTTTTCGTACAATCAGGCTCCTTGCACGGGTAAGTCTTGTTTTCACGCCTCAGATGGGTCAGCTGATGTGAGTAAAAATTCGACTTGAAGATGGTTGTATACGGACACTTGGGACACTGCAGCGGCTCTTTTGCTTTCGCAGTACCGTACTTTCTGTTGGCTAGTGCCGCATCCAAATCGCCCACTCTTTCCAGTGTGAGTTCCACTGCTGGTTCGTTTTCGTTGAGAAGGTCCCACATGTCGCCCTTTTCCATTGCTTTTTTCCTTTCTGACGCTTTCAACGCTCTCAACTCTCTCTTTGTTGGTTTGTTGGGAAACTCTACTTCTTCGTCGCTATCATCAAAACACTCCCACCTTACATCAGGGTCAGGTTCCTGCTCCTGTTCAACATCAACTTGGTCAGGCTCCTGCTCCTGTTCAACATCATCTTGCATAATTTCTTCGGATGTCACATTTTCATCAGCAACTATTTCTTTAGTCAGCTCAGCTAATTCTTCCGGTGAGCATTCCTCAGCGAAAATATCATCCTCCTCCGGTTTTTCCAACGCATTAAACACTTCAACGCCTAGCGGTTCATCTTCTTCGACTTTGATTTGAACAATCTCACCAGGACAACTCTGCACCATAGTGGCCGGAAGTTTAGCAATTTTGCAGTGGGGAAATTCATCAATCAAATCTTGCGCAAAGAAGCCAACCGTGTGGCACAGGTCCAACTCGGCGAGCATCGTCCGGACCATGCCTAGTTTCGTCCTGCATAGCTCCTTAATCGGTGCCGTGTTGAAGTCTCGCAGCTCAACCAGTGCGTTCATAAACAGGTGCAGGTGGCGGACTTTGGTGCGAAAGCGGCCAAACATTTGGAGCAGTTCCTTGCACTGGGGACAGACCGACCGTGGGAAGAGATGGCGCTTTTCCTTGGGTTGGTGAGTTTTTTCATTAAAAAAAATCAAGTAAGTCGCACAATTAGTTATTAACCTATAGGGCCAATGGACAATTTTAAATCTCAATTTTTTAATTTCTGATGTAGGGAAAATATATCAGTTCCGGAAATCGCTTTCCGCATAATTGATCGACGCCATCAACATTATCAGCACAGCCGACAACAGTTATCCAAACTGCGAACAAAGCTAAACTTCGTTTACCTCGCCAAGATTAAAGCAAGTAGCTCGATTAATGCTCAATAAGCAAAAGCTCAGGTTACTCTGAGGGACTTTTCGATTACAATAAAATCAGAACGTTTTGGACAGTCAAACTCAACACTTTGGCGTAAACAATTAAGAGAAAACCACCCTTCCATCATGGAACCTTTATAACTTATCCATTCCCATCCTACTGAGCGGTCGTGTCTGAATGATGCTGGATAATCAGGTGTGTTCTTTGAAATTTACTAGAATCAATTACACCAACCAGTAGAGCCGCTTTATGTGAACATTTCTGTTTAATATGACTTTTACTAAAAGTGTTTCGTATTCCTTTAACAAGCATTGAACAAAAAAAAACCCAAGTGTATTCTAATCAGAGAAATCTTTTATCACAGACAAACAGACGTAAATCATTGAACTAATTTCGCTAAAATCCATCAATCACTAAATGCAACAAAAATTCATTAGTAACTAGCTCAATCTGGTGGCCAATTCTAAAATTGAGTGTTGCTATACAAAAGAGAAAGTGAAAGTGCACGTACACGCATGTGGTAGTGAGGGTAGGGAAATTTGTTTACTAAAACCAACATGTGGGTGGAGCAGCAGCAAGGACAGCCGAGCTATTTTGTTTCAGGACAAATCGAGAATTCAAAATATAACAGTCAGCACCGAGGTCAGCACTATTGCTGCTAGTGACCGGCGTGACCGGTTGATTGGCTTCGGAAGCCCGGTGAGTGCGATCGGTTCCTCGCATGATCAGGACCAGTCTTCTCCGAGAGGCAGAAACGAACAGCAAGTGTTTTAATTTTCCTCTGCCAACAAAGTGTCCACTGGATAAGACTCTACCGACATGTAAGAAAATGGTTTTTTTTTGACGAGTCAAATTGAATGTTTTCAGAAGAAGGTTCACCTCGCAGGAAGGTGGCAGGGTGGCAGGAAAATGGTTAAGCCGTTATCAATAACATGTCTGGCGGAGATTCCCGATAGAAGTCAGATAACTTAGCCCTGAAATCATTATCCGATTATGCGTGCGGAAAACCACCCGTCGCGTTCCGTTCCCGATCTTACTCAATGCACTATCGTTAGCATTATTTCGTTTTCGTTTAGCATTAGTCTTGATTGCAATGTATACCCGATTTTTCCAAATTCTAACACAAAGTTTGGATCAAGATGCAAAAAATCGTTGAACAATTTTTCTCTGCATGTCGTTTCTCATCTTTCACTGTCGACAAACAAAGGCAGAAATATTTTGGCGCGCTAGCTGAAACGTCAGTGTGATATGCGTTCTGACTGTAGCGCCATCCCTAGCTGGTGGACGTTCCGAAAACTTCATTTAAATTCAAATCAGCCGTTATATTCCTGATTGATGAACATAGAAAGAGATTTACGTCTGTTTGTCTGTGCTTTTATTATCGCTCTTTTGTGTTTGCCTAGTGCTGCCATTGGTGACGAAATTTTAAGCGAACACTCACGAAAAGTGGCCTTTATAGAGAAAGTTTCCTGGCCTCACTGGCTCACTCTTACTGGTGGTGGTACATTTGATCTTATTGGCATAAATTGCGTATTGACATGCTACAATGTAGTTAGTGAAGATATTCAAATATTTAACAACTTTTCGAGCAATGGCAACAAATATTTGAAAAGTTATAATTTTTCGAGACGTAATTTTTGGCCACAAACGGGCCTCGACATCAAACAGCTGTCAAATTACATATTTTTTAATATGAACCTTAATTTTTTAGCGTATAAAGTTTCATTGGTTGGAATCTGAGAAATCGCAAAACTCGTCTAAAAATCACGCTGATCCAATTTTAACGTCGCAGTTTATACGCTCTAAAAACTGAAAAATGTGTTACTATTAGCTGACCGAAATGGCACAGTTTTTGAACCATTTGATTCGATTTTTTTAAAGAAATTTCCCATTAAATTTTCAATTGCTGTACTTTAGTTTAACTTCAAAAAATATTTATCATAATTTACGGTATTTGAAGGCTAAATTTTAATGTAAGCTTCCTTAACATTTTAAACAATCAAAAGGCATAGACTTTGCTCCAACTCCAACAGAGGTAAAGTTCAAGAACACATTTTTTATTGATCAAAACTACCCTGAAGATGTTTCGATTGACTTAACGGACTTAACTGACATAAATTGCGTTATCCAACGCCATTCCGGTTATGTCTACCAAGATGATTACGGCATAAACTACTTGAACTTTTGTTTTGTAAAACGAAGTTCTGAGTAAACATTTATTCAATGTCGCCCAATAAAAATTGAACCAAAATGAACAGTTTTTGAATTCTAAAAAAAAAACAAAAACCTACCTCCTCAACCTGGAACGTGATCGTGGCCAGAAAGTCTTCCAGCGTTCCCCCCTCGAAGCACTCGTCCTCGGTGTCCAGCGACGTCATCTTCCGGTGCTGTTCCGGCTTCAGGCACAGCCGGCACACGAAGGTACGCTCGCAGCTTGAAGATGGACATTTTTCATGCGAAATTCAACAAAAAGCCAATTTTTTCTCGAAAGTGGCAGAGACCGCGAACGGACAGCACGGATGTAAACAAACGGTGACAGCGGCGAGCGTGCACGCTCAAAAAGATTCCTTCGTGAATGTATTTTTAAAAGTTAAATGACTGGTTTTACTTTAACGTGTACTGTGCGATTTGTTTTTGTTTACCAAATTTTACCGCGGCAGAATCGCGTTCTGAAACCTCTGGAGAATAAAAATGTCCTTCACCAAGTTGCAAAAGTACCCGTTCGTGTGCTGGCTATGTCTGCGGCCGGAGGCCGGCCAAACCATGACGCCGTTGGACACGGCTGAGGACTGCTTCGAGGGGACCACCATCCAAAACTATCTGACCGCAATGACCGGCAACGTGGATGAGGTGAGTGGGGTGTTATACGTTTAAAATGATTTAAATTAAATGAATCTTGTTGTTATACAGAACAAACGACATCTGTTTCCGCGGTCGATTTGTGCCGGCTGCAAGAAATCGCTGGAATCCTTTGCTCGGTTCCGAACCAAAGTTCGAACCGTATACGAGCTCTTGAATGGATTGGTTGAGCTGAGACATGCGAACGCGGAACCGATTCGAGAGTTTTTCGGTTCCAATTCAGCTATGCTAGCTGAGCTAAAGGTGTCCAGTGACGTCGAGGATCTGATCGCCGAGTTTCCACAGTTTCAAATCGCTTCATTGCCAGCCTCCATGATCGACAGCGTTTACGTTGAGAAGATTAAAACGGAGCAAGACGGTTTTGAGGAGGTTTTATTTGCCGTAGAATGCCTACCTCAAGAATTGGCCGAACTGAAGCAGGAAGCGTGGTTCGAAGGGTTAGATTACGAGCCAAGCCTCCCAGATCATGATGAAGCCTTTGAACCGGAAGACTTGCTCGGTGAAAATGAGTCTGAAAGTGAAGTTGACACGAAGCCGGTACTCAAGAAGAGGAAGTACACAAGACGGGATCCCAACGCGGAAGTCAAACAGAAACATGTCAAGCTGGACGAACCGCTGCGCTGCTCCAAGTGTTCGTACAAAACCCACTGGGCTTATCGAATGCAAGGCCACGAACGGACGCACGAGAAGCGTAAAAACAAGAAACATCACTGCAAAATGCCAAACTGCACGGAATGGTTCGACACGTACTCTCGATTAATGATCCACGTTGAATCCAAGCATCGGGCACACATTTGCGAACTGTGCGGCCAACAGTTTTCCTTCCGCGCCTCGCTGAAAGATCACATGGTTCGAGCTCACAGCGATGGCGAGCCTAAATTCAGCTGTGAGTACTGCCAGGCAAGCTACAAACTGAAAACGGATCTGTATGTGCACGTTCGGAACATACACCGGCCGCTGATGACGGTGCACAAGTGCGACATCTGTGGGGCAGAATTTAGGTTCAAACATCTGTTGGAATCTCATAAAAGATGGCACGGCGACTCGTACGATTTTCCCTGTACGCAGTGCGATAAAAAGTTCAAGAACAAACATTCCCTCGGAAAACACACCACCAAAGTGCACCGGGAACGGCTGTTCGCATGTGACCACTGCGAGCGGATGTTAGGTACCAAAGGTTCCTTGCTCGACCACATTGAACACGTTCACGAGATCCAAATGCGCTTCGTGTGCGATATCTGCGTGGCCGTGTTTGAGAGTCGCGACGTGCTGGCCACCCACACCGCGCGCCACCAGCACCCCAAACAGCACGAGTGTGGCCAATGTTTGGTGGTACTTCCGACGAAGGAGCTCTTCCGGGACCACGTGTGCATAACGTACCGCGACGATTACGTGTGCTGCGGGCGGGATCTGGTGTCGCACCAGCAGTACAACAAGCACCAGCTCGTCCAGCACGGCACCAAGGTGAACGCCCGGGTCAAGCCGGTTCCCGGTGCGCTGCTGGGACGGTTGCGGGCAACGAGGGTAAGTGCAAAATTTCAAAGATTTCCTTATTCTTAGGTTCCAAAAATCTAAAACTCTACAACTCTGCAAATTATATTCTGCAATTTTAGAATTAACAAGATTTACAAAATTTACAAGCTATACATAATTTAAAATTTACAAAATTATGTAAAATTCTCAAATTCAAAACTAGAAAAATAATCAAACTTCAATAAAATCATGATCTAGGAATTTTAGAGTGTAAAAAATGATAATAATAATTTTAAGATTAATTGTTTTGATTTTTCAATTGAACAACTGGCCTCTTGTTTGTTTTGAAATATTAAAATTCTTTATATTGCTCTATTAGTTATCCCAAGGAAAAAAAATCCAAGGCCTTAAGAAAATCGAGTCTGAAGCGTATACAAATTTTAAAAATTGAGAAATATGAAAAGTTTTATAATTTCAGGCAATTTTAGCGTGTTCAAACTTGAAAATTCTGTGATCAGTGATTTTCTAAATTTTGATGTTTTTCTTTTAATTTTGAATTTGAAAATTTTAAAATTTTGTAATTTGTCGTCAAAAGCATTAAGGAAATAAAGTAAAATAATTTTAACTGTCATGAATCGATTATCCGAAGTGCCGAGTATCGTGTAAGCAGCAGTGCTGCGATGTTTGATTTTTGTTGTGTTTTTTTTTGTGCTTCAGTTAATCAGAACTTCGAAAAAATATTTTCACAAAATTTATAAATTTCAAACGTTTTAACATTGTTAAATTCTTGAACGTTTAATAATTTCATATTTTAAATTAGAAATTTAAAAATCTATTTAGAAAAAATAGAAAAAATCTTATATTCTAAATTTTTAGAAGCTTAGATATTCTACAGTTCTAAGTAAATTCTAAAATATTCAAAATCCTAAAATTGAATATTAAAAAAAATGATTTAAAAGTACAATCTCACAAAACTCCTAGTTCCCTAATTCCATTGTTAATTTAAAGATTAAGGAAAAAATATTTCACAAGACTCTTGAATTCCAAAATTTCACTGTTTCAAAATTCTGAAATTTTTTAAAGCTTAATAATATTATAAGATTTACCTACCTATTTAAAATTCCGACAATTTTGTTAAAACGAAAAAAAGTTTACTGCATTCAAAATTCATACATTTATCAATGTAAAAATTTTTAAAATGCATCATTGGAAAAAAATCATAAATTCCAAAATTCCTATGTTTTAAATTTAAATAGATTTAAAAAAAGTATATTTTCACAAAATTCATAAATTCCAAACTTCCAATGTGTTAAAATCATGAATTCCTTAAAACTTTATATATTTTTTATTTTGAATTTTACAAATACTTAAAAATCCTAAAAATTTTTAATTCCAGATTTCAAAAAAATACAATACTTAAATCTTATATTAGAAATTTTCTGAGGATCAATTATTACAAAATATTAAAAATCCTAAAATTCCATGAAAAAAGATTTAATGCCTAATGATTTGATGCCTTTCTCGCGTTACTGAGGAAAGGCTATAAAATCACTCGAAAAATGAACTTCTCAATTAGACCTCCTAGACCCACCTTCATGTATACAGTATACCTATCGACTCAGAATCAAATTCTGAGCAACTGTCTGTGTGTGTGGTGGGATGTTGATCAAAAAATTGTCACTCGATTATCTCGACATTGGCCGAATCGATTTTGTCCGTTTTGGCGTCATTCGATCCGTCTTGGGGTCCCATAAGTCGCTATTAAAAATTATGCAGTTTAGTTAAGTAGGGGAACTTTCTCAGCCTATTTCTATTATCGGCCTATCAGCACTTTGATCATGAATTACAGCTTATATAAAGTGTTTTTTACTGTTCCAAAGTAATAAATAGCTCAAATAAAAGTGAGCAAGCAACTTTCCATTGTTGAAACATCTGAAAATGTTGATTTAATAGCAGAAACGGCAAAAGTGATGAGAATTGGTCGAACGGCTTAGTGTGATTAAAATGGGTATATTTCCCCTACTTCAAAAGTTATGCTAAAAAAACCATTTTAACAAAAGTCCGGAATAGAGGGTGACGATTCTCGAGATTTTAAATTTCCCGGGAATCGAGAGTTGAATTTCGCAATTTCCCGGGAATTCCCGGGACCCGGGATTTTTTTTTGCAAAATCAATGATTTGAAAGAATAATATCAAATTTACAACATTTGTATAAATTCTTTATTATCAAGTCATAGTTTACAAACACAATGTCAGTTTAATATCGAAGTTTCAATTACTTCGTGAAATTACTTGTTGAAAAGTTCATTTCAATGGTTTGTTGGAACTCAAAACTGCACCAAATTATTATTTTTTTTAGATGTTAAATTCTCACTAAATGATTTTTACTAAGTTTAATGAACTTGTCTGTGTCGTAGTTGGTGATGGTAGACATCAACTTTTTATTCGATTTTTTATAAATCTTAAGAAATATTTTAAATATCATTTTTCAAGATCGAAATTATGCTGTTAGACAAATATGAATCCTAATCAACATTTGACTGTAGTTTTTTTGCTCTCAACTGTTAATTAGCAAAAAAGGAATATTTACATTTACAAGGAAAACTGAACTGAACATTATAAAAAATGCCAGAGTTTTACTTAAATAAAAATTGTTTTATGGTGCCTTTTCGAAACTCAAAATTACATGCCTCCAAATTTCGAAATAAACTATAATGAAAGAAGTTTATTTACTTTCATCAAATACCTTGAGTTTTAATTTTTGGGCAGTGACTGCTAGTTTTTCAACGAAAAATTTGGGCCTCCCAATTTAGTGGTCGTGTCAAAAATTTCAAATGTTGAGATTTCTTTACAAGTTTGATTTTACACTTTCTGAATTTACAAATCAAAAAAGCAGTGGTAGAATCGTAACTAATAATGGTTTTATGTTTGTCTTCTGTGAATAGAATTTAACGTATCATTTTCCGTTGAAAAACTAGTCAAAGCCCAAAAATTAAAACTTGTAAGTAAACTTCCTTCATTAAAGGTTATTTCGAAATTTGCAGGCATGTAATTTTGAGTTTCGAAAAGGCACCATAAAACAATTTTTATTTAAGTAAAAATCACTAATATGATTTTTTTTTAATTTTATGCCTCAATATTTATAAGTGTGAAAATTCCCGGGAATCTCGACCAAATTTCCCGGTAATCGAGAGGCTCAAAAATGGCCGATTTCCCGGGAAATTTTTCCCGGGAATTCCCGCTCGTCACCTTCTAGTCCGGAAGATTGTGAAAAGGGTGGTTTTTGTAAGAAAACCCTTCATGCTATACATTTTCAGAAAGGTATTTAAAAGACCTTCCCAACGCGTCCAAGACATTGAAGATTTGACAACTCTATCAAAAGTTATAAGCACTTAAGTGTTATTTATACGCTTTTTGGAGGCCGGATCTCAGATATTTTGATAACATCGTTGTCCGGATCTCTCATGCGACCTATCAAAAGACCGTCCAAAACATTGAAGATCTGACAACCTTATCAAAAGTTATAAGCACTTAAGTGTTATTGACGCACTTTTTGGATTTTGGATAGCACCCTTTAAATGTGAGGAAGGCGCCAACCACCTAAGGGTGGATTAAGTAACGTTTTTTAATTCCGCTTTAAAATCTAAAATTCTCAAAAGTTTAATAATTGTATATTTTGATTTTTTTGAAATTCAGTAAAAAATAACTAAAGCTTACTACATTAAAAATTCTCAAATTGTTAAATTTTTATATTCTAGATTTCTAAAGTTTTACAATACAAAAATTCGAAATCTTTTATTCTAAATTTTCTGAGGTTTGAATATTCTACATTCTCCTTTTTGTTTGTTAATTTTAGAAACGCGTCGAGACTTGTCCAAAGTGTAAGGCCATTTTCAGCACCAAGAAGCTGCGAGACGAACACAAGAAGGTTTGTACGGTCGGAGAAAACGATTGCTAAAGGTATGTTTTGCTGCGAATAAAACATCCATGTTAATACGATCTGACGGAAGTGTATTTTTTTTTTAATTTTAGTTGTGAAATACATACCATAAAAAGGCATAAGGGGATTTTCTTTCGCTTAAAAAACTTGTCTTTTTTGTTTATCAGGGGAAAAACACTCAACCCCCGGTGGTTGGTCACTTTTTCGTTTGACACTTTTTTCGTTTGTACCCCGCTGGTTGGTCAAAGTCAAACTAAAAAGTGACGAACTGTCACTTTTTACACGGCGCTTACGCACACTATCAAACAAACGATTGGTAGTGTGTGTGAACTCCGTGTAAAAGGGGTGTCAAACTAAAAAGTGACCCCGATCGTTTGACAACAGTTGGTGTTAAACCATCGGGGTTCGAGTGTATTCAAATTTTAAAATCAACACTTCTGCAGCCTTTCAGCCTTTTTGGAATTCGTCAAAAGGAAGTTGCTTACTAATAATAATTTGGACTATTTATTACTGAGTGACACTTTTAAGAAAACTGTGGCTGATAGGCTTATTATGTAAATGTGATTAGAAAAGGAATATTTCCCCTACATGTTCATTTAATTGCAAACATAGAATCCCAAAACTAATACAACTAATGTTTTAATATCTACAGTACGAAGTTGATGAAATGTGTGTAGTAGTTGGCACTTGCATAAAAACCCTAAAACTCAAACCTAATTTTAGGTTTATAAAAAAGATAAAAAAGGTATTCTGTGAGTTTTCTTTAAAATCACAAATGTTCTTAAAAACTAATAAAAATCAATTACAGCTCAAACAAAAAAAAAAATGTCTGGAAAGAAAATCCATGCAAATTAGTTTTAAAAATACTTAAAATATGGAATGCGTTATGCATTGATTCAAAAATTAATCGTTTTTTTTTTGTTTATAAGAATTGGGTCCTAAAATAAAGCTTAGATTGCTGTTATTATTGTTTACAGCGATAAAGCTTATTTTTCTGAGTAAAATGACCCTTTGTACGACATCAAAGAGTTTAAAATGGATTTTTAAATCAATTTTGAAAAATTAACCTCGCGGTCCTTCTTGGCAGAAAAGTTCCTACTGATCCATCGAAAAAATGTTGTCTTGTAATTTTTTTTGCTTTAAAATGCAAAAAAAAGTGATCAGAAATGGTTGTTGATCGTGTTTTTCACCGTTGTACATAAAAATTGACATAGGGCTTTACTGCCGTTCTACGCATAATTGTCCCATGTCAGTTTTGGACGATTTTGACTTTGTTGCATTTTTAAGTTTAGTTTTATGTGTACTTTAAGAAAAACACATAAAATTTGGTACTTTGTTCGCAAACTCATTAAAAACAACACCAAGTCTGTTTGTCCCATCGTTGAACTTCTACGCATAATTGTCCCACCAAGTATTTTCTTACACGGAATCATCAGTTTTACTAAGCATTATGTCTTGTTTACCAGTTGTATAGCAAGATAATCACAAATAAGGGTGATAAACTGCTAACTGGGGCGATTAGGGACACATAGGGCGAATAGGAACCCATGGGACAATCATGCGTAGAAACACAGTAATCGATCGAAAAATTTCAATCGCGTTTTTCTCAGTTGCACTTTTTTGAACATGGGACAATTATGCGTAGAACGGCAGTTTAGTACCCAATTAAAAAAAGTAAGCAATTATTGAAGTTAGGGAAACATCGAAACATGTAGCATCACCCGAGGTCATTGGGCATTGTCTGGGCCCGCCTAAGCATATAGCATGGAGCTACCAGAAATCGGTGTCTTTCCTATGAATCTTCACCCGAATCCGTGCCACATTTATCCTCGTGTCGCTGCTTTGCCTGCCTGTTTGGAAAGACCTTTTCACACTTGAGGCATGTTTCCAACCGTTTCTGAAAAGAGATTTCTAAGGTCACACTGCTTAATATTCGAAAAGCTCGTAAGTTTACCCTTTTCGCGCGCAACTTTCCAGCGAGTTCTTTCGACTTTGGCTTCACCCGCACGTTCACCCTGACGCCATGCTTCACGAGCTGGTGCTTGTTGTAGGTCTTGTGATGGCCGTGATCCTTGCCGCAGCAAATATAATCTTTTCGGTACGTGATGCACAGGTGGTTGAACATTTGATCCTTGGAGTTGAACACCAACAGACAGGTGCCGCATTCCATCTGTGACGGGGATCGGTGGCGTGACTTGTGAACGCTCAGTTGATCTTTATCGTCGAACACTTCGACACAAACGTCGCATGTGAAGCGCATTTGGATCTACAATCAATGGGAGCCATTAAGAAAGGTCAACAAAAGGATTAGTAATGAGTGAAACTTACGCCATGGATAATCTCGATGTGATCTAACAGCACAAACCGACTGCGGAACGCTTTGCCACACTCGTCACAAATGTGGGACGGTGCCTTGTGAACCCGGTACTTGTGGGCGTGCATTAGACGTCTAGCCTTGAATTTTTTGTCACATTGCGTGCAAGGAAATCCGAACTCGTCCTTGTGGGTGAGCTTGTGTGCATCAAACGTAATTTTACTGAAGGTTTAAAATAATCAGGTTAATATCAGAACTCCGCTGAAAAAGTCTAAAAGATGCCACTCACTGTTTAAACTCCAGCCCGCACGTTTCGCAGCGAAACTTTTCCCTCGCCAGGTGTATCTTCTTGATGTGGTGGTTCAAGTCCTCCTTCACGTTGTACAGCCGCTTGCAGTACTCGCACTGGAACTCCTCTTCGTTCTTGTGCCGTGCCCGGTGGTTATCCAGGCCCGGCTTCGACGCCCACTTGAGGCCACACTCCTCACAGACGAACGTTTTGTGGGCGGTCCAGCGGTGATGATCGTACGCTTTCTTGTCGTGGAACACTGCGGTACAGTTTGCCATCCGACAGCACAACGTTTTGATCTCCTTCCGGGGTCGGCCCCGCCTTCGCTTCTGGGGCGATTTGCTTTGAGCGTCGGCAAGTTCGATCTCTTCGCCCAACGCGATCTCGTTTATGTTGATGGCACAGCCCAGGAAATCTTTGTTCAAAGTAGAATTTGGATTTATACAGGAGTCGACTGCTTCTTCTGCATGCTCCGGATCATCCACAATTTTCTCAACAATGCTTGGTGATTGATCGCTAGCATGTTGGTTTTCTTCTCCAAGTGCGATCTCGTTCAGGAAGATAGTAGCATTTCCAAGATCCTCTAGATCGCTTGAGTTAGGTTTAGATTGATCAACTTCCGGATATATCACTCTATAATTTTCACGAAGTTCATTCACTTCTACCAACGGAATCTGGTCTACAATGATCGTTACGCTATCACTTGCAAGGTCATTTAGATTGTTTGTGTTCGATTTAGTGTTCGGATCCCTTTCATGTTCCAAAATTTCATTTATAACATCAGCTGCACATGTCTCGACACCGTAGTCGAGTTGTAGCTCTTCAAAAAGTTTTTGCATAAAATCTCCCTTCATTCTGAAGAGGCCTTCTAAAGGAATTCTATTTCTAGCATGTTTCAACTCCGCTATAGCATACATCAGCAAGGAAATGTTCATAACATTGTTTAGATACTTTGCATGCAATCGTAGTCTCTCTAAGCATGGTTGGCATATCTGCTGCGGAAAAAGCTGGGACTTTTCATTTGCATCAAACGTAAGAGACGAGATATGATCTTCTACGGTTCCGTGAAACAGATCGTCACTTGTGTGGATTGAGACCATCGTGTCTGTTGTGAGATCTGGCAACTTGAAGCATAGTCGGCAAACGTTCGGGTAATGCTTCAGCCGGGAGATGACCATTTCAGTGCTTTATCGAAGGCAAATTACTTCCTATATTGCACCACATCTAGCTCAAAGTTTGGATTTTGATGCAGCTGTTGCACTTTGTTTTGCTGAGTTTTTTGCGAGTCGTTTTTGTGTTGTACGCTGAAAGAGAAACAATAATATAAATACCTACTGATTTAAAAAAAAGTTTGACAAACTTCTGCACCTTTATCACAGCCAGACTTGTACCTATGACATAAGTATTCTAATAAAAACTCAAATCTCTTCCGAGAAATTCCATTGAATGTTGCATTTTTGCATTATGATTACTCCGTGCAACAAAATTGGAAAAAGAAGAAACATAAACAAACTTTTCGGCACCCTCAGCAAACGTCAAAGCAGTATTTACCATTAGGTTTTACACCGTGACGTCATTTGACAGCTCGCGTGCACTGTTTACATAGACTTGGTCGTGTTCGAAACGAAAAGTGCTGGGTATTTTTTTATTCAAAGTCAATCGAAATTGCAAAGCTAAGCGGTATGTATATTGTTAGTGAATTTATTTGCAAGATTTCAAGTTTTTTTTAAATAACTTGCAGGTAACCGAATGCGAAGTGGGCGGCAAACTTGTTTACATGACCTGCTCGCTGAACCCGAACGAAAACGAATCCGTGCCGCTGGCGGAGATGGTCGAGCAATGCCTCGTTCCGACGTTCAAGCAAAGCCCTGGGAACCGACCACCAAGGACATGCAAATCCCGGAAAACTACCGCACCGTCTTCCGACCGCTTATGCTCCAGCTCCAGCTCCCGAGGACTTAGTCAAGTTTAACCGGTTCAACCTCGAGCGCTGCAACCTCGCCCTCCTCCACCAACAAAACACCGGCAGATTCTTCATCGTCCTGTTTGAGAAGAAAAAGAAGCTGCTCTCGGAGGATTTCCATCAAAAACCGCCGTCGAAGGCCTGCGAAGCAGAACCACCCCAAAAGAAGCTAAAACGCTACCACCGCAACCCGCTCAACCTCCTGACTCGGTGCCACGAAGACAAAAAGAAGAACATTTACTGGCCCAGGAGGGTCTCCAGATTGTTAACGGATGTATCGGCGAAGGATGGAGGACGCGTATTTTAAAGGACGACTTGATCAAGCTACTGTTTAAAAACGATCCGGAGAAGCCGCCGGAAATCGAAGGGCTGGGCGAGGAAGAAGTTGGAACTGTGCAGATGTGTGTCGGAGTATCGGCGGATCCGTTTGCGGTGCGGAACTATTATCCTCCTCGTAGGCGATTCTAGACGTGGGCCTGACGGAAAAGGACAGTTTGTCCTTGGTCCAAACTAGTACCAGGAATTAGGATAAAGCTTCGATTTCTTAGAAGTTGTTAATGAAATAAAATTAAATTCAAGAGTTTTTTTATTAGGTCCTAGGAACATATGAAAAACAAAAGCATATAGGACCTTTAAAAAAAATCTAGAATTTTCCGCAAATATTTGTTAGTATTTTCTTAATAAGAAACGTCGAAAAAATCTGCAAGAGGAAATTTTTTATGTGATGTTGAGGATTTCTCAATTAAATTTATTACTACACTCAACTCATTTTTAAACATCTGCTTACTGATTCTAAAAAAAATAAAAATTTTAGTTTTGATAACTTTTTAACCATATTTACTGTTTGCTTTATACATTCCATTTTTTATCTTGTGAATCATATTTCAAACGTTTCTCGAAGATATAGACATTAGAATGTTACAAAAATGATTATTGGAGCTAGTTTGGGTGGGCGTGCTGTGCTCAAATCCCAAATATGAGCTTGATTGAACGTAACTGGAGCAGCCTCTCCGCTTTTAAATTTTTATGGGTTTTTACCCGTACAATTTTTTTCTAAATCTTAACATTCTTGGGTTAAAAAATTATAGATCATAACAATTAAAAAGCTCTAGTATTCAAAAATTCAGAAACTCCAAAATTCAAAACTTTTTTAATTTTAAATGTTTTTTTTATCCAAAAATTTAATTTTTTAAATATACAAAAATTAAAAAATACCCTACATTTCTTAAATTCATATATTAAAAAAATCTACATTCAAGGCTCAAAAAATATAAGAAAAAAATTCAAATTATATGCAAGAATTTATAAAGTAAAAAATTAAAAATTCTAAACGCTTGAATGTTTAAATGCTTAATTTCTTAAATCCTTGAATTCTTATATTATTAAATACTTACAATTCTTAGTTCTTTAAATCAGTAATTCCTTGATTTCTTAATTCCTTAATTCTTAAGTTCAACCAATTGAAAAAAAGAACTGCAGAGTTCTTAAATTGTGAACCTACAAAAAATCAAAAAAATGTACAATTCTTAAATGCTTCCATTTTTTCACCATCTTAGATTACAGAAAAACTAATAACTTTGGAGTCATATTTCAGGTTAGAAAATTTTGGAGAAGAAAATAATACAAGCTTCGCGTTTCGATTTTTCTGAGTGACTCTTTGGTGAGTATCATCGGGTACGAACTGTATTTATTTTTTTTAAACAGATTTATAAATTTTTAAGATTTTCAAAATCATATATTTTATATTGTTTTAACCTGTTTACATTTTTTTAATTTAATTTTATTTACTTTAATATTCAAAGTTCTAAATGTTTTAATTTCTATTTTGGATTTCTTTTTTTTGCAAAAAATATTGTTATGGATTTTTCTTCTGGTTCACTTCATCCGAGCGAAAATAAATTTGTTGCGTTTCATGATTTTAAAATTGTATTGATTGAATACAACTCTAGAGATTTTTAATAGGTCCTATAAACATATGAAAGACAAAAGCTTATAGGACCTTTTAAAAAAAAACTCTGGAACTTTATTTAAACGTTTGTGATTTTTGCATTCCTCTTAAACGTAGAACGTGTTTAATTTTTGTTCTTGAACTTTTTTTTATCTCAGAATTTTTTTTATGAAACTCTGTGTATTTTTTTTATGTGGCGCGGAGTTCGCGCGGATTTTGTTTTTGGCTTCTCCGTAACAACCCTGACGACATGGTCCGCTAGACTGTAGTTGACCAGCACCCGAAGTACGGCCAATCCGAAATGCAAAAAGGTCTTGGTCTCCACCCTCCTGGGCCAGTAAATGTTCTTCTTTTTGTCTTCGTGGCACCGAGTCAGGAGGTTGAGCGGGTTGCGGTGGTAGCGTTTTAGCTTCTTTTGGGGTGGTTCTGCTTCGCAGGCCTTCGACGGCGGTTTTTGATGGAAATCCTCCGAGAGCAGCTTCTTTTTCTTCTCAAACAGGACGATGAAGAATCTGCCGGTGTTTTGTTGGTGGAGGAGGGCGAGGTTGCAGCGCTCGAGGTTGAACCGGTTAAACTTGACTAAGTCCTCGGGAGCTGGAGCTGGAGCATAAGCGGTCGAAAGACGGTGCGGTAGTTTTCCGGGATTTGCATGTCCTTGGTGGTCGGTTCCCAGGGCTTTGCTTGAGCGTCGGAACGAGGCATTGCTCGACCATCTCCGCCAGCAGCACGGATTCGTTTTCGTTCGGGTTCAGCCAGCAAAAACAAGTTTGCCGCCCACTTCGCATTCGGTTACCTGCAAATTATTTTAAAAAAAACTTGAAATCATGCAAATAAATTCACTTACAATATACATACCGCATAGCTTTGCAATTTCCACCGACCTTGAATAAAAAAAATACCCCGCACTTTTCGTTTCGAACACGACCAAGTCTATGTAAACAGTGCACGCGAGCTGTCAAACAGAAAAACACGATTGAGGTTAGCCGCGACGGCGTAAAACCTAATTGGCTGTCAGATCTTTTTCCGAATCGTAGTTTTTGAATACCTCCTTTCTCGCGTTTTTTTCGTCTAATGCATTTGTTTATGTCATTATCGTGTTCATAACAAACCGCAAAAAGTGCTCTCGGGTCAAGTCACTTGTCCGAAATTCGCCGGAAATGTTCCCGTCCGCAAAAGAAACCCACTACAGACTGGAACGCTACCCGGACGTATGCCGGCACTGTCTCCGGCCGCAAGAGGAGGCGGGAAGCTTTATGATATCACTGGAAACCCGGGATGAGCTCTTTGAGGGTAGCCTCGGCGAGTTCATTGAAGCGATCACCTTCCGGACGGATAAGGTAAGCCGGTTTAAATTAGATTAGCTTATCAAATTAACTATATGAAAGTAAAAATCACTTATGTTTGGCCGGTTCAATTCACGGATTATTCTCCTTACAAATCAAAATATTCAGCAAAACTTTTGACAGAAATTTGCTTGTTCCATTTTTACATCCGCAAACGACGTAAAATTTTGAGGATCGTCGTTCGTCGGATCCTCGAGGATTTTTGAATCCCCCAAAACCACCTAACAACTCACCCTTCTAAAATACTCAAAATACTACGTAATTTGTGAATGACGCAAATACAATGTTGTTCAGAGTACCCAATAAATAAACGTTCTCATAAAAAAATTAGTGTCAGTCGGCTTTATCGGACTGATTGAACGGCCTATGTCGACATAAACTTGCGCACATTGGTATAAAAAAATATCTTCAAAGATATTGAAAATGTAGTAATAGTAACCTATAGTAACCGCCGCTTTATTTTGATTGAAAAATGCATGTAAATGTAAAAAAAAGTTGGAGCTACTAGGAGTCACTAAATGTTCAAGATCGGAACATTTAAATGAAGAGTCGTTTAAACTCTTTCAGGCCAGATACGTCATATTATGACTCCAAAACCATTTCCAAATCAAGCCTGTAATTTTCGTATGGCCATAAGAGTAATTTTCCCATCATTAACTTAAACAATATTGAAAATCAGGCCTGAAAAGGTTAAAAGCTATCCGACTCTGCTGCCCTGTTTTTACCGAAAAGTATCTCTTTTTTAACATAAAAAAGCACACAACAAACTGCATCATTTGTTTCTCCCTCGTTTATCCAGAATAAATCCCATCTCTACCCGCAAACGGTTTGCGAGCCGTGTTTGGAAAATTTAAAGTTCTTCGCCAGGTTTCGCTCTAAACTGCTTTCCATTCACCGACTGATGAACGCCATGGTTGAACTGAAACACTCCAACATGAAGCCGGTGATGAATCTGTTCGAAGGCAGCCCAAATTCGATGAACGCGATTTTCCGCGACCTGCAACTTGTCCGCAAGGGTGGTGATCCCAAGGCGAAAAACCTGATAGCTGACTTCCGACAGTACCACATCGCTTCGCTGCCAAACGTTCTTCTTGCGGGAAGTGTCACGACGGAAACGCCGGTGTATTTCGACGACACTGCGAGTGTCGAGGGAAGTGACGATCATCGTATAGAAAACCAGCCGGAAGTGCAAGAGTGTGACCGCGTCGAAGTGTTGGAGGAAGAGTCTAGCTCGAAAATCCGGGATGATTTCGAAGCTGAATTTCGAGATGAAATAATCCAGTGCATAAAGTGTGCCTACCACACGGTGGATCAATCACTCTTCGAGGCTCACCAGAGGTCACACTTCCGACGCGAAACCGGAACCTACCTGTGCCGTGACTGCAGCGAAACATTTCCGAACCCCAAAGCGCTGAACAAACATCGTGCTCAGTCGCACAAGAAGCACGTGTGTGACGTGTGTGGGTTCAGAACTACAGGCAAAACTGTCTGCTAGTGCACATGGAACGACACAAGGCAAGTGGCGAGTATCAGTGCGAGTTTTGCCAGAAGAGCTTCAACGTGGAACAAGATCGGTTCCTGCACATAAAAAGAATGCACGAAAAGCAGGTCGCCTTGTGGAAGTGCGACACGTGTGGGCTGGAGTTCAAGCGGTAAAATGAGACGATTTCATTAGTTTAGGTTACAAGCACAACTCACAGAGTTATTTTTAGCAAATCAACACTGGAATTCCACGAGCTTGTACATCAGAACGTGTTTGCGCATCTGTGTATGCAGTGCGGAAGCAAGTTCAAAACTACGATGGCACTGAAACGACACATCTTCAAGGTTCACGGCGAGAAAACTCGAGCTTGTCCGCACTGTGACCGCAAGTACCACGAAAAGTACGCGCTGACCGATCACATTGAGAGCTCGCACGGGGTAATTCAGCAAAATACCTTGTTAATATCTGCAGAAAGTCTTAACCTACCACATTTCAGATTCAAATGCGCTTCTTCTGTGACGTTTGCGTCGAGTGGTTCGACAGCCAGGAGAAGCTGGCGATCCACATGGTGCGGCACAGCAGTCCGAAAGAGCTCGAGTGCGGTACCTGTTTGGTGGTTTTTAGCTCCCAGGAACTGCTGAGCGACCATCTGTGCATCTCGTACCGGGACGATTACGTGTGCTGCGACGAAGACTTTAAGTTTCACAAGTTTTACAACAACCACATGTTCATCAAGCACGGCACGCGAACAAACGTCCGCGTACGGATGAAGCCGGGCCAGCTATTTGGGGCGATGCGAATCAAAAGGGTAAGTGATGTGGTAACATATTAATGAAAACATAAAAAAAAGATATTTTTTTTTGCAGAAAAAAGTCATCAAGTGTCCCAAATGCCAAGCAAATTTTGCCTCTTACGCCAAGAAGTTCGAGCACATGAAAAATTGCAATGGATAAGATTATCGAACCAGAATGTTACCTATTAAGGCGAATTAAAAAAAATCACGAATATTTCGATAATTATAAAAAGTGTCTTTTCATATACCGCGAATATTACACGACATACACTGCCGTTTTGCGAATAATCTTATGTTCAAACAAGTGCAACTGAGAATAACGCGACTGAAATTTTTGACTGATTTCTGTGTTTCTACGCATTATTGTCCCGTGGGTCCCTATTCACCCCATAAGTCCCTAATCATCCCAGTTAGCAGTTTATCACTCTAATTTGTGATCCTCTTGCTATACAATAGGTAAACAAGACACAATACTTCGTAATACTGATAATTTCGTGAATGAAAATACTTGGTGGGACAATTGGGTCCTAAAATGAAGCTTAGATTGCTGATATTATTGTTTACAGCGATAAAGCTTATTTTATTTTTTTAACAGGATCAACAAATGTAATTACAAAAGCCGACTCGGTCCTAACCAGGTCCAAGTACCGAAAAGGACCTCATAATAAAAAAAAATAAAAAAAATAAAATAAAAAAAAACCTAATTTTTCTGAGTACAATGACCCTTTGTACGACCACAAAAAGTTTAAAATGGATTTTTAAATCAATTTTGAAAAATTTACCTCGCGGTTCTTCTTGACAGAAAAGCTCCTACTTGACAGCTCGTTCCAAGGGGACCATAGTTGATCCATCGAAAAAATGTTGTCTTGTCAAAAAAAAAAAAAATTGCATTAAAATGAAAAAAAGTAATCAGAAATGTTTTTTAAGCGTGTTTTTTACCGTTGTACATAAAAATTGACATAGGGCTTTAGTACCCAATTATGCGTAGAAGTGTACGAATGGGACAAACAGACTTGGTGTTGTTTTCAATGAGTTTCCGAACAAAGTACTAGAGTTTATGTGTTTTTCGAAAAGGAATCGTCAAACTAATCCACAATTATGCGTAGAACGGCAGTACACGACTTTGACATTTTTTGGCTATTTGATCTGACTGTTTGATCGACTGAATGTCTTGACACTAGGTTGACAAAGTTCGTACAGGGAGTTTGTGATCATCATCTGTCATCAACAGTCATCAGTGTTTATATTTTGAACTGCCCTCTAAGCAATGCTAGCGAGATGTCGAGCCGATGTAAAATCGTCGAAGGGCAATAAGGTCGATTGATTTTTAAATAGACTTTTTGGTTAACAATAAAAATAATTCAATATATCGACGCCAACATTTCAAACCATGCGTTTTGAGAAAAACGCATTTGAATGTTGACTGCTGATGCCAGATATATTTGGTTTATGTTACTTTATTAAAAATCATTATTAAGACTGGTTGCAACGCGAAGTTTTATAATTGTTTCAAATTGCGAGCAGTTTTAATTTTTTAGAACTGGTGGAAATGAAACTAGAACACGGTGCTCGCAACGCGCTGATCTAAATGTTGTTTCAAAAAAATGCTTTTAATTGTGTGCGTATGATTATCAACACAGCATCATAGTGTGTGTGTAAGAATACGTGGATATCTCCATATATCTGATTTTTTGACAAAGAACTTTGTCCTAAGGTTTCTATACGTGGTGTCAATCCAAAATTTTCGCGAAGCGAAAACGTTACGTGACGAATTCCCCTCTCGGCAAATTTCCCCTCTTTTGGTGCACGCTGGTTGGATGAACGAACGTTTCCCAATCAGTCAATCGAGAGACGTGAGATTGATGTATCTAAAATCACCCCCACTCCACCTCATAATTTTCGGATCGTCGACGAGCCAACAAAACTCGGCTCGGTCGGTCCCGAAAATTCATTCTATTGCTGGACGTCGACGAGAACACATCAGAAGCAGACGGCCTGGAGGTCCGGAAGCAGATGGCTTGGAGGCAAGGACCAGCTAAGACATTCCAGTCGCGGGAGTCGATCATTGGAACTGGACACCACCTGGACTGGAGTGGCCGGAGGTCCCGCGGATGTTCCGATGGGGGGACATTTGCCGGACCGTAAGATTTGGGGCAATATGGGTATCAAACTTTATGGTTTTTGATACCGGACATGAAATTTGACATATCGGCAGTAGTGGCCACAATCCGGAGTGGCCGGAGGTCCCGCGGATGTTCCGATGGGGAGACATTTGCCGAACCGTAAGAGTTGGGGCAATATGGGTATCAAACTTTATGGTTTTTGATACCGGACATGAAATTTGACATATCGGCAGTAGTGGCCACAATCCGGAGTGGCCGGAGGCCTCGCGGCTGTTCCGATGGGGGGACATTTGCCGGACCGTAAGATTTGGGGCAATATGGGTATCAAACTTTATGATTTTTGATAATGGACATAAAAAGTTGCATTTGGCCATTATCTGAAATTAAGCAGTTAAAATATATTGCTTATTAGGCAGGAAGTAATAAATAGATTACTGCGATACACATTTTTTGTGCCACTGCGAAAATCTGTTTCTGAAAATTTAGAATAACTATCTCGTAATCATTAAGAGCCCTGTAAAGGGTAGTTTTTAATGTCTGCTGTTCGAATTTCCTTTGCTGCCGCCAATTGCTTGCAACAGCCTTGCAAAAACATTCCCGCATCTTGGTAACTTTCGAGTAGTGAAGGATAGTAAATTGATTTCACTTTGATTTCTATTTCAGCTCCACTTGCAATTTCCGTCCCCTTAGTTCGATAGGACGGTTATTATAAGGGGGAAGTTTGGACCGGACATTCTAATCGAATTTCAACAATCATCTTGCAAAGTTCTTTGTCATACTGGTCATGTGTAACATAACCACCTGCACCTTTTTTGAAACTGAGTTCTATTCCAGTTCCAAATCGTCTCACGTTTGAAACAAACTCGTCGAGCAGTTTTATTCCGGTTTCAAAATACTGCTCGAAAAATAAAACTCCGCGTTGCGGGTGGTCTGTTTCAGTTCTATTTGAAAAATGAAACAGCTAGAACAAAGTAGAGCCGCGTTGCAACCAGTCTAAACAGACTTTAGTGAAGTAACTTTTGCTCATTTTTGGTGGAGAGGTAGCTTATTAGGAGTACTTTCAGAATATGCAATAACCTAGAAAGTGTCAAAATGTACATGATGCCATTTGAAATTGTGCCGTCGATATGTTGTAAAATAAGTTTGATTTTTATTAAATTTTATTAAAATTCTTTATTTTCATATATCCGGACAATATGATTAAATGCACTTTTGGGCCAATCTGTTAGATCTGATCTAACAGTGAAGTAGCAAAGCTACTTTCTGCCTGATCCTTTCCGCAAATTTCCATGTGCTGCTTCTTGAGCGTCCTCGTGGGAAATGTTTGCTCGCAACGGGCACATACCTCAATTCGTTTCTGAAAATCGAAGAAAATTAAAAATAGAGCAACGCTTCCACCCCGATCACTCCCTACCCTCGAGCAACGAATCCGGCCAAATAGCTGGCTCTGGTCCGCTTTAACGCGAACGTTCGTTTTCTGGCCGTGCACGATGAACATGTGCTTGTTGTACATCTTGTAGTAGCGCAGATCTTTACCGCAGCAAACGTAATCGTCCCGGAAGGTGATGCACAGATGGTCGCTCATTTCGTCCGTGGAGCCAAACACCGACAGACACGTGCCGCACTGCAGTTCCTTTGGTGCGCTGTGGCACACTCTGTGGGCGTCCAGCGTTTCCTGGCTGAAGAACAGCTGGACGCAGATGTCGCAGTAGAAGCGCATTTTTATCTGAAATGTGAGTTGGGTTAGACATTTTGTGATTGTGGACTGTTTCGTGGAACCTACCCCGTGGATGTTTTCAACATGATCCAGGTACAAATAGTTGACGTGGAACTTTTTGTCGCACCTTGTGCATGCGTGTCTCGGGGTTTCGTGTACCTTTATGACGTGATTTTTTAATGCAGAGGGTCTTTTGAACTTTTTGCCACATATTTCACACGTAAAATTGTAGGCTTCGCCGTGAGCTAGCTCGTGATCCTGCAGAATTGCTTTCCGCCTAAACTCCAGGCCGCACGTACCGCAAATGAACTTTCTGCTGGCAATGTGAACCTCACGGACGTGCACGCTAAGGTCATGGTGCGTTTTGAATTTTTTCTGACAGTACTTGCAATTGTAGTCACGTTGTTGGAGGTGGCGTTCCATGTGAATCTGAAGATGTCTCTTGCTATGGTGCCGGTAGCCACAGGTGTCGCAGACGAACGGTTTGTGCGTATTGTTCCGATGGATTCGTAGCGCGTACAGATTGTCGAATTCTTCGATGCAACCTTCTGTCTTGCAGTGAAACTTTTTCGGTTCTTCTGGCTTTTCAACCTCCGCTTTGGGTTTGGCTCTTTTGATGTATGGTCGCTTTCGAGGAGGTTCAGGTACGGACGGTTCGTTTGCTGGCTCTGTTCCCACTTCCGACGCTGGTAGTTCCGGGTTGACATCGATACTGAATGTGGCAATGTCATACTGCTTAAACTCGTAGATTAGATCGGTCGCCGTTGGATCGGGTTTATCGCAAATACTCAGATCCTTCAACACTGCTCTGACGGACTCTCGCTTGGTATCGAACAGGTCAACCAGTGGTCTCGAGTTGATGTGTCTCAGCTCCACCAAGGCGTTCATCAGTAGATGAACGGTTACTATTTTTGACCGGTATTTGGCAAAGAACCGGAGCAATTCCATACAAGTTAAGCACACTTGTTGGGGAAAGAACGGTGCTCTGTCCTAAAAATATTGTCAATTTAAACACCTCTCTTGCAAGGCCTTACAAAAACGACATCAAGTGCATTTCCCAAACACAGACGTGAAATTCAAGTCACCTGTAAAATGACACTTACCTCCGCAATCGGGACCGTGAACGAGGCCAGAAAGTCGCGGATCGTTGCCCAGTCCAGCGCGGGATCCGCCGAGTCCAGCGAGAACATCAGGCCGCCCGTGTCCGGTTCCAGACAGAGCCGACAAACGTGGGGGAACTTTTCCAGCTTGAAAACGGTCATTTTTTTTCTTGATTTCTTTTTTTTTAACTCACCGCTTTGCAGTGCACCTGAATACCTGAACATAAACAACTTTTGTTTTGATGATGAAAAATGACAGTTGCATTCGTCGAAACGGTCGACTTGGCTATGTCGACCAATTTCTTATTTCAACAGCTGTGAAATGTCTTATCGGCCCAACTCGTTTGTTTACATTGATTCCAAGAATGTTTTGAATTTTTTCGGCGGTTTGCAAGTTTTTTTTTTTAAATTAAAAAAAAATTAAATTAAACCCTTCATGGAAGTTCAAACAAAAGCCGTCAACATTCCTATGTTCAAGCTGCAACAGTTTCCGCACGTTTGTCGCCTTTGCCTGGAATCGGAATCCGACCATCGAGCGATTAATATGGTCCCACTGGATTCCGTGGACGACATGCTGCAAGGCGGAACTACCATCGAGGAATACATCGCGAAGGTTTCGTGTGAGGTTCCGGAGGTGAGAAAAATCATTTAATTTGATTTCCAACCCATATTTCAATGCTTTTTAAATTTTAGGGTAAGGCAGCCTTCTTCCCCCAGAAAGTTTGCCAACCGTGCCTGGAAATGCTCCGGTTCTACGCCAGGTACCGGTCCAAAATGTTGCACGTGTACCTTCTGACGGATGCGCTGGTCGAGCTTAAGCAGGGCAACACTAGACCGGTCGTGGATCTGTTCCGGAACCAAGGTGAAACGGTTCAGGCTCTGGTGAAGGATTTGGCACTTAGTGAAAAAGAGGATCCTTGCGTAACGGATTTGATCTATGAATTTAAGCAGTACGACGGTGTCACCATGCAGGGTGAGATAGAAGAGGATGATTCGAACGTTGAGATGGTCCAAGATCAAGATGATCAAACTAGGGTTGAAGTACTAGAACACCTCATCATTGAGCCTGTTTTCCGGAAGGGAATAGGGAGACCACCAAGCGAGGCAGGACAAGCTGACCATTCGAAGGAACCAGCTCACAAATTCTCATGCAAAGCTTACAAATGTCCCGAAGGATTCGACGATAAGGAATCCCACGATAAGCACTTTAACGAAACGCACAAAACGTTTGTGTGCGAAATTTGCGGCTTCAAGTTCAGCCAGAAGGCTCGCCTCGTGACCCACAAGCAACGTCACGCGTCCGAGCGAAACTTCCACTGCCAGTACTGCCGGAAAACGTTCAAAACGAAGCGCGACGTGGGCGTGCACACTCGCGAGATTCACATCCACCGGACGTTCAACTGTGAAATCTGCGGGCTGGAATTCAAGCGCAAGGGAGCGCTCAAATATCACGAGCTAACGCACACCAACTCGTTCGACCATCCGTGCCAGATGTGCGGCTCCAAGTTTAAATCCGATACAGCGCTCACTTGCCACGTGAAGAAGGTGCACACCGAGCGGCGGTACGGCTGCACAGAGTGTGAGAAAAAGTTTCACTCCAACCATCTGCTGATGGATCACATCGAGCGGATGCACGGGGTAAGTTTGATTCTTTTGGCTGAGGTAACTGAATTCATGAGAAGGAATCTGGACTGGACGAATGGAACGATCCTTAAGCGGTGTATGCACATCGGAAGGAACCGGTCAAGAAAAATTTCAAATGGGCAGCAGCGGCAGCGAAAGCAAGCCAGATAGGGTTAAGAAAAGCCCCAAGAGGACGCTCCCTGTCCTGCTGTTCGTAAAGCTGTTTCTTGACCCCTTTCCTTCCGATCTGCATACTAGCCTTTATAAGGGCATCTCCACCGCAGAGATCTAATTGCGTGGCAAACCTATCAATTGGATCCCCAGTTTTAGGTTTGCTCCGTACCTAATGCACGTTTTCGCACCGCTGGGAGCTAATTTGGCTACCGAATCAAGCCCACCGCGGGGATCTAATTTATTTATTTTCAAATTCTAGCCGTTTAGTTGATCGAAATCAATAAAACTACATTCTAGCATGATAGAACATACTTCCAATTGCATTATATGTCCTAATTGTTTACTTACATCAATAAAATATCATTTTCAAATTTTTAAAAGAGTTCATCCGATTTGCTCCCGACATGTTTGCACCCCAACTTTCGCACCGCGGGTAGCAAAGCTAAAGCTAAATTAGCCTTCGAGTTCATTCAGCGAAGAAAAAGTTCATCGGGATCCGTCGAGTAGCCAAGATAGGTGCTCGAAAAGTCCCCGAGCTGCCGGTGGCTAATGTTTTCAGCGATTTTTAGAATCATTTGTCTTTGTTTGGTTGAAGGTACATTTATTTTGATTATCAAATTTGAATGAATATTGAAAAAATCAGTAATTTGGTTCAAAACGACTTTATTAAAGCGGTATACGCACTTCGGAAGGAACCGGACAAGAAAAAAAATCAAATGGGCAGCAGCGGCAGCGCAAGCAAGTCAGAGAGGGTGAAGAAAAGCCCCAAGAAATCGCTCTCTCTCCTTTGTTCTGCTGTTCGTAAAGCTGTTTCTTGACCCCTTTCCTTCCGATCTGCATACTAGCCTTAAATTGAAAAAATGTGTTTTTTTATCATTATTAAGTATTTTTTAAATAAAAAATAATCAACCACCGATTTTTGATATAGGCAAATCATCACAGAAAATTTAAACATTTTTGAATTATGTATTAAAATTCAAATATATATCCAGAATTTTCCTTTTTGTATGCGACAAACGTTTTAATAATATTGTATTCGATATAATGATATTGAAAACACCCGCCAAATCTCTTGCAGAATTTTGAAATTAAATGGACAGATCTGGAGTTTTTTTTGAAAAGGTCCAATAAACCAAATTTCAAGTTTTTGCTTTTTGGGTGTTTTTGAAACCGCCTTGAGTCAGGGGTATTTAAAAACACCCAAAAAGCAAAAACTGCAAATTTGGTTTATTGGACCTTTTCAAAAAAAACTCCAGAGATATAGTTTTTTGGTCGAAATGAGTAAAAACAGAAGTTGTCTTTATAGCTGTCGGCCACTATTTCTAGTACCAACCAGCAACCTCTGGATTGTGATTCCAGTGCGCTGTTCAATTGATCCACACGGATCGAAATGAAGTAAACCAGAACGAAAATAAACTTGACAGTTATCATACAAATATCTTTTAACTGACTGAAAAACTCAATAGTAAAAAAAAATTGGAAATTCTAAATAAAAAGTATGCAGCATTGAATAATAATTTTAATATTAAAGTATTTATTTTATTTAGAAATTACATGTCGAAATTACCAAAGCTTAAAAATCTGAAATTAAGAAATTCAAAAATATAAATTTACGAAAACTTGAAATTCTAACATTCAAAAACACTATTTTTGTCAAAAATTGTATTCAAAATCAGGAATTTAAAAAATTATGATTTTAAGAATTTGTGAATTTAAGGATTTAAGAATTTCAGAATTTCAGAATTTCAGAATTTAAAAATTTAAAAATTTAAGAATTTAAGAATTTAATTTAAGAATTTAAGAATTTAAGAATTTAAATATTTAAGAATTTAACAATTTAAGAATTTAAGAATTCAACAAATTAAGAATTTAAGAATTTAAGAATTCAAGAAATTAAGAATTTAAGAATTTAAGAATTTAAGAATTTAAGAATTTAAGAATTTAAGAATTTAAGAATTTAAGAATTTAAGAATTTAAGAATTTAAGAATTTAAGAATTTAAGAATTTAAGAAATTAAGAATTTAAGAATTTAAGAATTTAAGAATTTAAGAATTTAAGAATTTAAGAATTTAAGAATTTAAGAATTTAAGAATTTAAGAATTTAAGAATTTAAGAATTTAAGAATTTAAGAATTTAAGAATTTAAGAATTTAAGAATTTAAGAATTTAAGAATTTAAGAATTTAAGAATTTAAGAATTTAAGAATTTAAGAATTTAAGAATTTAAGAATTTAAGAATTTAAGAATTTAAGAATTTAAGAATTTAAGAATTTAAGAATTTAAGAATTTAAGAATTTAAGAATTTAAGAATTTAAGAATTTAAGAATTTAAGAATTTAAGAATTTAAGAATTTAAAAATTTAAAAATTTCAGGAATTCAGAATTTAAAAATTTAGGAATTTAATTTAAGAATTTAAGAATTTAAGAAATTAAGAATTTAAGAATTTAAGAATTTAAGAATTTAAGAATTTAAGAATTTAAGAATTTAAGAATTTAAGAATTTAAGAATTTAAGAATTTAAGAATTTAAGAATTTAAGAATTTAAGAATTTAAGAATTTAAGAATTTAAGAATTTAAGAATTTAAGAATTTAAGAATTTAAGAATTTAAGAATTTAAGAATTTAAGAATTCTAAGAATTTAAGAATTTAAGAATTTAAGAATTTAAGAATTTAAGAATTTAAGAATTTAAGAATTTAAGAATTTAAGAATTTAAGAATTTAAGAATTTAAGAATTTAAGAATTTAAGAATTAAGAATTTAAGAATTTAAGAATTTAAGAATTTAAGAATTTAAGAATTTAAGAATTTAAGAATTTAAGAATTTAAGAATTTAAGAATTTAAGAACTAAGAATTAAGAATTTAAGAATTTAAGAATTTAAGAATTTAAGAATTTAAGAATTTAAGAATTTAAGAATTTAAGAATTTAAGAATTTAAGAATTTAAGAATTTAAGAATTAAGAATTTAAGAATTTAAGAATTTAAGAATTTAAGAATTTAAGAATTTAAGAATTTAAGAATTTAAGAATTTAAGAATTTAAGAATTTAAGAATTTAAGAATTTAAGAATTTAAGAATTTAAGAATTTAAGAATTTAAGAATTTAAGAATTTAAGAATTTAAGAATTTAAGAATTTAAGAATTTAAGAATTTAAGAATTTAAGAATTTAAGAATTTAAGAATTTAAGAATTTAAGAATTTAAGAATTTAAGAATTTAAGAATTTAAGAATTTAAGAATTTAAGAATTTAAGAATTTAAGAATTTAAGAATTTAAGAATTTAAGAATTTAAGAATTTAAGAATTTAAGAATTTAAGAATTTAAGAATTTAAGAATTTAAGAATTTAAGAATTTAAGAATTTAAGAATTTAAGAATTTAAGAATTTAAGAATTTAAGAATTTAAGAATTTAAGAATTTAAGAATTTAAGAATTTAAGAATTTAAGAATTTAAGAATTTAAGAATTTAAGAATTTAAGAATTTAAGAATTTAAGAATTTAAGAATTTAAGAATTTAAGAATTTAAGAATTTAAGAATTTAAGAATTTAAGAATTTAAGAATTTAAGAATTTAAGAATTTAAGAATTTAAGAATTTAAGAATTTAAGAATTTAAGAATTTAAGAATTTAAGAATTTAAGAATTTAAGAATTTAAGAATTTAAGAATTTCAGAATTTCAGAATTTAAGAATTTAAGAATTTCAGAATTTAAGAATTTAAGAAATTAAGAATTTAAGAATTTAAGAATTTAAGAATTTAAGAATTTAAGAATTTAAGAATTTAAGAATTTAAGAATTTAAGAATTTAAGAATTTAAGAATTTAAGAATTTAAGAATTTAAGAATTTAAGAATTTAAGAATTTAAGAATTTAAGAATTTAAGAATTTAAGAATTTAAGAATTTAAGAATTTAAGAACAAGAATTTAAGAATTTAAGAATAAGAATTTAAGAATTTAAGAATTTAAGAATTTAAGAATTTAAGAATTTAAGAATTTAAGAATTTAAGAATTTAAGAATTTAAGAATTTAAGAATTTAAGAATTTAAGAATTTAAGAATTTAAGAATTTAAGAATTTAAGAATTTAAGAATTTAAGAATTTAAGAATTTAAGAATTTAAGAATTTAAGAATTTAAAAATTTAAGAATTTAAGAATTTAAGAATTTAAGAATTTAAGAATTTAAGAATTTAAGAATTTAAGAATTTAAGAATTTAAGAATTTAAGAATTTAAGAATTTAAGAATTTAAGAATTCAAGAAATTAAGAATTTAAGAATTTAAAAATTTAAGAATTTAAAAATTTAAGAATTTAAAAATTTAAGAATTTAAGAATTTAATTTAAGAATTTAAGAAATTAAGATCAGGATTGCTAGAATTGCTTGTTTTCAAACCCGTATTGGCTTATTTAAAATATTATGCTTGAATTTTTATTTTTACTCAATACAAATGACTTGTCTCTTCCATGTCCGGCAGTAGATCGACAATGCGTTGACCAAAATTAAACAAACACAGCCCCAATCTGACCTAAAAAACTAAACTGCATCACCCCAGATTACCAGATTAGTCATTTTTCATGCGTAAACTTGCAGGCACGGAAGGGAAAATATCTCCAAACTCGAATAATTGAAAACGAAAAATCAATCATCACTCCTAATGTAAACATTTACTGACGTGAGTAGGATAAACTCTATGTTTACAAGTCACATTGGCCCAATTACATTGTTTTGCTACGCAATTAGGTCCCTGCGGTGGAGATGCCCTAATGAAAACATGGACACAAATTGAAACATGGAATGCGTTAACAAGCGCCAGGCTTAAAGCTAAAATGAAGTCGGTAATTCTTAGTCAGCAAAACGCAAGATGTCTTCTGATCAAGTTCTGTTATTTTCTGGTTTGCAAGCAGGCTTGCCACAAATACAGATTTTTTTGGCACATACCAAACACTCAATCGAGTATAACTTTAAAGAATAATATTCTTACCAAAAACTGAACATGCCAAAAGATGCTAACAATGTTTATCTTTTTGGCCAATATAACAAAAACTGCTCAAATGTATTTTAACTGTAAAAAAAAATCGTTTGTGTTTCGGACCTGTGCTAAAAAATCTGTATTTGTGGCAAGCCTGTTTGCAAGCATGAAATGGCTAACGTGCTTACCGAGTACGTTATGTAACATGTAACTGGGCTGAACGAAAAATAACGAGGGGACTACCGATCCATAATATTTATTTGATGAAATATAGAAATATAAGTTACTCAAATTTGTTTACAATGATTACTTTTCATATTTCTTTAATTGTGACTTGAAATTACATTAAAGTTTGAAAAAAGTTTTTTTATTTGTTGACCATGATTTTTGCATCCATTAACCCCTCGGTGATTTCGGTTTGTTTTGGTTTTTTGACGTTTGTCTGCTTTTTAACTGGGCTACGGCCCAGTTATCGAGCGCCCAGTTACCGAACAACTACTGTAATCCATAACTTACTTTTAAGAAGAAGAAAAATCTTAGACTTTCCTTCCCTTCTTAAATTTGTAAAGCGCCAAATGCGCTTCTTCTGCGACGTTTGCGTCGAGGTATTCACCAGCGAGCAGCAGTTGAACGTCCATCTGGCTCGTCACGCCGCGCCCGGCGAGCTCGAATGCGGCACCTGCCTGCGCGTGTACGGTTCTCGTGAGGAGCTGGCCGCCCACCTGTGCATCGAGTACCGCGAGAACTACGTGTGCTGCGCCAAGGACTGGCGCCACCACCGGTTCTACAACCGGCACGTCTTTATCGAGCACGGCGTCAAGACGAACGCCCGCGTCCGGATGCAGCCGGGCCAGCTGTTTGGCAAGATCCGGATGGCACGGGTGAGGAACGGGGAGGATGAGGTTGAATGTTATTTCTTTAACATTTGTTTATTGTGTTGTAGAAAGGAACGGAGGTTTGTACGCAATGCCAGCAGGTCATCAAGAGCAGCAAGAGAGAGCAACATCTGGAGACCTGCGTGGGAATTAAAACTGCTACTTTGTAGTTGATCTTGGTTTGTATTTATTTGTCTCAGTAGTTGAACATGGGAATCAACGGCGCGTCCTGAGCAGTATTGGTAGAAGCTTCAGGCGCAACCGCCGGCGGACCGGTGCAGGTTTCCTGGTGTCTCTGCTTTTTCGCCCGAGTTGGAAACACAGTTTCGCACTTGTGGCACATTTCGATGCGTTTCTACAACAGAAAAAAAGCAAATTTACTAAGATTTAATCTCGTTATTTACGATGACACTCACCCTCCTAAGCTTGGACAACCCCAGCAGTTCGTCGGGGTTCGGTCGGACGCGGGCGTTCGTCTTCTGGCCGTGCTTGATGAACATGTGCTTGTTGTACGCATAGTGGTACCGGAAGTCCCGTCCGCAGCAAAAGTAGTTATCTTGATAGGTGATGCACAGGTGGGCGGCCATGTCCTCGGCGGACAGGAACGCCACCAGACAGCGGCCGCACTCGAGCTCCTTGGGGTTGTCGTGGCGCAGCCGGTGCGTGGCCATTTCTTCCGGGTTCGTGAACGGCTGCACGCAGACATCGCACGGGAAGCGGCACTTGATCTGGAAGAATATGGTTCAGCTTGACCAGCTGTTAACTAGTGGAGATTCACTTACCCTGTGCACCGACTCAATGTGGTCTATCAGTTTCGTCCGGGAGGGGTATCGCTTATCGCAGTGACTGCACTCGTGCCGTAACTTGACTTGATCGCAGTAAATAATACGATGACTTTTGAGATTCTCGGACGATTTGAACTTCTTGCCGCAAGTTTGGCACGCATAACTCTTATCCACGTTGTGCGTTTCCGAGTGAGTTTTCAGCATATAATTTGAGGTAAATTTTAGTCCGCAAGTCTTGCATTCGAAATTTTTCTCACTCAGATGGATTCGCCGGATGTGCGTCCCCAGGTCCTGCTTCAAATTGAACCGCCGATCGCAGTACGTGCAGGCAAAGTTCTGATCGTTTTTGTGACGGGCCATGTGGTCCTTGAGGTCGCTCCGGCTGCTCAACCCGGTTCCGCAAATGTCGCACACGAACGGCTTGTGCATCTTGACGTTGTGCTTGTACAGCAGGTACGCATCCTTGAACACCTCCGGACAGCCCGGTTTGTCGCAGTGGAACTCGCGGCTCTTGATCTCGTGTTCTATGAGCTGATGAGCTTCAAACTCCCGCAGGTACTCCGTCGTGTAGGTACACTTTGTGCAACGTAGCTTGTACTGCAGTTTAATCTCCTTCAAATGTCTGTCATCTTCTTGGGCAACAGGCTGATCAATTTCATCCGGTTGGCTTTGATCAATTCCCGCAGGTTCTACACTACTCTCAACCGATTCATCTGGAGTCGACTCAACCGCCTTCACCCTCTTGACTCGCTTCACAACCACCTTCTGCACTGGGACCTTCCTCTTAACCCTCCGAACCGCTGGTCTTTCCGACTCCACCACATCGTCGCAAACCGGCTCAACGACATCGATTTCATCCGCCCGCTCCACGCTGGCGATCGCGTACGTCGGAAACTCCTCCATCAGCGTCTGGGCCGTGGCGTCCTCAACCTCCTCACAAACCCCCACGTCCTTCAGCAGAACCTCTATCGCGCTCTGCTTTCTCTCGAACAGATCCACGAGCGGTCGGCAGTTGGAGAACCGCAACTCCACGAGCGCGTTCATCAGCAAATGCACATTGGCCACCTTGGTCCGGTACCGGGCAAAGAACTTCAGCAGGTCGAAACACGGCTGGCAGACCACCTGCGGGAACAGATGCGCTTTGTGCTGCAAGAGTTCAAAACTAGCATTTCCCAAACACCAACTCCACATTCAAGCTTTGTTTGTTTTACCTGTTCGATTTTGAAGCTGATCCTGGTGATGAAGTCGCCGATGGTGCCCCCGTCGAACACGGGATCCCGCGTCCGCAGCGAGACCAGCTTGCCCTCCGGCGCGACCAGACACAGTCGGCACACGTTCGGGAAGTCGGCCAGCTTGAAGACGGGCATTTTCGGTTGATTTCGTTTGTAAAAGTGGCAACTCGACTGGATTATGTTTTTGTTTTGGCTTGCTGACAGTTCAATCGTCATCGCGATTAATGATCGAAATCATTACCTGTCAAAAACGGTTGGTTTCGTTTACATCGACTTCACTGAACTTAGCAGGCGCTGAGATGTTATTCCGGTAAAAGGTGTTGAAATTCACAATTTTTCTTTCTCAAAATAAATATGAAAAAAAAATATATCGTAGCATAACTTCATGTTAAAAAAATACAATGAATGTTTTTTTAACGGATCTTTTCAATCGCTGAGAACCACCTGGATGGAACGGCTACAAACGAAATTAAGATATTAATTCTTAAAATAAAAGAAATGGAGTTAACCCATACTCCGAAAGATCCATTTTATGCAAGAAAAGACCCGAGCATTGTACGATCACCACCAGTGCCGAATCCAGCTGCAACTAGTGCCACTTCCGTCGTCCAACAAGGCGTTCGGCAGCCTGTTTCAACGGTCAACATCTCAACTTCTTCTGCAGCGGATCCAGCTGAGACAAATGTCGACACTCCGCTTGTCGACATGTAACATGGCATATAAGTCAATGTCCTGGCGCCGGTTCTAGATAATAACCAGGACAACATTGGCTTGGTAAAAAATCTTGAAAAACAAAATCCTTGTTTCACAATCAGCATGAAAAAATAATATATATTTATTACAGGAGGACAGCGTAGACCAAGAAGAAGTGCCTCTGCCAGTAATGCCGGATCCAGCAGGGGACGAGTAAGTCAAGTTGACAACCATCGGCGATGACCAGCACATGATTTTTCTTGGTCACGTGAATGACCTGAAGAAGCAGTACGTAGCCAACTATGGAGTGGGAGGACATGAAAGAAGCAAAAAAAGCCACGTTGCGGAGCAACTTAAGATTTATAATGCTCTTGATAATAAGGTAACAGCATCCTCAAATATCGTAGAACTGAAGAAAGGTACTTGAATCATACGTCCCAAGCAGAGATGGTGTTTGCAACACAACAGTTTTCTGTTGCGTGGAAGCAGCAATATGCCTTGCGATACTATATAAGCTAACATTCATCAAAGATGGTCCCCACGAACATTCTTCGTTAGTAAACAAGTTACTAAATGGTACACAAAAAACGTCACTTTGCGGAATCCTTTATTAAAGTATTGTAAAAACCTAACTCTAACGCACTAACATTTACCTTAAACGCGATAGGTACGTGCTAAAAGAAAAGAAAGTATTTTTCACGACGACTTTCAGCTTAAAACACAGCTGGCAAAGCAAAGCGCGCCTCCCACGCCGACTAAACCAAATTCACCTTCCGCGCAATGTCCTCCTTCGAATCGTAATTATCCACGTACTCGATTTCGTACGTAACGCACCCGTCGTCGTCCTGCTGTTGCGGATTGGTGGTGCCCAAAAGCGTGCCTCCGCCAACCACGGGCTTTTCTCCCTCCACGGCCATCACGACGGGGATCTCCGTCGCACCCATAAAGTCCTGACCGTCACCGCCGCCGTCGCCACGACACGCAATCATGTGCTGCTTCTTTTGGTTTCTTGTTGGGAATTCCCGCTCGCACCGGGGACACCGCTCAGCTTGTTTCTAAAGGAGGAAATGGAATCAATACAGTTGTTGCTGACCGTTGCTCGAAGACACCTTACCCTCATGGCGCGAACCTGTCCCAACAGCAGTCCCTGGGTCGGTTTGACGCGCACGTTTGTCTTTAGGCCGTGCACCAGGAACATGTGCTTGTTGTAGTAAAAGTGATACTTGAAGTCGCGCTCGCAGCAAACGTAGTCGTCTCTGTTGGATGAAAGCGAATTAAATATTTCACCAAGTATCAATTAGGTATATCAACGTGTAATTACTTGTAGGTGATGCACAGATGTGAGTTGAACTCTTCCTGGCTAACGTACGCGGTCAGGCAGACTCCACACTGCAACGGTTTCGGGTTCTCGTGGTGGGTCTTGTGCTCCTCGAGCTTGTCGCGCGCATTGTAAGACTGCAGGCATATGTCGCACACGAAGTAGGTTTGGATCTGAAAAAATTGAGTGAAATAATTAGAAATAATAAGGTTGGGAACAGTCAGCTAAATTATTATTAAGAAGTGAAACAAAGTCCATATTGCGAGCAGTTTTTGAAACATTTCATGAGCCAATCAGTTCGTGTTCCAAGGGACAACTTTACCGAAGAGTGCGCAGAGATTCATCTACTCTGAAAAAAGTTATAGCAATTAAAAATTCTAGAGTTTTTTTTATAAGGTCCTATAAACATGTGGAAGACAATAGCTTATAGGACCTTTTTAAAAAAAAACTGTCTAATCTAATCTAAAAATTCAGAATAATATAAAAAATTAAAATGTAAAATTCAAAATCAACATTTCGATGCCAACATTTCAAAAAACATCATGTACAAACTACGCGTTTTGAGAAAAACGCATTTGAATGTTGTTCCATTTTCAATTCCCATTTTAATATAAAAGCAAAATAATATGTTCTAATGATAACAAACGATGAAAAACGTTGCTTTTATTGATACAAAAAAAAAACGGAATCGACGTAACACCTTATAATGTGGCCCTCTTAAACCTTGCGGTTTCGTCGACGGATCCACAGGCGTGTATCGTTCTTTTTGCGACAAGACTCCGCCTCCCGGGTCTCCTAAGTGTGAAGGTATGGGCACGGGGAGAGGGCACCGAATACCTATATTTACACTTAGAATTTTTTGCGTCCGCCCCGGGATTCGAACCGGCAACCTCTGGATTGTGAGTCCAGTGCGCGGTCCGATTGATCCACACAGGCAGACGATTGATACATGATCATCCAAATTCAATTAAACATTATTTCCGTAATTTTATTTGAGAAAAACAAACATAACTTCTTTTGAAATAACCATCGTCTATATAACCCTGCTGTCATTGAGGGGGACGCTTTGTTATGATTCGTTTTTCTTCGCCGAATGTACATGGCGCTTTTTTCATGATGCTTTTTTTTTCGTCACGAGGTTCATGTAGTCTTTTATTTGACAGGTTGACAGGGCTATATAAACAGGGAATGTTACTTTATTTAAAATCATGATTAAACAGACTTTACTGAAGTAACTTTTGCGCATTTTTGGTGGAGAGGTAGCTTATTAGGAGTACTTTCAGAATATGCAATAACCCAGAAAGTGTCAAAATGTACATGATGCCTTTTGCAATGTTACCGTCGATTTGAGAATTTTGAAAAAATAAAAACCAAGAATACAAAAATTAAAAAAAAAATTATCATTCCAAAAATTAAAAAAAAAATCCGAAATTTTATTTTTTTAATTTTTGGGTTCTATTCTATATTAGTTCTGAAATTCTAAATTTCTAAAATATTCTGAAATTTCAAAATACTTAAGTACCTAAATTTCAAAAATTCTGAGATTCTAATATTCTTATCGTTCATAAGTTCCAATATTTTATTATTCTTAAAGTTTGACGGTAACATTTCAAAAGACATCATGTACATTTTGACACTTTCTGGGTACTTGCATATTCTGAAAGTACTCCTAATAAGCTACCTCTCCACCAAAAATGAGCAAAAGTTACTTCAGTAAAGTCTGTTTAATCATGATTTTAAATAAAGTAACATAAACAAAATCTCTGCCATCAGCAGTCTCTGTTTATAAAGCCCTGTCAACCTGTCAAACAAAAGACTATATGAACCTCGTGACGGAAAAAAAGCAACATGAACAAAGCGCCATGTACATTCGGCGAAGAAAACCGAATCATAACAAAGCGTCCCCCTCAATGCAAGCAGGGTGATATAAACGTTGGTGATTTCAAAAGAAGTTAGGGGAGTGTGGGGTAATTTGGACACCCTAAGGAAATTGCTCTGTTACGGGCTGTATGGATATTTTAAAGGAATGTGGATGACACCAGAGGATAATAGAGACCATATTTGATGGAAAAATGTCATTCATTTCGATAAATTTTGATGAAAACCCCATTTTTATCGCAAAAATTAAAAGGTGTCCAAATTACCCCCACATTTTTGTGTGGGGGTAATATGAACACCCCTATGGGGTAATTTGGACATGCCTTGTGGGGTAATTTGGACATACCTTGTGGGGTAATATGAACACCTTTTGTGGGGTAATTTGGACACATGTTGAAGAATAAGTTTAACATTTGATTTTTTGAGCATGTTTCTTATCCTTCAACCTGGTTTTGTAATTGCTTTATATTTTGAAGTGTTGCTCACAATATTTCATCAAAGGTTGAAATAATGATTTTGTGATAGAACTATAATTCAATAGGAAGATAACAAATAGTTCAGTGTAGTATACATAATTTAATCATTAATACTGAAATTATTTAAACATTGATTCTGGATCAGGCACACTATACTTGTTTTGAGTGATTAAGGTATCGTTTATGTTTATATAAATGAATCTTTATATAGAACTTATTAGCCTGAAAATATTATATTTTTTTTTAATTTTACATTCTGTAGCCCTTCAAATTTAAATATTATTGTAAACCAGCAAAGAAATTAGAAATGTCAAAGAAATTAATTAAAAGCAATCAACACTAGAGTCTTGTTGAACGCCAAATGTACAGTAAGCAGATTTTCATCAATTCGAATATTGAAATAAATTTATCTAAATTTAAAAATAGGGGTTTTATGAAAGTTCTCTTTGCTCACATTCATTTTTGTTTGTTTTGACATATTAAATCCTTCTAAATTTATCTAAATTCCCCAACTCATCCAACCATGAAAGTTACTTTTTTGTTGCCTGACAGGTAGACTTTCAGGTATGTCCAAATTACCCCACAAGCCATGTCCAAATTACCCCCATAACATATTCTATCATAAATTGCGATTTTTGATGATAAAAATGGATAAAATGCACTATTTTTATACGTACATATCTCAGGCATCGTCCAAGCATCCCCCTTAAACAAAAAATGTCCACTTTTTTGCCATATAACTCCTGCAAAACCTTATTTCTTAACCTTCAAATATTAGAATTTAAGGCAGTGCCAACCGGCCTTTGGAAACTTTTACATATAATACCAAAACTACTTAACCTATTCCAACTTTTTTGGTTTGTCCATACTCCTAGGCCATTACTAGTACTAGCCTTATCACTTAAATTGCCGTTTTCACTTTATATCCGAAGAAAACGTGATTTTTAAAGGGGTGTCCAAATTACCCCCACTGTCCATATTACCCCAAACTCCCCTATGTTTATTTTTCTCAAATAAAATCATGGAAATAATGTTTTATTGAATTTGGATGATCAAGTATCAATAAAAGCAACGTTTTTCATCGTTTGTTATCATTAGAACATCTTATTTTGCTTTTATATTAAAATGGGAATTGAAAATGGATGCTCAATATTCAAATGCGTTTTTCTCAAAACGCATGGTTTGTACATGATGCTTTTTGAAATGTTGGCGTCGAGTTCTCAAACTCAAATATTAAAAAAAAATTAAACTTTTAAATTAAAAAAATAATAAAATTCTGAGATTCTTAATATCTGAAATTTCTAAATTCTAAAATTTCAAAAAAATTAAATTCCTAAATCCTTAAATTTAAAAAAATATATATTTATAAAATAAAAAAATGTTAAATTGAAGTTCAAAATTTAAAAAGCATAAAAACATTCAATTTTTTTTTTCTAAATTGAATATTTCTAGATTTTTTTTTGAATAGGTCCTATAAACATATGAAAGACAATAGTTTATAGGTCCTTTTTTTAAAAAAAAAAAAAAAACTCTAGATTTGAAAATTTTAAAATTTAGATTTAATTTGGTCATTTTGGTCATGTCTATAACACAACTTAAATTGATCTTAAGGTTCATCTACTCACATTGTGCACCTTCTCCATGTGCATCCGCAGCTTGTCCTTGCGTCCGTACGAGATCTCGCAATGTTCACACTGAAACCGGAAATCTTGATGGACCGACTTGACGTGCCGGTTCAAGTGCGTGTACGATTTAAACCCAAAACCACACATTGCGCACGTATGCGTCCGTTGATTCGTGTGCGATTTCAGGTGCTGGTTGAGGGTGGACTTTGTCTTGAACGTCAAATTACATTCCGGACACTTGACCTCGAACGCGTTCAGATGGACCTGTTTGGTGTGAAGAAGCATTTCCGGCCGCGTAAAGTACTCCATCGGGCAGTAATCGCACTTGTACTGACGAACGTCGGCGTGACGCTTCCGGTGCGTTTCAGGGCAAACTTCTGCTCGAAGGAGAGGCCGCACGTGTCGCACATGTAATCCCGATGCTCTTGCCGTTTGTGTTTGTCGAGTGCTTTTTTGGTTTCAAACTCTTCGTCGCACCGCTTGCAGTGCCAACCTCCGCCAGAGTTTCGCTCCTTGCGATCGTGCTTCTCCATGTGGGCTTCAAAGGTTCGCGGGTAGTAAGTCTTGAATTTGCACTTGGTGCACTGTTGAAGTGTTCCCTTGCGTTGACTTCGCGGTGAGGAGTTCCGTTTGCCTTTTTTAGACTGGCGAGATCGTTCGAGCAGGTCTTCGTCCAGTTCAAACTCCCCGTCGGAATCTTCCATGCCACCGTCAAAGTGTCCGTCTTCGGCACTTTCCAACATTTCCACAAGCGCGTGCCCGGCAAAGTGTTCCGACGCGTTCGAAAGCCGCTCGATCAGCATGTCGTTCTCGGACAGATCGCCACCGTCCTCCGTCACCCCGGAGGATTCCAACATTTCGTTCTTCAAGTTCTGCAACGGTTGATCGTCGTCGTCCTCATCCTCATCGGAATCCTCGATAACCTTCCGTGGACGACCCCTTCTCTTCACCTTTGGCGATCCCTCCACTTTCTTCGGACGACCTCGCCTTCTCTTCACGGCCGACTCCAAATACTCCACGATCATACTACCATCATCGACCTCGACCTTGACCAAAGCATCCTCCAGAAAATCGGCATCGAAATCCCCCTCTTCCCCCGACCGTTCCCTCTTCACGTCCGTCACCCCATTGATATCATACTTGGAAAACTCCCCGACCAAATCCTCCAACCTCAGCTCGGCCTTCTCCAGAATCTGCAACCGCTTCAGCAGTGCCGTCACGTACTCTTTATCTTCCGTGAATAGTTCCTTCAGCGTTGTAACGTTACCCTTCTTCAGCTGGGCCATCCCAAAGATAAACTTTAGCACGTAATTCAACCCCTTCCGATACTCCAAAAACTGGTCCAACTGTTCCAGACAGTCGCCGCAAATGCTGCCGGGAGTTAAATGGTTCAGCTCCTGAAAACAAAAGCCATAAAATTTCAAACCAAATCAAAACCACCACAAACAGACAGCTCAAACCCACCTCCGGGATCGGAAAGGTCAGCTCGTCCAGCAGGTCAATCAGCCGGGTACCGCCGTCTTTGTCGCGGGTTTCCCCCAAGCTGGTCATCTGGGACTTGGCTTTCGGCTGCAGACACGTCCGGCAAACGTGCGGGAACCGTTCCAGCTTGAAGGCGATCATTTTGATGACACTTTATTTCTTTCTTGTGAGTTTTCCTAAATGGCAATCGTTGGGTTCATGGTTCGCGGACCGGAATTTTCACAAGTTTCGGAATTACGGTGGCAGCCAGACAGCGAAGCGCGATTTCTCGTTAATTTTTTCGCGGAATATTTTGTAAACACAAAATTCACAACTGTCAGTCGCGTGAATGAAAAATTTTACAAACACATGCAGGGCTGTATACATCGTCGAATGTCGGAGTCTCAGATAAACAACTATTTTTTTTATTGAAGAATGAAAACAATAAAAACTAAAATTGGGTCCTAAAATGAAGCATAGATTGCTGATATTATTGTTTGCAGCGATAAAGCTTATTTTTCTGAGTACAATGACCCTTTGTACGACCACAAAGTGTTTAAAATGGATTTTTAACTCAATTTTGAAAAATTAACCTCGCGGTCCTTCTTGACAGAAAAGCTCCTACTTGACAGCTCGTTCCAAGGGGACCATAGTTGATCCATCGAAAAAAATGTTGTCTTGTCAAAAAAAAAAATTTGCTTTAAAATGAAAAAAAGTAATCAGAAATGGTTTTTAATCGTGTTTTTTACCGTTGTACATAAAAATTGACATAGGGTTTTAGTACCTAATTGGGTTCTAAAATGAAGCTTAGATTGCTGATATTATTGTTTACAGCGATAAAGCTTATTTTTCTGAGTACAATGTCCCTTTGTACGACCACAAAGAGTTTAAAATGGATTTTTGAATCAATTTTGAAAAATTAACTCCGCGGTCCTTCTTGACAGAAAAGGTCCTACTTGACAGCTCGTTCCAAGGGGATCATAGTTGATTCATCGAAAAAATGTTGTCTTGTCAACATTTTTTTTTTGCATTAAAGTGAAAAAAAGTGATCAGAAATGGTTTTTGATCGTGTTTTTTACCGTTGTACATAAAAATTCACATAGGGCTTTAGTACCCAATTCATGTTTTTTCTGGTTGCAGCCAAGTTCACTGAAAGAAACCGACATAGCAATGTCACATGTTTTCCACATGAATCTACCCCATACTACTTTGCATGTGAATGTCATGTGCAAAACACTTGAAAATTTTCAATCGTGCGCCGTATTCATTTCAAGTGCAAATCACGTTAGTTTCGTGTGACTTCGCACTTGATTTTGAAGTGCTGTTTACTTCAAATTTGAATGAATTGCTAATGTAATCCACATGTTTTTCTAATGAAAACCATGCGAGAATATTTTAGAAATGTGATATTTATGCAGTTTAAAAAAAACATTTTATTAATTTTAATAGATTTATTTTTTTTAACATTCTTTAAGGCAATGATTCTTCACACACTTTTCTTCCCAATAAAAATCACTGTATTTGCGGTCATGGTCTAAAATCTGTGTTCTTGAATCAAAAGTACTTTTAAGACACATCCCGGCCACCAACCCGACGGATTAAACGACGATTGTAAAGATCTCCGGCTTGAGGGAATGTCCTCTTGGTGAAGAGGCCGATGATAGAACCTTTGTTCCGATGTTCCAATTCTCTGCTCAGTAATCATCTTCTTGATGTAAATTTCTTAATGTTCATCTGTAAATTTAACAAATATACATCATTGAATAAGAAATTAATCACGGTCATTAGTTAGGACTTACCTCAAATATAATTTACAAAACGATAAGTCTTCTTTGCATGATCCTGTGCCTTAAACCTCAACAATTGGGTCCTAAAATGAAGCTTAGATTGCTGATATTATTGTTTACAGTGATAAAGCTTATTTTTCTGAGTACAATGACCCTTTGTACGACCACAAAGAGTTTAAAATGGATTTTTCAATCAATTTTGAAAAATTAACCTCGCGGTCCTTCTTGACAGAAAAGCTCCTACTTGACAGCTCGTTCCAAGGGAACCATAGTTGATCCATCGAAAAAATGTTGTCTTGTCGAAAAAAAAAATGCATTAAAATGAAAAAAAAGTGATCACAAATGGTTTTTAATCGTGTTTTTTACCGTTGTACACGAGGGGGATGACACTTCCGCGTTGACCGAGCGATAAAGATTCCTTTGCTAACCTTTTCAGCGTTCACTTTTATTTTTCCGCTTTTTCATGCTTTAACTTGCGATAACCGCGTTAACTCGCTTTTTCGTTTACCTTTTCTTGCGTTTTCGCATCACACTGCTCGATTTTTTTTGACAGCGAGAACTGTCAAGAGCAAATGACAGTTCTCGATGTCAAATCAGTCGAGCAGTTTTTTTGCCAATTTTTTCTCCGTCACCGGACTAGATCGTCGATTCAAAAAAACGGGGGCTCCCGGACAGGAGTAAGCAGGACACAGCGGCCCGGCTTTAGCATGTTGGCAGCATCCGGACAGAACGGCAGCAACTGCAACCTGAAAGGTCGGCATTGTTTACCGTCCGCTAAAAAAATTTAAGAAATACTAATTCACGCGTTTTGTCTTGAGTTTTGCATAAATCCGGTCGCTGGAGTACGTTGCGGACCCGGGAGAAGTGGAGTTCCGGCCCTGTGGTCGCTTTTCGGTGAAATTGATCGTGTCGCAGATTGAGGTTAGGATGAACGGATCCGACCGACGCTCGATCAATTCCAAAGGTGGAATGAACGACAAGTCGACGAACTCCGAAACGGCGAATTCCAGCGTCTCACAGCAGTTGCAGGAGATTTACGCAAAGCTGCAAAAGCTGGACGACCTGGAAAAGCTAAGCAAGGACCTCCTTGGGAAGCTGCTGCAGCTTGCGCATCGGATCGACGTCGTCTCCGCTGAAAACCTGCTGAAATGGGGAATATAGGAACTGCGGCAAGATCGGTTGCAGGAGGAAGTCCTTATCAAGGGAAAAATGTTGGAAGTCCGAATCAACACCTGGAGGTGTTCCGTGGTGTCTGCGGGCGCGCTGGGTTCAACGCGCCGGACGACGTGAAAGAACCTTCAAGTACAACAAACGTACTGACGCCGTGCTGGTGAAGTTCTGGAGGGTCGAGGACAAAGGTCGGTTCATTCGGTGCATCCTCAAGAACCTATTGCGCCATGAGACGGACCAGACGGATTCGGTTGAAAATAAACTGTTGTTGAACGAACTTCACGTGACCTCCACCACATTCCGGACGAGAGTGTTAGCGGAAACAACCTTGAAAGCGGAATTGAAGCCACCTCACTGGAACATCCTGAAGTTGCGATCCTGAGCTAGTGTGATGTTCAACTTTGCCAATGTCTACTTCTAGAAAAAAAGTTGTATGCGTACTTGATTGCTCAGTCGCTGCAATTGATTGCACGAGCCGGAAGTCTACCCTGCAACTGTTCTACCGGCTGAAACACAAATCTGTCTGCTGTGGAGGAAGCGTCTACAGCAAGAGTGTCGGTAGCGCTATGAGAGTTTTCCCAGAACGCGGTTGGATTTCTTTTGAAACAAGTTCTATTTTTAAGTATATTTATAATGTTAATAAAGTATTCTAACTATATTTAAAACTCATCTGACTAGTAGTTTTGTTCATCTTCATAGAAACAATCATCTTTTCGTTAAATTTTTGCTCCAGCAGCATAATCCGGCTGTCCAGGATGTCCAGGTCCGGCCATCGCTGCAGCGTCCTTCGATGGGCATGTTGATTACACGTGCACCTGCAAAGAAAATAATCATTAACATAAAAAAAGTCCTGCAAAACCCCTCTCCAACATTCTTACTCTTCGTTTAGATAAGCGTTACAAACGGTGCTCTTCGTTGTCGGCGATCGTCGTCGTCGTCGTCAGCTAGAGCAGAGCGAGACCGAACGCTTCCATGGCTATCGATTCCTCATCGGATGTTTCCGCGGCCAACACGCAAAGAGCGTCGTGCAGCGAACGATCCGCCTCGTCGGAACAGGCCTCTCCGAGGGGAACTCCGCTGAAGCGCAGTAGCGTGTCCTCGGCGATCATGACCTGTTCGATCAGATCGCAACGACCGAGACGAACCTGGTCCGGGTTATCACCTTTTCCTTCATCTTCTCCTTCTCGGCAATCTTCGCCATCGAGTCCATCTTGATGCTCGATCCAAAAACCTTGATTTCAATTCCCCGGATCACTTCAACCGCATCACGGCATCGACGGCCAACTTGGCAAAGTAGTTTTGCTGAGACAGAATCTTCGACCTGAGCGTCATCCAGGCAATGTTCATTAAATCCTCTAGGAACTTTTACACCTCCTTCGAGTTGTCCTGAGCCGCGGTAATCAGCGCCGAAGGTGTCGCCTTCGTGGTAGCTCTCCACCCGGCGATAATCGTCTGCGGGTGCAACTTTTGCTCGATCAACTTTTCCGCCTCTCGCAGCAACTCTGACGCCAGCACCGTCACGGAAGTCGTTCCATCGCCAACCTCATCGCGCTTCCAGGACTTATGTCCACGATGGCCCCCTCAAACGAGGACAGCCGGGCGAATTCGCCCTTCTCCTCGGCAAACGTTTCGACGCTTCGCTGGAGGAGGGTCACAATCAGGCCAAAGCTAGTGATGCAGCGTGGTGGTGCGCCTTTCAGCGGTCAGGCTGATCTACATCCAAGCGACTCGATTATCTGGCTACAAAAACAATAAAAATCACAACTAAAATCACTTAATCGCACTGCCAAAAAACATTACCCAAAACTTTGCTCCTCCTTGAGTTTGCGTCAAGATTTTCCGCCAAAGTCCGTCTTAAGCACTTGATGTTAGAGCCGCCTATCACACCCAACACACCGGGAGTAAAGTTAACTTTTCCGGTCGTCAAAATGTGCGGCGTGCTGTGAATGGTGGAGCCGGCGATCACACCGGAGCAAACTTTTCCGGCCGTTGACAAAAATCGCAATTTTTGCATTGTATTTTCTTTCTGTCAAAACTGCTTGAAAACAAACCAAAACAAATACCGAGTTGCCAAACATGACCAAAAACTGCTCGACGGCAAGGTTGCAAGATAGATTTCCCTGGCTCAAAAGTCGAGCAGACGCTGGTCGCTTTAACTCGCTTTAACGCGCGTTAACTTGCGATAACTTGCTTTAAGGTGGCGTTATGTGAAAACTCGGCACGATGAGTAGCGTTGATGCTTTTCGAGCTCGTTTTTGTGCGTTTTAGTGTGTTATCGCGGAGTGACGTCCCCCTCGGTTGTACACAAAAATTGACATAGGGCTTTAGTACCCAATTGCAGGAGCAAAAATTAACAGCTAATTCTCGTCTGCACTCTTCACCATCTTGATTTATAGGCAAAAGTTCAACGCTCGACATTCAAACCCAACACATTTCAATCTTAAGTGTTTTTCACTTAAAAATCATGGGAAAAGTCAAATGGGGCAAATCGAAGGGAAATTCATTTGAATCCAAAGTGAATACCATGCGATGCATTAATGAAATGTTTTTCGCTAACGATCAGCTGATTTCAAATGATTTTCTCATTCATTCAACATGCAAATCATATTTGAGTCATAGGAAAAGCATGTGATTTTATCGTGTTGTTTTTTGAAGACGCTCACGTGAAAAAACACATGAATTTGCTATGTTGATTTCTTTCAGTGTTGCAGTTGCGGTTGCTGCACCTTTCGGCACTGAAAGGGTCAATCGGCTCAATCCCACCCCTGCCGGATTCGGGCTGCCAGCCGCCAACTCCGACAAACTGACAGGTTGCGCGAAAGCTTTCCTGAACTCGCAAAACGCACATCGCCGCGACGGGAGCTTTCCATCAACTCGTCGCGCACAGCCGTCAGAAACGAAAAAGATGTCGGGAAGGAAGGCCAGCTGAAACCGCTCCACAAAAAGTGGCCAAGTGCAAGTGCAAGTGAAATTTCGACCCGTATTTCCACCCGCAAGCAGACTCTGGTGACGTTCCGCCGGGAAGGTATCGTGTGCGGAAGTTCTGGTAGAGCAGAAGATTAGTCTTTTCCGTTTTTTTGGTGTCGCTCGCTGGCCCCCATCAAAGTCGTCGCGATTTCTTCCTTATTCCTCGTTTTTCACGGGCGCGGGGGGAGACGGGCCAATCTCGGATCGTGGGGTGGTGTGTAAAGTGGCCACCAATACACACAGGCAACGTCAGTCGACCGCACACGAGATTGTGTGCCGACACACGTACAGCGGCAGCAGCAGCAGGGTGTGTTTGTGCTTCCTCGGGAATCGGTGGTAGTGTGCGGCGGCAGAAGTGGCCGCGGCCAGCAATAGTCGTGAATCGAAAAAGGATTTTTTTTTCTCTCCCCTCTGTTACTGCTGAAGGGGGTTTGGTAGCAACAGTGTTGCAAAGTTGATTGGAAGAGCAGGTGAAGAAGTCGAAGGAGGAGGAGGACACCATCCGGACTCGGTGAAGACGAGTTTTAAGGTGGCCACCTTCAGTTGTGTGGCTTTTTGTGCTGCGACGGCCGGCACTGACAACGGATGAGGAATCGACGCAGAGTGGCTGATTTTTGGAGCTTTTGAACAAGGAACGATTTTCAATTTTTCCGGATGGTGAGTACTCCGGTGTTAGCCTTGGGAATCTATTGTCCTAAATATGTAAATATCACATCACATTCTCATTTCAGTTTTTTTAAAGTTCTGTGGATTTGAGTATGGTACTCAGTTGGTTTTCAATTGAAACGTACTTTCATTAAATTAGTGAGACTCTTTCATCAAACAGTTCGAATGAAATTCCTATTTCTTGAACCAAACATAACTAATCATGCTAAACTGACAAATTTCTATTAATTTCAATTCTGTTTGCGAGAAGGTGGGATGTTACGAGCCTTTTTCGAGTAGTTAATTTATCTCTGTGGTTTTGTTTGCCTTCGTTCGGTGTGGAATTTAAAATATTTTCTCTTCTCTTAAGATAAATCGAACATCAAGTGGATGATGGGAAAAATAATCTTAGCATTTCAGCAAAAAACGCAATAATTTCTCGAAATTCTAAATTTAAATTCAAATAAAATATTACACTTCTCGTAAAAAACATGAATTCTAGAGTACTTTTTCAAAAGGTCCTATGTGCAAAAACCTCAATCTGAGAAATTTGATGATAAAGTTTTGGTGCACATTTTTAAATCCCATTCAAACACGTTTGGGTATTTTTCGATTCTGAAAACGCCCAAATGGGTCTAGAGTAATGCTTTTCAAGTGTACATCTCGGGATTATATAAAAGACAAGATTACGCTTAGTTCTGACGCAATTTGGTTCATACAACCTGTGAGTGCACATAGGACACGTTTCATAGAACAATTTTTGCACATAAGACATTGGCATTGGACTATATTCATGTGGCATTGCACATAAAACTTTATCAAATAAAATTTAAATCTCGATTTAAACAAAAACTAAATTTTGTATTAATAATGTATTTCAACCCTCTCGCAACGTGTAGGCATCAGCTGATGAAGAGCATGAAATATTTCAATGCCTCCAGCGCGTGAGAGGAGAGAGAAGCCGTTATTTACCAATGAGCATTCTGTCAGATGGGTGGCGGGTAGGATAATTTACGATGCCAAATTAATGCGCCAATGTAAACAATCAATATTGTTTACTTTGGCGCATAGGATAATTTGACATGGTAAATTGTCTTATCCGCCTATCGAGCTGTGAGCGCACATAATACATTTTTAATCTTTCGTTTTGAAAGTTTTGGCCCAAGTAGTGTAAACATATTATTTAACACTTATAAACAAGTGTTCCGATAGCCCCAGCAGCACTGCATGCGCACAACTTTTATGCCAAAGTGATTACCACGTCACGGATTATTACCATGTCCGATTATCACGCCACAGTCTCCCGCCTTGTCACACTTGCGACAACTCTCCACCCCCGACGTACTTGACGCCTACGGCCTAACGAAGGATGCAAGATGTTGATTCAGGAGCGGCCCTGAGAACCTTGCTCTTCGCCAAAGAATTATTCCGATCTCAGGGGTTGGATCTCCGAACGGGTTCTACGGCTGTTGCTTGGCCGAGGGTGAGGTCAGCTTGGGACTTGAAGAGCGCAAGTCGCACAAAACTGGAATCAATTGCGTTGATCGAGATGCTTATGCGGCGGTCCGAATCGCGCGCCTCGAAGTCATGTCCCCGAGCAAGTCCAGGATCTCATCCGAGTACTGGGTAAAGTGCTCGTATGAATCGAACGCCGCTTAACTGCCAGGGCCATGAACGAGTCGGTTAGGTTGCCGACTTGATACCGTTTGGGAGGAGTCTGGAAAAACGGAAAACATCGGGTCACAAAAAAAAAACAGAGGCACAGAAGAAAAACACTCGTAACGTGCTGTTGGCAGTTCATCAGCGGGACTTTGCCGGACAGCTCCAGATGCTGCAGGCAGGTCAAATCATAGGACGAGTACGCCCAATGGACGTAATCCAGCATTGCATTGCAGACTGCACGATAAGAAAGGTAGAAACGAGTAGTCGTAGAAAGGTCGAAAGGTAGTCGTGCGGAATATCCAAGATGGAAACATCCGAAACGATCAACCACTGCAGGTTTTCGTGCTCTTAGACAGACAGATGGACTTTATCTGGTTGTGACGTAGTTCTTAAGCTGGCTGATGAGCAGCTATTAGGACCTGTCGAGCGCGAAGAGTCACAAGCGATTCTTCAGCGAGGTAAGTTCGCTCAGATTAGCAGCCAATTCCTCCGTAAAACCAGTTCGTTTATGGCTGGCTGTGAGAAAAGATCATCACGACGACGAAGCCGCGACGCACTTGTCGTAGTGTCCATGCTGGAACTGAAAAACCACGGCGTAGTACTGACAGATCGTGCACGGCCGCCATGCGACCGCGTATTCCGTTACGGTGACGCTGCTCCAGCTGGACGATACCCTGCGTAGTCAGGAACAACACGTCGTGATCGGAGCGCTTCTGCAGAGCCTTTGTTACATACATGTAAATCGATAAAAAAAAAGTCAGAGGTTGGTGTGAGCACACACTTAATTTTATTAAAAAACTGTTATCAGGGCATTAAAAAACACATTTTCATCTATTATCAAAACATATTTGAAGACATTTGGTTGTATCACTGCCGAAATATACACAGAAAAAAATATTCCTAATCATCTTTTAGTGGATTCAAAAAAAATCTGTAATATGACATTTTGTGATTTTCTACATGTATGTAACCCCTTAACCGCCGCAACCTCTATGTTTCCGCCCACTCCGGTGGCCTCAGAAACACTAGTCTCAGCAGCTCGTGCATTTTGGATTCTCGGACACGTTGTCCCAAGCGGCCCAGACGACCTGCATCTGCGTGCGTAATTATGAGTTTGCCGTTGGCGAAGTTGTTGATAGCCGATCCGCCCGGGTTCCGGCAATCTTAATGTACTCGACGTTCGTCTTGAGGTTCTCTGACAGACCATGACCACGAAGCGGATGGCGCGCTCTTTTTTAAGGTTTCTAGAAGCGTCCTCCGTACCACGTCCGCCGCCGCTTGGTTGGTCGTTGTCGGGGGACCAGGTACCGTAAAGCAGTGCTGCGGGTGATGAAAAAGTAGTTTATGGTTAAGGTTTATTAAATTTAACAGCATAACATTTCCCTCCTGAAATGTGTTAACCGGTACCGTGGCCATCCGAAGTCGTCCCTGGCCAAAAGGTGGGATGTTTTCTGGCCTTCCGGATGTTTTTTGGTCGGTTCCGTGGCCATCCGGATGGCTTCTCTGTGCAAGAGGGATGATGCTTTTTGGCCATCCGGATGGCCACGGAACAGACAAAATCTATCCGGGCGGCCAAAAAGCATCCTCCCTTTTGGACAGGGACACCTTCCAGATAGCCACGGAACCAAGAAAACCCATCCGGAAAGCCAAATAATGGCCACGGTACCGGCAAACCCAACCCGAAAGGCCAAACAAATATTCGCCCTCTTGCACAGGGACGCCTTTCGGAGCCGATCCCAAGGTCCTGGAATCATCTTTGGGAATCACGGTAATTTTCCACCCTACTTACCGTATTTTTTTGTTCCGCAATCCTTCGCCCTCCGACACTTTTCTTTAAAAACTCAGACAGTCCACAACAATGATCTGTCCGGGATCCTATCAACCAAAACAAAAAACATATTTTATGCTGTTTTATGAGTTGTTTTGGTATGTCATGCTGGGAGTCGTATCCGCCAGATTCGGGAGAGAGAGCTCATTGGTTAAATTTTGCTCTTCTCTTTTGCTGTGTCAGGCATTGAAACATTTCATACTCTCGTACAGCTGACGTCTACACGTTAACCGGAACCTAGGCAAACATTATTTTTAAAAAGATATATGGATATAAAAAAATCTATCATTACTTTCTAATTATTCAAAAAAATGCGTACATACGTCGTTATTATATTAGCGTATGTGCATAATGATTGAAATATATTTAAAATTGTACATAGGTCGATTTGTTATTGTCGTATGTGCATCATTTTACTGAATGCACATAGGACACTGAGAGGTAAAACGACGTAAATTATTTTGTATGAAAATTTAAGAGAATGCTCATAGGTTATTTTGCATTTCGCTAATAATTTTAAAAATTAAATACTTAGAAGAAATCGGGTTTGAGGATAGTGTAGTTTCGGATATGCAGAACGTCATGCATTGTATAACTCAGTTTGTTTACTTTTGGCGCATAGGACCTTTTGAAAAAGTACTCTAGAATTTATGAAACACTCACATACGGGAGCGAAAAAAAGTTATGGCAATTGTCCACGCTCCATTCATGATTTTTTGTATGAACAATTGTCCCCAAAGCCACCAAAGGACCAAACATTCAATATTACGCCCTTTTAAAATGTTAGTCTTGGTTTAAATTTTTTTTAAATATTGTTTTCGAAAAGATCGGAAAATTTCACGAATGTTTCATATTTTAACATTGAAAATCGGACCATTAGTTGCTGAGATATCGACATAAAAAAATTGTGGGTTGTTTGAGTAAGACTTAGAGAACATCAATTTTCCTGTTTTTAAACCTTTGCATGGCAATATCTCAGCAACTATAGGTCGTATCAACAAAGTTTAAAAATGCAAAATATAGAGAAGTTTCTCAGCATTCCCAAAAAATTTTTTTTTAAAGGTGGGCAAACATGTGCACTAATTAAAAAAAATAAAAAAACTGCGGCTATTTTCAAAAAAGTCACCTAATAATCGATTTAATTTGAAAACGGTGCACTTTATCAAAATTTCACTTAAGTACTTTTTGATTGCAAATTTAATTTTACATCTAAAAATAAAATTGAAAAATTTTTGCGATCAATTTTTCGATTTTTGAAAAAATCAGTATTGATTCAAAAATTCATAACTCGCTCAAAGATTTTTTGCACAACCTGGAAATTTCTGTAAAGTTGGCATTTGATGTCCTCTAAAACATCAAAAAATTAAAAAAAAATTAAAAATTGTGTTTTTTTGCAAATCAAGTTTTAGTGACAAAAAGTTAAATAAAAAATCACCAATTTTTTTTACCGTGTATCATTTTTTTCAGTGTAGTCCATATTCATACCTACAACTTTGCCGAAGACACCAAATCGATCAAAAAATTCCTTCAAAAGATACAGATTTTTGAATTTTCATACATCATTTTTGTATGGCCAGCTGCCAAATTTGTATGGAAAATTATATGGACAAACTAATGATGCAAAATGGCTTCTTTGGGCATACCGAAGGCACCAAAAAAGTTTCAGTCGGATTAAAAAATACAAAAAATTAAATTTAAGAAAAAAGACCGATTTCGTGGAGAATTGCATAAGTCAAAGTGTAAGAATTCGCAGTTCAGATTGGGTGATCGAACTGCTGCTGGAATACAGTCTTTTAAAGTTTAAAATTTGTGAAAAATAAGTTTCTATTTTTTTTTCTACAATTGGATGCCTCTGTGCTCTCTTGTACTTAGCTTGCTGGTTTGCCTATCTAGTAAGCATAGGAGAGCACAGATTCGATTTACAATGAAATTTTACGCTCTTTTCAATAAAAGTAATTTTGATTTATTTTTCTAAACAAGCTTAAAATTAAAAAAAAAGGCAAAAAATAAGAAACTTTGATCGGTTTTTGATCATATTTTGGGTTTAAATGATAATTTTACATGGAAACTCAAAATATGACCAAAAATGGATTTTTCGACACTTTGGGTCTATTCTGAGGACAGATTCAGATTCAGCGGCCAAAACTACTTGAAAAAACTAGAGAGTCCAATTTCCCGTCCCGGGAAAAAAAAATCCCGGGAATTCCCGGGATTTCCCGGAAAAAAATATATCCCGTTTCCCGGGAAATTTGTAAATTTCCCGGGAATTCCCGAAATACAAGCGATAGTATACATATTCCTACCTTTTGGGCACCAATGTTTTGAAATTACTGTTCATATTGAACTAATCAGCTTGACTGTCAATTTCATGTCAAGGTTTAATTCAGATAATATTTATTTTTGAAGATTTTTGAATTAAAATTACGCTTTTATGGAATGAATATTTACTATTTAAATTTTGACAACTAATTTGACGTAATTTTGTTACATAATATGAAAATAAGATATTTACCTCTTCCGGCCAAGATTAAATTTGAGATTTGTTCAACAATTTTGATAACCTTGACCAAATTGGATAAAAATTGAATTGATGTGATTATTTTTTTTTCAAAAAGGTTTGTGCGAGACGAATTTGTTGAAAAGTATTCGAGAAATTACAGTTTGAAATTATACATTAATGAAGCACTTGAGCTACCAAGGGCGCAGGAGGGTTAAATATGAAAAAATATCGTTTAATTTCAACCACTTCTACACTATGAATTTTTTTTAACTTAACTAAAATCATACCATAAATGAAACCATGAAAAATCGTAAAAAACAACTTCGTATAATATGAAATTCACCCACACAGCAAATAAAGTAGTAATCCAGCTGCGTGTAAAAGGCCTGGGTGTAAAATAAATTTTGCATTATTTTATGAAATTCTGTGTAATATTACACCTTGAAATATGTAACCCATCAGTATGGGAAACCTACTTGACCGAAATGTCAAGCTGACATATACGTTTATCCTTTCCGTTTTTCATCGGTCTGATGGCCGAGCGGGCTAAGGCGCCAGTCCGTACTGTTGGTGCTGGGTTTGAATCCCGTCGGTTGCACCCTTTTTTATTGTGTTTACAAAAATTGTACATGCAGTGTGTAATATTAAGTGTTTATTTTGACGAAGGTGATGTGCATGCTTTTGTATGCGATTTTACCATCGGATTTTTTGCTGTGCAGAGAATGCAACATTATTTCATAATCTATATGAAATATTTGAAAACATTGAGTTGTGATTTCATGAAATAGTGTTTCAAGTTAAAAAGCGCTAGAAATTAGATTTTTAAGGCGAATCCAATGATTATCTATCTATTCACATGTCGGAAATACCGGTTCTGGTATATGTTGTTTGCCATGATAGACATTTTTTCTGCATGATTTTTTTTATTTCCATTTTATGGTCACTGATACAAATTTATAAGCAATTTTATGGTTGGAGAGCATAGATTTTCACTGTTCGAACACTTTGATTAAAAAAATACTTCTCAACAAAAATACTAATTATATTATTTTCGATTTGGTTCGATTTAAAGACAGTATAAAAAATGAGAAAATTTATATATTTTCTCAAAGTTGGATGATTTTTTAGATTTTTTACAAGCAGTCAAGCCATTAATTGATCCTCACACTTATTTTGACCATTGAAGTTGCTGTTATATACAATTGTGTTGCAAAATATTGATCAGAAACAGGACCAGTATAATTTTCGTAAAATTTCAAATTTCCCGGGAATTCCCGGGATTTCCCGGGAAATTTGTTGAAAATTTCCCGTTTCCCGGGAATTTTGTAACCCCGGGAAATTGGACGGTCTAGAAAAAATATATTTTTGGACAATTTTCGAAATTCGTTAGGGTGGTCCCATAAGGTTTCCCTTGAAAATTAGACTTTTTCAAATGGCAATATCTCGAGTTTAAAGAAAAACACCCCTGAGATTTTTTCAGCATTTGTGGTGCTGGATCTCCTCTTTCAAATGCAAGCTGGCGCTTAAAATTTGGCTTGCGCCTTTTCGAGATATTTAAGTTTTAAATTTGCATCTTTTTTACGTTTAAATCGCTGTAATTTTTGACCCTCACGCCCAAATGGACTTGTCAAGAAATAAAAATGTGTGTTTTTTAGAGCTCTAAAAGTGCCCCAAATACCACTTTTCTCTAAAACTTAACCCTGAATTGCCACGTAAAAAAAAGATTTTTGAAGGTTTGCTCAGATGCTTTCTATAAATTTGGTCGTAGAAGGCGTAGATTACGAGATAAAATTTTGGTGTCTTCAACAATGTTGCTTGGATTGGCAAGCCCAACAACTTTCTAGAAGACAAAAAAATTCCCAAAAATATTCCTGAAAAGTTAGATTTTCAAAATCACCCTAATTGTGAACCACCCTAATTTCCAACCAAACCAAAAGTTGCCCCTTTCCATATGCAACAACTCTACTGAAGACACCAAAGCTCCAAAACTTCATCTTTTTACGGAAAATCCATTTTCCACCTAATTTTGCGATCTGGACCACTGTGCTCTACCAATTTTGTCTTTTTTAGTCTCATACGATCCGTCTTGGGATTCCATAAGTCGCTTTTGAAAATTATTAAGTTTAGTTAAGTACACACTTCAAAAGTTACGTTAAAAACAAAAAAACGATTTTAACAATAGTCCGGAAGATTGTAAAAAGGGTATTCAAAAGACCTTTCCAACGAGTTCATAACATTGAAAATCTGACAGCCCTATCAAGAGTTATAAGCACTTAAGTGTTATTTGTGCACCTTTTGGAAGCCGGCTTCAGATATTTTAATGAAAACGTTGTCCGGATCAATCATGCGAGCCATCGTTGGATGCGTAATCAAAAAATCTTTCCAACGAGTTCAAAATACTTAAGATCTGACAACCGTATCAAAAGTATATTAATGTGGGGAAGGCACTAACCACCTCAAAGTGGATTATGCAACGTTTTCCAATATTTCATTGCCGCCATTTTTTCTCCCATCCTGGACTAAAAATTCTAAATTACATTAGCGTAGCTTAGGGGTTATACCTAAGCTCGACAATGAACAAAAAATAATTATGAAATTACTTCGAATAATCGAGCTTGGACTGTAGTCCTGTTTTTAACCTACAATTTTGCAGGAGCCAAATAATCAATGAGATAGTTTCTTGATAATATATCATTTTGTTCTCTTTTTTTACTCATAAGAAGTTTGCCTTATATTAGATTTCGTTTAGATATGTTGTACATAAAATTTCAATAGTTACATCGAATGTTACACTTAGTTGTTAATAAACTATTTATTTAAATCGTTTTTTCCCTAAAATAGTTAGGAATGACTTACCGGCCCCGGCCACGACCAGTGGTAGGATCACGGGGAAGTGGAAGGGAATGTTAGTCTCTATCACTCAAGTATCGGCCTAACATTCCCATCCACTTCCCCGTGACCCTACCACTGGTCGTGGCCGGCGCCGGTATTGATCAGCATGATAGGGGCCTTTGAGAAGTGGCGAAGCGAGGAAAGATAGCTCCCACTCATCTTCCACGGCTCGTGGATTCTGGAGGTCCTGGTCAACTGCTATGCTATGCTAAATAGTTAGGAATGACTTTTTTTTGTTAAAAACTCAATATGGTGTATCAACAATTCAATACAATTCCGTGGTGACGAATTATCAAATTTGGGTTCATCTAGATTCAATAAACAACAACTACCTGTATTTCCGTAAATATTCGAAAGATGAACAAACTTTTTTGCGCCTTTCTGCGTAGTTTCTGCCAATCCTGAAGAATTTCTACAAAAAAAAAGAAAATCTCAAAACTCAAATTTCTGCCACTTTCTGAACAAATTACGAACCTGCAAAACCTTTGGGCCGATCCACGGCGGGACCCTGGTCGGCCGGTCTCCTGTGTTGAGTCCCGTCGTCGTCATCAGGCGGCGGAGGAGCAACATCATTGTTACATTGAGTATAGAGAGGGAGAGAGGGTATACGCGGAAAGTTTTTATTGTTGTTGTTTCTCTTCTTTTCTCTTAAGTAACGCACACACAGTAGCAGTGGGAACGGAGATTCGTTCACCCACTGCCAGTGTTGCTAGTTGCCATTGCTTTTGGTAGTGTTAGGTTTATTTTACTACAAAGTTCTTATTTTATGAAATTTGATAGTTTTAGTTTTCCCAAGTCCCAAGAAATATTCCATTTTTTCTTAAATGTATTACAATGTAAAACTCCGATGGACCAGGAGAGGGAGAAGGGGAGCCCTCAAGCTTCCTTCAAATCCTCCGAGGAGGTAGAGGGGACGAGGAGAGGACAGCACGGGGTGTGCATGTGGCTGAGAGTGTATTGGTACCGTCAGGGAAATATAAAGGGGGAATCGGAGAGTATGTTTCAGATGAATGACGAACCCGATCCCGATCACCGCCACGGCAATTGCGGGTGGACCCCGACGAGTCGCGGGGACAAAATCTTCCGGAAGAAGGGTGCCCGTTCACATCAGGCTGAAAAGAAGAGGGGTGACCGAATGGAAATTGGCAACCAAAGAAGAAGACATCTGGCGGTGGTTGTGGTGGTGTGAACGAAGGAGAGCGAGCGAGAATGAATGCAAACGTGTTGGGAGGAGGTGCGAGAGGGAGGTTGAGTTGTTCACACGCGTGTGTGTGATGTATCGAGAGAAAGAGAGAGGGCGATTTGAGAGTTAGTGAAGGAGCGGCCCGAATATCGATCTCGTTTTGACATCTGGTTTTGGAAGTGATACACGACCACAACTGATCGGAAAACGGGGGGAGCAAAATTTCTTTGCTTAAAAAAAAGTTTTTCAATTTTTCAAACAGTCCTCAAAATTCATAGTTAACGATGATGAAAATTTTTCAGCAATTTAATTAAATATGGGTTTTACTCCTGCAACCACAAGTAACTATAAAATTAACAACAAAGTATATTATTCATTGATCTAATTTCAGAACGACAATTTGAAGAAGCTACGAGATCCGATTCCAATCCCAGTCAAGCAATCTGTCAATGCTAATGAAGGCGTTCTAGCACCCAGAAATGTCGAAGCATTCTATTGAGGCTACTAAAATCGTTCCAGGACCTACAGAGCCATCCCAAATCCGACAGAGTTCACCGATATCTCCAAGATATTGCAAACCATTGAAAGTAGCCTATTGTAGCTACTGAAATCGTTCCAGGAACCAGAGGTGCCACCAAGACATTCCAACTCGAAGAAAGCATTTCATAGAAGCTACTAAAATCGTCCCAGGTTCCGGATGTGTCACCAAGACATTCCAACTCGAAGAAAGCATTTCATAGAAGCTACTAAAATCGTCCCAGGTTCCAGAGGTGCCACCAAGACATTCCAACTCGAAGAAAGCATTTCATTGAAGCTACTAAAATCGTTCCAGGATCCAGATGCCACGAAGGAATTCCAACTCGAAAAAACATTTCATAGAAGTTACTAAAATCGTTCCAGGTTCCAGAGGTGCCACCAAGACATTCCAACTCGAAGAAAGCATTTCATAGAAGCTACTAAAATCGTCCCAGGTTCCGGATGTGTCACCAAGACATTCCAACTCGAAGAAAGCATTTCATTGAAGCTACTAAAATCGTCCCAGGTTCCAGAGGTGCCACCAAGACATTCCAACTCGAAGAAAGCATTTCATTGAAGCTACTAAAATCGTTCCAGGATCCAGAAATGCCACGAAGGAATTCCAACTCGAAAAAACATTTCATAGAAGCTACTAAAATCGTTCCAGGTTCCAGAGGTGCCACCAAGACATTCCAACTCGAAGAAAGCATTTCATTGAATCTACTAAAATCGTTCCAGGTTCCAGAGATGCCACCAAGACATTCCAGTTCGAAGAAAGCATTTCACTGAAGCTACTAAAATCGTTCCAGGATTCAGAAATGCATGCCACTCGAAGAAAGCAGTTCTTTGAAGCTACTAAAATCGTTCCAGGTTCCAGAGGTGCCACCAAGACATTCCAACTCGAAGAAAGCATTTCATTGCAGCTACTAAAATCGTACCAGGATTCAGAAATGCATGCCACTCGAAGAAAGCAGTTCTTTGAAGCTACTAAAATCGTTCCAGGTTCCAGAGGTGCCACCAAGACATTCCAACTCGAAGAAAGCATTTCATTGCAGCTACTAAAATCGTTCCAGGATCCAGAAATGCCACCAAGACATTCCAACTCGAAAAAAGCAGTTCTTTGAAGCTACTAAAATCGTTCCAGGATCCAGTTATGACGCCAAGATATTCCAGCATTGAAGCTATTAGATCTAGAAGTGCAACTTTCCAAATTGAAGGAATCATTACGTTGAAGCTGCTGAAAGCGTTCCTGGATTCAGAAATGCTACAAAGAAAATTCAACTTCGAGGAATTGTTCTATTAAAGCTACTAACATTGTTCCAGGTTCCAGAGGTGAAACCAAGACTATCTAACTTGAAGGAAGCATAACTTTGAAGCTACTAAGATCCAAAAGTGCAAACAGTACTTTTCAACAATACAACCTCCAGGATTTCCCGATGGTGACGCCACCTACAGTGTAACCTTCTCGTCGTCCTTGCATCGGCTTCAGGAAAAACTTGCGCAAATCTGCTGAAAAAAAAAAAAAAACAAAGTTGTATGACCCCTCGGTCGATCATCTTCAGCCAGGTGGTGTCACGTACACACTCTCGCGCACTCCAACTTGCACCAATACAGCAAGCGACACGCGAAGTGAGAGCAGGAGAGCTCCACACTTGCATCCCTCTCCAACAGCAGTCCCGCGGCTCGTGCCGTCCCGCTCGAGGGCTCGCTCGCTCAACAGTTCACGCTATCTCGCGGCCGCAGTCGTCGTGTACGCAAAAGACGGGAACGACGGACCTTTTGCTGTTCCCTTTCGTGCAAGTCCTTCGGAGTCCCGGTGCACTGGTCGAACGAGTCGGGTGCCACCATCTCGGGCGGAGAAAGTGAAGAAAGTGAGCCCCCCAAAGTGTGTGCGTGCGTGTGTGAAAGCAGCAGCAGCACCGTGCTGGCGTGAACCTAACCTAGAAAAGAGTCACGTCAAACGACGACGACGAGGTGGAGGAATCAAGCAAAAAAAAAAAAAAAGTTAACGAGCCGAGCTAGCAAAAATGGCGATCCGTCGAGAGTCGAAAAAATGATGTGGAGCTGCTCGTTGCGGTGAGAAGATTTTCCACAGCGCCGCTGTGTATCAAAATTGTGCCCCTGCGGAAAAGGGGGAACCCGTGAAGTGACGTGACGTGCTGGAGGCACGGTAGAAGGACGGAATAAGCTCAGCGAAAAAAAAGGAAAAAAAAGATTGTGTTCGTTTCCTTTGTGGAACTTTTTATTGCTTCTCTGTGCGTCTTGTACAAGAGACGACGGCGATCTGGTCGCTGTGAGTGTGTGCGTGGCAGCGCACCGTGCCTCCCCTGTATGTGTGCGGACGGCAGCGAAATTTTGACAGTTCGCTGAAGAAACGCGTGCAAAGAAGAAACAAACCATTGTACAACGGAGTAGAAGCAGAAGCGCAGCAAGCCGCGATCAGTGGAGGAATGGAGTGACACTTTCCGGAAGAGAGCACACATGCACACACAACTTGGAAGTAAGCAGCAGGTTTGACAGATTCTTCCGGAATACCTTTGCACAGAGGGGGGGAACCGAGTTTCACCATAGTCACCTTGAGAAGGGAACGGCGCTGTTACTAAGCCCCCCCCCCCCTGGCAAAACCGACCGAGAGACGGGACGGCCCTTTCGGTTACTTTTACCGAAATGTGTTCAAGGTTCTTGTTTTCGAACGTCGTCGGCGGCGATATTGGGTGACAGGACGCCGCCGGGAAGCTGTGCAGAAGTAAGAGCGCAAAAGTAGCTCAAGGTCGTTGGCGTTCCAGAATTTTGGGTCCGGGAACGTTGACGTCACAGGAATTTTGGGGGAGAATGTGACCTGGTTAGATTTCAGGTGGATAGGAGATCTTAACATAAATTTTAAGGAAAAGAAGATCAAGTAATTATAATTTGATATTGTGTATAGCCTAATTGAGGATTAAAAAATCATTTTCAACAGTAATTGAGATTTCTCGATTAGCAACTAAAAAGCTGTAATTACTTCAATAGAAACTGTCCGCAGGTCGGCTCCGATGGTGGTCACAAAAGGACGTCCAGCAGCAGTACAGTTAATTACTAGTGGGTGTCACCGATTTATATCGCTGCGAGGTTCAGTCTCGTTAGAAAAATCGATTGCCTCAGACGGGCACAAGTGCGGAGCTTTACTGGCAAGGATTACTGATGAAAGTATAGTTGTAAAATCAACACTCGTTAGAGTAGACATATGAATGCAAATATTTGGAAGGGTGTTATAAATCAAAATATTTAAACAAACACGATAAATATTTTCAGAAAGATCTTGGGCCTCCATAACTCAAAATCATCCAGTTTATTTTTCATAATATATTATGTTAACGTCAAATATTACTTAGGTTGATTTTATTTCATTAAAACTCATTTTTTTCAATTTGAATCGTCGCAAACCCCGATTTTTATTTTTTTACTTTAAAACGCTTATTTAAGTCACTTTAACTTAACTACAGCAAACCTGTCTATCAAACGAACAGATAACGTTTTTTTTTAACCAAGAACCTCTCAACTCAAGCTTGAACCAAATTACAGAACTTTTGAACTAAAAAAGTGCTACTTTTCAGCACTGAAATGGATGCTGAAAAGTTGAACTTTTCAACACTAGAATAGAAAAGTAACATTTTTCAATATTTTTTTGTTTTGAGTGGTGAATTTACTAAACACATCGATATTTGACATGAAACTCCATTCAAGAAGCGCTCGGTAAACCTCGTTGGATCAATGTACGACTCGTGCTAAAAAAAATCTTCTTTTTGCAACTTGTTACATAATAGTAGTTTATGAAACAAGTTGCAAAATTTCAGCACGAGTCGTACATTTATCAAGATTCAGAGTTGGAAAATACGAAGAGTGCTGAAAAAATCAAGTTTTGCAACGAGTTCCATGCAACATTTTTTGCAATTCCAAAAAAACACACACTGAGTGAAATTTTATGTCAAATTTTCATGTATTTTGTCTATAAATCGTTTAAATCAAAAAAATTTTGAAAAGTGTTACTTTTCGAAACAAGTGCTAAAAAGTAGATTTTTTCAGCATTTATTTTGAAAAGTGTTGCTTATCGATTCTGTTATTTTTAGTACAGATAAGTAGGCTATTTCGTCGTTCAAGAATGACAGGAAAAGTAAGTAGTTTCACGACGGAATTGCAAAAACTATTAGTTTTGGATTATTCGCCATACGTCAACAAAAGGGCACAACACTTTTGTAAACAATAGTGTATCCCTTTCACTCGAATGACAGTCTGCATACGGTGTGAGAGGAATACACTCTTGTTTACAAAAGTTTTGTGCCCTAATGAAATGGAAAGCACGAAATGACCGGTCACTTGTCGTAGATGAATAATGTTTGTAAACAACACGAAATAGTTAGCGATTTTTTCGATTCCCGATCGCTTTTTAATTATTAAATTGATCTTAAGTTCTTTTTTTTAAATAGAGGTAATTTTTCTGGCTGTGAAAGTTTAAACTAAGTAATCCCATCAATATTAAAAAAATGCACCAGCTCGTGAAACTAAAATCGTTATTTCATCAATGAATTCATCCAATAAAAATACTCTACTCTTCCTAGAAATTTCTTCCCAATGATTTCGATTTAAAAAAAATCCCACTTCATTCATGCTTCGATTCGATAAAAGTCTCCGCGCAGACCGTGTGCCGAAATTATTTGAAAAAATTGACACAGCTGGGTCGCAGCTTGACGCTGAGCGAGATTATTAAATGTGTCCCACTAAATCATGCGATCTTCGGAGGACATACACTTAATCGATGCCGCGCGTCCTCCCACGCCATACGCGCTGAATAAAAGTTAAGGTTGAAGGTTTCTAGTTTGAACTAGGAAATTATTTTGACCCTATTTTTGCTACGTGTTCCTATTTTGGTCCCAAGTGTACCCTAAATTGAGTCTGTATTTATTACGATAGGTCCAATAAAGGGTCACATTCCGCCGATTTCTCGATATCCAATGAATTTTCGGCTTGTAGGCAATCTATTTCCAGCATACACTCGCGCGTCTAACGTGTATGTGCTAACCTTTCCTATACCATAGATTATTAATTACCTAGATGTCTCACTTCGGGATTTTTCCATACATCCAGTTGGCGACATCCCTTTAGCGCTCCGAGCGCCACCACAGTCGAGTTACAGGTACTAAAATGTTTGGAAAAATCTAAGCATCCTGTGCACTTGCCTTGATGAAAGTTTGTTTTATTTTTGACAAAGTGTCAGGCCAGGTGTCAGCGGTTTTTTTCGTCTTAGAACAATCTGTTTTTGTAATTATACCTTTTCAATCCCGAAACATGGAGTATCTCGTCCTCTAGGCGTACGACGATCTTGACGACGATTCCTAGCAGGAAGATTCCGAGCAGCGAATCAAAACACGATCTTAAGGTGACCCACCTGAAGAAGTTCGTGGACAGTGCCCGCTCGATTGCGAACTCGCATCGGACTGTGCTGCTCCAATATGATCCCCACCACCTGGGAGGAAACGTTCGATTGGTGAGGGTAGTTTACAAACAGCATCGCTAGGCTTATTATGTGAGGAAGATACATTTAACTTTCTTTCAGATAAAAAATGCCAAAAACTTCAGCAAGGTCATGTCTTGAAGCTGGCACATCAAGAAAACAATCAGCTTTGATATTATGAATTTGAATGAGAGCGTCCGCCACCGTCTCCTACACAACAAGGCTTGAAACTTTGCTTGAAACTCAGTAATCATACGGAGCCTCAAAATGGAAAATATAAATAGCTTGATTTTATTATTCATGTTTTTATTATAAACGCTGTTAAAGCAAAATAATAAGATTTGTAAGAGAAATTGTTTCATATTGCTCTGCTGCATAACGTGGTTCTTGGGGCGTAAAGCCTTGACAAAGACTGCCGTAGAGTACCGTCCAAGTGACGCGCACACGTTCCTGCGTTCGCGCGTTGCGTCTCCACGTCTTCACGACGCACACACTGTCCGCCTCGCGTTCGTACACTGCACTTTCACGCCTTCCTGATGCGTCCTCACGACGACCACTGATCGAGCAACCTGTACGAGGATCTGCGCACCAAAAATGGAATACAAATCGCCCCGCGCTGACTGCAAGGCACGTCTAACTCCGTTGGCGGTGTTCGGTTATGTGTTCCTTGGCGTCGTTCCCGTAGCGTCGCGATGAACCGATTCCCAGTCTAGGAGGGGAGGGGTTTAGAGATTATCGCGATAGATGGATCTCTCACACTTACAGGTGTCTCGGTATTAGATTTACGGCGTGCCGAGTTCTCCTGATGTTCTTGTTCTCCACGTGGTGCTCTTGGTTCAAGTCGCTGCTGGTGAGCTCGCCGGGAAGGACTTCAGCTGGCAAACGGCATACTCTCGAGCTGACCCCTGGCTACGGCACAGTCCCGGGCATTACCAAACTACCCTTGTTGAAGTACACCGTTGAGGACAAGGCAACGGATTTTGGTAGACCACTTTGAAGTATGTCTTGGAAAATTTTAAAGAAGTGGTTTCTCGAGCCTGAAATTGTGAGACGGATTATATGTTTTAAGCAAGGTTTTAAGCGTCCTCGGAACTTTTTTTGATTTTTATCCTCACACATCTGCATGATCAGCATACGCGGCTTACACGGATTCATTGGCAGCAATTGGAACGGTAACTGTTACTAGTGCTTGCTTTTGCCGACCAAGACAGTCGGGATAAGCGACTTCCTGAACAGAAATTTGGCAGGAATCTGAATAAACGGCTCACCGGAATATTCGAGCGAGCAAACTCTCGAAATTGACATTACAATGTCAACAACGTTTCGAAATAGCAGGCAGGTTGCTATGATATTATAGAACCCTGAACTAAAACTGGGGAGAAAAAAAATGTTCCCTTCGGAAATATCCAAAATTAGTACCTGTGAATTGCCACCAGGTGCAATTTTGGCGTGGCGGTAGTGTCGCCAGCCCCAACAGGGGAGTGGCGTATCTATATATATTTAGTCTATGCCTATACGGAGCATGTTTCCGCCCCAATGCCAACCAGTTTTGACTGGAATCATCGGTGCCGATCCACCTACACCCAATAAAGACCAGACCATTAGACCATCGTTCAGCAGTAGCTGTACGGATTAGCCTGAACCGCCAGCAGGTAACAAGTTCGTTGATCTGATTTGTCCCGGCACGGTCCCTGTCCCGCGACGTGGAGGAAAAAATATCGATTCAATCAGATGTTTTCACCCCCTCTCTCCCCCTTCCACGGAACACCGAGAGCGGCAACTCTCACTCTCGGAACCGGCCACGGAAGCCGCTTCATGTGCCGGCCTGACTGTCACACAGCAGAACCGTTTGGCTTACCCGAAATTCTGTCCCGTTCTGTCGAGTCAAAGCGGCGTCTCTTTCACGGGTGTTCCAAAATTGTGCGCGCAAGGGACGGCTTACAGCCGGGTTCGGTTTTCCTTTATTTCTCTTTCTAACCCTTGAGGCTTGCGAGAGGGAGAGGAGAGAGCGAGACAGAGAGTATGGGAGAGGAGTTTGACGGGAACGGCTGTCACAGTATTGAGCCGTCGTTTTTGGCTATTCTTTTCTCTATTTCCCCCCTTTTTGGGACGGTTGGTCGGGTTGGATTGCGTGTAATGATGATGGAAAAGTCAAATTTTGTGACACGGTGACATGGAGCTGGTTTTCTTTGTTTGAAATTTTGGGTAGAGAGGCTTGATTTTTTGTTTGTTGTGCGTAGTTAGAATGGGAAGTACTATTTTATTTCTGCGTTATAGACAACAGGAAAAACACGGAAAAAGGTCAATTCTCAAAATCGTGAATTGTGTTCATGGGTTTAAGAACCACGAAGGAATATATTTACGTTTATAGTGCAAATGCATAAATCATAATCAATGAATGAATTCCTTAGTGGTTCGCAAATTCATGAACACAATTCACGATTACAGGAATTCCATAGTAACAGTGCAATACGGCGAATCTGCGTTTGTAAACAAGCAGTCTATCCCCCTCTTACTTGACGTGACGTGTCACTTGAGCAAAAGGGATAGACTGCTTGTTTACAAATGTAGATTCGCCCTTTTGAAATGTTACTACGGAATTGTTTTTTTCCTGTGTAGGGTTAGTAAAAACTTATTTACAGTCCAGACACAATTATCCGAAGGCCTTGGCAAAATTTCACTTCGGATAATCGAATCACGAAAAAATCACGTTGTCTTATTTTTGATTGTACAGCTTAAGTATGACCCTTAAACTACTCTAAAATGATTTACAATTTTTAAATTCAAGATGGCGGCCAAAAAAGCAATGATAAATTATTGAAAAAATGCATTTTTTAATTTTGCAGGCAATCAACCATTCAAATTTGACTAAAATGGGGTCGCTGAACTCGAATTTGATGTTTAAAGCATGAAAATAAAAAAAAAACATATTTTTTTTGTTCGTGATTCGATTATCCGAAGTCCCATACGAACCTTGGGATAGTCGAAACTTCGGATAATCGAGGCTTCGGGATAATCGAGTCTGGACTGTAATATGAAGTATCAAAAAAAGTCACGTATATCGTAGACATAATCACAACGGCATAGGTTCTCGTAATTATACTACTTCCTTTCGACAAATCAGTTATTTGGTTGGAGGGACTCTTTTGTAAATTTATTGAATAAAATTATGTTTAATTTAATTACACAAAGAGAAATGTCTTATGTCGAAGTCGAAGACAGCAAATCGATCAAAATAAGTGTTTAATTTTGTATGTTAATTTTTGTTTTTGTTTGTCAGACATTCGCTGCCTGATTTTGTATGACCAACCCGCAAAATTGTATGTAGGGGAAATTCTCGTATGTTTGGCAGGTTAATCACTCGCTCCTAACTCCATCCAATTAGCTTATTTTCACTATTTAAACAACTAATTGTGCAAAACTTTTGATAGAAACTTGCTTGCTCACTTCTTATTGAACTATTTATCACTCGAGTTCAGTTGAAAACGCTTTTAAATAGCTTTAATTGAATGTCAAAGTTCTGACCTGCCAACATTAGAGGCACGCTGGAATTAGATGCTGTTCCCCTATTTCACCGGAACCTGATTCTCACCACCATGACAGTCGCCCATAGCCAGCCACTCCCATCTTCGCCGCGCACCAGGAACAAGGAAAGGGCTTTAGAAGACGAGAAGTCTTCAAGCTATACTTTTTTTTAATGGGATAAGGGAATTTCTCCACGGATACGCTCCAAGCAAGCGTTGCGACCAGTGTTAAGTGTTAAGGGTGTGTGTGTGTGTGTGTGGTCCAATCCAATACCCGCTAACCGGTAGCGAAATTATGGGAAAGTATAATTTGTATCAGACTGTGTACATGCCGAATGCTGATACAGCTTATCTCAGTCCCGGGTATTAGGTGGTGATAGCCCTCGCGCTGCTTCCAACGACCCATTTCAGAATGACAGAGCTCCTTGCGGTCCAATTCCGAGGTCGCTGGGCATTGTTCGGCCCCGCCTAAACATAGAAGCAAGCATCTGAAGGAAACTCGATCTATATTTAGACTTCCAATCCCCTCAGGCAAATCAGGGATCAGCGCGCATTTAATAATATGAGAAGAAGAGATAACATGTTTCAACATTACGGATCAATTCACTGCTAGAGTGTAAACCTTCTGATGGCCGACTGCTTAGCGTCCCAAGACCACCAATCCAAAGGTGTGAGTTCGAATCCTACCTGATTCATTTTAGTTTTTATTCATATTCAAATTCCTGATTCCAAATTTCAAAGGTACCGACCGGGATAGGATCCCTGAACCTTCTGCTTGGGAGACAGAAGCCGTAACCATTAAGCCACGGAGCCGGCCCAGTGTTAAGTGTTAAGGGTCATATTTTATTCTCCCACAAAAAAACATTTTGCGGAAAAACTAATAATACAAAATGGCTTCTTTTAAAAAGGGATTTTTTTGAAAATTCTTGATCTCGAACTTCAAAATCGAAAGCTTGAAACTTCTTTAATAGGGTGGTACAAATTATTGTTTTATACATTTTCGTGCTATTAACTTCAATTGTGCAAAGTTTTTCTACCAATCGTTTCCAATTTTTGGGGGGTAATTCTCTACGGCTCCAAGAGGAGTCGCACACCCTAATGCTTCAAGCTGATTTTGTTTAACGGCTCCAAACAAGAGCATATCTCTGCCACCGTGCTTTGCTTTTCTTCTTTTGTTGCATCCAGCATTACTTTCTCACTCACTCACTACCACACTCCGAGTCATGTAACACAACCCTCTGTATTTATACTCTTGGATCATGCGCAAATTGGCGGATCTTCTCCAACGCGATTGGCAGTGTGCGAGAGCCGGCACTTTTCCGTCGTGTTGTTCGTGATGGTGTTGGTTGACCACTCGTTGTCGAGTTCGGAAGTTTGATTTTTCCGGTGGGTTCCGTTCCGGCCACTACCGCGTACCGCTTCCTGGGACTTTGTTGGGGAAAATTTGAATTTATAGAAAGTAAACTCTCTAAAACATTAGTATGCCAAATAAAAAAAAATAGGGTGATACAAAACATCACTGTAATAATACATTCTAACAAATTTGCACCTCTCTCTCTCTCTCCCTCCCTCTAACTAGCATGTAACGTTATAGTAAAAGTATGCGCCAAAAGGGAAGCAAAAGTTATGCTTGCTCCTCTCTCCGGTAACAAAGAACTTCTTTATGACTTGTTTTCTTTATTTTTGCCGTTCAACACCACCAGCGCCACCCTCCGGCTTTGATGTCGTTTTGGCCGAACATTATGGGGCTTTGTCAGCGATTTTTGGATTTTCGGTAGCGATTGTGCGCTATGTTGGTGAACGATAGAGAGAGGGTCTAATTTTAGGGGTCGAAAACAAAGTGTTTGGAGCTTTATGTTTGGGTTTTATTGCAACCAGCTTCAACATAACATCAAACAACTATAATTTTAAGAAATATTTTGAAAACTTTAAAAGTAATTTTTCCAAGAATCGATTTTACTCACGTCTATTTTATCAAATAGGGCCGTTGCAAAAAAGTTGAAAAATTGAAACTACCGTAAACTAGCGCCACGCCTTCCGTCGGATGGGGAAGTAAACTAGAAAAAGATTTAATAGATTTTTTAAAATTTCAAAATGTTAAATAACTATAGTTACGAAATTGTTGATTAGTAGGATTATTTCAATATCCTTAAAGTTTAAACATTTTCTCAATGAATATGAGTTCGCATCGAAAAAGGGATTGCAGTTTTCCACTAGGAAAAGATAAAATTAGGGGAAATATTCCCCATTTTAATTATAAGCGGTCGTGTTTGAATGATGCTGGATAATCTGGAGTGTTCCTTGAAATTTACTAAAACCAAGTACACCAACAACGAGTAGAGCAACTTTTTGTGAACATTTCTGTTTATTTTCACTTTTATTAAAAGTTATGCTTTTTCTTTTACAAGCATTTAAAAAAAAATCCAAATGCATTCTAATCAGTCGAGTGCATTGGGCCACACCCATTTTCCTATTTTCAGCTTAGTTCTTTTTTTTTCATCCTGCGCTCTTCCAGGTCTGCTTAGTGCTGCCAAAATTGATGAAATTTGAAGCGAACACTCACGAAAAGTAGCATTTATAGAGAAAATTCCCTGGCATCACTGGCTCACTCCAGCAGGCGCTGCTAGTGGTGTTGGTGGCCACCCTTTGCTCTTTATTTTCCTTCGCTTCTCGCTCGGTTTTCTTCAGCATTCGATTGGAATGGGTCGTCAAAATTCAAACGTCAAAAGACTTGGCGCGTTTGTTTTTTGATGGCACTTGCTAATTATTTACATGTTTCGGGATTATTTTTCAAGCGAGTGACTAGCTAATGTGAAAATGAACATGTTGCCGGTAGTTGGAAGCAATTTTATATCTTAAGCACTTTGAATTTGTTAGCGCAAGTGAAAAGATATTGATGGCGGCTTTCGTTAAGCAGTCAACCTATCATCTTGCGTGTGTCACTGTGTGTGCCATCAAAATGATGAGAAATGGTCTCGCAAAATTGAAATTATGATCAAAAGTGCATTCAATTCGATCTTTTTGGCCAGTAAATGGCATAAATTTCCGTGCTTACTTGAGGCGGTGCTGTTGCTGGTAAGTTTATAGCCTAAATAGTATTTTTGGAGCTTTAATCGAGCTTCAAACTCTCCATATGACGAAGATAGGTGTTTGATTAGAAAGGGTATATTTCCCCTAGTTTCTAAAAAATACTTCATGTATTATTTATACACAATTCGAAATTGTAGGCACAATTCAAATTTATACGCATTTTCAGTAGAATAAATTTCTTATAAAATGTGAAAACTTTTGAATAGTTGTTCAAATTTTGCTTAAAAGGGCTATCTATATTTTTATTTAAAAAACAGTTTTTTTTTAACTTTAGAACCGTAGATCCTCGAAAAATGGAAATTTCTTTTAAAAAAAAATTATGAATGTTAAGTTTTCTAGGTGTAAAGGCCAGTATGCATAATAAATTTTGCAATATTTTATCATAATATAAAAAAAATCGTCGAATTATGTAGCCCATCAGTGTGGAGAACCTAGTTGCCGAATTGCAAAACTGATATTGTCAATAAAAAAAATAGCTTATTTATAAATATATTTTATCATCATGAATTTTAAAATAATTTCTTAACGTGATAAAAGCCACACAGCAAAAAAAGATTGATCTGAAAGCTGTTTGAATGAATTTGAGGGTGTAAATTCGTCTCTTTTTTGTTTTTCATTCAATGTAGAAGTAAAATTTCAAACGTTTATGAATGATTTCGCCATCGCGCACTGTATTACATAAAATTGCCGTCTTTGTTGAATCGCTCTAAAATTTGCACAAGTTGCTTTAGCAAACCAGCTTTGCAAACATTTTTTTTCCTGTTTGAATCTTCAGTTCTTCGACCTTGGTCGCTTTTTCGAGCCCTCCCCCCCCCATGGGTGGCGCCATCTGGATGACACTTTTTTTTCGCAATGGGACTAGAACAAGTCCCACAAATTAGCAACTGCCCCCGAAATTAAGTTCTCTCAGAGAAGGTGTGTTTCTGTTACCCAAAGAGTGCTAAGTGACCAAACCCGTTCTGTTTTTTTTAGTCGGGTTATAATTTTGGGTAAATTTATTTGAGAACTGTGTGTTAATCACAGTTTGCCGCGATTATTTGTTATAAAAGAGCAGGGGAAAACGGGCGACTTTCGCATTTGCAGTGTCGACCTTGTCGCTTTCGAAAGTTTGTGGCAGTTGTTGGTCTTCTTATCACCAATTCTGGGTAAGTTCTCCAAGTGAACCGCTCCTTTAGTACACACACACACACAATTTAAAAAAGGTGTTGTACCTCCTCAGTGCTAAAGCTGATAACAGCGCTCGCCAAGAAGTATGACGCAGACTCCTCACACTTCCTAGACAAGTTGACGTCTCTGGGTTCGGCTTCCCCTGATAAGGGGTACACAATCACAATCTGGCTGTAATTTGTGTTCTCTGCGGTTTAAAAATAGATTGCCCAATCAGCCACCAGGTGTCACCACCGCTCGCCATTCGTGTTCTCTTCATGACAGTTACGTGATTTCGATCACTTCCGAGTATCGCGAGTCTTAAAAGACTCAGCACGAGACGCGCGCAAAACTGTTCGGGCGTGAAGTTTCTAATCAGGAATTGGAAAGACGTGCACGTGCGTGAAACTGTGGTGACGCGATTTAGATATAGGTTTGTTTGTCTGTGGCGATGTGTGATGACGGTGGGTGGTGAGGGGAATCCTCTCACTGAAGTTTTAGCAGCAAAGTGTTCCAAATCATTAGCAATTTTCACGCCTGGCTGACTTTTTGATCAGACGGTCGGCGGCGACGACACGTTCCAGTAGGTCGAGTGTAACGATATTGAGCTAGAGGAGAGCTATAGGTCGAAAAAGGGGTAAATTAGAGGAAAAAAATGGGCTGACGCCGAATTTAAACTGTTTTATTTTTATTTTTTTGTGTTACCATTTAAGTGCTAAAAAAAGTTGATTCAAATAAGATAAGTTTTTGTGCGGTCCAATCTGAGGAGAGGGGGATCAAAATTTAAAAAAATAAACAATGTATGATATCATATTTTTTCCCGTTTGTTTTTCAAGGCAATCGACTGCACAATTTTGTTCAACCCATTATTATTATTGTTTTACGGTTTTCTTTTCGCAATTTAAAAATCGGTCAGTTTTTTGCAGAGAAATGAAAAAGCATGCACATCACCTTCGTCAAAAAAGACACTTAAAATTACACACTGCAAGTAAAAATTTTCTAAACACAAAAAAAGTTGCAACTGACGGGACTCAAACCTAGCACCAACAGTAAGGACTGGCGCCTTAGCCCGCTCGGCCATCATACCGATGAAGAATGGAAAGGATAAACGCATATATGAGCATACTGATGGGTTACATATTTCAGGGTGTAATAGTATTTCATAAAATAATGCAAACATTATTTTAAACGGTGCTATTGTGAACTGAAATTGAGATTAATGAAAACAAAAACTTTAAATAAAATTTGTAACAGCCATAGTCCGAAGCACCGGGAAGGCTAATCAGAAAATTATGGCTCTGATTTCCTTAAATTCTAGCAAAATTTTGATTGTTTTGATATCAACAGCTCATTTGAGACTAGGGCGTCCAATTTTCTCGGGTTTTGAATTTCCGGGGAAATATATTGTTGAAATCCCGGGAAATCCCGGAATTCCGGGATTTTTTTACATTCTTCACGGAGAAAAATGAGTTCTCAAAATCGTGAACAAGCGTTCATGAAATTCGGAACCACGAACAAAGTGTTCAAATTTCATGGTACGTTTTTCAAAATCGTACCATGAAATTTGAACACTTTGTTCGTGGTTCCGAATTTCATGAACGCTTGTTCACGATTTTGAGAACTCATTTTTCTCCGTGTTAAAATCTATATTTTCATCTATCAACAAAATAAATTTGAAAACTTTTGGTTGTACCATTGCCTGGTTCCTGACGAAGGCAAATTTTCAAAAAAAAAATTAAATAAGATAAAAATATTTTTATGTTTTTCATATAAAAGCTAGAGAGCTTTTGATACTTGCTTTTTTCAAATATGCGAAATTCAAAAATCTGGCATCGTCATGCACACGGGAGGTCTTGTGAGTCTTCTCCCCAATTTTAGCCAATTTGGTCCATCATATCTTGAGAAAACAATGTTCACAAAGTTTGACAGTTTGCTTTGCGCATGCACACTTCGAAAAAATCGTGTAATTTTCTGTCTTATATGATGCACATAACTGGAGCGTCACATAAGACGGAAAATTACATCTGATTTGAAAATTACATGACCAAACCAGCGATTGGTATGGTCGTGTAAAATTACAATCATCGCAATGAATTGGAAAGCATTCCTATTAGAATCTACTTTTATTGGATTGTTTTTTTTTGGGCAGAGAAAGAAAAACACATTCTTACTGAAAAAAAAACATTTAATTTGATATTATTATAATAAAAAGGGTATAACAAAGCACGAGTGTTTTTGCCGTGGCGGAACGAATAATCAATCTCATCGCGCTTCCGGCTTCCGGTTCCAGTATAATCCAACTCACGGTGGTCGCGATGAGCGAAGTGTCCTACAATTTTCCTTCTTCTGTCACTACCGGAACGCCCGGCTGTGCCAGGAACTGTCCAACTACAGAAGACACTTTCATCGCGTTCTGCACAACGAGCCACAACCATCCAGCCGCGCCGGATATTGATCCGAGCTCGTCTCAGATCGTCGTACGCGTCTATCACCTAGCTGCGGTTGTCTAGCAAGGCCCCAGCCAACGGCTTCCGTCCGTTTTTGTCCCACCTGTCCTAAAGATGCGCCGTTCAGGATAGCTTCGTCGATTCGACATCGCTCCACACCCGGACCGCCAAACTGTTGTGCGCACCGGAACAGTTAAGTTGAAGTGCCGATGCGCCAGTACCGGAAAGCTGCCTCCTTGGCTAAATGCCGCCGTCTGCATCAATCGCAAACCTCCGCGGCACTATCAACCGTGCGTCGTTGCTGGGGCACAGCTTGAAGTTTGCTTCGCACTCCAGTTGTCCGTCGCCAGCAGCCGTCTCCGTGTGGTCGTTTGCTGGATAACCTTGACCAGCAGCTTGAACATGAAACGGACCGGTGCGTCATCGTCCGGAAGAAGGGAGGACATTTTTCTGACTGAAATTAAGAATTCAGAATTAAAATGACAGGAAAAATATAAACAAAAAATCATTAAACCTACCTTAGTAATTGATTTAATATCGCTTTTCAGCTCAATCGAAATAAAAAACCTGTACATTTCTCAAAAATCTACCGAAAAAACTTATTCGCGACCTCGACCGATTTTCTTGAATCTCAAACATGTTTGACGTTTGCAGCACCACGCTGCACTGTGAAGTGGAAAGACAGCAAATCAGCGTATAATTGGGGTATTCTAATGTAAAATTAAATCATCGCACAGAATATTACACGACAAAACACGCTCCAGTCATCTGCATCATCTTAGATGTAATGTTCAGTTAAAAATGATTTAATGTTACATTTTATCAGATACAATTTTTTTCTCTATTTTGTGACGGTGAATTTGGTTATTCAGCATCAAACCAAACATAATATTACGTTTGATTTTCGATTACATGATGAGTTTTTACGTCTGGTTTTGAATTCCGTTTGATGTAAAATTCATATTTTTTTAGTGTGTGGCAGAATTTGGTGCTTAAATCTCTTACTCAGTTTAATAATGACATATTTTCATAAAATTTTCAAACCGGCTCCGTGATTTAATGGTTGCGGCTTTTGCCTTGAAAGCAGAAGGCTCAGGGATCAAATCCCGGTCGGTTTCCTTGAAATTTGGAATGATGATTTGAACTTTTAATATGAACAAAAAAACCTTGACACCTTGGGATTGATGGTCTGGGACGCTAACCAGTTGTCCATCATGGAGTTAATGCTCTAGAACTGAATTTATCTGTAGTGGCGAAATAATGTCACAAGGTATAACATATCCAAACATTATATAACTACCCGGGCAGACGGTAACAACAAAATTCATGTCATTTCAATAACAAATGAATGTGCTATGGAATCTTCTTGAAAAATCAATTTTTGCATAAGGGTTTAATAACAGTTAATTTTATCATAACAGAATTTGTTATTGGTCTGACATTGGAGGAAAGCCAAAACAACTTTGGAATTAAATTTTTTGTTATGGAAGAATACCTCGAGCTGTTATTGGGATGATCGGATTAGTTGTTAAAATAACAAAAAATAATAACAAAGATTTGTTCGAAGAATAACTAAAAATGTTATTAGTCTGTTATTACAATAACGATCCAATAACGAAAAATAACAAATCATGTTATAAATCACATAAAATGTTATTGACCTACTATTTTCAAATATCAAAAAATGTTATTCCCAAGTTATTACCGTCTGCTCGGGTACTAACACCGTCTCAAAACAGCCCATGGCTATCTCATATACTCATGAACTGGAAGAGGGAGTCGTGGATGGCCTGGCCCGAGACATCTAGATTACCGATCTATGTCTGTACAATTTCAGAAGAAATCGTTAGCCAGAGAAAGGTATTTGCTTCAAAGGTTCTTGAGATTTATGGTGGTTTCTAACCGAACCGTCTCAGTTGAAATATACTGTGGTCATGGCCACGTCCTGCCAAGACGGGGTTTCAAATACATACATACATACAAATATCTTCATAAAACTTTCAGGAGTGATCATCTTTCAAGTGGATTTTATAAATTTTCTGCAATAAGTTTTTTTTTGCATTTTCTACATGTATGCAACCCCTTAAAAGAAATTAAAAATATATATTTTTTGTTTTTTATTCTGCTTTGGCCAACTGGGGAAAACCGGGACTAAATTGTGAATAGTTGAATATATTTTTTTCCAATTTTTTAAAATTATTAGTATTCAAAAATGTAATAACAAGTCTTTTAAAAGTATAGAGAGATAAATAAAAAATATTGTAAGCACTAGTAATTTTGGGAATCTGTAAACTCAAATTTCAACAATTTTCACTAATAAGCCAAATTAATGCTAATATATGCCGCATACAAATTTTAATGCTTTTAAATTCTTATCGGTTATTATTTATTCAACTATTAATGTATTTCTTCAAAAAAATTATGGGAGCGTTCTTTTATTACGTAACGCAGTAGGGGGGAGGGGGGTAGGAGGCCGTGTTACGCTACATACAAAATTTTTAAAATTTGTATGGAAATTTTGTTACGAGGGGGGGGAGGGGGTCTAAAAGTCCGATTTTTCGCGTTACGTAATAAAAGAACGCTCCCTATAAAAAAAATCCCGGAATTCGAAAATTCCCGGTTTTGGAAAAAATCCAGGGAATTCCCGGAATGGACGCACTATTTGAGCCCTAAAGAATGCCATTCACTAAAATTTCTGTCCAAATTTGTGCGATTCATAAGGCCTTATGCAAATTTCCGTGGATTGTCACTAGAGCGTCCAATTTCCCGGGGTTACAAAATTCCCGGGAAACGGGAAATTTTCAACAAATTTCCCGGGAAATCCCGGGAATTCCCGGGAAATTTTAAATATGACAAAAATTATTCTGATCCTGTTTCTGATTAATATTTTGCAACAGAATTGTACAGAACGTCACCTTTGATGTCCAAAATCAGTGTGAGGATCAATGAATGGCTTGAATGCTTGTAAAAAATCATGCAACTTTGAGAAAATATTATAAGTTTTCTTGTTGTTTATGCTTTCTTTCCAATCGTACCAAATCAAAAAAATATTATTAGTATTTTTTGTTGAAAAGTATTTTTTTAATCAAAGTGTTTGAACAGTGAAAATCTATGCCCCACAAAAATAAAGTTGCTTTTAAATTTGTCTCAGTGACCATATCGTTGAAACGAAAAAAATATCATGTAGAAATAATGTTTTTTATTTCAAATTACTTATTTCAGAACAAGTATTTTCAACTTGTGAACAAAAAGATAATCATTGAATTTGCCTAAAAAATCTAATTTCTAGCGCTTTTTAGCTTGAAACACTGTTTCATGAAACCAAACTCACAGTTTTACAAAAATTGAAGCGAGTTTTTGAAATATGGTTGGATTCTTTGGGTAAACTTCATAAGATTTTTCATGGTTCCATTTATGGAATGATTTTAGTTATATGGTTAAATGTTCTTATAAATTAATTAGTTTAAAATAATTTTCATAGTGTAAAAGTGGTTGAAATTAAACGATATTTTTTCATATTTTAAATTTAATGGTTATATCTTGAATACTTTTAAACAAATTCTTCTCGAACAGCCCTTTTTGAAAAAAATAATTATATCAATTAAATTTTCATCCAGTTTGGTCAAGGTAAACAAAAATGGTGAATATCTTATTTTCAAATGATATAACAAAAAAAGTCGTTAAAATAAATTGTCGAAAAGAAAATAGGCAATATTCATTCCATAATAGGGTAATTTTTGTTGCCCAACATATAACCAAACAATATTCCTAGTTGTGAATGCTTCAGGAATAAATATTATCTAAATTTAAACTTGCAATGAAATTAACAGACATAGTTCAATATGAACATTAAATTAAAATGAATAAAATCAAATGAGGTTCTCTAATTATTATTTTTTGAATGATTTCAAAACATTGGTGCCAAAAAGGTAAAAAAATGTATACTTCCGTTTGGATTTCGGGAATTCCCGGGAAATTTAAAAATTTCCCGGGAAACGGGAAATATTTTTTTCCGGGAAATCCCGGGAATTCCCGGGATTTTTTTCCCGGGACGGGAAATTGGACGCTCTAATTGTCACCATTACCAATCGACTTCTCGGAATTTTTCACATTAGAAAAGTCTTGGTTGAAAGTTCTAATTGACCGGCATCAATTAAGTCCGTTTGTTGTCTCGATGTTTCCCACTGTGCAATGAATTGCACCTTATTATACAGTATGATTTAACTTTTGGTTATTTTTGTTGAAAGCTTTTAAAAATCATGTTCATCATATGGATTTTAAGAATGAAAAAAATAACGAATTGCTGCAACAACATATTATATTGTGAAATAAATACATAAAAGTACTTAAAAACTGATAAACAATTGTTAAAAAAAATTGTCCACACAAAATATAGTGATATCATGAAAATTTACTATTTATCATCTAAGTAATGTTTTTTTTCTCGCAAAAACGATCAAATTTTCAGTAAAATATTTTTTTAAATCTAAAAATGAAAGAGACATTTCAAATACATTCTAATCTGATCTGATCAAAAATTTTAAAATCAATTTCTTACATTAAAAACCAGGATGTTTTAAAATCTTGTTCTATCAAAGTCTCAGTCAATACCTGGAATAAGATGATTATAAAAAATCCGACAAATTTTTTAACGTTTTTAATGGGTTATAACGAGCATTTCCTTAGCTTGTTACACTTGCCCCACTTTCCCCTATTCGAATTAAGTGTTAAGCTGAGTTATTTTTTGTGATTTGTTTATTAAATTTAAAATACCGTCATCAGGGGTGACATTAGGTCTGGAGGGTATGATTGGGTCATACAAATTTCAGTATTTTTGTATGACAAAATCTCTGTTATATAGATTGCAATAAAATGCCACCGTTCTCGAATCATGATTTACAATTATTATGAATAATAAAAAAAAAATCAAATAAGTTGGCCTTTCTACAAACTTCCTCCAGCTTTCTATGCTCAACATCACTCACAACACACACGGAAAAATCCGCAAAAGCAGCACACTTACACACGGGGCACGGCGGGCACAAATACACCCCCAGCGATCGATCGTGGTGCCCCAAACACGTTTTGTGGATCGACCATAGACCAACACTCTGCCATCGGAGTTGTGTATTGGGAGAGAGAGAGCAAAGTGTCTTTTTTACCGGTTTATTTCGCTTTTTTTTTTGCCTTCTCCTCCTCTCGGACTGAACTGAGCTCTGATCAAAGTTGAGCCAAGCTAAGGCAGACTGCCAGCCAGCGAGCAACCGACGATGACGTAATTTTTTTTCGAGCTCTTCACCATACCGCGCACACTATCATCATCCGACGCGACTCCAGCTCAGCTGTGTGTAGATAGATGTACGTGTCTGTACGTTGAAGTTTTCTTTTTTTTTTTTGCTTATGGCGATCCTCTCCAGGTTCAGGCACTTGGCAACACTACTGTGTTTAGTGTCTGAGAGGGTTGTTAAAATTACTAGTCGTTGTCTCCAGAGTATGAGTAGAAGTTCGGACCTGTAAACTACAAAACTAATTAATAATTGTTACAATGGATTCAGGGAAGCTCACTGAAGACGTCCACCTCATAGCTACGTAGCTCAGATGGCACATCGACGAGGAGGTTATCACCCGCTGACCGGCCGCGAAATTATGGGAAAGCGTAAATTATATCAGACTTGGCTAATGCTGAAACAGCTTTTCTCAGTCGCTGGTATTATTGCCCTATCCCTAAACCTTTTAGACTTTTTCAACTGTTTGTCACAATACTTCCAACTACTAATCTTCTCTAGTGCCATAGCTGCCATAGAGCTGCAAATATGCTATATGGCCGGTCACAACCAGACAGACCATCACCACCGGAATAAACATTGAAGTACTGACTATCGAGCCGTCAGCAGCCTGCCAGTGGTCAGCTCAGTCCACCACCATTAGAATGCCATTTCGAACAGACACATACTTTGGCTCTGATGGTCGTCCCGTCCCGTCGTTGTCGCAGAATTATGCAGAATGCGCGGCGATGCTCTACCGTTACAATATTTCAATTGAAATTCGAAGGCCAAACGGCCGTTGCCACATGGTGTGCGGCCTGTGACTACTGGGGTTGGTCTGTGGCCGGGCCGGGGGAAAACAGTAGATCGTGGTTAGAAGAGCGAATTGGATTTATAGAGGAAGATGATTACCATACAACTTTGTTGCGATATGGGCTATTGTTGTGGTGATTTATTCAGTGCTTAGTGATACAGTTTAATAAAACAACAGACTTTTCGCTTACTTTTTCAAAAGGTCCTATGTACATAGGAAACCCGTGGCGCATTAGTTGTTTTTAATATAGATTTATAATACAGCAATTCTTAAATGTTCAGGTTATCGCAGTCTTAGTAAAAAACTAGACTTTTCTCGTTTTTGTAATTTTTCCGTTTTTGCGCGTGACGCCTCGAAAAACTCTTTTTTTTTATTTTGAAAAAATCATACCTCGGAATCGTACGGGTTGACATCGCCATTTTTTTATAAGTTATCCCGAGCAGACGGTAAACTTGTAGGAAATTTTACGGACTTTCCGAAAAAAATACACTGAAAGAAAAAAACACTCCACATTTATGAGATTTTTGGATTTTTAAGTTTAAAAGTCAAATTTGAAGGTGAGCCCACGATTTTTTTTTCGTTCAAAATTTTTGTGAAAATAGCCTAAGATGTTACAAAAAGACTCACGAAAAATGCAGGATGGAGCAACTCACCTAAAAAAATACAAAAATCATTTACTGAAACTGTTTTTTTTAAGTGCTCTTCACATCAAAATTTTCACAAAACGGAATACGGGAATCGATTCTCTAGACAATTTTACATAAAAGTCTCCATATTGACCATTGTCCTAAGTCCAATCCTTGTGAAGTTACAGCGGTTTTAAAAATAAAAATGTTGAAAAAATAGGTTTTTTTATGGTTTTTGGCAATTTCTATATGACCCACTTGATTTTTCAGTCTCGAAAATATTTTTAACGGAAAGCTTGTCCAATTTCCCATAAGTTTGTCTTTGACCACATTTCAATTGGATGCATGGGCTTACAGATATAAGCTAATTTACTATCCAGGTTACTATACTACACTGAAAAAATATTATGTTTTCAGTTATGAGCAATGTAATTAGCTTATATCTGTAAGCCCATGTATCCAATTGAAATGTGGTCAAAGATCCTGCATTTTTCGTGAGTCTTTTTGTAACATCATATGCTATTTTCAAAAAAAAAAAAAATTGAACGAAAAAAAAAATCGTGGGCTCACCTTCAAATTTGACTTTTTAACTTAAAAATTAAAAAAATCTCATAAATGTGAAGTGTTTTTTTCTTTCAGTGTAATTTTTTCGGAAAGCCCGTAAAATTTCCGTTCCGTTCCCTACAAGTTAGTCTTTGACCACTTTTAGATACGATGCTACGGTTTTGAGATACAGCAATATTTAAATTATGAAATACAAAAATATTTAAAACACTTATGCCCTTCTCAAATGTAATTATCGAGTGTAACTGGCTCCATTTACACAAAAATGTCTTATATATGCCTAGGATAACATGTCTACAAAATTTCATTGAAATCGGAGAGGGTTGAAAAAAAGGACTTAAAAAATTCCTGTTATGGGCTGGAATTGCTCTAACATAAACTGTTATTCAACTCTTATGCAAAAATGAATTTTTCAAGAAAAATCCATAACACTTTTTGTTATTTTAACAGAATTTGTTATTGAAATGGCATGAATTTTGTTATTACCGTCTGCCCGGGATGTGAAATTTTCCGGGGAATCCGACAAAAATATTTTTAGACACAGGCTCTTTTGTCCAGACATGATCAAACCCGAGCAGACGGAAATAACTTGGAAATAACATTTTTTGATAATTGAAAATACTAGACCAAAAACATTTTATGTTATTCATAACAAGATTTGTTTTTCGTCGTTATGATTTTTTTTTTGTTTTTGGATTGTTATTGATTTTTGACATTGACATTGACATTTTGAGTTATTCTTCGAACAAATCTTTGTTATTCTTTTTCGTTATTTTAACAAAAAATCCGATCATCCCAATAACAGTAACTGTTGGAGTTATTATTCCATAACAAAAAATGTTTTCCCCAAGTTGTTTTGGCTTTCAATCATCAGACCAATAACAAATTTTGTTATGATAACATAAACTGTTAATAAACTCTTATGCAAAAATTTATTTTACAAGAAAATTCCATAACATTTTCTCTTATTTTAACAGTATTTGTTATTAAAATGGCATGAATTATGTTATTACCGTCTGCCCGGGAAACGGCATTTTATGTTTTCATACGATTTTTTCAAATTGTTGGCTTTTTTTTTTGGATCTCAAATTATTTTTCCTTGAAAGGCAAACTTTATAACCTTTCATTTGCGCCCAAGACAGCTAATTTTATTTTTGTTGAGCCTTATGACCACTGCGACCAATTAGAGGAATATTGAGGTAAAAAAAATTGTTAAAATGGCACAGAGTTATGATTTTTTGAAATATATGGTTTTTGCGAAAATTGACGAAAATTGCCGTTTTTGGGACCACCCTAGCACAGGGTGGTAGTCACCTAACAGTCAAACAAAAAAAAAAAAACGAGTCTAATTATTTCGGCTAAAGAACTTCCAGAAAAATTTTGAGCACGATCGGAGAACTGTTTTCGGCTCTTCAAATGGAATTGCTGAATATCTAGATTTTTTTTTATGTGCTCTGCCCATAATGGAAAATTTGACAATAATGTCAAATGAAGAAAAGTTTTTGTCGCCAATTTTTGGTCAAGACAATGTCTCATTAGAATGGAATATGAGCCGTTTGGTTTTTCTCATCGGAAGCTTAAACTGAACACTGTTTTAGTGAAATTCAAATTTCAGAAGGTGCATTGGAACACCCTTAACCACTTGCACAGTGGTCCGAAACCGAAATCTAGCGTGACAAAATTGATAGCGGTCGCGTGTAGAGATTTAGGATTCGGGACAAATGATCAGGGTCAATACAGTCCAGACTCGATTATCCGAATCACGAACGAAAATTTCGAAAATTTACTTTAAACATCAAATTCGAGTTCTGCGACCCAATTTTAGTCGAATTTGAATGGTTGATTGTCTGTAAAATTAAAATAATGCATTTTTACAATAATTCATCATCGCCATTTTGGCCGCCATCTTGGATTTAAAAATTCTAAATCACTTTAGAGTAGTTTAAGGGTCATACTAAACTACAATCAAAAATAAGACAACGAAAAAAATGTTTTGTTTCGTGATTCGACTATCCGATGTTTCGATTATCCGAAGTGAAATTTTTGCCAAAGCCTTCCGGATAATCGATCTGGACTGTATGGGCATCTTTTGGTATTGTGGACATTAGGATGGTCAAAATTTTAGGGTGGTCCAAATTTTTATTTTCGCAGGATGACGAGATAGCTCTACAGTCCAGACTCGGTTATCCGAAGGTTTGTAAAGGCCTTCGGATAATCGACTCAGGATTTTTTAGTATTTTCTTATTTTTATTATCAAATTCGAGTTCTGTGACTGCATTTTAGTTGAAATTCCATGGTTTATAGCCAATCAAATTAAAAAATGCATTTTTTCAATATTTCATCTCCGCAATTTTGACCGCCATCTTGGATTTCAAAATTCTAAATCACTTTAGAGTAGTTAAGGGGTCATACTTAAGCTCGACAATCAAAAATAAAATAAAAAGTTTGTTTAACTCATTTTATCTTAATCTGAAAATGAGTTTTAATCGTTTTGTGCCCATAACTTTTGTTAGAATTGATCAAAATTCTTTTTTCAAGAATAAAAATGTAGAGTTTTTTTAAAAGGTCCTATAAACATGTGAAACAAAATAGCTTATAGGACCTTAAAAAACTCTAGAAATGTTCATTGTTACAAGCTCTACAATTGTCTAGAAGGGCCAAAAAATATAACATAACATAATATAACAGAAGAGACAAGTTTCACTAAAATATTATAGGAGTCAACATAATTATTATTTTTTGTATAAACACAGTGTCTATCAAAGTAGGGTGACTTTAATAAACACTGTGTGTTCCCAAATAATAATTTTATTAACTTTGTTGGTTTTCAACGAAACAATTTTTAAACACAATTGAAGAAATCTTTGTGAGCTTAAATTATACTATTTTGTCCTATTGATATAATGTTTGCCGTAATTTCAAAAATCTGAAAGTTTAGGTTGAGAAAATTTCACACCAGTTCGACATTTCAACATTGATAATCTGATTAATGGTTTCGAAGATATCATCGATTGATAATCGAAAAATATCATTTTTGATAATTTTTATTCTTTACAAAGCCATATCTCAGCAACCAGAGGACGGATCAACAATGGCGAAAATAGCAAATTGTAGAGAATTTTCTCAGCTTTTTGAGTATATGTGAAAAAAAGTGAACGAAAATGACTATTTGGATACAAGGAACCGATGGACAGTATATTATACAAATCAAAAAAGACAATGATAAGCTGATCATCCCAAATTTTTTATCCTAAAATCCCAGAAAATAGAGTCGATTCTGTATGGCATTTAAAAAAAATTAAAATTTTTACAAGGGTCATGTAAGGGGTTACATACATGTAAATCGTCTAAAATGTCAGAGATTGGTATGAGCACACATTTCAATTTTTTTTAAATCTTTTTGCAGGGCATTAAAATATACATTTTCATCTATTAAAAACATAAATATGAAGACATTTAGAGCTACCATTGCCGAAATATAGTTATTTTAAATTAGCAGTTTCAAAAAACGGGTGCCACGATACCTCAACACTGTTTTGACCAAATCGGCTCAAAATTTTGGTGAAGAATTTAAATTAAAAAAAATATATTTTTATGCTTTCATATAGAAACGTTTTTGATTTTTGTATTTTTTTTAAAAAAAGCTAATTTTCAAAATCGGGCTTAATCATGCATACGGGATATATCTTGAGAGTCTTCACCCCAAATTTCAGCCAATTTGGTCCATCCCATCTTGAGATATTGTGGCACCCGTAAATCTACTCGGTGTTTGGAGAAAAACGTTCACAAAGTTTGACAATTCGCTTTCTTTCAGGAGTGATTGAAAATCATCTTTTTAGCGAATTTACTGAATTTACTGTAATATGATATTTTGTGATTTTCTACATGTATGTAACTTCTTAATCATTCATGGGCAGTGCAGGTAAAGCAAAACAGTTATAAAACAAAAACGCTTTTTGAAATAATATGATATTCTGGTGCTCTTTTGGTTCAATTTGATTTATTTAACATCGAAACATTAAGTCGAATGTAAGTAGAATATTCGACTATATTTTTGAAATTTAAAAAAAAAACCTTTAATGGTTCTACGATTTTATTTTCCTGTGTTCTTCTTATCCATTTACTCGAATTTCGCTATAAAAGCCCAAGCGGTCGGAAAATCTGATCTCAATATTTTTCAACATTGTGTTAAACTTTGCTTCTTTTGTTAATGAAAAAGTTACCACAGAGCCAGTACAAAAACACAAAACATAAATTTACGGTAACTGCTTGCAAATAAATGCAGGTGGTTATGTTATAGACATGACCAAAATGACTAAGGCTTTGCTAGAATCTTAATTAAAGAAAATCCCATTTGTATAATTACGAAAAAATGATGCTTTATAAGGTGGTGTGCAACAAGGAGTTAAATGATTTAATTTCTCCACCGCACGAGCGGTTCAAGTCCTGAAACGTTTTGCATACCGCCCCGCTTCCATCTGTCGTCACACATTTCTATGCTCAACCATCGGTATAGTCTGTGTAGTAGTAGTTGCCCATTGCTGTGCAGATACTTGTGTACGACAACGACGTCGACGACGGACGCCGCCCGGGTCCACGGCGCGCAGACCTTGAACACAATTCAACAAGTTTCGGTTTCTCTCTTATCAGAAGGAGAGTAGACTTGCTGGTCGTCGTTTTCTGGTTTTAGATTTTAGTTATGGTTACTTTAATGTGTTCAGACTAATTACAGTGTTGTCTCTCTTTCTCCTGTTTTAATTTGCAGAATCAATCGCATGAAGATGGATCTCGTGCCGCGGAGAACCGCCTCAGCAGCAGCAGTAGCAGTTCCCTGTAAATGTGCCTTACGAGCAGAATGTGACGACGACCACGTTGTTGTTGGTGAAGAAGAAGAGGAAGAAGCTGTGACAGTGGGCGAAGAAGAAGAAGAAGCGCACAACTATTAACGATAGTGCTCTGTATAGTGTCACTCAAAACACACACGAACAGTCACACAAGTGCACACATACACACCCTCACTCACTCTCAGATGATTGTGAACCGCGTGTGAACTGTGCTCGCGAGCTAGAAGAGAGATTAGAGAGGAAAAAGAAGAGGGAGCAGCAGCAGCACACCCACAACAAACCGGTCCAGCCGAATGAGCTAGTTCAACCACAATCAACCCTCGATTATTTAATGGGCCAGCAGCAGCAGAACCAGATCTCCGGGGACATCTTGACCCAAGACGGTATTGTGGTGATCGCTGCCGTAACTGATCGAAGCCGGTTCTTCCTCAATGAGGAGTCCAGCCAACACAAATATTTAGCTTTTTCCCTAAACTATTCCTCCAATTACAATAACCGATAGAAGGAAGAAGCAGGACCTCTTTGTCCACTCTTCCACAAAAAAAAAAACACACACACACACAACAGTAACGCGTAACGCGTAACAAGCAAGAACAAAGGGTAAACAATCGCGACCAGAGACATTACTAGCAGCAGCTTCAATTGCAACCCCCCCTCGCGCCAACCTCCTTCCACGTTAGACCCGAAGTTGGCTAAGCCAAACAAGCGCGCCGCGTTGATAAGTCACTCACACACACACACACACCCTCTCGCTCGGGTACATGTGCCACCAGCAGCCCGCCGTCTCACCAAGACGTACGCGCACACTAGTCGTAGCCACTAGGCCAGAACACCAAGTCGTCGCCGCTAGTCGTCGAGAATGGACGAGGACAGCAGCGTTGTGCTTTACCGTGCGACGACCGCCATCGGCACTTCCGCGATTGGCGCAGCGGGCGAGGAGCAGCAGCTCAGCTGCCAGCCCGATGACATCCTGGAGGTGTACGTTCCGGCCAGCAGTGTGAACACGGGCGGGGGAGTCGCCCCGGTGTGGTACCGGGCGACCAACCGGAGAAGCGGCAAGGCGGGCTATGTGCAGTGTAAGTACACACTATTTACTGTGTTACGCTAAGCTACCTGCTCTGATGGTGGAGGAGTTTTTTTTGTTCGGATTTGCTTCCATTTGTTCTGATTTGTTCGATCAATCGGAGATTGCGATCGTAAGCGAGTCAGTTGATACCGTTATGTTTCAACCATCAGGGTTGGACAGTTGATTTTATTGTTTTACGATGCTAAGCTCACTTTTTTTTGTTCAAAGGAGTTGGAGGTGCTGTCGGCCTTCACAATCATTATGCTTGGATCGCTTTTAAACATTGACAAATTCAATTTGAACACAATTTGCAAGATTTTAGAAATCAGAATTATGTGCCGATATCTCACGACAGAGTTGGCAATAACCAATTCTTTCAACATCAGCATTCGTTGGTGAAATCTTTAAATAATAGTAATTTTCCTTAAAATTTAAGTAAATGGCATGAACAGTGTTAAGGAGTTACATACTTGTAGAAAATCACAAAATTTCATATTACAGAAAATTTATTGAATCCACTAAAAAGATGATTTTCAATCACTCCTGAAACTTTCATAAAGATAATCCATGATTAAACTGAGTTAGAGACGATTTTAAGCTCAAAATTTTGCCATGCTCAAAGTGGGCTGTCAAACTTTGTTGGCATTTTTCTCTAAACCCCGAGTTGATTGACGTGTGCCACGATATCTCGAGATGAGATGGACCAAATTGGCTGAAATTTGAGGTGAAGACTCTCAAGATGTATCCCGTGTGCATGACGAAGCAAAAAATACAAAAAATTACAAAAATCAAAAACTAACGGGTTTTTATATGAAAAACACATTTTTTTATCTTTTTTTAAATAAACTTTTTGAAAATCGGGCTTCGTCATGCACACGGGATCCACTTAGTGAGTCTTCACCAAAATTTTGAGCAGATTTGGTCAAGACAGTGTTGAGATATCGTGGCACCTGTTTTTTGAAACTGCTAACTTGAAATTGCTATATCTCGGCAATGATGCATCCAAATATCTTTAAATTTCTGGAGTTTTTTTTGAAAAGGACCAATAAACCAAATTTCAAGTTTTTGCTTTTTGGGTGTTTTTGAAACCGCCTTGAGTTAGGGGTAAAACACCCAAAAAGCAAAAACTGAAAATTTGGTTTATTGGACCTTTTAAAAAAAACTCCAGATTTGTTTTGTTAGTAGGTGAAAATATATATTTTAATGCCCTGAAAAAAAAAATTAAAAAAAAGTTGAAGTGTGTGCTCATACTAGCCTTTGACTTTATTGCCGATTTACATGTATGTAACCCCTTAATTTGCTATATATTTCAGCTGGATTGCCTTTTTTAATATTCCGTTATCAAAAACTTAAGGGAACATCTCATGTTTTTGACATGTTAACTAGAAAAGTCATTTCTCCGAAAAAAACACTTCCCCCAATTGTCATTTACCCGAATATCATTTCCCCGAATTCACTGAAATACCACATCCCCGAACAGCAACTTGCCCTAAAAACATTATCCCGAATTTACACATTGCCGAAAATCATTTTCCGAATGGTCATATCGCAGAATGGGCTTTTTATTGCTATTCCTACCTTTTAACTTTGAAAAAAAAAATGTTGGATAAGATATAAGGCTTTCTAGTCAGAAATTTACCAACACATTCAAAGTATGTTTACATTACAGCTGGACGTTTGTTTGCATCAGGTTTCCTATCTCTTTCTACCAAAAGTTTTTTTTTCAGGCGACTTCTAGCAGGCTTTTTTGACTGGCCGCCCGATATGTCGGCAAACATACTTCGCAGGGCAGTGACAGCTCGGGCTCGATCAATGTTTGCATCAGGACACTGTGACGAGAAGTTCGTCATTTTTGGGTTAAATTATATTTTTTTCACTGGGCCTAGAAAGCCTTATAAAGCCATTCTTCAGAAATCTTCGTATTAGTTTTAAGGACGTATTAGACTTTGGCAAACAAACAAACAAACTCGTACTTTTTTTTGTGTTTGACAGTTTGCCAAACTTGCAAACTTGTTTGCGGCAATCTCGCAAGGGACCATCCATAAACCACGTGGACACTTTTTTGGTAATCTCGAACCCCCCCCCCCCCTCGTGGACAATTGTCCATACAAAAAAAAATCTTTTTTGTATGGAGCGTGGACAATCGCCATACCCCCCCCCCCCATAAAGTGTCCACGTGGTTTATGGATGGTCCCTCAAACAAAGCCAAATGTACAACTCGTGCTGAATAAGTCATCATTTTGTAACTTTTTTGCATAAACTTATATTTTCTAAAGTTGATGGACACTATGTTAAAAAAATTCTGGAGTTTTTTTTTTTTGAAAAGTTCCTATAAACCAAATTTTCAATTTTTGCTTTTTGGGTGTTTTTAGAACCGCCGTGAGTCAAGGGTATTCATAAACACCCAAAAAGCAAAAAATGAAAATTTGGTTTGTAGGACCTTTTCAAAAAAACACTCCAGAATTATAATAATTAAATCATCCAATATTTTCACTTAAAAATTGTTATAAATATATTATCAAAATTTACCTACATTAGTAATACTTAAGATTTAAATAAACAATAAATGTAAAATAAATAATAATCTTGGAACCACAGATCATAAATAGAAGTATGTAACACTTGAACAAAATCTTTTAGTGACATCATTGATATTTTCATTTTTTGACAGAAGCATAACTGTAATAATTTACAGGGTGGCCACTCAAGTCGGGAAAACCGGGAAAAATCCGCGAAATATTGGGAAAAAGTCGGGAATTTACGATTTTTTGTCAAAAAATTGGGAAAAGTCGGGAGTCCCAAGTCTGAAAATTATTTTCTATCTCTTGAATGATTTTATAATATTTTATGCAATTTTCAAATTAATTTCACTCAATTCTTTTATAGCAACTTACTTTAAATTTAAGGTTCCTTTCACTTTTTAACCTATTTAAGGCTATTTTAGACATTGCATAAGAATTACATACTAATAAACTGCCGCTCGAATCTAGTCCGTCCCATATGTAAAAAGTGAGTGCTGTGATAACGCCATGAGAAGCTCGAAAAATGTTTCACCGTTTTACATTTTTAATCAACAATTTTGAAATCTTTTTTCAACAATTATTTCAATATTGGTTTAAATAATACCCCTACTCCAATTTTGACTTGAAACAGTTTAAATTTATAAGTTAATTTGGTAAATTTTCGTGCTGGGACTGACCTGACTTTATTTGTCCATCAATAAAGGCAAGTCTGTCAGGTTATCAAGGTAGGCTTAAACATTTACAACAGAAAATTATCTGTCAACTGTTGGTTTGATTTGGTAGTTTTTGAAGCATTTTTAATTAAATTTCTAAAAGTATGTTTGTTTCAGGCTAATCTTGTTTGACGAATAGTTTTAGTATTATTCCTGAGTATGAAGCTTTAACCGGCGACGAGACAGTCAATTTCTTTTGCTGCAGAGAGAGGAGATATTTGAGTAAACGTCTCAGTATATGGACCCTTGAAATTGACCGCAATCTGCGTTGGAAGTGGAACCTAATCCAGAACCAGGACCATGGGGTTTCATTCAATAAGGAACAGAACTGTCTTTTTTTAAATAATAGTTACAATGGTATGTAGTTTCTTTTTTTACCGTGATTGTCCCTTGCATGAGGAAAAAAAGGCAGAATACGTATCGAGTATAACGTTTCAAAATCTATAAATATTAATTAAATATCATCAACTTAAGTTCAATATGCTCTTTGAGACATAGTCTGGGGGTTATTTAAAAAACTACACATTTATTTGATCGATTTGTGAGCCATTTCTAACCAAGAACTGACTTACCTTTATTTTGCATATGGGACAGCACACAAGTCATTTTTATTTTGGAAATTCTAGAACAAACATGACTTTTTTATTAAATAGGTTTGAAGTAGATGTTAAAACAAGACTTTTGTCGGGCTTATCTCAAAATCGACAAATATACATATGGGACGGACTTGCTTCGAGCGGCAGTAAATAAATTGGATGGTTAGGATGGCAAGCATTTGACACAGATTTTCTATTTTTTTATTCAAACAAAATCTAACTTTAAACAGCAACAAAGCTAAGGGACCATCCATAAACCACGTGGACACATCGGGGTCCACGCTCCATACAAAAAAGTTTTTTTTTGTATAGGCAATTGTCGACGAAGGGGGGGGGGGGGTTGAGATTTCCAAAAAGGTGTCCACGTGGTTTGTGGATGGTCCCTAATGCAAAATCAATTTGAAAACAATTTCTAAAAATCAACGATTATGGCCAGCGTCAAGTTATGGTTGGTTTCATCTTGTTGCATTGCTTAACTGTAACGCGCACTCTGATAAAAAAATAAATTATGAATCGTTTAAAATTTAGTTATCTTTATATTATTGCCATTCCCATTTTAATTTACAGTTCAAAACAAATATCAACATCTTTATGTTTGGCAATTTTTTTAAATAAACGTTGAATTTATTGTTAAGCTTTCGGTTATTTCCTATAGACTGATTTCATGTATTCTCTCTGAATCATTGTTGCTTTCGTTTTTAAAGTATTGTTTTAGGAATTTATTTTCTTAGTTTTACTCAAATTTTCAATAATTTTTATTCATTTTGAACCTTTGTTGAAAAGTTGGATAAATAGTAGTTTACAAAAATACTTTAGATAAAAAAAATGCCTACTATTTGAGGTACTGAATAAGTCGGGAATTTGAAATTAGAATTTGAGTAGTCACCCTGTAATAATGTAAAAACATTTTGTAATGCTTTTTGTTTAAAAAGTATTGAAAATTACGCCTGAATTTCTTTTTATACTCCTTTTTAGTTCTTTGAGCGGTCATATCCGAATGTCAGATCAACAATGTCCGAAAATGAAAATTGTAGAATAATTTTGCAGGTATTCTATTTTTTTTTCCAAATCTAATAAAAACTTTTCAAAGAGCACTACTTTTTTCAAAAATCATAGCTTGGCGAAAATCTAAACTTCCGTCATTCCATATCCAAAAAATGAAAAACAAATCGAAGGCGGTAAAATTTGTCAAAATCGAGTTTTTGTGATTCAAAAGTTAATTTAGAAAAATATTTTTTTCCGTGCACTTATTTTTTAATAGTCCTAATCGAAACTTAAAACTCTGCCATCAGAAAATTTCTTTTCATGATTTTCAAGATCAAACTCTTTGGATAATCCAATGAAGCAAAATGACTTATTTATGGAGTTTTTGAAGCAATAAAGTTCACCTCTTTTATTATGAAAATTTGGTTTATTGAGTCCACAAAAAAATCTAGATATCGATCTAAGTTTCATCCAAATAAAAAAATTTTTTTTTTTGCGAAATTCTAGAGAACTGCTCAGGAAGTCTTCTGCATTGTTTATGTGTTCATTTTTTGTTAAAAGTTATGAATGGAATTACAATTCTAATATTATTTTACTTTTTTCGTGATTTAAACGAACATCAATTGTCGCCACTATGCTTTACAAGTTGCATTGCTGAAGAAAGGTCTTATTTAAATCATTAAATAATAGCAAAGAAGAAATTACCAACTTTAGACGAAAATAAAGTTTAAATTTCTAGGAAACAGTTGATTTTAGACTAAAAATAACACTGAACTACAAAAAATATCAAAAATGACTCGAGCGAAAGCTTGAACTTTGAGGTCCCCAGAATCACCTGCACTTTGTATTTTTCAAAAATATTTAGACAGGGTCGAATGGTTATGCCCCAAAGTTTGTATGGAGAATTAGGGCGATTCATCGCTGTTGCATACAACCACAAAATTGCATGCAACATAATTCTCCATACAAACTTTGGAGAAAACCCATTCGACCCTGTCTAAATATTAAAATTCATGCTTCCCTTCGAGTTAAGCCTGCGCAGAAATTTTGTTGGTTGGTGTAAGCATACCGCGGTTCCGTTGTATGATACCCTTCTCTTCTCTCTTCCAGTGCACAATCTGGCCCGTTGCGATGGCACCAGCATGACAACCTCCGCGTCCCCGTCGTCCCACTACCTGCCGGTAACCGGCCTGGTAAGCAGTGGTGGCATCGTCGGCGACCCTTCCAGCACCAGCAATACTAGTAATAACAACAACAACAACAACAACAACGGTAGCACCGTCGATCCGAGCACGGTGGAACCGGTCACGACGGTGGTGGCCACGATGGCGAACCTTACGCTCACCAAGTCCACCAAGGACAGCAATAGTCTGACGCTGAACCTGACGACGACGGCCCCTTCCGGCCACGGCAGCAGCGGCCTCGAGGACATTTACGTCCAGTGCGTCAACCCGAGCACCGGTGCCGGTTTGGGTAATATAAACCGTTTGCCCCCCTCTTTTTTTTGACACTTTCCACCCCCTTTTCACGCTCTGTCCCTGCACACAGACACACACACACACACACACAAACGAATTCTTTTTCTTTCGGGGGGTGAGCTTGGGCACAGACCAGATGCGTCCCGGGGGAACCGATGATGGCTTGTTCCTGAGGTTTTTGTTTTTTTTGGTATCTGGTTGAGTCAAAATTTAAAAACGCTACACAAAACTAAAACCGGGACGCTCGTTTTTTTAGAACAATTCTAGATGTAAATAGCTTCAGGGAGTTGGAGGTGCTGGCCAAATCTGCAATGAGAGCAATCCAACAAAAAAAAAAATCGCGGATGTTAGCAGTATGACTCCCCTAGCAATTGGCGCATTTTACGTGCGGCTTATGTTGTTTACTTGCTATCAAATTCATTCTGCTTAGAATTGCTTTCATTGCACGCTTTCCGGTTCCGGTTCGCATCTGGTCTGTGGAGGTTTCGTTTTTGGTTCCAGTTTGTTTGGCTGTTTTCTTTCCGTGTCTGTCTCGAGATCGAATCATGTCTTGTAACCCAGTATAGTCTTGTCTTTTGCGCGCATGCCAACGGAAAGCAGGCAGCCAACCTATCGAAACTATCCGCTATCGGTGAGGGATCTCTCTAAATCTCAGATATTGCTTACGAATAATTTAAGCGTTACAGATTCCATCTAGATTTTAAAGGAATTCCTCACCCATACAATACAACCAGCAAACAAAACGCAAGCTACCCCCTTTTCGCACTGCACAATAGAAAATGCAAACAACACACACACAATCATTCCAAAATCCCATTTTTATCTATATAAAAAAATATTGCCTCTTATATTTGAGAAATAATACCAATTCATTATCAATTATCATTATAGTTAATAAAATGGATGAATTTAGTAATAAAAACATTAACAAATGTCACACGACCGTACCTGTTTATTTTGTAACTCCTATTATCTGTTTACTTTGTAAGTATTCCACACAAAACATAAGGGGCAATATGAGCGGAGTCGATAATCACTGACACTGTGCTATTCTCTGTCTCGTTTTTCTCTCCTTTCATGACATTATTTGATCGCCGCCGCTGCCGACCGCGCAAAACAACACCGTTGAACAAACGAAACAGGTCGCGACTACATCTGGGGACTCGGACTGCAAGGACGGCAGTGTAGACGTAAGGATACCTTCTTCTTCTTTTTAAACTACAGTAGTTGTTCGGTAACTGGGCTGCTTTTTAACTGGGCGCTCGATAACTGGACCGTAGCCGAGTTAAAAAAACAGACAAACGTCAAAAAACCACAACAAACCAAAATGACCGAGGGGTTAATGGATGCAAAAATCATATTCAATAAGTAAAAAAAAACTTTTTTCAAACTTTTGTTTAATTTCAAGTTACAATTAAAGAAATATGAAAAGTAAGCATTGTAAATAAATTTGAGTAACTTTTATTTTTATATTTCATCTGGAAAATATTATGCATCGTTATGTTAGTTAGCAACATTTTTCTCAAGTTACCGATCAACTACTGTACTGCAATTTGTATTTTGTTCAACAAAAAAAAAAAAAAATAGACTTTCAAAAAAGTTTAGAATTAAATGATTTAGAAACTCATGAAACCACTCTCAAAGACTTCTGAGTTTGTCTTTTTCAAAAGCAAACCTTTAATTTAACTTTCTTCAGTAACAAAAAATAAATTCCATACACCCACAACAAAAAAAAGGTTGCAGAAATTGTAATCCTAGTCTTACTACGTTAAATGATAGCTTTTGAATCAAAATATGCATTAATTTAATGTTTAAAACACGCTCATTAATTCTGGTAGTGTGTAAACTTAACAGTGATCTGCATTCTCCACCAATCTTCCAAAAAATTTATTTCAAATGCAAATTTCTCGAAAACTAATCAAAGGAATTGTTGAGTGATTCTCATTAATTTCGCGATTTTTTAAAGATTTTTTTCATATAGGTCTCCATACCGGGTCGATCATATAAAATGGGTATGTGAATATTCTAAAATCTGTACCTTGGAAAAGAATTTTCTAATCGAGTACACGGAGAAACAGCTTTTTAGTTTTGTTTTTTTTTGGTTCAGACTCGATTATCCGAAGGCCTTGGAAAAATTTCACTTCGGATGGTCAAAACTTCGGATAATCGAATCACGACTTTTTTTCGTTGTCTAATTTTTTATTGTCATGCTTAAATATGACCCCTAAACTACGCTAAATTGATTTAAAATGTTTAAATCCAAGATGGCGGCTAATATGACGGTGTAGAAATATTGAAAAATGCATTTTATAACTTAATAGGCAATCATCTATTCAAATTTGATTACAATGGGGTCGCAGAACTCGAATTTGATGTTTAAAATAAGAAAAAAAAACGTATTTTTTCTTGAATCGATTATCCGAAGTGCCATTCAAAACATCGGATAATCGAGTCTGGACTGTATCAAAATATGAAACTGTTGTGAAATTTTCTGTACTTAACTCTAAAAATGTTTTAAAATTTTCAGGTCAAGCCTGACACTTGAAAATGTTGAAAATAAATGTTTATAGCCTTAGTTAGACTTGATTGAAATTTTTTTGAAAATATTTTTAAGGAAAAGCAAAAAAAAATCATTTATTTTCATTTATTGACATTGAAAATCGAACCAATAGTTGTAATTTTTAAGATATTATCAGAAATCAGAAAAACTAGGTTGAGAGCCAGTTGTCCGATAAACAAAGTCTAAAAAGGAAAATTGCAGGAAATTTCCTCAGCTCTTTGATTTATTTTTTGCAGGGTTGCTTTCGTTCAAAAAATATGTTCAGTCATATTTGATTGAAAATTTGATTTAGCATCTTAAAAATAATTAATCATAAATTTTGTATGACTGTATTGTCGATTTTATGCTAAAATCGTATTTTTTCCAAAATTATTATTAAGATATCAAATTTGGGAATTCAACTTTTAGTAATAAAAAGTGAACTATCAAAAATCGGCATTTTTTCCGTGTACTCATTTTTTCTGGACAGACCTGTATTGAAGACTTCGAATCGATCAACAAATTCCTTTTCTTGGTACAGATTTTAAAATATACACATACCCATTTTGTATGACCAGCCCGCAAAATTTGTATAGAGACTTGTATGGAAAAACAATTTCAAAAAAGAAAAAAAAAGACGCAAAATGTTAACATATAAAAATTCAAATTCTATCACATTTTGTAAAGTCCGTCAAAGAAGATATGTTACAGACAGAACCGGAATGACGTAGGACTACGTACAGTTTTAATGGGTGGACATTAAGGTGTAATAATTGTATTGAAAATAGAAAAATTGGTCAAATTTGAGAAGCACAGCAATTTTTAATACCTTTTATGATCCTAAACAATTCTCCAATGTTTTCAATAATGGGAATGGAAAAATTAATTATTTTAGAGTATTTTTTTTCGGCCATCCGATTTTTTTAATGTATGTCCAAAGAAGCAATTTTGTATCATCAGATTGCTTATATATTTTTCCATACAAAAATGGTATGCAACTAAAAACTTAACTAAAAAAATATATTTTTTAAGATTTTTTAAAATCTATTTAGTGTTTTGGACATAGTTGTAGGTACAGTAGTTGTTCGGTAACTGGGCATTGTTTATCTTGGCTGGTTTTTAACTGGGTGCTCGATAACTCGAGGGGTTTATGGATGCAAAAATCATGTTCAGAACATAAATAAAAACTTTTTTCAAACTTTTATGTAATTTCAAGTCACAATTAAAGAATTATGAAAAGTTATCATTGTGAATAAATTTTAGTAACTTTTATTTTTCTGTTTCATCAAGAAAATATTATGCATCGGTAGTCCCCTCGTTAATTTTTGTTAACGAACAGCATCCGGTGACTGGGCTACGTTCTCAGCCCAGTTACCGAACAAGTACTGTATGTGGATGAGGATTTCACAAAAAAAATTACACACGGATTTTTTTTCTGTTTTAAATAAACATGGAATAAAAACACTATTTTAATGTGACATAAAATACCATCTTTTCCGAAAATTCCGGAAAGGGCAACACACATTTTGGCAAGGTTTTACTGTTAAACAAAAAAGAATAGTTTCCAAAAAAAGATAAAAAATGGTCAAGCATGTTTTATGCTTCAGTTTTTCATGTAAAATTAAATTTGCAATCAAAATCTACTTAACTGAAATTTTGATAAAGTTAAAGCCATTGTTTGGAAAAGTTGCAGTTTTTGAATTAAAAAAATGTTTTTAAATAAAAAAATATTTTTTCCATTTTTGAAATATTTTCGAAATGCTGAGAAAATTCTTGATACGGCCTATGGTTGCTCGTTGATCACCGATTTTTTGGGAACTAACTAACTGAATTTTCACTGCTAAAACATTTTTTCAAAAAAAAAAAAACCTGAACATGGCTGCAACTTAAAAACCTTAACCTTACCAAAATTTTACTCAATGCTTTTTGAAATTTGAGTTCACATTTAAAAAAATATGTCAACAAACTTTTTTAACCCTTTTTTTATTTTTCTGAAAAATGACAAAACTGTTTCAAAAAAAAGTTACTTAAGGGTGCACAGCAACCAAAAAAGTTGTTGTCTTCTTATTCCAAAATTGTCAAACTTACGGACCCAATCCTGCACAAGTTCGATTGTAAAAAAGTCAAATTTTGTTGTAAGCTATTTTGTAAGCAGTACTTTGGGGGATGAATAAAAAAATATATCGATAGTGTCCGTAGTTTTGAAGATACTAAAATGTCTGTAACAAAAGCTGTGCAAAAGCTCTGGTTGATGTGCACCGTTTATCAATGATTTTTAACTTTTTCTCGAGTTTTCTGAAAAGATGGCGTTTTATGTTGGACAAAAAAAAAATGAAATAACAAGCCATAGCCACGTGTTCTGTTGTTTTGAAAATATATGATTTGATTTAAAAACCAAAAATTTTAGCGAAAAAAAACACTTTTTGCGATACTAAACACCAAAATTTGGGTACTAAAGCCCTATGTCAATTTTTATGTACAACGGTAAAAAACAGTAGGACCTTTTCTGTCAAGAAGGGCCGAGAAGTTAATTTTTAAAAATTGAATTGAAAATATATTTTAAATCCTTTGCGGTCCTTCAAAACGTCATTGTATACTCAGAAAAATAAGCTTTATCGTTGTGAACAATAACATCACAAATTTAAGCTTAATTTTAGGACCAAATTTTAAATTTTTGCCTTCTTTACTGAGGAAAGGCTATAAAAATACTCGGAAAATAAAGTTTTTAATTTAACCTCCTAGACCCACGTTCATTTAAACTTATCGAATCAGAATAAAATTCTGAACAAATATCTGTGCGCAGCTTGATATTGAAAATTGTACAGTTTCATTAAGTCGTTTAAAAAAAAAAAAAGTTAAAATAAAAAGGTTATATAACCGACTACAAAAAATGTGATTTTCAACATAACCTCAAATGGCCGGATCTGATCGCCACGAAAAGCCTTGTAGAGGGATGCCATTTTCTTCAAAGGCGGTGTCTGTATGTTATATACAAAAAGTCTGTAGGTAGTTAGATTTTTTTATTCATAACTTATTTTTAATGGGACCTCACTTTAGGGCCATCCATAAACCATGTGGACAATTTAAGGAGTGTGGTGGGAGGGGAGAGTGGAGGTGAGCGGGGGTGGGGGGTGTTCTAATTACTCTATAAATGTGATGAAGGCACCTTCCCCCTAAAGGTGGATTAAATAACTTTTTTTTAAATCAACCCAAACATGCTAAAATTGATTCTAAACACGATGCATTTTAAATTAACTTCAGCTGATTGCACTTAAATCTTCATTAAAGTTTTCAAGTTTTTGAAAAAAAAAAAAATGTTTTGCCCCCTTCTTTTTCGGGCCCAATTTGTCGGTGTAGTCCGCATCCTTACCTTAAACTTTACCAAAGACCCTTCAAAAGATACAGATTTTTGGATTGTCAAGTACCATTTTTGTATGGACAGCTTGTACATAAAACACGTGGCTTCAAAATATTAAATTTGGCGTGACGGCTTTACCTTAAATTTCATAGTTTCATAGTTTTCAAAAACAAACTTCGAGGCCCCCAAATATTTTTTTTCGAATTCTAAAAATGTCAAAAAAGTCGAGTTTTAAAAATGTTCAGTAAACGGATGAACAATTTTCGAAAATATTAAATTCTTGCCTAATAGTCAAATGTTGTGGTTGATTTTTGGGATTACAAAAAGATTGGTTGTTATTTGATGGTTTAAATTATGTCACAGAAAAAGACCACATTTTTTTTGATAAATTTTCCATAGTTGTGAAATTACACACCATTGCTTATCTAATCCAATTGCATCACTATTCAAACGCGTTTATTCTGGTTCTTATTACACACGCGAATCCAAATTGCTAACAGATTTGTCACACTCATTTTCATTTTCCTCTTCTCGCCCTCCCCAGAATGCTGGTCCTGTTTCCACATCAAGTGCTTACCGCTAGCCATTCATGATATGTGCCAAAGAAATCCCGAAGTTTACCCGAAGATGCCGAACACCTATAGCTCCGACAAGGTTTGTACTTTCCGCAGGAACTAACGCATCTTTAATCCACCCCTAATTCGCTGTTTTCTAACTCACAGTCAATTACCGAATGGACGTCCGCCAACGTGCTCGAGTGGATGGCTGCTAACAATCTGTACACCTACGCTGACGTGTTTAAAGCGAAAGATATCAAAGGCTGTGATTTATCGAACCTGGATCGTGATAAACTGGGAGTGAGTGCTTTGAAGAGTTCTGACTGTGACTTTGTACTAATTTGAACATCTTATTCCGCCTTCCAGCAAATGGGTATCAAAAATGAATTCCACCAGCAGACCATCCTGGCGTCCATCAAGGATCTGCTGACGAGCGCGGAGAAGCCAATCCAGAGTGGCGTGACGGTGCGGACAACGAGCGGCGGGGTCGTGTTCGGCATGACCGGGCTAGACGAAGCCGGAGATGTGGCCAACGCGGCGGACAAGCACTCGCAGCACGACCTCGTGGACCACTCGTTCTCGAAGCTGGTCAAATGTGATAAGTGTCAGCAGTACCTGCGGGGGCTGATTCATCAGGGACTGCTCTGTAAGCAGTGTAATCTCATCGTCCACCGGCAGTGCTCGGCCACGGGCGGACTCAAACCGTGCGGACCGACGCTCATGGCGTCTTCGACCACGACGACGACGGCGACCAACTCAACGACCAACCGCATCCAGCAGGTCTTCGGGCTGGGGCTGTGCCAGCAGTTCAACGCGGCCGAACTGCCCGCGCCCCAGATCGTCATCATCCTGTGCAACGAGCTCGAGCAGAAGGCCATGTGCGACATGAACCTAGATCTGTACAAACTGTACCGGACGACGCCGCCCAACTACGACGAGGTCAACAAGCTGCGCGACTCGCTCAACGAGAACCTCATCAACACCGATCTGTCCGCGTTCTCGCCCGAGTGCGTGGCCACCGTGCTGAAAAAGTTCCTGCGCGAGCTGCCCGACCCGATCATTCCGGTCATGTTCTACGACAAGTTTGTCGAAACGTCCAGTAAGACTCCAAAACTCCCCGTCTCCAAAAACCAAAATTAATCCCATTTTTCCCCACCCTCGACTTCAACAGAGATCGCGAGCGACGCGGAAGCGGTGAAGCAGCTGCGGGCGTACATCCACGATCTGCCCATCTACCACAACATGACGCTCAAGTACATCATGATCCACCTGATACGAATCTGTCGAATGCAGTACCAGCGGGGGTTGAAGGCGCAGCCCACGATACTGATACAAGTTTGGTGCCATATCCTGATGCGGCCGCCGTGGGAGAAGATTGTGTAAGTAGCCCTTCAAGTTTTCTTTTTTTAAATGTATAACCTTTAAATGAACGTTAAAGTCCTGATGAGTCAACATAAGTTGGTTGATGGAAATACTTGCGTTTTCCATGACAAAAAAAAAATGCTTTGAAAAGTGAAGTTTCTAAGACGAAAAATGTAATTTCGGATCATACGGAATGTGAAGATTTCATTAAGTTTACTGAAAAGTGTTGTTGTTGTTAATTTTATTATATTTTTTTACTTTGGCTATGCTGCCGTTCTACGCATAATTGTCCCATGTTCAAAAAAGTGCAACTGAGAAAAACGCGATTGAAATTTTTCGACCGATTTCTGTGTTTCTACGCATAATTGTCCCGTGGGTGCCTATTCGCCCTATGTGTCCCTAATCGCCCCAGTTAGCAGTTTATCACCCTTATTTGTGATCCTCTTGCTATACAACAGGTAAACAAGGCATAATGCTTAGTAAAACTAATGATTCCGTGTAAGAAAATACTTGGTGGGACAATTATGCGTAGAAGTTCAACGATGGGACAAACAGACTTGGTGTTGTTTTTGATGAGTTTCCGAACAGAGTACCAGATTTTATGTGTTTTTCTAAAAGTACACATCAGACTAAACTTAAAAATGGCATAAAGTCAAAATCGTCAAAAACTGACATGGGACAATTATGCGTAGAACGGCAGTATGGGTCCTTAAAAATTGGAAAATATGTTATTAACCTAAAAATGGTTCCCATACTTGCTCAGGATTATGCAACATAGAAGGTATTGCTTTGATTCAAAGCAGACAAATACTCTGTCAACTCACAGTGGTCTCAAAAATCAAACCATCCACATTAACGACCCCCGGGTCTTTTGTGGTCTCTATTGCAAGTTTCTGCTCGAACCTAGGAGTCCGAAGGCTTGAATGGGGAGGGCACCCAAACCTCTTTCTACTCCAAGGAACCTTCCACCCCAGTGTTTGAACTGACGACCTTTGGATTGCGAGTCCAACCGCCGCCAGCGATTCCACCGGAGTAGGCTTGGTTTGGTGTGTTGTTTGTACTTATGGCATGGAGACAACTCCTACACCTGGAATGACTTAACGGCCTAACAACCAAGGCCGGGACCGACATTTTACTTCCTCATCCGATGGAAGGTTGCAACAGATGGGAACACAGTGGTCTAGAATATGTTTGACATTTATCAATAGCATCCCGGCTATTCCCGGATCTTAATTCCCGATATTTTCTCAAAACAAGCAATTTCCGATTCCCGGGATTTTTTTTGTCTATTTTGTCCCGGGAATTTCCGAAATTATAAAAAAAATGAGCAAATTTTGGTATTAAAATTCAGATTTGGTTGAGGAACAGTTGAATACTAAGTAATCGATAAGATTTTATAGCATTTAAATTTATATTCGGCTTATATATCAGCATAAATTTGGCTTATTAGAGAATTTTATTTTTTTAATTATTTTTAAAAGACTTGGTATTATATTTACGTATATTTATGATTTTTAACCTAAAAAAAATAATCAAAAAAGCAAATCAGAACAAAAGTCACGAACTAGGACAGCTGTTTTGACAAATGTTTTGTTTGTTTTTTTTTATTATTAATTTCGGTGAAAACAGGAACAGAACAAAACAACACCGACTTATAAATGTATTGTTCATAAATTTGCTGTACCTATTCAGACTGTAGTCCCGATTTTCCCCAGTTCACACTTGACCAATTCTCTACGAAATCGGCCTTTTTTCTTCAATTTTAATTTTTGTATTTTTTAATCCGACTGAAACTTTTTTGGTGCCTTCGGTATGCTCAAAGAAGCCATTTTGCATCATTAGTTTGTCCATATAATTTTCCATACAAATTTTGCAGCTGTCCATACAAAAATGATGTATGAAAATTCAAAAATCTGTATCTTTTGAAGGATTTTTTGATCGATTTAGTGTCTTCGGCAAAGTTGTAGGTATGAATATGGACTACACTGGAAAAAAATGTTACACGTTTAAAAAAAAATTGTGATTTTTTATTTAACTTTTTGTCACTAAAACTTGATTTGCAAAAAACACTATTTTTTTCTTCATTTTTTGATTGTTTTAGAGGACATCAAATGCCAACTTTTCAGAAATTTCCAGGTTGTGCAAAAAATCTTTGACCGAGTTATGATATTTTTAATCAATACTGATTTTTTCAAAAAATCGAAATATTAGTCGCAAAAATTTTTCAACTTCATTTTTCGATGTAAAATCAAATTTGCAATCAAAAAGTACTTTAGTGAAATTTTGATAAAGTGCACCGTTTTCAAGTTATAGCCTTTTTAGGTGACTTTTTTGAAAATAGTCGCAGTTTTTCATTTTTTTTTTAAATTACTGCACATGTTTGCCTACTTCAGAAAAAAATATTTTTGAAAAGCTGAGAAAATTCTCTATATTTTGCATTTTTGAATTTTGTTGATACGACCCTTAGTTGCTGAGATATTGCCATGCAAAGGTTTAAAAACAGGAAAATTGATGTTTTCTAAGTCCCATCCAAACAACCCACCATTTTCCAATGTCGATATCTCAGCAACTTATGGTCCGATTTTCAATGTTAAAATATGAAACATTTGTGAAATTTTCCGATCTTTTCGAAAACAATATTTTCAAAATTTTCAAATCAAGATTAACATTTCAAAAAGGCAAAACATTCAATATTACGCCCTTTTTAAAAGTTAGTCTGGGCAAAAAAATTTAAATATTTTTTTCGAAATATATATATAATATAAATACATACATTAACATTGTGAATCGGACCATTAGTTGCTGAGATATCGACATTAGAAAATGGTGGGTTGTTTGGATGAGACTTAGAAAACAGCAATTTTCCTGTTTTTTTTAACCTTTGCATAGCAATATCTCAGCAACTTAGGGTCGTATCAACAAAGTTCAAAAAAGTTAAATATAGAGAGTTTTCTCAGCTTTTCAAAAATATTTTTTTCAAAAGTGGCCAAACATTTGCAGTAATTTAAAAAATGAAAAACTGCGACTATTTTCAAAAAAGTTACCTAAAAAAGGCTATAACATGAAAACGGTGCACTTTAACAACATTTCACTAAAGTACTTTTTGATTGCAAATTTAATTTTACATCGAAAAATGAGGTTGAACAATTATTGCGACCAATATTTCGATTTTTTTGCACAACCTGTAAATTTCGGAAAAGTTGGCATTTGATGTCTCATGATGTCTCATATCAAAAATTGAAAAAAATTAAAAATAGTGTTTCTTGCAAATCAAGTTTTAGTGACAAAAACTTAAATAAAAAATCATCAAAAAAATTTTTACCGTGTATAATTTTTTTCAGTGTAGTCCATATCCATACCTACAACTTTGCCGAATACACTAAATTGATCAAAAATTCATTTTTTTTTTTTTTTTTTTTTTTTTTGGGAGGGTGATCCAGCCGCACATCGTTGATGTCGAAACCTCTAAACTGGGCCCTCGTCCTGTCACGTCCGTCAGTAGTCTTGTCGTACATTACAACTAGAATCAGATCTGCCAATGAATTAGTACACTTCGACCAAATAAACACTGACGCTGTATGGATCTGACTCTAGAATAAATGCACAGTTGTGTGTTATTCATAAGTCCAAAATGTTCAATTATTCATATAAGTCCAAATATTCATTTGCGGATAACTACCTAACTTGAATTGAATACAAGATTTAAAGCAACCTATCTGAAAGCTACTCTTATCTCAAATCCCCGACATTTTAATTATTAACAAAAAAAAAACGTTTCTGGCTTCTTTTTAAAAAAAAAAAAAAACAAAAAAAAAATAACAGTTGATATTTTACAAGTCGTGAATTGAAAAAGAGACGACCATTTGTTCGTCAGAATTCCAGTAGATCCTCGATTCGCAACAATGGTCGATACAATCATAATCCGACAACCGTTAGTTCAACAGATCAACGAATTTAGTCCGATATCATTTCACTATTGATTGATCGAGACTCTATGGAAATTTTGACAAATCAGAATGGTTTTTATGCTACTTGAATGAAAATCACCGATTCTGATAGAATCACTAAATTCACTGTTACTAATTTTGTCCCTAAATAACTAAAGGCAAAGTATAAAAAGTTGATATTTATAGTTAAAATCCTAAATTCTACAAACACTATTTTTTTAAACCCGCATCCTAACCTGACACCCACATTAAGATAGGGAAAAATCACATATGTAGCGGTTCATTGTACAAATGTGATATTTCCACTATCAGAGAACCTCCTTGTCTCGATGACAGCTTACCGGCCATCGATTAAGCCCTGAGACACGCCAAAGTGGGTTCTCGCAGCATGAAGTGGTGTCCATGTGTAAAAATGGAAGCTTCAGCAATATACTGAACACTTCGATTTTAATTCCACATCGAATCAAATCATACTCTTTGCCAAACAAGCATCAAACCTATGACACTCATTATGACAAAGCCCAGGGAAATTGATCAAAAAATTCATTCAAAAGATACAGATTTTTGAATTATCATGCATCATTTTTGTTTGGACAGCAGCCGAATTTGTATGGAAATTTATATGAACAAACTTATAATGCAAAATGGCTTTTTTGGGCATACCGAAGGCACCAAAAAAGTTTCAGTCGGATTAAAAATTACAAAAAAAATCGAATGACCGAAATTTTAGAGAACTGCTCAAAGATAAGTTGTAAAATATGTTTAATATAAAAAAATAAATTCTAAACTCACAAAAAAAAATCATTGGCTGTTATCATTTTATTTAATTTTTCGTTTGTTTTTTTTTTTTCATAGACAGTTTCGAAGAATTTTTTAAAGCTTTTTTCAGTTTGGTCATTTAAAAAAAATAAAAGTAAAAAAATGTTTCAAAACTTTCACGGGATTAAAAAAAAATCCCGTCTCCCGGGAAATTCAAAACCCGGAAAAAATAGATGCCCTTATAGCATCAGAGCAAACCCTCAAAAACCAGTTTTTTGAACGTAGCAATTGAGGGTGATATTAAACACTCTTGAAACAAAAAAAAACCAAAAAAAAAATCTTTAGAAAAATAACAATGAATTCGGGAGAATAAGATGTATTTTTAAAACTCAGATATATCGAAAAAATGCAAGTCAATTTTATGTATTCGAAACCCAGACACTGAAAATATCTCAGAGATATTTTTTTTCAAACTAGAGAAAAGTTCATTTGAAAATGTCTTATTCTAAAAAGAAAAGTGAGCGTCAACACTCAAATGAAATTGGAGAATTTTGCCCGCTAATCTGAATCTACTATCAGAATTGAGTCAAAGTGTGAAAATATTGATTTATGATCATATTTGGAGTTTCTGTAGATGGAATTGCAGCATGTTGAAAATGCGTAACCGGAAGAGGTGTGAATGCCCGGCTCGAACACTTAAAGCGTGTTCTAGCGTGTCGCTCGCACTGACTCAGAGGAAGGGTGAGATGTAGGTGTACGGGCAGTGCATGTTCGTCGGGAACCTGGTGCATAAGATAGGTGAGGGCCCGTTCTTACACTGAAAATTGCAAATAGCTAATTTTGCACCTATCCATTTGTTTTTCAATTATTAGTTTTAATTTTTTTTTAATATTGACAATTTATTTTTCGTCAAAATGCTTTTTGAGGTACAGTACAACAGAATTTTACAAAAATTCTAATATTTTTCAACGAGCTCAAACATGTTGAATAATCAAAGTAGAAAAATGCGTTTCAAATAGTTTTAAGTTGATTAGACTGCTATCTCCATTGCAAAATTTAAATTTTCTGAAAAAAGTCTTATTTTTGCAACTTGTTGCATAAACTATTTAAATGTACTTTTATTATTTCATCAGACAGAAGAATTTCAGCAAAAAAAGTCGACGATAACTAAAGACTAAAAGCCTACTACCACCAACACCACCAGCTGCGCGTTTAGGAGTAAGCCAGTGACGCCAGGAGACTTCTTCTGGAAATGCTACATTTAGTTAGTTTAACCCTAAATTTTTGTTTCACATGACATGAACGGACAGTCTCAATAGTGCGGTAAAACAAAAAAAAAATAATGGTAAATAATAGAATTTGTGTCGGTAACGGGGCATGCTCGGCAGCCGAGAATAGGCTTTGGAAATATTTTTTTTAAATGCTTAAAAAAGTAATAGGAATCACTTTTGGTAAAAAGCAACATAATCAGAATTGTTCACAAAAAGTTGCTCAACTCGGTGATCTTTTTTGGTTTTAGCCAATTTCCAGGAAATCCCCGTGCTTGATATCATTCAGACAGCACCGCTTAGACTGATGGGAATGGGCATATTTGGGCTGACCTATCAAACATATAACTTTAAAAAATTACAAACATATGCAAGAAACCGGTAAAAACATAATTTTTGAACATGTTTTTTTTAAACTAAAATTTTAAAATCTCTCTCAGACTTTCCAAAAGTTAGCCTTAAATTGAACAACTGGAATTATTGAATTCCCCTTCTAGATTAATAAAAACCGTAACTAATAATTTTTTCCACCTCTCTCCCCACCCTTTCAGTCAAATCGTGTACAACACGGAGAACCACCTACGCATCATGGAGCTGCTGCTGTACAAGCTGGACTGGAAGGAGAAGCTGCCGGAGTTTCTGTCGACACCGGCCGTGCCCCCGCGCAAGACGTCGCGGAGTACCGGGGTCGGTTCGGCAAGCTCGTCGCTGTCCCTGTCATCGACGTCCTCTTCCTCAACCTCCACGACGGTGACCCAGCAGCCCCAACCGGGTGCCGCAGGAGGTAGCTTGAAGAAGCCGTCGGCGATACAATCGCCGGCCGGCCCTACTGCTGTGATACCGAGTCCCCTCGCGGATGGCGCCATGGGGACGTACAACAACACGAACGGCGTGGACGCGGTCCGGGGGATGCGGGGGACGATGGCGGTGGGTGACGCGGACACGCCGGCGGACCTGCGAGAGGCGGAGTGGTACTGGGGACGGATTTCGCGCGACGAAGCCAAGGAGAAGATGACGGACGTGCAGGACGGGTCGTTTTTGGTGCGGGACGCCACGAGCGGCGGCGGGGAGTACACGCTGACGCTGAAGAAGGACGGTACGGATCGGGTGATTAAGATTTATCACTGCAACGGGCGGTACGGGTTCACGAAGGAGTGTAATCACGCGAGCGTGGTGGAGCTGATTGCGTTTTACAAGCGGGAATCGCTCAAGGAGTACAACACGATCCTGGACATTAAGCTGATGTATCCGATTTCGCGGTTCGACGACGACAACTACTTGGGTGGAGTTGTGGGCGAGGAAGCCGGGGACGATAAGGAGCGGATGGCGCGGCTGTTTATCGACACGGCGAAGCAGCTGGCGGAGAAGCAGACGGAGCGGGAACGATTGCAGGAAAAGTACAACCAGGCGAAGGGGACGGTCGACTTGAAGAAGCAAGCCCAGGAGGCGTTCGCCGAGGCGGAAAAGTTGTTCCGGGAGCAGCTTACGATTCAGGCCCGCTTCGAGTTTGAGGCGCAACCGCACGAAAAGTCCGGCATCGGTGCCAACAACGTGCTGATTCGGGAACGGATGGAGGAGCTGGTGCTGTGCAGCCAGCAGCTGCAGCAAGCGATGGAAGAGGAAAAGGCCAACATTATGACCTTCGAGCGGGAGCTCAACTCGCTCAACCCGGAACTGATGACGCTGAGCAAAACCAAGGACCACTATCTGGAGCATCTGCACCGGCTCAAGTTCACCGACGGCGAAATCAAACAGATGCTCGCCGATGGCAACTGGTCGGCGGCGCCGAGTTCCAACCTTCCGCACGAGGACGAAACCACCTGGCTCAAGATCGCGTACAACCGGCAGCAGGCGGAGCAGGAACTCGCCGGTCGACCCACCGGCACCTTCCTCATCCGGGGTCGCGTCGGCGGTCAGTTTGCGCTGTCCATCACGTGCAACGAAACGGTCAACCACTGCATCATCCACCAGACGGAGCGGGGTTACGGGTTTGCCGAACCGTACAACATCTACGGTTCGCTCAAGCAACTCGTGCTGCACTACGCGAACAATTCGCTCGAGGAGCACAACGACACGCTGCAGACGACGCTCAAGTATCCGGCGCTGGCTCTGCCCAGAACGGCCTCCAACTAGGTTTTGATTTGATTTGATGTTCCCCCTCACACTCAACTCACCAGTTCCGCAGAAGTCGTCTCTCGTTTTGTTATTTTGTACAGCTTGGTTGATTTTTTGTAAGAAGAATCGTGGTAAAAAACGCATTTTAGAATGGGTAGCGCGCGCACGAGGCGGTTCGCAATTGGCTTCCCAATTACCTATTTCTTTCTTTTTTTTTTTCATTAGCTAGGAATATATATATGTATTTATATATACTAATTATGAAATACAAAATACAGCTGCGTCGCGCGTTGCGTTGAGAATGAATTTTTGCTCCTGGAGCGAATAGGAATAAAACAGCGAAAACAAGTTTTGGTTTCTTTCTTTTTTTCTGGGAAGATTACCGGGGCCAGTATGATGAAGGAGGAGGAGAAGGAAGGGGCGGTGAGCGGATCTTTATTGTTTGTTTATATTTTTTGTGACCAATCGACATTCGAACGAATGAGCGCAACTTAAGTTCACTCACACAATCTTTTTTTTTCTCGCCAGAAATACATTCGTACGGAGCTTCACGAACAACGAAGGGAGAAAGGTTGAGAGAGAGAGAAAAATAAAGAGAGAGCATGTGCCTTCGTATCGGGCGGCTGCCAGAGTGCCGAGCTCGGTTTTGTTTGTTTCAACTTTGTGTGCGTTCACTGACGAACGCTTTGTGTGAGCATTCAAATATCGTTGTCAACGATGAATGATGAAGATGACTGACAGCGCTTTCAAATGATCGCTCAAGAAGTCATTAGACTACGACAAACAAACTCGCAAACAAACAAACTTTTTGACAGTTTGGCAGTTTGCCTGCTTTGTTTGTATGTCTGCACACATTTGGCTTTGTTTGCGAGTTTGCCGCAAACAAGTTTACTAGTTTGGCAAACTGTCAACCACAAAGAAGTGCGAGTTTGTTTGTTTGTTTGCACTAGTCTAATAGCTCCTTCAGTTTCAGTCACTGATTGTTTCCGTTCAAGCACTGTCTGGACTTACTTTTTATTTACAAATATGGAAATTCAACAGCTGATATCAAAAATTCTGACGCGATTCCATTTCGACTTTCATTCAATTAAAAAAAGTGTTTCGATGGAAATGATTTAGATCAATGATGAATTTAATTCGATCAATTATGAATTCTGTAATTCTGTTTTTTTTTGTGAATTCTAACTAGAAAATGTTGACCATTTATGAATTTCGTTTTTCTTCACGATTTTGTTGATCAATATGGTCCTAAAGTGACGATAAAGCTTATTTTCTGAGTACAATGACCCTTTGAACGACCGCGACAGAAAGGTCCTACTTGACAGCTCGTTCCAATGAGACCATAGTTGATCCATCGAAAAATGTTGTCTTGTCATTTTTTGCACTAAAATGAAAAAAGTGATCATAAATGGTTTTAACCGTGTTTTTACCATTATACATAAAAATTGACATAGGGCTTTAGTACCCAATTGCAAAAATATAAATGTAAACTAAATCTGGCAACAAAAAAATTACAATTTTTCATTAATCATAAAAATTATGAGCAGCTTATAAATAAAAATTGAAGAAAGTATGTCTACCTTATTTTTAACTTCAAAAGTTAAAAATTAAACTAAAATTCCGTTCAGTAAGTCCCTTTACCCCCGACAATCAAATGAAAATGAAGCATTTTTGATGGAATTTTCTCTCCCTCCTTTATTTGCAAAAAAAAAACCCGCCCAAAAAGAAAGAAAGCAAATAATTGAACAAAACAAGAGCGATTTGTGGGCGGCGAGACCGAGAGAGCGTGAATTTACGGAGAAGAGAGGAGAACCGAAGACAAATAAAAGAGAGCGAGCGAGAGCGAAGAGAGAAACCGAATCAGAGGCGGTCCCAGTTCTTTGATTGATTAGAAATTTGTTGTTGATATATCCAAGGTCAGGTCCAATATTTGCAGGCCTTTCGGGAAGATTGACAGAGCAGAAAGCAGCACAGCAGCAGCGGCTAATTTAGAGATGCATATATCGATGTAAAACTGTAAAAATTATCTATTATCTGTTTTTATTTTTAAACTTTGTTTAAGAGAGAGAGAGGGAAGAGCAGAGAGTGTTCGTGATTCACACGAGCACGTGAGAATAAAAGAATGGGAACAGGCTCGTGCGATTCCTTTCTTGTGTAATTATTATTATTTTATAAGTTTAATGATTTTTGTGGCGGCACCATAGTTTGGTTTGCCTTGAACGCAGCGAAAAGGGCAACAACAAAAATCGAAGAAAATCGTGAGATGTGAAACATAAACAAAACAAGAAGAAAAAAACCTTAGGAGATATATATCAATTGATTTAATCATTTTAAACTGTGTTAATAATCGTAACGTTAGAATTCGAAAGTAAACTATAGGGAGGGTGAAGAAAATGCGAACTTACCGCGGAGAAGAAGAAAGGAGGCCTGTGAGAATGAAGCATCGGAAATCAAAAAAATACTGAACCCAATACTGCTACACAGTGGAGCAAAATAAACCATTATAAATAAAAACAAACAGAAAAAAAAACACGAGCGTTTAAAAAGGAAACAAACAAACAAATATATATATGTCTGGAAAGCCAATGTGAAACAAAGTAAATTAGTAATCAAAACAAAACAAAAGAACAGAGTTTTAATTTTAAAAGAAAGAAAACAAAACTTATTACAAAAAAAAAGAAAAGAAAAAAACACACACAAGCATAAGAAATATATAATAACAAAATCGTAGATGATGTGAAACTTAAACTACAAAGCGAGTAAAGCGAGAGAAACAATTGCAAATTTGTAACGTCTAAGTTTATTAGGAATGAAACAAATTGGACACACGAAAAAACACACAACACAGCAACTGACAAAAAAACAAACGGAACCATTTTTGTGTGTGCAAAACAAAGCAAAGCAAACAAACAAAACAAAACTCTAGGAAGAATAACAAATTTTTCGGCAGCAATTTGTGATCAGAGTCGTTCTCACCGCAGTTTGCGGCATAGCGGCGCGGCGCGTGAGCTTCAGAGGAAAGGAAGAAAACGAAAGAATCAGTAACTTTATAAACCAGTTGTGGGTGTGGTTTCGAAATTTCTTAAAATTAGCAAAAAAGATAGAAGAAATAGTGCACACAATTCTAAGTAAACAAACGACGAGCAGAATAATTAGTTGAGGTGAAATGAACCAGACATACAGACACACACACACTCACAATCAAACAATTTGTAGTGGCATTGAATTTAACAAACTTTTCGAACTCGTCAGATCAACCCACAAATACACACACAAATACAAGCAAACACGTACGCCAAAACAGATTTCGACGTTAGTTTTTGTTTCTGTTGAAAAAAAAAGTCAATTTTTGAAACAAATTCAGTACTAGTTCCAAACATTTCCGTTCTTGGAGTGAGGGCAGCACTTATTTTTTGTTTGATCAGTTTTCGTTTTCATTTTTTCATCTGTTAAGCAATATTGTTTTGTGTTTTTCTCCTTTTATACTTTTTTCATGCAATTTTTATGCTTTTATTTTATATTGCTATGAAAATTTTTATGCAATTTTTAAATCAGCCAAAAATGTTTGTTTAAACTTTGAAGGAGCACTTTGTTATAGATTTAACCAGGGATGGAATAATCGCAAAAAAATCATTTTCGTTTGCGAACTTTCTTCACCCGCGAAAGAGAGAGGAAGCAAATCACGCAAAAGAAAATCGCTCCCGAAATTCTCAAAAATCAATCTGCTGATGATTTTTTGTGAATTTCCTTGTCAGCACCCACTTAATAATATTTATTTCAATTTGTTTACACATATTGCCCATCTACAAAATGAGACAGGTAATTTTTGACGTTACACTTGCAAGTGTAGTAGTGAAAAAGATGTTTTGCCGAATAATCAAGATGATGATTTTTTCGATTCTTTTTACCGATCTTTCGTGCGCGAGAGGAGAGCCATGCTCTCTTCGAATTTTTCCTCTTGATGTACGTCCAGAGATTTTCTTTTGATGATCATTATGCCATCGCTGGATTTAACAATTTTGATTTTTTCAATATTTTTTTCTTATGATTTTATCTGATTTGAGTCTAGATAGCTCGTTTTGCGTTACTTTTTTGTTCCTATTGAAGTCATCAATTTAATTAAATTTTTAAAATATTTTGTAGTTTTCCTGTGACTTTGAACCTTTTCTGGTATTTTCATATTTTATCAATTTAAAAATAAATGTGTGTCGTTTATTACTTTAAATATGCTTTTTATTTAACTTGATTTATTTTTCCATTATTTAGAAAATTTTACACGAAATTTATTTTATCCTGTTTTGCCAGTCAAATTGAGCAAATTTTGATCACATTACTGATCGTCTTTTGTTTTTTGTGTTTTTCTTTTTGAATTCAATTATTTTGTTTAATTTTTAAGAGGCTTTTCTATCGTTTTCTGATTTTCCAACCACTTTTTTAATAGTTACATGTTATTTTCATTTCTTGATTTACTTCACTTTTTATTGAAAATTTTCAAACGATTTTCATGCAATTTTGAACACTTTTCAATTATTTCAAGCTCTGGGCTTTTTTATAAATTATATTATTTTTTTGTTTTCTATAAATTTTATATTTATGATTTACTTTTTCTTATTTTCTAAACTTCTATAATTTTTACACGTTGTTGTTTTTTTAATATTTTTTTTTCATATTATAAAATATTCCTACAAATTTTTTTACAAATTTGTATTTGTTCATGTTTAAACCAAAAACCTCAATAATTGATCAGTAGACATCAGTGTCATTTTTGTAAATTTAATGTCGTTTATATCTTTTTTGATTTTTTTTTTGATTTTACGAAGACTGAAATAATTCAAATACGATACTCTTCTGAAATCGTGAAGCCAACAGTGCCATCTGTTGGCTGAATAGCGAATCCGTAAGGATTTCTTTAGGAGTGAAACGGGAAGGCAGCGCCATATTGAAACCACGACTCAAGTTTGTGTAAGCAACTTTAAGAAAAATGCCATAACTTCTGTTTTTGCAGATGGTCGATAGCAAGCAACCTTTCGAGTTCAGCAATTGGGTCCTAAAATGAAGCCTATATTTGAGGTATTGTTGTTCGCAAAGGATTTATGGATTTTTAATTCAATTTTTGAAAATTAACTTCGCGACTTTTGCTGACAGAAAAGTTCCTACTTGACAGCTTGTTCCAAGGGGACCACAGTTGATCTATCGAAAAATGTTGTCTTGTCCTTTTTCCTTTTAAGTGAAAAAGTGATCAGAAATGGTTTTTAGTCGTGTTTTGGCCGTTGTACATAAAAATGATCATAGGGCTTTAGGACTCTATTGATTTAAGGCGAACAGAAGTTTTCCAAGAACTGGCGATCCGTTCTACCGCTCACGAAAATGATTCTGTCGGGGAAATAGTTTGTTTCTTTCGAAAAAAGAAAGTTTTTTTTCGACAATTTTTGAAAATTAACGTCGAAATTTGCTCCATTTCAAAACAAACAATCCACAACAACACACAGAAATACAGCGAAAGATGTGACCAAACAAAATATTTGTACTAAAAAGCAATGACCGTGTTAAACTTTAAAAAGAAAGAGAGAGAGAGAAAAATAATTGTGAATCCCCACCTGAAAGTAACGAAAACCGAGACGATAAACGAATCAACAACAGCAAAACAACCAAGCAGAAAAGAGAAGCAAATAGTCATTCTAACATCAAAGCAACCCAGATAAACCAACGCATTTGGCGGTCGAAACTTTCACACACACACAAACACACAAACACCCACATTTGCCTATTTGTCCTCCCCCCCTTTTTATATACGTGGTAAGTGAAACACTCACACACACTCTAAAAAAAACAAAACAAAACAAAAACACATGTGAAACATGTACAAATTAATATTAACAACTAATAAAAACACACACAAACACACACTTACACTCACACAAGTGAAAACAAAAAACGTTTAAAAACGACAAAATACCAATTGTGAACGCGAATAAAGTAAAACTTCTTTTTTTTAAGAAAATGATAAAAAAAACAAGAAGACCAAACCCCTTTCTATAATCCACCCCCTTCCCCTTGCTCTATATTTTCTTTGTCCTGTGTAAGGTAGATGTGTATAATCAATGTGTAATACGTAAAACAAAAAAAAAACAAAAGAAGTAGAAGGAGAAGGAGAAACAAAAACACAAATCGAAAAAGAATATCTCTGCGAGAAGAAAAAGAAGGCGAGCGAGCGAGAGAGAGAACGGCAAAAACTAACCTTTATATATACATATACTATTGAAAGTGAAAAGGAAGAGGAAAAATCGAAGAAAAGGAGCGTTAATAATGTAGTTTGTTTTTAATTCTTTTAAGTCTCGCCCCCTATCGAATAAGTCGAACACGTTTTTGTTTACATTTTTACTGAGCAAAACAAGAAAACACACACTCATACACTACCGTTGAAAATATGGAAATCATTTATAGTTTAGTTCAGACACACACACTCACACTCACACACACAACATAACATACACAGACAAGTATAAATATATATATGATAAAGAATAAAAACAAAACAAGAAAACTAGTAATTATGTAATACAAAACAAGCTAGAGCTGTGGTCGTCGTTTTTACTAGCATTTTTCAAATTGACAAAAAAAAAAAAACAAAACAACAAATAATAATAAAGAAAAAAACGAAAAGAGAATGTGATGAATTTCGAAAAGAGGTGATATTGTGACAAGTGGGTGCGCGAAAGAGAGCGAGAGCGGGTGAGAGAGCAAGTAAAAGAGAGTGTCGCCGCGAGAGGCAAAAAAACAAACCGAACACACACAAACAAGAGAAGGGCACAGAAGAGCGTGGCGTTGCGCTCACTCTCTCTCTCTCTCGCGGGAGAGAGTGCGCGCGTGCTCGTTCGATGGAAAGAGAACAATAGACGGAGCGCGAGAGTTGAGCAGGTTCGCAGAAAATCAAGCGGGACGGAATGTTAGGATTTATTACAATTACACAACAGCAAAACAAAAAAGCAGTGTTAGAATAGATAGGTGTTAGGAAACAAAGGAAGAATAAACAAAGTGAACACTCATCTCTTCTAAAATAATCAAGCTCGTCTCTTTTTTTTCTATAGAAACAAACAAAAACACAAAACAAAACAAACGCAGGTCCCATCTTCTCACACTTACACATAAAACAACAAACACACAAACAAATAAGCAAGTGAAATAACAATATTACCTCTGTTATTAAAAGTAAAGAAAAAGAGTCAAATCCGTTTGATGGAGAAACCCTCCCTTCCCCTCCCCTCCAATCTATCCATTTGTATACAGAGAACACAGAAAACACAACAGATATTTAACCAATAGGAAAGGCTACCATAATAGAATATATAAAAAGGAACATGCTCACAAACGCACCGCACACACATACACAAAATCAGAAACAAAAAAATTCCATCAATTGTTTACCATTGCCGTCGCTTCACTCACACAGCAAAACAGAAAAATTTGACATTTACCATAAAGAAGGAAAAAAAAAAAACGAAAAAGAACTATGAAAAATTGAACATCGTTGAAAAAAATAATACTCCTACCCAAAACAAACTGTCGCAAACAAACAAACAAGAAAAAAAAAGTTGCAAACGAACACATTTGAACGTCAGAAAAGAGAACGCAAACAAAAAAAAAACAAAAACAAGCGAGAAATCTTTCATTTCACTTTCCTATCCAGTAGTAGACAAATAAATAAGCAAACAAATTGAAGAAGCTTCGGAACAGAGAGCAGCAGAGGTCAATAGGCACGTACTGTTGTTGCAAAAGAAAAGGAAAGAAAGCAAATGCAAAGATCCCCACACACACATAAACGGTCAGATGAGGAGAGAGAAGGAAAAAAATAGAAACGCAGTCAAATGTGAGGTGAAAACAGAGAAAAAATACAAAATAAAATTATATGTGATTGAATGTAAATACATTTGTATTATAAAAATATTAAAAATGAAAAAACTTTTTTTTGAAATATTGTTTGATGACATTTCCTTTGTTGTTATTTTTCTTCTAAAGGAGGTATAACATTGCAACAATGTTTGTTTAAAAAACATTTAAAGTAAATTTGTCCCTAAAACCTGCATGAATAATTCTCTTTTGATTTTGTTTGTTTTATCGATTTCATCGATCATTGGTTTTTTTTAATCAGGTCTCAAGAAGAAGTGTATCCTTCTTTGCTGATCGATTTGGTGTCTTTGGCAAAGTTGTAGGTTACATATCATATTTATTATAGCTAAAATTGTGAATTCCCAAAAATGCGTATTTTTCAATTTAAAAAGCGATATTTATTAAAGTAAAAAAAAAACATCATAGAATCCTTGAAAAATTATTTAAATTCTGTAATTTTGTAATTTCTGTAATTTCGGAACACCGTCCCGTCCGTCCGTCTTCAGCTGAAAATTCATGCTGTCCCATGTTGCATGTTCGAGTTAAGACCTACGGAAAACCTTGCCGCGAGGAGAGGTGGGTGAACCGGTACACGAGCCACCTACGACATAATTCCTCGGGCGGCCCAGGTCAACTCGAAGTTACCCCAAGCACCCCAGTGCAGGACACATTGGGGGTAGAAAGTGGATAGAACTTTCAGTAAATACAATAGTTATGACAATATAGGTTCATACAATCTTTATTCCTTGATCTTACCTTTTGACACTATGAAACCTCAAACCTTCATCCATTGCACAGTGGTCCAGTTCGCAAAATTAAGTGAAAAATGGATTTTCCGTAAAAAGATGAAGTTTTGGAGCTTTGGTGTCTTCAGAAGAGTTGTTGCATATGGAAAGGGGCACTTTTAGAGCTCTAAAAACCAAACATTTTTATCATTTAACAAGGCAATTTGGATTTAAGGGTCAAAAGTTACAGCGATTTTAAGGTAAAAAAGATGCAAATTTAAAACTTAATTATCTCGAAATGGCGCAAGCCAAATTTTAAGCGCCAGGTTACATTTGAAAGAGGAGATCCAGCACTAAAACTCGAGATATCTTCATTTGAAAAAGTCTAATTTTCAAGGGAAACCCTTATGGGACCACCTAACGAATTTCGAAAATTATCCAAATATATGTTTTTCGTGTAATTTTGCCCGCTGAATCTGAATCAGCCCTCAGAATTGACCCAAAGTGTCGAAAAATCAATTTTTTGTCATATTTTGGGTTTCCATGTAAAATTATCAGACTGCATTATCAGATTTTTTGAACAATTTTACTCTTGAAATAGTTCAAATTGTTATTGAAACAGAATTCAAAAATATCTTCAAATTTTTTAGAATTTTCATTACCAAAAGCTTTACAGTAAATTTGTATTTTTATTTATTTTTCTTTATATTACTAATTTTTCAAATTAGACTTTCGAAGGAACCGTACCAAAAGTGAATTTGACGTAATCACTATCAAAATCACCCCGGTTAAAAAAAAACAATTTATCAAAACGCTCTATGAAATTCTTTTTTTTTTAAACGTTCATGGACATACCCAGGGTGGCCACCTCGGGAAAAAACCGGGATTTTTATCCACCGGGAAAAACTCGGGAATTCGACTGAGAAACCGGGAAAATATTTTTAGTTTATATAAAATTTGACAAAAGCCTCTTTAATGTATTCAAAATGTTCTTTTCTCAAATAGAATATTATTCCTGTTATTCTAAATGAAGAATTCGCGAAAACTATGTTTGAATTTGTGTAATAAACTCATGCTTCTTGGCTAGGGATGTTTATTTTCTGATGTAGCCTATGATATTTTACTTGGTGAATTTGTTGTTTTTTTAATATAGCAAATTGTTTGCTCTACAGCAGCAGTTCTCAACCTTGGGTACATGTACCCCTGGGAGTACCACGAACGGTCTCAGGTGGTCCGGAAGACAAACCCCGTAATGGCGAACATTTGTCCCAAACAAAATATTCAAGAGACAAAAATAACAAATTGATTTGAAGCAACAAACTAACAACCATATTTAAGGTGCAGTGAATAACGGGTGAATTTATAAATATGAGCATGAGCATGGTTGACTGCCACTGCGCTGCTACTCCGTTATTGACAGATCAGCTGAAGTTAAACAATGAATCAAAAATGATCAGTGGGAGCCAACCATCCGTTCACTGTTTAACCTCTGAAGATCCCTACTTTATTAGTCAATATCGACGCCCTCCCATGAAGCCTGCAGTTCAACGAAAGGGAGGAATGTTAGTCCGATAGTTGAAGTTGCAGACTCATCAAGCACATAGTTTTACGCTATATACAGTAGTTGTTCGGTAACTGGGCGTTGTTTAACTGGGCTGCTTTTTAACTGGGCGCTCGATAACTGGGCCGTAGCCCAGTTAAAAGCAGACAAATGTCAAAAACCAAAACAAACCGAAATCACCGAGGGGTTAATGGATGCAAAAATCATGGTCAACAATTAACAAACTTTTTTCAAACTTTTATGTTATTTTAAGTCACAATTAAAGAAATATGAAAAGTAATCATTGTAAATAAATTTTAGTTTTGTTTATTTTTATATTTCATCAAATAAATATTATGCATCGGTAGTCCCCTCGTTATTTTCGTCCAGCCCAGTTAGCGAACAGCATTCGATGACTGGGCTACATTCTCAGCCCAGTTACCGAACAACTACTGTACTTGTTGATACCGCTTGAGACCGTTGAATCTCCTTCAAGCATCACGTGATTATTTTCTTTTTTAGGATAAGGTATTGGCTTTTCGATGCCTCCCGAGCTACGACGCTATGGGAGGACTTTCATAACAGACCCGTCGGCGAGCCTTCCGAGCAACGATGCTATGGGAAGGTCTTTCTGGTTAACACACAAAATCACTCACACACAGTTATTTTGCTCCACTATTAACTCAACAATCCAAATTGTCAGTGCGTCTTTCGTTCATTATATAGAAATGGCTTTTTCACCGCAAAAAAATAAAACCTTATTCGAAAAATTTAAACACAATCCACCCGACGCCGTGCCTTCCGATCAACGATGATATAGGAAGGGCTTTAAAAATCACAAAAGAAATCACTTTTCACTCCGAATATTTTTTACGACCACGCGCTCCCTTTGCCAATTATGCACTGATGACGCTGCATTTTCAGAGGGTAATCTTCTCCTCGCAGCACACAATACACGATAAAAATGCGAAACAAAAGGCACACAAAAAAAATCACTTTTCACTCCGAGTCCTAATGATGCCATTATTTAATTATAATAACCACTCACCCAAGCACACAAACAGCGACACAAAAGAAATGAAAATGAGCATGCAAAAAATTTGCATTCGTTAAGCAATTTTAAGAATTTGAAGATAAGTCCACCGTTTTTGAGTTTTTTTTCAACGAATATTTGTTTCAAATTTGTAAATTGTGCCAACTACCATTTAGGTATTTAAACCATTCAAAATGTTAGTAAAAATATCTTATGTTTTATAATGTGGATATTGTCAATTCGACCTTTTTTCTAAAATATTAGTTTTGCATAAAGTTAAAATCAGGTTTTTTTATTTAAGGTTCAAGATTTTGGAAACATTGTCACTCAAAAACAAACTTTTGAAATATTTTTCGAGGCCTCAAAAGAATGGATCGAAAATGTTCAAAAATGAAAGCAGTTAAGAATTTTCTCAACCATTCTATTTTTTTAGAGATAAAATTATTATTATTTATTTTTTGAAGAAAGCAACATCTTCTGAAAAGTACTATTAAATAGCATGTTTAAATCTGAAATCAAAACAGTTTGTGAAAATCTTTTGAATGTATATTTTGAGCAGTTTCAAAAACAATTCGTCCGTCATCAGAAATTTACATAAAATAAAATTCAAAAAAAATATGGGAGATGTTTGTAGCAATGAAAAAGTCAATGAAAATCTGGTTTACAAATATGGAATATTGGAATATCTCCAAATTTATGGACATTTTCAGTAGTAAGTAGTTTAACAAAAATAATATAATATAAATAAATATATAAAAATACTTGAAGATTCACTATTCGCCATATTGGACGCCATCTTGAATTACACGCTCCTGGGTCGCCGTGACCGATTTTCATTGTCATATTCGGGTTCATCGGCCCGAAATTAGTTAAAATCGACACGTCGACAACCTTCATACTGCGATATTGTTAACTTCTCTATATAGCCGCCATATTGGTCGCCATCTTGAATATCTCGTTTCCCTTTAGGAATCCGGCTTCGTGACCGTGATATTCGGACTGATTTGCCGTCAGACACAAGAAAATGAGCCCTTTTTCGATTTCATGCCTTGACTACAAGTGTGACCAGAATTTCCATACAAACTAAAATAGACTTAAATCAATACTTTAACCGACTTAATCAGTATATTTTCAAAAACAAAAGATTGCATTGCCTTCAGAAAATGTGTATCAACATAAATTTGTGAAAAACAAGAAAAAATTTCCACATTTTCCAACATCATGTATGACGTGTCACAAGTGTGCACGATCATTTTGATGATAAAATTGGTCTATGTCACAAGTGTGTATTGCGATATCCGGGAAACGGAAGCGAGTTTCCAAAATCGGGTTAAAGCATCTTGTAGTGTTTGTTAAGTATAGTAAAACGTCATCATTAACTCATTTTCGACCAAAATGGTCTATGTCACAAGATAGCACACAGCTGACGATGTATCATTTTTAATCACGGGAAAATGCTATTTATTTCACGTGGACTTTGAAAGTTGGAACTGGTTTGCAAATTCATAGGCAACAGGTAACCTTCTAATAAAACTCAAACTATAAAACAAAAGCTGGCCGCAAAGGGAGATAAACATTGTTGTTGGTTTAGTTGATTTGATTTGATTTGATGTGTTAACCAACAGGGCCACAAGGATGACCTATGTAGCGGTTGCCTAGAATTACAGTGGCTCAGACTTAAAGGGAGCATCTTCAAATTACTGCCGTATGAAGGGCCAAAAGGGGATGGTTGGACGCGAACAAGCAAAATCACTCACGGTGTCCTCAGGGGGAGAGAATCTCCTTCCGACAGTAACCTCCGATAACTCCGAAAAAAGTCTGACAATGCTGAAAAACAGGGCTCGCACCCTGTTGGGGGCCTAAAAGGGCGCGGCAGACAGCTGGAGACTGACAGAGGTCAATAGATCTAGTAATTAGACAATCCTTTAGAATTATATAATTAATAAACTATTTCCCCCTTATGACGTAGTTCTGGTCTTCTACTATCCACATCCAGTCTCCGCCATTACAGCATACCGTCCACTGCCCTGATGCTCGCTCCCCGATCCCCGGCTTTGATTCTAACTACTGAAAAAAGGAAATATAGTTGAGAAAAGGTCAATGCGGATGGAGAGCAAATCGAGCTCAGTATCCCCTCACAAAGACTGGTAGTAAGTGTGAAAAAGCAATGAAAAATGTAAAGAAAGATAAGAAGAAAAATGAAAAATAGTATGTCAATGCGGATGGATCGATGATCCCCTCACAAGGACATAAAAGAGACAGATGGTAGGAAAGCAAAAGAAGAATAGAATATCAGGAATAAGAAATAGTCAATGCAGATGGAGAGCAAATAGAGCTTTGTGTCCTTCCACAAGTTAAACACTTTAAATACTTTAAATACTTTAACAACCATAAATACTATTAATACGTTCAATACATTACATACTTCAAATACTCTTAATACTTTAAATACTTGAAATACTCAAAAAAACATTAAATACTTTGAAAACTTTATTTGAATATTTGAAATACCTGAAATACATTCAAAACTTTAAATGCTTTAAAAATTAAATCATTTTAAAAACAATAAATACTTTAAAATCTTTAAATACATTACATTACATTCCTTTCAATACTTAAATAACATTAAAAATTTTAAATACTTTAAATACTTTAAAAAATTAGATACTTTGAAAATTCCATTTGAATTTTGAAATATTTGAAATATATTAAAAACTTTAAATACTTTAAAACTATAAATATTTAGAAAACTTTAAATACATTAATAACTTTAAACACTTTTAAAACTTAAATTTCTTTAAATACTTGAAATACTTTAAAAACTTTAAATACAATAAATACATTGAATACTTTGAAATGGTATTAAATTTGGATACATATTTTTACTTTGAATACTCAGAATACTTGAATTTCTTTGAATACTTTCAATACTCCATGAAAATACTTTGATTACTTTAAATACTTAAAAACGTTAAATACACTATTTACTTTGAAAACTTTAAATACTAAGACTTAAGAGACAATAAATATTTTAAGTACTTGAAAAATTTCAGATAAATTAAATACTAAATTTTTGTTTAATATTTTAAAAACTTTAAATAATTTCAATACTTCTAATACCTTTCAATACTTCAAATGATTTGATTTTGTTTGACTTCAAATGAATGGAAAAATGAGAGAACCGATGGAGTAGAAATTGAGCTCCATAACCTCATAAAAACATCAATATAGAAAAATATTCAACTCATTACTTCAATCATTTGAAATGTTTGTAACAACCCCTTTATCACCCATACTTCCTTTTTAAAATTTTAAATAACAAATTAATCAAAACGGCGATAATAAATTATTCAAAGTCCCATTGATTTGAATTTTTTTTTAATTCTGAACATTTTAACTCTGGATAAAAGTTGTTTTGATTTTCAGGCACCGTAACAAAATATAAATAAACACGGTCATAATATTTCATCATACAAATTCCAAGCAGCAGAAACCAAATTAATAATTTTATATTAAATTTGAAAAAATATATCATGTGAAATTTTTGCACAGTACAGAAAAATTTTATTGAACAAAAATCCATCAAAACAGTGTGGATTTTAAAAAAGTCAAGAATGTCATGAAATTTTTAACTTTGACAAAATAAAAAAGATGTCGATGCCTTCACTAATATGAAAAAATATAAAATATATTAAATAAGAAAAATGGAACTTCCTCACCGGGATTCTGCTGTACATCCGCAAACTTATTCCGTTGCAGTCAATCCGTCTAACAGCTTCCGACTGCGTCAGGGACTCCAACACCATCGCCATCGGACTCTTAACCGATAGCCATCTCCTTTCAAACTTCCAGAGGTCACGACTCTCTTCGAACACTTCCAAGTCTCTTAGATCCAAATGGCACTCCGTAAAACACCAAGCATTTCCTTTTCAACTGCACCCTTTGAACCCGTTGAATTTTTCTTCGCAAAAAATCTTTTCTTTTGGAAACACTAATCCATTTGGTGGGGGACACTCCACTTCTTCTTCGTAGAATTAACGGTACGCGGCGAACCACGGAACAGAACTTAACCGACGAATTTTGATATTTTTTCAATTTTTACTGAAAAATATTTTTATCAAAAATGACGCGAGAAAACATGTTTACGGCCTTCCTGTTGCGCGACCTACTTCGATCCATAAGCATGATCCATTTCAACATTGTTGTTGGTTTAGTAGACACTTAACTGAAGATTGTGGTTTGGTTTTGGTTTTGGCAATAGTTTATCAAAATTCTATTTTTTCAGAAAAAAATGCAACGTTTTTAACTCTGTGTGCTGTATTGAATTCCATTTTAATTAAAATTTAAGCAAAACAATTTCGTTGGGTAAATTTAGATTTGAAAATACACAGTCGATCCTGCTAACGTCAGCGAAGGTTTACATTTAGAATGAGTAGGATAGCTTGCTTGTTTTCAAAACCACATTGGTTCATTCAAAATGTTTTGCTTGAATTTTGCTTTTTACGCAATACAAAAGACCTTTTCAAATGTCCGGGAGAAGATCGACAATGCGACAAATTCTCTGTAATTCTGTAATTTCGGAACCTTTTCATAGGAAACCCAAAGTGCATTGGTTGTTTTGAAAAAGTAATCTAGAATTTATCAAACACTGCCCCAGCGCGACATAAACAAACACCCCAGATTGTCAAAAGTCATTTTTCATGTGTAAACTTGCAGCAGAGGAGGGAAAATAACTCCAAACTCGAAAAATTGAACTCGAAAAATCAAGCATCTCTCCTAATGTAAACATTTACTGACGTTTACAAACTCACATTTACAATTGTTTTGCCTGAAAAAACCATCCGTTAGATGATTTGCTCCCGTTAGATCCCGGGGCAAACCTAAGTTTTGTTTAGATTCGGATGAACACGGATGAACTCGAAGCTAAATTAGCTCTCGCACAAGTACCGCGGTGGGCTTGACGCGGGTGCCAAATTAGCTTTGCAACGCAATTAGGTCCCTGCGGTGGAGATGCCCTAACTAGGTCCCAATTAGAGTTGTAGGCCCGATGCAGGACTAATCTAGAGGTTCAGGCCTGTATCGGCCCTACATTTCTCACCGAAGTGTGGATGCTTCTCTCATTCAAGTCTTCGGAAGACTAGTGCAGAGCAAAAAAAATCGCAAAACCTGTGTTAGATGCATTCGGATGGTTTCGTTTTCGTTTTTAGAGATGTCGAAAGCATTGAGTTGTTTTGTATGGTTAAATAAGTTAGCATTTATTACCGTTGCAGCAAGTTTAGGATGCCTTTTAAATAAAATATATGTTTAATAGAAGGTAAGGGGACCATCCATGGGATCCAGACTGTTAGGCTAAGTTTTTATGCTTGATCAAGAAAAGTCTGCATAACAAAATAAGTGCAAGCTTCAAACTTGCGCTCGTGCCTTTTCGGATCGTACGTTGCCTTCTTCAAGTGATGATAGTTTGGTAGAATCTTCCGCAGATAGTCCAACTGCACCATTTGAGACTAAAACGTAGAATTAACACCAATAAGAGCCAAATTGAAACAAAATGCTTCTAAACAAACTATCAAACTCACCCGCTGCTTCTCGATCGCCTCCCGCTGCTGGCAGTGCTGCCCAAAGATGACCGTCTTTTCCGGCAGGACCTGCTCGCCCACCAGCCGGCAGCCGGCCCCGATGACGCACCCGTTCGAAACGGTCACGTCGGCCGAAACGTAGCTTTTGCACTCGAACACGTTCCGTTCGCCAATTTTGAGCGCCTCGACGGTGCAACCGACCTCGAAGATGTTGTCCGGCCCGATGACCAGCGGCTTGACCGTCCCGTCCAGCACGTCCTGGTACGCTTTGTGGCCCTTCGGGACGCGGTGCACGATCGTGGCGTACTCTTCGACGATGCAGTTCTCACCGATTATGATCGGGCCCGACTCGGCGATGATGGTCGTACTGGGATGGATCAGACACCCGCTGGAGATGGTGATGTCGCCTCGGAGGTTGCTGTCCTCGCACACCATCGAGCGGGGCATTATTTTGATGCTGGAAGTGAGCGTCGGATGGATTACGGGCTGCTGTTTGAGTTAAAGCGTATAATTATTACTTACTCGTTCTTGAGATTCATTGTGGAATGAGGAAAAGTCTGAAAAACTTTGATTTTTTCTGGGAAATTAACAGTAATAACAGGGACTTGGGCGAAATTTGTTGAAGTAAACAAGAAAACGGTACACGACAGCTCAGCTGATTTTGACATTTCTTTTAAGCAAGGTACCGTTGTAGGGTTCCATGTTGCAGTGTTAACGGAATCCTCACCAGAATATTACATATTATTTTGATTTTTTTCATTTTTTTCAATAAATAATAATGAAATTACGCGCAAAAAAATTTGGAGCGATTTTTTGTTCACAAAAATTACAGATTTGATCAAATCGAGTTCTGAAAAGTTCTAGGATCATCTAGAAATCCTTACAATTAGGGTTAGTGAAATTTCACGATTTCGCAGACAGCGTGAAATTCGTGAAATTTGTCTTTTTCCGCGAAATCCCGTGAAATTTTATGTTTGTGTGAAACTGTTACGATTTTTCTCAAAATGATTTGTCTAACTCAAATAAGAATAAATATCTTATGAACTACTGTAGAATTAAGTGTGTGAATACTCTTGTTCAATTACTAACATAGGGTTAGTAATTTTTGACGATTTCGTGGACGGCGTGAAGTTCGAGAAATTTATCAATTTTCTCAAATCATGTTTTTTTTTTCAAAATAACAACAAAATAAATATTTCATCCATACAGACTATTTAAGTTAATTTTATTAGTTTTCAATTGAAAAGCTTGATATGCAACATTTGAAGAATTGTTCAGATTTTCAGTGTTTTAGGAACTTACTAAGTTTAATTCGGTAATTAATTCGGTAATTTCGGAATACACCCTTCCGGCAGCAGCTGAAGATTCATGCAGTCCCACGTCGCATGTTCGGGTGTAGACCTACGGAAGACCTTGCCGCGAGGATAGGTGAGTAAGACTCCCCAGGTCAACCATAAGCTACCCCAGGTTCTCCGTGCAGGACGCATTGGGGGTAGAAAGCGGATAGAATAAGCAAAAGATCAAAGCAGGCCACGAGGCATACTTTTAAAGTGGTTATTATCTGCAAAGAAATTTGTATTAACAAAAGGATCAAACATAAAAAGGCGATACTAATTAATAGTTACTTCCCTGCGACCTTGGAGGTCTCTCGGTTGGATATCTAGCCGTGGACACCAAGCTTGGTAGCAATCCTCGTCAGTCGGTGTGGTATTGATCACAGCTGGTGTTATCCTGCGGTTGCGTAGCAAGTCAGATGCTCGCTCATTCAGTTTGAAACGAAAAGAACAAAAGAGAACACAAGAAAACATTAGATTCTGATAGTGAGTTTCAACTCAGCTGTAAAGTGTAGGTATAATATTAAATATATTTATAATAATATTTTCACTTCACGATTATTTATTGACACTTTATTTAGTTAGCTTTCACTATCACTTTCACTATTTCTTCGGGTCGTCTAATTTTCGTCGTGCTCCCGTACTTGAAGAATTCCGCATAACTAATCATTGCTGGTTAGAAGTTTCATGTCGAACATGTTACAAACTAACACAACAGTGACACAGAAACAGAACTTCACAAGCACGGACATTTTGACCTCCCAGTGAATTAATACCGAACTTTAACTATTTTTTGTACAACTATTATCTAAAATATCAAAAGCAGCTCAGTAAAACTCACTGGGAGCGTTCCACAATTTAGCCCCATCCGGGGGCTTATCCCTTTGTACCCTCGTGTTTGTTTCCTTTGAACAGTAGTCTAGGTAGTCCAACAATGTTCAGCCCAAGTATGAATCGAAAGCAATAAAGGAGAAAAGCTTGGAACTTAACCTCAAAGGTAAACAACCGAATGAACTTTTTTGACAGGTGTCAGTTCCGGGACATAGCATTTAACATTATAATTTTGTTCCGGTTGTTCCGTTTCGCATGGACACAAACACGGCCAGGAACACGGCAAGGACACGGCCACGGGAATGGCCAGGAACAGGCACCTACACGGCCAGGGACACGAAAACGGCCAGAAGCACGGGCAGGAGTCCGGACAAGGACGCAGCCCGTGATCAGGTGCACGCACGCACACAGCCAGAAGCACGGACAAACACACGGGCACAAATACGGAAAAAATCTCGGGTTATGACGTTTCGCGCAATCGGAAGCAAATTCAAATTCAAAAAAATGCTAAGTCCCGATTTGACACCTGTCAAACCACTCAAATGGCACTCACAAAATGAATACTGAGTTCTTTGAGTTCATTTGCTACGTCACGGTTTTCTTGCCTATTGCTTCAACAGCTGAACGGATCAAACTATTTCTTCCCTTGCTGAACTAACTATGCTACTGTTACTAAGGAAACAAAAGGATAAAACATCATGATTTGATGTTTTAACAGGTACGTTCAACTAGCCAGCTGCGAGACCCATCAGCCCGGCCGGGAACCAGTCCATATCTGTCGAGTACAGCATACGGTGTGGTTCACAAAATATCAAATACAGCAAACACAACACTAAGGCTATACATATGGACTGGCGGGATGGAAGCACGTGGACACCTCCCCCCAGGAACTTACTAAGTTTAGTAGGTAATATTTACATCCGCTGTAATAACAATTTTACTGTTATTTTATTTGAAAGGTATAGTTTCAAAAAGAATTGACAGAATCATGATTTGTTTTATTAAAAATAAAATGAAAGCTTTGAAATCAACTTTTAAAAAAAATCTGAGTTGTTAAATCTTGCTTTGATATGAAATTCAATAAAATGAAGCAGATCAGCAAAAACTTTTATACTTTATAAGTCAAATGTTAAAAATAGCAATTCAATAAATGAGAATACGCATGCCTTACATTTTACTTCAAAATATATTTAGAGCCCATCCATAAACTAGGTGGAATCTTTTTTGAAAATTAGGAGAATTTTGTTTGTGTCTCGTTCAAATTTACGAATTTTTGTATGGCCATTAAAGAATAATATATAATGAAGCATGAAAAGTAGTTTCTTTGATACTAACATAAGATTTTCAGAGTTATTGTAGCATTTTTCACGGTCCGCGAAATTTGCGTGAAATTTGGTGTTTTGAAATTGAGGTCCAGCTCCCTCCGTGTATGCACGAGAGCATACAGCTAGTGCTCAGTGCTCCATCGTTTTTTCGATTTTTTTCGCCGTAATTGATTGTGGTTACCCGCGAGTTTGCTTCTCCAGCATGCCAAAGGCCGGCCGTGGCCGTGGCAGTTCGAGTGCGGCCTCGAAAAACCCGCGAAGTTCGTCTACCGGCCGTGTGCAAAAAGGTAAACAAACCAACGCCGTGTCGGCAGCCATCGCGCAGGGGAGCGTCAGCGCTGAAGGCATCAACAAAAAGTTACTACATCCCGGATATGTCCCAAGATCACCAGTGCGAACCCGTTCCGGTACTTCCGGTGCCACGATCAGTGGCACATCAACATCCACCAACATCCCCATCAGGAACGAGTTCCAGATGCTGAGCGACGACGAAGAAAATAACAACTCTGACGGTAGCAGCACTACCGACGACGACGACGACGATGATGGTCGTGCACGGAAAAAGTGCCGACGTCAAAAGAACAACTCTCCAGTGGAACGTAGACCACCTCAATTTTTGTTTTGGACACGTTAGCGGACGATGTTGACGAGTTGCTGGAAGGACTCGGATATTGTCTGAAAATCGGTAAGTCGGCAGTGCAAGTGATCACACTGACCAAAAAAATTTCGACCTGGTGTTTGAAGAATTGAAGCGTAGCAACTTCAACTTCTACACATTCAACGAGAAGCCCCTGTTAAGGTCGTCTTGCAGGGTTATCAAGACCGTCCGATCTCCGACCTGAAGGGTCACCTTTCGGACGCCGGAATAAAACCGCGGGAGATTAAAGTGCTCTCGCGCAAGACAACGGTAACAGGTACACATACACTGTACCTGTTGTACTTCGACCGCGGCACCGTCAAGATCCAAGACCTGCGGCGGACTAAAACGTTGGACGGTTTTGGGTAAACTGGCGGTTTTACAAGAACCCGACAGACGTAGCGCAATGCCACCGTTGCCAGAAATTTGGCCACGGCTCGCGGAACTGCAACCTCCGGCCCCGCTGCGTGAAGTGCGGTGAGTCACACCTCTCGGAGGCGTGCGCACTGCCACGAAAGGCGGACTTGGGGAGACAAGGCAGAACAAACCAAGCCGCGCGTAAAGTGCGCGAACTGTGACGGCAACCATACCGGCAATTACCGCGGATGCGTCGCGCGCAAGGCCTACCTCGAGGAGCAGGAAAAGAGGAAATAAAGCGTCCCACCCTCCTCAGCGAAGTACGAGCGCAGCCGTTCCTGCAGCTGGACAGCGTACGGTTCCAGCGGAAAACTCAGCGTTCCCTCCTAGTTGGGGGCGTTCGTTCGCCAGCGTGGTCGCTGCCGGTAGCGGCAGTACGGCCCAGCAAGAAGTCACCGGGGAAGATCTCTTCACCCTGCCGGAGTTCTTCGCTCTCGCGGGGGAGATGATGACGCGGTTTCGGAGCTGCCGGAACAAGGCAGAACAATACCTGGCCCTTGGGGAACTGATGATCAAACACATCTACAAAGGATAAATTACCTGTGATCTAGATATAAGCTTTCTCTTCCTCTATCCCCTTTCCTTTGCAATTTCTGTAAGTTTTTTTTTATAGTTTTTCTTACTCTTGCCAGTGCCTTAGTTAAAAAAATAATTGTTCCTAAATGGATTATGATGCAACACACAGCTGTAAGGAACTGCAAAACTGTTATGCACTTCAAAATAACTCATTGTATCTTGATTATTCACCAATAAAACCGAATTGAATTGAAATTGAGGTCCTTGTGAAATTTGCAATTTTCGAGCGTGAAAAATCACTAAGCCTACTTACAATTATTCCAACTTTTTT